>NW_026056197.1:1200000-1798037 GCF_023757985.1 Alternaria ethzedia
CTTCCTTGTCAGTGGAACTGGTCACTGCGGTGGAGGAGAGGGTGCGCACGCCATTGGCCAGGGTGTGGGCGAGGTCAACGGATACGAGACCAGCCACAACGTACTCATGGCTTTGGTTGACTGGGTAGAAAACGGCAACGCACCCGAGACACTTATCGGAACGAAGTTCGTCAACGATACCGTGGCTCTTGGCGTTGAGTTTGAGCGCGCTCATTGCAAGTTCCCCAAGGTCAACCAGTACAAGGGTGGAAACCCTGATGTTGTTGAGAGCTGGGAATGCGTTGATGCGTAGGGTCGATTTCGATTGTATCGAAGAGAGCATAGTGAAAGTAAACCAATGACTCTTGTTCGACACTTGTCAGCTCTTGTATCAATATGAAAATTAGTTCTAAGGTGTCACACTAAAGATTATTTGCGTACTGCTTGTGACCTACACTGACACACTTCCCGGCGCGTAGACACCTATAGATACTTGCATGGAATGTCTTATGAATGTCTTACAGAGTGTCTCATATATATTCTACCCTAGCGGCCCTTAACGTAGAGTCCGTCCCAGGTTGATGTTAAAACAAGCCTACAGAACAATCGGTGTACCTACTGACGGTCCGTTTGAATTTTGCTGAGAACCATGGTTGAGATACGTTGAAACCAAGGCTTACAATCCACCTGTGAGATTTTCGTACCAACTCATTTACATGCGCTTCCTCGCTAAGACACGTCAGTAAATCTCAACCGTGCCTTGCGTAGTGTCGTCGGTGGCTGTTTGAGAGGTGCAAATGAAAGCCGAAAAGTCACCCATTTCACTCCCCTTACAACAACAATTACAACAGCGCAAGGTTAACAGCGTTTGACGTCACACAACTTCAGTCCGAGCGTCCTTTCCCTACAATGCCACTCGAAAATGTTGCAGTGCTTTTCGACGCGCCACAACTCACGTCCTCTGTGCATTCAATCCCATACCTAAAACACATCCCCACCATCGCAGCCTCTGCATACACGACGATTACGAGCATTCAATTCATCAAAATGGGCTCATTTAGCGTTCCCGAATCCCCAATTCCAGCGCGGCCTGCGAAGTCGGCGGCCGCTGCTAAAAAGCCATCCTCAAGAACGTATGACGCCAACACGTCCATAGGCAAGCGCAAAGAACGCTCCAATTCAGACGAGTCCGGCGGTACCGGACTGAACCAACAGTCACCAGCGAAGAAGAAAAAGCGAACATCATCAGACGGTCGTTCTTCGGAGAAGAGGGCGACTGACTCTAGACCCTCTTCAACACCACGAACACATTCCAAGCACAGCCACGAGAAGGCGATACCAAATGGACCCCGGCCGAAGCACGAACCCGCTTGTACGCCAAAACGTCAGTCGGAACCCCCTCAACATCCGCCTCTAAACGCATGTGGACACACGATTCATCCCGTCTATAGCGAGAATTACACTAAAGCCATGTGCCCGATGTGTTTGGTAGATGCTTCAATGAAGACGCTCCAGCACATCCAAGACTTTATCAACGCCCACGATGGCTTGCCTCAATGGAAAGAGAATCTCGAGGGCCACTATGCTAAGTTGACTTACCATGTCGCCAGTCTGGGTGGTAAGAAAGGGAGGAATGCGAATGGAACAGATGTGTCCTACAGACACTGCAAGAGAAACTTAGCCAACCTGATAAACGAGATAGAAGATCTTTCCGAGATGGAGCTGGCCTGGGAAGCGAAACAGTCTCCCGAGAACAACGACGTTTACGTGGAACATATCCGACTCAGGAAGCAGTACAGTGCTACAGCTGCACTGCACTGGTACAAAGACACCGAACACAATGGCTTCATCGGTCGAGTCGAGGAGGACTGCGAGATCTTCAGTCGACGCCGTGGTCGGCGCTGGGCAATCGCAAGCGATCCAGATTTCCCTGACCGAGATGGCCATGAACATGATCTAGGGTGGAAATCGCTCAAGAAAATCCAGCATAAGCTTCTCAACGAATCCGATATCCCTAGGGTTCTTAGGACCGATGTCGCAGCGCAACTGCCGACGCGAAAGCGCCGACGAGAAGGCGCAAGCGTTTCATGGAACGAAGATGTTTACGTTCGCACAGATGCTGACGTGGACGCGCTCCGTAAGGCAACAAGCTCGCTCTCAGAAGAGTTTCTCGAGCCTTCTCCAAAGAGGCCTAAGATAGGCGTTCTTCGCACAACTCCACTCGAGGTCGAACGAGAGCTTATTCCCGCTACACCAGTCGCGATAGACTCAAACCCTATTCGCCCTCACTACGTCATCCCGCTGAGCCGCAATGGACCTCCAAGAGACGTTATTAGGAGCACCATGTGCCGAAGGAATAGACGGCGATACACGAGGGGACAATGGGCAGTTCCGGAGGGGAGCGAAATCATCGATACCAGTGGATATCGCAAGAACTTCGACGTCCATGTCGCGAATATGGAGCAGCTGCAGATCGAGGCTGTGAAGTTGGACCGAGAAGACCTTGGCGGGGATACAGAGATGAGGGACGCTCCTGCCGCTGATGCGCAAAGATCAACACCACAGCCGTCGCGGTGGTCACCAAGCCTTGGGGGTCGACTGGTGAATTGCATCGCCAACCTTGGTGTCTTCCATTTTCCGGGTTTTGACAGACAAGATCGTGGCGGTGGTGAAACTTCGGCGCCGCAAAACAATGCTAGACACGCCAGTCTCCTGGCTTGATGCCGCTGTCAGGCTGTAACCGTACATCGTGCTGACATCTTGTAAGTCGTTCCCTATAGATTGTCTTGGTGTTTCGCACTAACGGTCGTTTCCAAGGTTTACACGATGGATGCTTACGTGCTCAGCCCCAACATGTGACCTGTGGTACCTTGGCAGAGCGACTTATTCCCGACCGTCAACTCAACATCTCAATCTCAGAACCCACACAACATTCCCGACACTGTTTGCGAAAGACTTAGCATCTTTTAAAGATGGGCTGCTCAGCTATGCGCTCCAGATTGGGGATCAAAAGGATCGATTCTCGGATCGACTTGGGCGAGGATCCCCCGCAAAACGCCGACGGCCACATCCCGGAAATTGACACTCGCTCACGCTACGCTTGGCCTGCACGGACAAGAGATATCGATTCGGCGTAATTGTGACGCCTGAAGGACAATTCCGTCGTCCAGATCGTGTGTAACGAAGTGGTTCAGATGTCGATCATGTCACTGCGTCGCTGGGTATAAAGCACCCTGTCTGCTTCATGCGCAGCGAAATGTTTCCAGTCTGATACCGCTTGTAAAGTGCTCAACTGTTACCAGCATCACCGCCGATCTTATACGACAGGATGCGAGTGTCTATTGCTCCTGTACTTATCTTCGCCTCTCTGGCATCTGCGGCGCCGCAATGGAGTGATCATTACAAACGCCAATGGACTGATCACTACAAACGCGAGGCTCCTACGCCCTCACCCGAACTGGTTCAGCGCCAGGAGTCTTTCGCGGTACCCGAGTGGGACAAACGCCAATGGACCGACCACTACAAACGCGAAGTTCCCACACCCTCACCCGAACTGGTTCAGCGCCAGGAGTCTTTCGTACCACCACCCCCATTCGCAGCTGTCCGAAGACAGGACAGTGCTGTATGGTACGCTCCTGGAGGCAAACGCGAGGCTCCCACACCCGCGCCCGAACTGGTTCAGCGCCAGGAATCTTTCGTACCACCCCGAGTCGCACGTGCAACTCCAGTCGCAGAAGCAGCTGTCCGAAGACAAGACTCAATCCTCAGACCACCTAAACGCGAGGTCCCCCCTACACCCGCGCCCGAAGCTCCAGGGAAGAGACAGAATGCCCCACGACAGCACACTGACCCGCCGGAGACTATTCAACTCCGCGGTTTGCCTCGTCGAGACGGCGCCGAGGCTCCTGAGCCAACTGAACCTCCTAGTCCTCGTGATCTACCCGTAGGAGACGAAATCCTACCTCGAAGTGATGGAGAAGAGGAACCCATCACCAACGCCCGCAGAGCAGCGGACCCTGAGCCCACTGGTCCTAGTGACCAACCCCAAGTCATAGTCCCACGCCAAAAGACTGAAGACGGTCAACGCAAGAGAAACGAAAAGGAGCCAATAACCGAGTTGCGCAGAGACGCCTACGCCAACCCTAAGCCCACAGACCCTCCCAGCCCCTGCGACAAGGCGGAACCAGCCAAAGTCAAGCCCCGAACCGAAGAGGAAGAACCCACCGACCCTCCCAAAGCCAGAGACAACACAGACACCAACCCCATCCTCAAAGCCCTCTCCGGAACATACTCCCTAGTAAACACATCCAGCTCCCGCAACGGCGAACCCATCCCCGACCTGCCCTACGGCAACGCCCCCGTCGGCCTGCTCATCTACACAGAATCCGGGTTCATGTCCGCCACCATCACAGCCACTGAGCCTGAATTCCGACCTAACCTCACTTTCCCCTACCAACTCAACGACTCAGACGCTGATTGGGCGCTCGTCGGCAAGCACAGTATCGGATATGCGGGACCGTACAGCGTTAATGAGGAGTTGCCTGCGACGGAGACGGAGGGCCAGATCTTCCATGGCCCGCTTACTGTGGCCAATGTGCCGACTTGGGAGGGGCAGAAGGGGAAGAGGAATTATACTATTGTTGAGGTGGAGGAGAATGGAGAGGAGGTTACGTATTTGAAGATTGGAAGTGAGCGGGGTAATGGGTATAGGGGTATTCTTTGGTGGAAGAAGGTTGATTAGGTGGTGGTGATATAGCTACAGTGGCGGATTTTCGATGTCGAAATAAACCTCAAGTCTTCTCATAGTTTGCCAATGGTTGTTTTCTACGCGCTGAGTGAGACGTGCTTTGAGTTGTCAGGAGAAGTGGCCATGATGACAACATGCGAAATCAAGAAATCGTTGGAACGACAGCAAGTATTGAGTAATGATTGCACCAAAAGTTGACCATGTTGTCTACTGTTTCGTATCTGGTCCCTGATTGATGATTGATGCTAGTGATAACAGCAATTTGACGGTAGCTGCCAGTATCTATCAAAACTGCTAGAGTCTTATTCAAATCTCTGTACTGCACTTCAGTCGCTCGCCCCACACCTCTGATCTTTACTCCTGTGCACTCTGTCGAGATAACAGTCGTTGCATAGCCCTCACTCTCTTCCTATTCAACCCTGCTTGAACGCCGTAGAACGTCAAATCCGCCCGGCTGACAAGACCCAGAAAGCGCAACATCAGGACGGCATATAGGATTTCAGCAGATTCAAAATCTCGCCAACAACCGTATTCGAAGCGGTCTCTCCCTCTTCACGAGAAGTGTCTGACGCCTAATCATCCGACTTCATTTCCACATCCTTTGCATCTTTCGTCTCCTCTTTCGCAGGCGCATCTTCTTTGGGCTCTTTGTCTCCAGCTTTCGCATCGCTAGATTTCTCGGATCCGCCATCTTTCATCTCTTGATCCTTGGCTTCTGTCTCAGCTGGTAACTTGGCCTCTGGACTCTTGTGATCGAGGCTCGGTCTGCCAATGGCTCCTTCAATGTTGAGCTTTCCCTGCTTTTGCGGACCGGTATCTTCCATGCCAATAACCTCTGGACCTCGGGCATGCGGCGCTTCTTCCTCGCCCTCCACGGTATCTACGATGGTACCTCCGCCTTCCATCTCGCCGAATGTAGTTCTTGTCGGGCTGGTGGTCATGCTGTGCGGGTTGTTCAAAACAATGCCGGCCTCTTGTTCCTGGCGCAGGAGTTCGCCTTGAGTGACGGGCCCTGTAGACGGCAGCGTTTCACCCTCGGGATGTGACGAAGCAATTTGGGCTACATTCGAGGTGGGAGATTCTGCGCGCTGACCACTCAGCATTCCCACCGTCACTGTTTCTATGCGTCCAGCACCATTGGGACCGTCGACCATTTCGGTGCTTTCTGAAATAAGCTCGTTCTGGCCGCGGTTCTGAAGCCAAGGGATGGGAGTGAGTAGGGCTCCGCCTAGTGCCTCGTCTGAACCTAGCTGCGCTGTTTGCGTAGTGGTGGATGTGGTGCCATTGAGCAGTCCGCTGGAAGTCGGCAGCACGGCTTGTGGCAGAGGGAAGATGGTGAGGGGCGAGGAGACGGAGACGACACGGTCGAGTGCGCGGAGGTAGGGTGGCAGGTATCGGTAGCGTTTCTTGGGCTCGAGTATGAGTTCAGCTAGACGTTGGACGGTATGCGGGGGATGGTTCGCGAAGTTCTTGGAGAGGGTGGAACGTATGGAGGAGTAGAAGGTGGTGACGTCTGTTGGTACGCTTTGCGACTCGGTCGAGGCGGAGAAGGCGGGCACAGGCGGTCGCGGGGGCGTGGCGGGCGGTGCATTCTCCTTGTCGGTGGCATGCGAGTCTTGGCTGGATATGGCATTGGACGTGTTGGGTCGCGAGGGCAGGTCGGTGGTCGCGGACGTGATCGGCCTGGGAAGTGCGTCTGCGGGTGGCTTGGGGAAGTCGGTGATGATCTGCGAGGGTCAGGGTTGATGGGTGTGGATATGGGTAGCTCGGGATTACCTCATCCAGGCGATCCAAGATGTACTGCAGTGTCTTTGGCCATTCTGCTCTGCACACGGGCGCGTTAGATGCTGCATGCGCCGGACGTGGGCTCTGGGGTGGGGACGTACGAATCGAGGGAGCCGTCCTCGGCAGCTTTCTGGAGGATCAACTCTGCTGGAGGAGCATCAGTAGGTGCCGCGTTGCCAGGACCCTAGAATCCCAGACTCACCAGACGTCATGGCTGCGGCGCGTGGGTGTCGTGGTGGTGGTAGAGGCGCGACTCGCGATGGGGCTGCTTTTGGCGGGCCGATACTGCGTCAGTCGAAACGGCGACCCTGTGCACTACGCGTCCTTAATGATGTCAGATATGGCTGTGTGATTGGCCCAAGCAAGTGACGGGAAAGCTGTCGGTGTCGCGCAAAATGACGGCAGATTGAGCTCCACTGCGCTGGACTCGCACCGTAGTGCTCAAGGCCTGCGCCACAGATGCAATCTAAAGATAGCGCACGCCGGCCAATGAGCAGGGTCAATCGCCGGGCGGTGCAGGTGGGCGATGGTTCAGCAGCAGCTGGGGCCAAGCCTTGTGCGCGTGAGAGGATGCCGAAAGCGACAGGCAGCTGAGCAGCCAAAGGCTTGGGCCGCGCCGCAGCATGACAGTCGTGCCGTACTTGTAGAAGTCAGACCGCCCAACGTGCGCATTCTCGTGCTTCGTATTTTGATATCCACAAAGCCTCACCTAGGCTACCGTTGACTGAAGTAAACACGGAGCAGCGAGCGGGTCTTACGGCGAGACCCCCTTCAGCCTTTCTCCACACCGGCCGGGGCTCTCCCAGGCGCTACTTTGCGCACATCTCAGCACCTGCGTCCGCCTAGCAGCAGCCGTCCCATCTCCGCCCACTCCTCAAATCCTAACAAACAACATCTCCTCCGCCGCTCGCTCGTGTTGTTGTCCGTCGATATCGCTCCTTATCACCAAGTATCCCCATCTCCGACCCGTCGCTCGTCATCGCCTGTTGCTTCTTCGGCCTCTCCGCATAGCCAAGATACTAGTTTCAGCGACGCGCGCTCACCTGCTCCCCCGACGACAGCGACTCCCTTGGTTTCAGCAGTCCGCCCAGCGCCCGCCCTCTGTCTCAAGTACCCCGGCAGCCCTACACACCGCACCACGACACAGGTCGCAGTTTGTCTGCGCCGCACCACCACGTCCGCCTCACCACCCGCCTCTATATCCCCACGCTCCAGCCGCCCATCGCGGCTGCCACCATAGCCAAAATTACTCACCACGAGGCCCGCCATTCCCTCCTAGGAGGCCAACCCCTCGACCGAGGCTACGCGCCCTACCCCAACACGACGTATCAACCAACATACCCACCGCAGCCCTCTTTCGATACCCAGCCTGGGGGGTATCACCACCGCGAAGGCTTCCCCACCACGCTCCCACCCGTCGTGCGCCGCCCACCGAGGATGTACGTTCCCAATACGCGGTGGACCTGGGCTTTTATGCTCACGGCCATCTGCCAGGTCGGCATTGCCCTCGCCCTAGAGTCGTACGTCTGCCTCTGCGCCACCCTCACCACCATGCGCCTGCTAACACCCCATCAGATATGTCTTTAGCAAGTTCCAGAATGAGATCCATTTCGCGGCCTCTGGTGCAGGCGCCAACGAGACCCGCACGATTCCCACTTTCCTCGCCGTCTTCATGTTCGGCTACGTCTACCAACTGTTCCTCACATGGGATGCCCTACGCATGAAGAACACCATTCAGGTCATCGGTCTCGTTCTCTACAACATCGGCATTCTCATCTATGCCGCTATCCAATTCGATCAGATCAAGGACGCCGCCGACGACCTCAACACGCGACGCTTCATCCCTCAAGACTTCTGGGACGACGTCAAGCCTATGCTCATCGCGCTGCCCGTGCTGATGGCTGTCGCGACTCTCATTTTCGCCTTCGAAGCATGGAAGCTGTACGATGAGTTTGCCTGGACCATCTACAAGCGCATCAGTGCCGACACAAGACTGAAGAGGCGCTATCTGACTTACCAGGTACTGCTTGTCCAATACCATACATGCGCGCCTTACTGACTACGACATAGATTTACATCGCGCTCCTCAAGTTCGACTTCTTCTTCTTCCTGGCCTTCACCGTGCAGTTCCTGGTCGTCGTCAAGAACACCAAGACAGTCGAACTCATCCTTACCGCAGCCGCCCTCGTCATCACCTTCTTCCTTTTGTTCCTCGCCGCCTGGTGGGTCCGTCGCGAATCCGTCGCTGGAATGATTGGTATCATCGTCGTCTACTTCATTGCTCTCGGCTACTTCCTGTTCAAGCTCATCCGGATGTGGGTCGCCGATGCCAGCCGCCAGGAGGACTACAAGCCAGCCCGCAAGTCGCTGACTGCCTTTGCCATTCTCACCATCCTCCTACTCATCATCACCATTGTCACCGCGTGCTTGTGCACACACAACTTCAACAAGGGCTTGAAGCCCCATGTCAACGACAAGATTGTCCAGAACGACAAGACATACAACACAGAGATGCCATCATTGAGCGGACCTGCGCCATCACAACGGATGGAAATCGACTAGGCGCCCTTTTACATACCCCATTACACAAAATTTACGACATGACTTCTTGGATACCTGCTTTCTGCGAGCATAGCTTCATCATACCCGGATGAGATCAGCGGGACTGGCGTTCTTTCATCTAGGGATTCCTTTGGGCTATATGCGGAGATATCAGGTTGAAGATGGGACGGATTGCAATGTCGCATCACGTACGAGGAGTTATACCAACCCGCATTGTTTCCTTATTTCTTCCTTTACGACCTTTTGTACAACAACTGTCGGTCCTTTTTGTAACTAGGTGTCTGCTCATATTATACCCCACCATGAACAGACGAGCTCGGAATTGAATTGCGTTATGAACTGACTCTGTCTTGTCCATCATGCCAGTGAGCTCTGTATTGTTTTGATCCTTGCATCCAGAGTTGTGTACGTGAATAAAAGCTTGTTCACGGTCGAGGCCCGATAGCCTGACAGTGGAGATCAAGGGGTTCAAAAGCTAACGAAGCTCCCCGACCGCCATGTGCGGGCGCGGGACCCTGCACGACATCATCGGGTCCCGCAAGCTCACCAAACTTACGTTGCTAGACTTACTCGACTTTCTTTTTCCACACACACCTTCTCCACTCTCGCACCCTTTTTTTCGCGGTCGTGTCGCTCGCTCTCAGTCGTACTTATACGTGCTACATCTTTAGCTGCTGAGGCGATTGACTTCTCTCATCACCTTCAAAATGGCGTTTCGCTGGTACGTCACTTGGGAAAAGCGGTGGAGAACCATCGTGGGAAAGGGGACAATGCTGATTCGGATGACAGGTACCAGGCAAAGCTTAGGACGTCGCCTTATCTGACGCAGAGTATCACTACCGCGGTATGCACGTCTTTTATCTCGAACTGCGATTCCTCAATCCCTCTTTGCGCGACGCAATGCGACTTGGTAGCCAGCCAGCCAGCAGGCCGATAAGCACATCCGACAAGTCGATATATAAGAACGAGAGAGGGATCGAGCAGCTGGCATGTCGAAACACAGAAACTGACATGGCATGCCACAGGTACTCTTCGCAACGGGCGACACAATGGCCCAGCAAGGAGTCGAGCGCCGCGGCCTCGATAAGCACGACCTCGCGCGTACAGGACGCATGGCCGCCTACGGAGGATGTACGTCTCCCCCTCCTCCATACCCCTTTCCATCTGCCATACTAACACCACCACGCCAGGCATCTTCGGCCCCGCCGCAACAAAATGGTTCGACTTCCTCGTCAAGCGCGTAAACCTGCAATCCACAAACGGCACCATCCTCGCGCGCGTAGCCTGCGACCAGTTCCTCTTCGCGCCCTGCAACATGGCCCTCTTCCTCTCCACCATGGCTTACATGGAGGGTAACTCGCCCGTCCAGCGCCTCAAGGACGCTTATCTGCCGGGCTACCAGAAGAACTTGATGGTCTGGCCTTGGGTCCAGTTTACCAACTTCAAATACGTGCCTCAGGAGATGCGCGTCTTGGTTGTTAATGTGATCTCGCTCGGCTGGAATTGCTATTTGAGTAGCTTGAACTCCGCTGGGGGTACGAAGCCGAACCCGCCTGTGGGAAAGACGAAGGAGGGTGGGCAGTTGCCGCCTTCATAGAGAGTTTTTCGTGGGAAGGTGGAAGGCGGTTGGGATTGCAACATTTGCCAGGGTCTTTGTTTGTTCATGGGGCTGCAACTAGACCGGATGATACCCTGGGCTATGTGGAAAGGTTATATAGATGGGGTGCAGATGGATTAGCGGTAGTACTTGATCGTTCATTAGCGTTACAATGCTCTGTGCTTGATCGAGTTTGTGTGACAGTCTTTTGCTATTCTAGGTCATTTCACATCAGTTACCTTGAGGTAGTACCACCTTTGTGCGCGTCAAAATGTGTGAACTATTTTCAGTCCACTTCACGCAGACTTTAACAAGCTGGATAATAACCCTATAGCGTTCCCCAGTTTCACAAGACATATCGAGCACGTGATCGCACGCATCAGATCAACAATTTCGAACATTCCAACATATCAATTCCACTTTCCACCTCCTCACCCAAACCCTGTATACTACAACTACGACTACACTAAACAAGCAGCCTCATCTCCCTCTCCAAGAAGAGTGAGCTGAGAGAGTAAAGATTACCTGGCAACGTAACCCACAATCTTGCGTTGCCATCAAGTGAAAAAAGGAAAAGGAAAAAAAAGAAAACGCCTGCTAATGCAATAATTACCTCAGCATGCCGCACGCTGATGATGGTTGGAAGAGTATAAAAAAAGCGTAAACAGAGTCGCATGTGCGTGAATATGTGGTATCCAGCGAGCACAAGCTAGAACAAGCAGAGCGAACAAGTTCCAAGTGGAAGGGAAAAGAGAGAGAGAGAGGAAAGAAACGTAGACAATGCGCCGGTATGCTCCCAAAACACCCACACCAATGTCAAACAACCAGATCGTTCCAAGCACCTGTCTGGCCACACGTCCTGCTGTGGCCCATCTTCCTGGAGGGACAACTTCAGGAATCATCGACTTCTCGTCTGGCGCGTTAACGGCTGCTGGTTCGCTGCTTGCCCATACGCCTAAAGAAGTCCATAACCTTCTTAGAGCTACCCGAACTTCCCTTGTTGCCGCTGCCTTGCTCGTCGTACGCATCCACGAAACGTCGGTTCTTCTGTAGCACGGCTGTCTTCCTCTGCTGCTGGTTGGAGTCGTCACCACCCATGCCTGCAGGGTAGGGGTTGGATGGAGTTCGCTGACTAAATTGCTGTGACTGCGACATGTCGGCTTCTGAGTCGTCCGTGGGGTGGCGGTACGGGCGGTTTCCTTGGGCAGATGGGTGTGCTCCTTGAGGGTTGGGGAACTTTTCGTCAAACTCGGGTGCCGAGTGGTTGTAGCCGCTGAACTGGGTTTGGTTCGCGGGCGCCGAGGAAGGTCCAGGGGCGCTCGTGTTGGGCTGCCGTATTCTGGAGTTGCTGTCGTGTTGACCGTCGTAGAGACCTGGCATGTTGCTTCCTTGGGTGCTCTGACTAGGAGACCTTGAGTCCGTAACGCGACCGAAAGGTCCACCGGGACGCGAGCTAGCGCGAGGACGAGAACTGGAGCCACGTCGCTCGTGGGAGGATTGCGCTGGTAAGCTATCCCGCTGAGAAGAGAAAGTCTTCGAGAGTGAAGATGGAAGAAGTGAGAAGCGGCGGCTGGATTTCGGGTTGTCGCCCGAGTTGCCTGTGTTCTTCCTAGAGAAGCCGAAAGAAGTTCGTCGGCTTGACTCCATGCTTGCTCTGGGGCCAGATATCGAAGAAACCGCCTCGTTGGACATGGGTCCGGCCATGGAAGTGGGAGGATAGCTCTTCTGTTTCTTCTCTTCAGGGTAGCCGTAGGAACCTGTGGATGTAAATGACTCCTTGGGATCCTGCGTATAAGAAGGCTGACGACCAGAGAACATGGATGTCATGCGGCCGAGAGTCGAAGAAACAGTGTTCGATCTCCGGTGGCCGCCACCAGCTCCGCCATGTGGCGGACCCTGTACAGACTGCACTCGCTGCGAGCTCGACTGACCGATGTTGGGAGGCTCAGCTGCCTCAGACGGCTCTTGCTGCTGAGCATAAGGTGCCGAAATGGAGTATTGTTTGCCCTTTGGCTGGGAGAAGCGTCCCTCTGCGTTTGTCTGGGCGACGGTCGCGACAGATGGCTGTCCGTAGGAGTTTCCTCGCGATGGTAGTCTCGACGTGCCTAGAGCTCCACCAGTGGATGGGCGTGTAGCAGATGGAGGCGCATTTCCGAAAGCTGTGTAATCCGAGACGGAACGCTGAGGATCCTGCCTTCTGGTCGAGTTGTAGGTTGTGCCAGAAGAACGTGGTTTGGCGCTCGAAGTTGACTGGTATCCATCAGTGGGCGGTACTTCGGCCTCTTTGCCGCGTGCTTTCGGAGTTGGCTCGACTGGAGGGGATGCCTCGCCGCGAGCGGTTTGCGACGATGGTGCGACATATTCGACTTGCACGGTTCGACGCTTGGTATCGCGGGTTGTCTTTGGCTTCTCGGAGGGTGCCTGGTTGATCGCTTCGCGCTTCGTCTGGAGACCGCCGTGTGCGGTTGCGGGCGCGGCGTGCGGCTTCGAGGGTTCACGAACAGAAGCGCTTCTAGCGAGTGTGGGCTGCGGCTCGAATGTGTCTTCTGCTACTACGTCAATACCTGTGCGTTTGATGAGAGGTGGATCTGGGAGCTTACTCGAGTAGACGGACGCCTGTTGGGCCTCTGCCGCGTTCGTGTTGCTTGAGGTAATGAAGCCAACAACGTGCGCGTAGTCGGCCAACCAGCTGTGACGCGCGACTTCAAACAAGTCCGCCCTTTTGCGTGGGTCCGGTACAAGGATGCGCTTCAGCAGATCCCTTGCATGTGGGGTGATATATTCGGGAAATGTGAGCGGTGTGGATACAATGTACTTGTAGAGCAAGTTGATATTATCACCCTCGGGGTTCGCTGGGTCGTCATCGAAAGGCAGGTAACCAGCCAGCATGGCGTACTATATCCAGTTAGCAAGTGCGTGGAGATGAAAGATTAGGGAAACTCACTAGAATAACACCACAACTCCAGACATCGACCTTGCGACCAGTGTAGAGCGAATCGCTGACAACCAACTCAGGCGCCGCGTAGCAGGGACTTCCGCAGCTGGTCTGCATGAGATCACCTCTGCGGGCTGCGTCGGTTCCTTCCAGTCCCAGAGATCTTATGTAGTCTTTGTCTCCGAGTCTGTACTCAATCTCTTCGCGGAGCTCGTCGTTGGGGTCGAACGTGTTTGCGAATCCGAAATCGGTGATGATGATGTTCTTGTTGCGGTCGAGCAGCAGGTTCTCGAGCTTCAAGTCTCGGTGGACAATACCCTTGCGGTGGAGGTAGCCAACGCCAGATATGAGCTGGGAGAAGAGCTTGCGGGCTGGGCCGTCCTTCAAGTAGCGATGGTTTAAGATGTAGTCGAACAATTCTCCGCCAGAAGCATATTCTAGAATGATACCGATATGGCGCTCGGTCTCGACCATCTCGTGCAGGCGCACGATGTTGGGGTGGTCCAAGCCGCGAAGGATGTGGATCTCGCGGTAGATCTTCTGGAGGCGGTTCGAGTTGCTCCCCAGGGTCTCTCGCCGTATGAGCTTGATGGCGACCTCGACCGAACTGTCTCGTTTCCAGCCCATCTTGACCTTGCCGAACTCTCCCTCGCCAAGCGTCTGGCCGAGGATGTAGTTGCCAAACTTGGAGCGCTTCGCGTTCTCCGACTTGGAGTGGTCCTGTCTGCTCTTTCCTCCTACTGCGCCTCCGCTTCCGCTGCCACTTCCGCCGCGGCCGCCATCATCGACGCCTTCGCTGCCGACCAGACTGAGTCCGGTGATGGGAGTAAGATCTGCGCCAGCCGTGACGGATGGGCCGTCTCCTTGGCGTGCTTGGGCGCGGGCGATGTCGTCCTGGGTGTCGGAGACGACGATGCGATTTATGACGGCGCTCTCTTCACGGGGCAAGCTGGTTCCTACGGGCGGCTGGCCAATGGCGGTGGCAGAGCGACTGTGGCCGGGCTGGGCGCGGGTCGAGGTGGTGGTCTGGCGAGGGCTGTCCTTTTCCCGCCGGCGTGACTCTTCGCGTGTCCGCGAGGGCTGTGACGACGAGGATGCAGATGCAGTGTTGGGCGAGCGGTGCGACGAGGTCCTGGGGGGCGCCATGGGTCCGCTGCCGTTGCCGTTGGTGGTGGGCGCGGTGTTCATCGGGGGAGAGTTCTGGGAGGTAGGCGTGTTGGGCGACGCGCCATTACTGGGCCGTCGCGACGTCGGGCGGCGAGCGGTGCCGGGCGAGGCTGCGGCGGGCGGTTGCTGCTGGTAGTACTGCTGCTGCTGACCATGCGGCGGCTGCGATGCCACTGCGGCCATGATCTGGGGACGGCGAGTTGGGTGCAGGGCCTGGGGGGTGGTGCGCTATGTTATCGGTCCTAAGCTGCGCTGGCAGTATTTGTGGGCGGAACGTCAACTGGCGGTGTTGAGCTGTCGAATGGGCTTTGGCGGGGAGAGTGGCCAAATCGGAGCCGCGGCGGTGCGGTGTGCTGAACCTTGGCCTGGGAGCAATTGGGACGCGACGGACTAGATAGCTTCACATGCGCGTGCAGGTGCAGCGTGGGCAGCGAGCGTGCAGAGGGGGTGCACAAAGGGCGGCCGTCGTGCGAGTCGGCGCCGGTGGCAGCGCGTCGGCTATCTAACGGTCGCGGCGAGAAGCTGCTCGACCTCGACGTGTTGATTGACGTGAGTGGAGAGAAGAGAAGGCGCGGCTGAGGTTGGTCTTGACGGCAATTTCGGTAAAGGCTGTGGCTTGGGAAAGGAGGCAGATGCACATCATCGACATGGGCTCGGCATAAACCAGCCCGCCAAAGCAAGGACGCGGGCACTGGTCTGCTAGATGCGATAATTACTCACGCCTACAGCTAGCCAGGCACTCCCAGCGCCTCCTCTAACACGCACGCCCGAACAACGCCCTTCACCACGCCCTCGATGTCTGCGCTCGACGCGCCTGTCTGCACGCCGCCGCTCGAATAGGAGTAGCAGCCATGGGTCGTTGTTTCACACAGCACCGACCCGCCCGCAAATTGCCTGTTATGCGCTCGCCCGCCGTGTGCGCTGCTGCGATATCTTGGGCTGGCCCTCGATATAGACGTCGCCGGCTCCTTGAATGTCGCTTGACCGCGCGCCTGCTGCGAGACATGCGTGATCCATTCCTGTCATCTACCCATCCGTATGACCGTCGCGGTCGAGGTCGCTCTGCGCGTGCTCACCGCGGGTCGCGTCCAAGAGCAAAAGCAACACATAAACATCAACAATACGCCCAACTTTGTCGCAGAACGTTATGACGCGCCCTGCCGGGATGGGCAGCACAAATAAGCCCAGATGACGCCCCCTAACTTCATCTGACAATCCACAGCAAGGACATCCACGCGTGTAGCAGCAAAGACGGAGGTTCGCAACAAGACAGGTCGACCAAACCGCTGTCACCATGTCTCAGCCGTCCACGCCGTAAGGGAGGCCTGCCCTGCATGTCTTTGCATTCCTCGCCAGCGCATCCAATGAGAAGAAGTTGCCGACAGACAGATAAACAGACAGACCTTCATCTCTGCGCCTGCAACTCAGTCTGCGCAAAGCATTTTCTCTACACGCAGAACGAGGCAAGATAACCTTCGAGTCCGAGTCGCGCCGTCTGCTCTGTATAATTTTCCCCTTTGGGCGAGCGTTAGGCCGCTCTTCGGAACATTGGAAATTAGATGTTTGGCGCCTCGATCGCCCTTGCCGTGCAACCAGCGGACCCACCTTCCCGCTCCCACCGTTACTCGACTCTTGCGCCATCTCCAGATGCCCTCGCGCTGTGCAACACGAGCCTCTGCCGTCCGGCTTGACGTCACTTTGGGAAAATGTCTGCTGCACGCTTCATTTCCTTTCCACCGCCCTGCGGCACATCTTGCGGAGCATATCTCCATACTGCAACGGTCGTACCCCGCGAGCATGGATCCGCTGTTCGAGTCGGGCATATTCGTCTCTTCTCACCTTACATTGAGTTCAACCATCTTCCAACGTCAGCTCTAGATTGCCGTTTCCTACGTAATGTTCAGATTGAGTTGCATGTCGGGTCAATGTTGAGGAACTACTGCTTCGGACGTTATTGAACAGATTGTGACAGCACTGATCAGACGGGTCTACCCTCGTCATGTCGCTGTAATACTTGGTCATGCGCACGTTTGTGACAGAATGAGTTGAAATGTAGATCCGGAAGCTGCGGAGTTAGTAGGAAGTCGCGGGGGACACCATGAGTGTAATAGAGAATCACGTGGACTAGAGGCCTAGAACTTTGCAACTAGTACACCTTGCATTGAGAACCCACAAGTAGGTTACACCAACTGGTGACATGCCCTCTGCGTAATTTCATTATTTGGTGGTTCACTACGGCTATTCTTTTGCAGTCATGCCACTTCACATCTTAATCTCGTTCGGCAGACCGACCTCCAGGATGTCAACGCCCTTCTGCAGCTCGCTCTTACCGGGCATCTTGTTCCTACGCATGAGCTCCGCTGCTTGTGTCATGTAGGGATCCTTCATCATACTCGCGACGGCCACCACTGTCTCGCCCTGGGTGTAGTACGCGACAAACGACGGCTTCTCTGGCTCGCCCTGGAGGATCACATCGTCGTAGCCACCCACCGTGTTACCGCAGTATCGCAGCTGCGAGCCCAAGGCCGACCAAAAGACGGGAATGAAGGGCTTTGCTTTGGATCCTGGGTTGTTGATGGTGTTGGCTACAGAGCGACCGGCGTTTTGTGCGACGTTCCAGTGCTCGATGCGAACTGGTGTGCCGTTGCCTCCTGGTCCGTGGTAGGGGTATGTTGCGATGTCACCGATGGCATACACATCCTTCAGGCCACTGACGGCAAAGGACTCGTCTGTCTTCAATGATCCGTCCTTCTCCAGCGTAACGCTTGAGTTGTCCTTGAGGTATTCGGTCGCGGGCGCGACACCGACACCTTCGATGACGAGGTCTGCCTCCAGTGTGGTTCCGTCTTTGAGATGCACAGCACCGACCTTGGATGAATCGCTCTTGGAAGGAGTGGCCTTCTCAACACTGGCGCCCATCTTGAACTTGACGCCGTTCTTCTCGAGCAGACCGCGGAAGATGCCACCAACCTTCTTTCCCATTACACGCTCCATTGGTTCTGCGATAACGTTAGAATACCATCAACGAGAGCAGACGGATGACTTACCCTCTTCCATACCAATGATGGTCACATCGTTCTTCATGCTAGCGAGGCAGTTGCCGACCTCCATACCGATGAACGAGCTGCCAACGACCACGACCTTCTTGCCGTTGTCCCCAACAGCCTTGAGGATGTTCTGTGCGTCGGGCAGAGTGCGGAGAAGGAAGACGTTGCCCAGGTCGCCCTTGAGACCGTCAAGTGGCAGCCACCTTGGTGTGCCACCAGTCGCCAACACCAGCTTTGTGTATTCGTACTCCTTTCCAGACTTTGTGGATACCTTCTTGCCAGAGAAGTCTACGCTCTTCGCCTCGTCTTCGATAATGTCAATCGACGCGTCCTTGTAGAACTCTTTTGACCTCCAAGCCGCCTTGGAGATATCAGCCAGCAGCGCCTTGGACAACTTGGTTCGGTCAATGGGCTGGTAGCCTTCCTTGGAGATCACGGTGATCTTGCCATTGTATCCGCCGCCTCTTAGACCTTCAATGGCACCAAGAGTACCCGAGCCACCACCAATGACTAGGACTTTGTCCTCGCTCACTGATGAGCACTTGATGTTCAGGTATTTGCGGTTGGCTTTCAGTGCGTCTTCGGTGGTTTTGACGTATACGGCGCCGTCCTTCTCGACTACTTCGTACTTTGCAATGGGGTCGAGCGCGGGTGCATCTTCAACATCTCCGGTCGAGACCTTGAAGCAAGCTATGAATGTCAGTCTTGAGCATGCGACATAGGTAGCGTATGGGTATTACCTCCGTGCCATGGGCATGTCAAACGACCCTCTGGTGTCAATACGCCCTTCACTAAAGGCGCGCCGTAATGTGTGCAGTTGGCACTGGTAGCATGCACCTGGTCCTGGATCTTCAACAGGAGCACCTTTCCTCCCTCAACACCCTCAACTTCGACCTCCTTCTTGTCTCCATTCTTCATTTGTAAGGAAGTGACATCCTTGAGCTTGAATTCTTGAGCCATGGCTACGGTTGTTGATGTGAACGGAGCTCTTTGTAGACGACTGGTGGGGCTGAATTGGAGCTTGAGTGAGGTTCGTAAGGGTCGTAGAATACGTAGTGACTGCATTAATGTTGTAAAGAGAGGTGAAGAGTGAAGGGCTGTCTATGAGCGCGACAGCTGCTAGTTGGCCAATGATGACACGCGCATTACTTAGATTTAATGATGTCACGATTGGACATGGAGGAGCTCCAGAAGCTGTAGCGCCGATCGCGACCCCACTTCGGTCGGCATCACTGCAATGTGGTGTCACCTTGCTATGCACACAACAAACAAACTGAACAAATGCGCTGCAGTCTACATGGGCTGTTAAGTGATATTCAAGAGTCTTGTCGGAATTCTGCTATCTCTATCATTCTCTCTGTAGGAAGTAGGTGTTAAAATCTTGCGTGAATTGGGTGGTGTTTTCAACCTGTCCACGGTCAAAGTTCCCTACGCATGCGAACATCTACATCTTTGATGCGATATAACTACAACGCTCCGAGGCCTGTAGAGTCCTCACGATGCCCGTATCTTGGGGTGTGAGTGTGACTCTACTGCTGCTGGAAACTGTTGACCTGGTAACGATTGCACGACTGGGAAACATAAGCTCCACTGCAGTACTCTGTGGGAGACATGATGTGATAAGAATACATGCGTCCAAGACAAAGGCCGAGAAATAGACAAATCTTGAATCATATAAGCGAAATGACATGCAAGAAGCAAATGAGATTACGTAGCATGGCTACGATACCCACCAAGCCAGACTTGCTGATGGCTTTGATCCAGGGACCGAACAATTGTCTTCGTTCACCTCTGCATGGAAACTTTCGCCCTCACATGTGCAGTCGCAACTATAAACCTCTGCTATAGAATCTCGTGATGCCAGAATAAGGGAATCGGGACGCGGGACGCGGCTACCCTTCGCGTAACCGCCACCTACCAAACATCAACTAAGCACATGCTCTAGTTTGGCAGATCCCAAAGCAAACATACGCGGGACGCTCCAATCCGGTGACATTGGCCTCTTACCCCGCGGTCTGTTAGTTCAGTACCAACCAGTAGTTCTGACAGCAAAGCAATATCTTGCAGTAGACCTGAACCTTTGTTCAATGCTTTTCAAGCCTTCGCCCCGCCACCGACCCTTCTCACCACCAGTCACCGTCTGCCATTGCCGACAACACCACCACCATACACCCACATCAGACAGCAAAGCAAAACCCCCAGGCTGACTCCATCGTATCACGATTTCTCACAGCGATCTGGTTTTGGACCTTGGATCGTCGCGATTTTGTTGAAAAGTCATTGCGAACCCCGCTCGTGCAAGGTCGATTCAGGGCATCAGGGTCAACCCTCTACCAACTCATAGACAGTCCCCTACGCACCAACTTGACGGCGACCGAAGCGCACGTTGTAAGTAGCGCATGAGCCAGGCAAGAGTAACTTGACGACACTTCGGTACCGACGGCCGGCGGTTAACATGGCTCGTTAGTGGCACAGATACTCACAAGACCGAGTGCTGACGAGCACAGACACATCCTTCCCTTCGGACCTACCTGTCCCTCAGGATGACGGCGCGTGTTCGCACTTGAGCGGGACACAGATACCTTCCGTATCCTTGTCTGCAACGTCAGGAGACTGGCTTGATGTCTCAATTTATCCGGGCCTGACAATCGTCTTCTGCTATCCGCGTACCGGTGCACCTGGTGAAACAATCACTGAAGATTGGAACTCCATACCAGGAGCACGAGGCTGCACACCTCAGGCGTGCAGCTTCCGCGACGAGATGGCCAAACTACGCGACCTCGGCGCACAGCGTGTATTTGGATTGTCGACTCAGGACACTGCCTACCAAAAAGAGGCCAAGGACCGGCTGCATTTACCCTACGAACTGCTTTCGGACGAGAACCTACACTTTGCCAATGCCCTGAAACTACCCACTTTCAAATGGCAAGATAAGACACTGATCAAAAGATGCGCCCTCGCGATCGAAGACGCAGTCATCGTCAAAGTCTGGTACCCTGTTTTCCCTCCCGACAGCAGCGCGAAAGACGTAGTGGGATGGCTTGCAGGCAGAAAATAGTATATGCAGGTACCATTTCCGTGCCCCTGAAACGAGTTGGTACCACATTTGGATGCGCACCCGTGAACATCCTGACTCGGGCCCCTACGGTGCTTTTACGGCTGCCGAATCCGGCTATGTTGGTAGTAGACAGGGGAACTAACAGCAGTTATCGCAACGTACTCAATACTGGGCACAACAGAAGCTGGGGGGTCAGTTTCTCTCGATTAGCACGACGGTATTTTCCGCCGTCGTGATATACCTTTATTGCTCACACACACACTGTCAACTGTCGCGGCAAAAGCAATGTTTGGGGACAAGGTTTGACGGGTGCGACGTTGGGTTGCGCACTAAGGATCGTCAAACCTCCAACCGAACGTGGATCGCCCGCACCGTGCGTGCATCGTCAATAAACTTTAGCTCCACGCTCTTCTGCCGGACCCTACAAGATATGGTCTAACCCGTGCCGCCCTGCATGGCGATGTTGTGTCGCAAGGACTCTGTCGATCGCGGATCTTCGTGACTTTGTGAGCACCTACTACTATCCTTCATACACACTACATTCGTTCTATATGCTTTCTTTTCGGAGAACTTGGTGTATCACATAAAGAAGCCTGCGCATCCTGACGAAGTGGCTGAGGCATCGGCGCGGCGTCGTTCACTCACTCCTTATCAGTACAACCAGCTTCAACACAATCTTTAATAATAATGTCTACCACACTCATTACTACCCGCCGACGACCACAAAGTACTACATCTACCTCATCGCGAAGAGCGCCGGCTACATCCACTTCGTCACAAAGAGCGACTGGTACTTCTACCAAACAACGGAAACCGAGCGCAACTTCTACATCATTACGCATTGCCTCGTCGTCACCAACCGCACTACCTACCAACTTGGCATCGGACTTCTCCTTCATCCAACTTGGAACGAATGCTCCCGTTCCCAGCGTAACCAACTCACTCAATCAGCCAAGCCTCGTGGACACTTCCAAGGGACCCACCGAGACATGCTCTACAGATAGCGACTGCGCAAGCGGCAAAGCATGCTCGAGCGCAAGATGTGTTACCATGGGCGGTGCTGCACCGCTTGGCGGGTCGGGCGCAGAGCCAACTTCGCGACTAACTCCAGGGTCGGCCATTGGCATCGGTGTAGGAGTTGTGGGAATGGTGGTGTTGATGATTGCAGCTGGTTACTGGTTCTGGAGGGTTCGAGCAAGACGGCCACGCACCCATACGATCGAGGCGCCTTCACACACTCGCCAAAGGTCTGCCTCGAATGCCACAGATCAGAGGACCTTGGTAGCATCACTACCAAACAGTCCCCAGAACGCAGCCTTCAGTCAACAACAGACCATGGACCCTGGGCTATTTGCCAGGGCTCTTGCATTCAATGAGAAGAAGGAGAAACCGGACAACAAGAGATCAGGATCTATGGAGAAGCACGCACGAAGCTCGACAGAAAAGGCACTGCCACCTCGTCCAACACCTCATCCGCTCATGGAACATCCCCTTCCTCCACCGCCAACGAAAGCGAAGTCGTATGCGGTCAATGTCAATATCAACAAGAGCATGATACTCGATGATGAGTTGATCAATGCCGTCAGTTCGCTTCGGGGTAATGATACTCCTCGCAGTGGTACTCCCACCCGGGATCGTGCGCCGCGATACAAGTTTGAGGAATACATCCCGCCTACAGCCGCTCCTCCATCGATATCCATCTCGCATGCCACGCCTACCGCGGAAAAGCGAAACTCGGAATACGAACTTAGCCAATTACCGAACAAAAGACACTCTGCCGACAGTGTCTCGATAGCCGACGGCAGTTCGAACGGAGGTGATTCCGAACCACCCTCCCCCGTTAGAGAGACTCTTTCTAAACTGGAGAGCAAGCCCCCTCAACTTCCATTACCCGACTTGCCACCTCCAAGCCCAAGCTTCAGCTTTCGTTCCTACGACTGGTACCAGGATATCATAGGCGATCAACCAAATGGCGAGCCGAACACACCCACCGTTCCTTCGCGCAACCCTGCGCGAACACCAACAGAATCGACATTCCCTAAACCACTTTCTCTTTCTCCAAAGAAGGCGCAGTCCGCCATGCTACACTCGAGTCTTATTCCAGAACCACTTTCACCTGGTGCACCTCCTGCTGCATCAGGGTTGCTTTTACATCCAAGTTCAACGGTACTACCCAGTCCTACGAACCCGAACTTTCGTTTATCACCAACTGTTTATACCCCTCCGCGACAGCAGTCTCCTATACCACCAACAGCCCCACGTCGAGCCTCCGCGCGGGCTTCTACAATGACCACGGCAACCCGAGCTACGCACGATTCGCGAAGCTGGCTCCCGGACGATGGATTGTATCTTGCTGAAGAAGGTGACGAATACGCCGAATACAAGACTTTCCATCGACCTAGCGAGGACAGCAGGCCTACAAGCTACTCGCCCTTGACGTGAGCTACGGGAGCCAACTGCCCTACCATCATTCCAACTATGATGTTGGGGGCGCGCTGAGCTTTGTAGTCTTACCCATGCGGGCCGTGTACTGCCTGCACCAACATTCTTCATTCTCCACGGGCCGAGACCCTCAGGAAGGATCGCATTGCGCGCAGTGTAATACATCCGCTGCTCCACTTCTGTGTCCCGACTTTGGACCAACGAGGGCGTGCGCGACAGCCCTGTACTCCGACGCACGGGAAGGAAGCACGCGGGAAAACGCTAGGGCACGCGAGGCCATGAACTGCATGCAGCTCCATGATGCAATGCGAGCAAGGTGCAAATACTACGGATCATGCTGCAGAGCGGATGCAATGTCACAACGACGTCTCACATTCTTGTACTTTAATACCCTAACGTAATGTAAAACATACAGTATCAATGAAATACAACAAAACATCAATTTTATAACAGTATCGCTGTGTGTATAAGCTTTCTTCCTTTGTGACCAGCAACCGTGCCTGTGGGGAGATCTGCATGCGACCCCACTGTCATGACATGTGGCCTACCTAGGCACAGAACGTTGAACCCGCCATATCGTGCCGTGCATGTACGATTTAGTGGCACTACCGAGATACATTCCGTGGCGCGTCCACAATCTGTGCTCTTGTCAGCTTCGGAAGAGGACTGGGATGTTCACGTGAACCGAGGAAGCAAGAGCGCCATGAAGGCGTTCGGAGATGCTTAGCAATTTTCCTCCGTCGGGTCGCACCTACTGATTCGGTTCGCGTCGAAGCAGGCACGATGACTTCCGTGCCAAACACTGAAACTATGAATAAAGACATCACCTCGACACCAACTGCCAACCCTCCAAACTTGACGATGATTCGCTTCTTTTCCTTTAGGGATCCGTTCTTTTCCTTTAGGATTGTCGCGCTGTACCGCATGCTGGGGTACCTCCTACATTGGAAGTACCCACGGGTGAGTCGCTTCTGCCAGGCATTATGAGCTATCACAAGCTTCAAGCCACGAAGCTTAGAATCTAGAAGTCCGTCTTCTTCACGATCCCCACACATCGACGGCACTGCATGTCTCCGCACGTTCCCATTCGCTCAATGTCGGCGCGCTCCCCCATGATCATCCCCCGCACGGAGCTCGCTTATGCATGGCGCATGCAGGCGCCCAGCCTCCTCGAGTCCAGTTCCTGTTGCTCAGCGTCATTGCAGGTTCCTTCACTGCGGGGAATCGCAGATTCACGCAGCAAACCAATATGGCGCCTAATGCAGTGGACAGCAATGCGGAAAGCTATAAAGGGACCAGGTCGCCATGGACCCCAAAGGATCTTCAGGCAGCACTCGACTGGTTCAGCACATCGATCATGTCGCGCTCAAGCTATCTTCAAGCTTCAACGCTGCTCTCTTCTTTCCTGTCGCTTACAGCTGGCCAGACACCTATCAGCTCGTCTGACGGCGGTTGGAGCACGACCCTGGCTGGCACCCCTACCTCATTCCGCCCTGTCTTTACTCTTCCTCCCTCAGTAGACCAAGGCGTTGAGCAGATCCCTAACATATACGATCCGCAAGCCGTCAATGCACAGGATGTCTGCCCAGGCTACAAGGCATCTGGTCTTGAACAAAACGACCGTGGCCTGAGCGCCACCTTAACACTGGCTGGGGCACCTTGCAATGCTTATGGTACCGATATCGAGGAGCTAGACCTGAAGGTCGAATACCAGGCCAAGGGGCGACTGGCCGTTAGCATTGTCCCCAAACATCTTGATGCTAGCAACCAGTCCCAATGGATTGTACCCGAGGATCTTATCCCAAGACCTCAGGCCGAGGATTCATCGGAGGGCACAGACCTCAAATTTGATTGTAAGCCATCTCAACGAGGATATTGTTACACTGTGAGGATTCTCAGCTAACGCGGTTTCAAGGGGGCAACGAGCCATCTTTCTGGTTCAATGTCGGCCGTCGCTCTACTGGAGATGTCATCTTCACTACTCAGGGCTCGCATCTCATTTATGAGAACCAGTTTGTCGAGTTTGTGAACAGCCTGCCTGAAGACTACAACCTTTACGGTCTGGGAGAACGCATCCACGGCCTCCGCCTGAACAACAACTTCACCGCGACCATCTACGCTGCTGATGTTGGTGACCCAATCGACCGCAATCTTTACGGTAGCCACCCGTTCTACCTCGAAACCCGCTACTTCGAGAAGGGCGGCAACGGTAGCAGGACCCCTCTTAAACAGTCCGAGATGCAGCAGAGCAACTACGGCTACGAGAGTAAGCCAACTGGATCGAAGTACGAGTCTCTCTCTCATGGTGTTTACTACCGTAACACTCACGGTATGGATGTTGTCATGAAGCCTGACCATCTCTCGTGGAGAACACTAGGAGGCGCGATCGATCTATTCTTCTACGACGGACCTTCTCAGCCTGAGGTGACCAAGGAGTACCAAAAGTCGGCGATTGGACTGCCTGCCATGCAGCAGTACTGGACCTTCGGTTTCCACCAGTGCCGATGGGGTTACCGCAACTGGACTGAGTTGAGAGAGGTTGTTGAAACTATGAGGGCTTTCAACATTCCCATGGGTAAGTTCCCTTCGCATCGTGTCACTTGAGCATGTTTGCTGACTATGACTAGAAACGATCTGGCTCGACATCGATTACATGGACCAATACCGAGACTTCACTCTTGATCCCGTGACTTTCTCACCTTCTGGTGTCAAGGACTTCTTTGGCTGGCTGCACGGAAACAACCAGCACTTTGTACCCATTGTGGACGCAGCAATCTATATCCCGAACCCGCAGAACGCGAGTGACGCATACGACACTTACACTCGCGGAAACGAGTCTGGTGTCTTCCTGAAGAACCCCGATGGCAGCCAATACATTGGCGCTGTATGGCCTGGGTACACTGTATTCCCCGACTGGCTATCCTCCAACGGTGTAGCTTGGTGGGTTAAGGAGATGGTTGAGTGGTACAAGGAAGTTCCGTTCAGCGGCTTCTGGGTTGATATGACTGAAGTCTCTTCATTCTGTGTCGGCTCCTGCGGTACTGGCAACGTTACCCTGAACCCTGTTCATCCGCCTTTCTCTCTCCCCGGTGAGGTCGGCAACATTGTCTACGACTTCCCTGAAGGCTTCAACATCACCAACGCAACCGAGGCCGCCTCAGCCTCAGCTGGTGCCTCGAGCCAGGCTGCATTGTCAGCAGAGCCCACGGCAGAAGTTTCTACAACTGCCAGCTACTACCGATCAGAGCCCACGCCCGGTTCGCGCAACGTCAACTACCCTCCATACGTCATCAACCATGTTCAGGGTGGAGCTGATCTTGCTGTTCACGCTGTCAGCCCTAACGCGACACACGAGAACGGTGTTGAGGAGTACGATGTCCACAACCTCTTTGGCCACCAGATCATCAATGCCACCTACCAGGGTCTTCTCGAAGTCTTCCCTGGCAAGCGACCCTTCATTATCGGACGTTCCACATTCGCTGGTAGCGGCAAGTGGGCTGGTCACTGGGGTGGTGACAACGCGTCCAAGTGGGCTTATATGTTCTTCTCAATTCCTCAGGCACTATCCTTCTCGCTCTTCGGTATTCCCATGTTCGGCGTCGACACATGTGGTTTCAACGGAAACACCGACATGGAGCTTTGCGCCCGCTGGATGCAACTCTCTGCTTTCTTCCCATTCTACCGCAACCACAACGTGCTCTCTGCCATTCCACAGGAGCCCTACGTCTGGGATGCCGTAGCCTCTGCGTCTAGGACCGCCATGCACATCCGATACTCTCTGCTGCCCTACATGTACACTCTCTTCAACGACGCCCACACCACTGGTTCTACTGTGATGCGTGCGCTCGCATGGGAGTTCCCCAACGAGCCACAACTCGCAGGCGTCGACACACAGTTCATGTTGGGACCCAACATCCTCGTCACTCCCGTCCTTGAGCCTCAGGTTGACACCGTCAATGGTGTTTTCCCCGGTATCGTCGACGGCGAGAGCTGGTTCGACTGGTACTCTGGCGAGCGTGTCCAGGCTGAAGCTGGTGTCAACACTACCATCTCGGCTCCTCTGGGCCACATCCCCGTATACGTCCGCAGTGGCGCAGTACTGCCAACTCAAGAGCCTGGCTACACCACTACTGAGTCCCGGAAGAACCCATGGGGTCTCATTGTTGCTTTATCAACTGATGGTACCGCTTCTGGTAACCTGTACATTGACGATGGCGAGTCTCTTGAGCCAGAATCCAGCCTGGATATCACGTTCGCTGCTATGAATGGGCAACTGAAGGCTGAGGTCCAGGGCGAATTCAAGGACACCAACGCGCTTGCCAACGTCACTATCATGGGAGCTTCATCTTGTGGACAGGTCAAGCTGAACGGCGAGACGATCGATGCAAGCAATGTAGAGTACAACTCTACCAGCAGCGTCCTGAAGCTTACAGGTCTGAATGACTTGACCAGTGGAGGAGCCTGGCAAGGTAGCTGGACCCTGAGCTGGGAGTAAGCGATAGAGTTTCATCGAGGATGTATCATAAACTTTGGTGTCGTCAACCATAGAATTGTGAAGCGACCCTAACGCTCGATTAGCGAGCTACCCCTAGACATAAATCTACTGCGTTTCAAATCCAACCCCTGACCTCCATGTTTGACAAATTTATGCGTCCTCGGAGCGCGCTGTGCTCATGGTCTTTCAGGTTTTGCGACGAGCGGAGTCGTGAACAAATGACGTCATAACGGGAACTTGCACCTCCAAGGATACGACCAAAGCCCAAAGGAGTCTTTACGTACCACGCATCATCATGGCACTCTCACACACACGAAGAAAGTTCGCTCAGAACACCTCCTTCCGCAACAAATCTCCAAACGACCAAGACAAGAGCTATTCATCATGCCACCCAAGAAACTAAACCAACAAGCACCCTCCTCAGTCCCCGACGTAGACGAGCTGAAGAGCATAGCCGCAAAATCCGACAGCCCGGAAGACAAACTCAAAGAAGCCGCCGCGAGCGCCGAGTCCGCCCTCGCCTCTGCGAAAACCGCCTCGTCGCTACGTGCCGCCGCCGAAACCATCAAAGACCCTGAGAAACGGAACAAATACCTACAAGATGCATACAACAAGGAGATTGAAGCGCATGGAAACTCGAAGAAGGCGCGTGTACTCAGCTCAGGCGCGTTCCAGGGTAGTGTAGGGGGTGGTGGGATTGGTATGGCTGTGGGGGCGGGACTGGGTACGCTGGTTGGTACGCTGGTGGGGACTGTGGCTACGATTCCTACGACGGCTGTGGGGACGTTGGTGGGAGCGGGCGTGGGTGGTGTACATGGGCCGTGGGTTAAGCTTGGGGGTGGGAAGAAGGATGGGAAGGATAAGGAGAAGGATGGTGAAGAGGAAGGCAAAGGGGAGGATCTTGACGGGCAGATGCAAGACCAGATGGGTGGGGAGGAGGACGGCATACCGGATCCTGAGGCGCTGAGACGTGCGGCAGATGAGTTTGCGCAGCAGCGGAAGGCGAACCAGGAGAATGGTGGTGGTGATGCAGAGAAGAAGGAGAAGAAGAAGCCTAGGAAACTGGAGGTACGGGGCAAACAAGGTGCATGAAGAAGGGTAGCAGGGCTTTTGGTTTTGATTAGTGGATGCATTGTTTGGCGCCAGCATCATATAAGCATTGGGATTATGGTATAGTATACACAAGTTTGACAGAATACTTCTCCTCAACACTTCTCCATCTGAAAGTCGGGACGAAGCCATGTCTTTTTATCGATGGACAACTACTCCAGCACCCTCACCCATACCCCGTACCTTCCCCTCAACGACACGTTCGGGTAATCCTAACTCCGTACATATCTCATCGAAACAGTGCATACCGTCTAGAAACCTCAATAGAGGAAGCCCGCTCCCACTCTTGTCTCTATCGCTCACCAAGCCCTCGAGGGTCTGGTGTTCTTCCCCCTTCGAAACACTGAGATGTTGGGGGTTCTGTTGTTGAAGATGATTGTGGTTCGCAGGCATTGCGGAGGCAACGCTCGGTCTGTGAATCGAGAAGGATGGATGATGTGTGTGGATATTGCCTTGGGAAGTGTGATGACCGTGGGTCTGAATACTTGGTTGGGAGGAATGGTGTACTCGTTCGTTACCGCGGATTGTGGTAGTGTCTGAGTCGCGGGGGTTTGCGAGAGATGTCGCAGTACTTGTTTGCAGACTCGTTGGTGGTGCGGGTGGTAGGGTCGTTGAGGTCGCTATCGCGTACTTGTGCACACGGTAGAGGAAACCTTTGATGATGCCGAAGGTAATGAAGCGGCGTACGTCGATGCCAGTGAGCAAGTCCAGATTCTCCAGCACCCAGTTCTTCAAAGTGAGACCTTGTCGCAGCGATGTGTATAGTGTTATCAACGTCTCATGGCTCGTCTGCCATACATTCTCTTCCTCTTCTTCTTTCTTTTGAGCGGCGATGTGGTTATCGAACTCTGAGACCCTAAGCGTAGATCCGACAGTCTCGCTTTGCTGTGATGACAAAGACGAGGTCGAACTACGCTCGTCCCTACTCCTCTCTGAAACTTCGCTATCCATCCGAGCTGTCTTTGCGTTCGAACCAAGTCTCATTCTCGGTACGCTGACGTATCGCATACACTCCTCTTTGACCTCTGCATCCATTATGAAATCACCAATCTCTGCTGTTGGCGCATATATGGCGCTGAAGCTGAAGATATCCAGCAGTATCAAACATCCATAATATACCAAATGTTGAATGGCTCGTCTTGTCAAAGAGAGATCGGTATCAGCCAGTTGCGCTATATGGGCTATCGAGTTGATACCGTTTATGTATGGGAGTATGCGATTGAGAGTGAGGTCCGAGGATACGGGTTGCTGGAGACTTGACAGAGATATGGTGAGCAAGGGCACTTGATGCGCGAGGATAGGCGGAGGAGGCGGTCGCGTAGGGAACAACTTCAGATTGATCGTATTCGAGTCATCTGGTTGGTTGTTAGTATATCGCATACTACAGTCTGGTACGAAGCATGACTTACCGATTGGTATCATGCACTCTGCGTAGTTATTTAAATCCTCAAGCACCATCTCACACAGCGCATACACCTTGCTCCCACCGCCTATGCCAAATCCGCCGACGCCATCGTCTTGCCCAAACCCGACGTTTCCTCCTTCATCTTCCCAAACGCCCTCCTCTTCTCTAGATAAGAATCCGCCCTGCTCTTCTAGGCCTCTCAACAAGCGTCCCAGCTTCCTCACGACTTCGCCGTAGCACGCCCAGTCGCGCTCATTTTCGCCTATCACGATTGCGAAGTTGAAGATGAACTCATTCCTACTGTATTTCCCTTCTCTTATGCAAACAGGGTATCCGATGACGCGATTGTGGTTGATGCAGAAAGTGAGTAGGCGGTCGCAGAACTGTTGCGTGGGTATGAGGAATTGCGTGACCGAGGGAAAGGTGAAAAGTGGTGTGGGGAGCGCCGATGGGAGGTTGGAGGGTATTATGGCGCCTGCGGGTACCTGATGGAGGACGCGATTTCCTGGAGATGTCAGCGGGGTTTCCTGAAGGCGCGGCTGTCTTTGGAATACCTTTCTCATGGTGGAAGCGAGTATAGAATATTGCTTTTATCGCGCGCGTAGGCATTGAAATCTGTAGGCTCTACCGCCAAAATTTGCTGGTGACTACATGGTGGGTGTAGGGTCTCCGGAGTCGCGTTGTGGGGAGCTTGAGAGAGCTTCCAGGGCTCCGAGGTGTGGTCTGTGCGTTGCATCACGCGTCGTCGTTGTGAGATTTCCGAAATACCATTCTCATACATACCACGGAATCTGAACAATAGTTACATTGGCTGTAATGAAAACCACCTAATCATTGCAGTCGAAATATGTCTAGTCGTAGTCCCTATTTGTGGCCTTTCCCAAACACACGCTTTACAAATAGCGTCACCCGTTCACCAAATATCTTCGAACTCCTGTCTCCGACCTTGCCTTGCACTGCTCTAGGGTTGGCGATTAGTTCCTTCAACTCGATAACATCCAACTTCAGCTGAGCTAGTGTTTTCTCAGACACTGGAAAATGAGGTACTGTTGCACTACGAGACGCGAAGCGCTCCTTCATCCGCTTGGTAGCCTCGATATCCCCAGCCAAGAATTTATCGAAGTTCGCCTGGACGACAACCAGTGCAGTTTTCTTGCCTTCTTTATATTTTTCGATGCGTGCATTGGCATCCGCCCCATGTAGAAGTAAGAGTTTCAGTATGGACACCCATTTGACGGGGTTTTCGATCGGCGTAAAAAGACAATTTTGCCAGGCGCTGAACCCGTTGAATTTGAAGTTCGGGTCAGCACCGTTTAGCAAGAGAGTCTGAACGAGATCAGGGTCACTAAAGTCTGACCAGTGTCCATATTGCGGCTCAGGTCTGCACGCATAGTCGAGCAGTGGCCTACCGCGTTTGTCCAAACAAAGCTGGCCTTTTGCACGGATGGTGTCTTGGACGTACAAAGTCAAACCGAATCTGACGTTCAGGGACATGAAGTTATCATGCCAGGGAGCAGGCCTCGAGTAATCCTCCTCCCATGTGTCGCACCAAGTCGCCCCTTCGTATCGTTCCTCTTTCCATTCCCCTACATTGTTTGGGAAGTAAGTTGTCATTGCTCTATCAAGCTCATCCAGGAGCTTCCGAGAGCTCATCTGGGTATTCGATTCTGCAAGTCGCGCGAACAACAGTGTATCTATCACAAGTCCCCAGGGAACCTTGCGATCGGCAGGTTGCTGCCATGCTAGATTGATTCTTTTGACTTCCATGATCAATGATTGTAACACAGCCAGGGAGGCGTGAAACTTCTGTCCTTCTGTTTGGGTCACCAGATCGTCCCAGACCTCTTTCTTGTATAAAAAATCAGCAACAGTCCTGTGAAGATACACAACGTCCTTGGTGCTTATTTGTTTTACCTGGCGTGATTCGTCCCGACCTGTGTGCTCTTTCTGGGACTTGACTCGCGTCCGGAGCTCTAGGAGACCTGCGCAACGGCTTCTGAGTCGACGGTCCGTGGTGATCTCGATCTTTTCGAGTTCTTCATCTGACAAGGGACAGATTTCTGCACTCATGATCTCCTTGGTTTTGGCTTCTGCATACGACAATCTGACAGCGGACAGTGGCCTTGCAGAAATTCTTCCCATTATAGACGACTGCTGGTGGCCTTCGTCGTTGCACCGAAGAATTTGGAATATGCATGCGGCTTGCGACTTGTACAAGGGAGGCACATTACTCAGCATGTGGGTGAAAAGCGCCTCAAGGTCTTGCGGTAAAGCTCGGAGTCGTAATTGAAGATCTTCGATCTTATCGCCATTCTGTAACCCTTGGAGTAGAGACTTTACTACAAGTTGGACCCATAAGAAAACGCCAGAGGCTGAGCTGACAATCTCTTCCACAAGGGCTTTGGTGTCGTCTTCGTAAGTGGCTTTCAGATACACCATCTGAGGATGTACGGACAAGCTGTCATCCACATACTTTGTGATATCGTTATGAGTGAGCTGCTGGAGCTGCAGTTGTGGCTGACCAGCGAAGCAATCCGTAAACTCCGTGAGCGGCCTGCTCGATAGGAGGGCTTTGATCTTGCCATTCTTCGTGGCAGTGATGAACATCTCCCCAAGCTCGGTCATTGTGATTCGTTGAGCATCGAATTCATCTAAACCGTCGACTACTATTACGATTTTCGTGGATGTGAGAGGATTGTTCGTGAGCCTTCCAAACGCTCGCCGAAGCTGGTGAAACGTTGGGAATTCGTCCCATTCAGCGTTGAGTAGATATTGCTCCGCAAACAGTGTAGAGGCTAGAGACATGTCCTGACCGAGCACTTGCCAAAGTAGTGAACGCAAGAGACCTTCTTGGGACCTTTGGATTTGAGCACCCGAACTCCAAAAGTAGTAGTCAGCAACAATGAGATGATCGCCTCCAGCCCAACGTTCTAGCGAATCCATAAACCGGGGATCTTGATGGAGATACTTCATCAACGTCGATTTTCCGGATCCGGCCTTCCCATTGATCCAATACACGCCACCATCCTGGCCAAGCCAGTTTGCGAGGCTTGGCCAGCTTGAGGAATCTCTACTCTCCAGTGCCCAGTTGAAGGTGTTCTGATGCGCAGTATCGATGTCGTCGTATCTATCGTCTTTCCGGGCGAAGTGTAACTTACTCGTGATTGCGCTTGGGACATCCTTTATGCTGTACTTTTCCAATCGTTGATTGGCGATGGTACGTAAGACCTCTTTGTGACGTATCGATGCCAAAGAGCTGTCGACCTCTTGCCGTTGTATGATCTTTTCGGTTTGTGAAGTTATTGTCGTGCCGAGTTGTTTGTTGCTCTCCACTATGCTCAGCATCGCCGTCCGACTCGTTTCATCTAGACCTTGTAATTGATCATCCCTGATAGACACTAGAATTCTAAACTGAAGCTCATCACGCATTGTCTGAAGTCGTGACTTGATATCCTCGATCGTTTTCGCATTCCAAGTTGCTTTCAGAGCGCTGAGAATCGTCTTGTATCTGGCCGCGTCTTTCGAACATCGCAACGACTCGAGTTTGGCGATAAGTTCTTGAGCAATCTTCGTGCACTCAGCAGCCAGATCATCAAGTGCCTGTAGATATGTAAGACTGACGTTGTGGGCGCCCAGACCTTGTACATGTCTAACGTACCTGGCTGTCCTGGGCCAATGGGCCCGAGCTGGCCGGATTAGGACGAGCCCATGATGTGATGCGCTCGTTCAGTGCCGTGAAGTCTTCAACCACCCGTTCTAATTCCGAATTCTGTACGGTAGAACCTGACTGGCGAAGTTGGTTTCCAGTTGACAAGACTTTCGCGGTGAAGTCTATAACCTGTAAGATGTTGGCAGCAAGACTAAGTCCTGCGATGGCTTCCATGGCGACCACTCGAATGTGACAGGAGGAGACATCGCAAGTGTCAGGCTGAGAGCTGGCGTCTTAAAGGGTCGGACGAGTATGCAGCTTAGCTGCGTGCAAGTGTTGCGCTAACGTTCAGCTGAAGTCGTGCGGGTCTGGAAGCCAATGGGCGCACATTATCACCGCCACCAAAACAGCCAACAAGTGGTAACTCCGAAGATCGCCCAACCGACTCTTCTGCCTGTCTGTAGAGATATTCCATGATGCTAGGGACATGCGCTTACCGAACAAACCGCGCTGTAGTGTGAGAATAGCGTCTAGTCAGGGTGACACCACATAAATGGAACAAAAACCCCCGAACAACTGCCTCCTAGAAGTCAACATTACCCCGAAGAATATGTGAACTTCAGCCCTTATACCAATGTAGACGGCAGAGTACCTGTTCAGCTTTTCCTCGAATGAAGTGGGACTGGAAGTGAGTTGGCGAGATTAACTCGTGAAAGGGTATATTGAAACGTATCGATACGCTCGCCTTGATGGAAAGATGAAGAGCCCAATTCTTCCTTGGAAATACTCACGCCGTGTAGGAAAGAAACGTACGCGTATGTTCACCAAAAGAGAAACAACCTTGAGCGAATGCCGCACCACTTAATCGTCCGAGCCGTCCTCAGGAAGCTCCCTTAGCACGCCCTCCACAATCTCAATGAGCTCATCCACATCCGGTCGCTCGCTTGGCTCGAGCCTCAAACACTTCCTCACAACCTCTTTCACGCTGTCTGTGATAGCATCCTCGGGGTTCGCCTTCTGCTTGCCCCTCTGCATACCCTCGTCTGGAAATCTCCAGTCACCACCCAAGACACATATGCTCAGACTACCACCTGTCTCGTCTGACCTAGCCTCGAAGGGGCTCTTGCCGACTAAGCAGGCGTAGAGCGTGCAACCGAGCGACCAAATGTCTACCTTGGTGTCAATGACAGAACCGGTCTTGACGTCGAAGAGTTCCGGAGCGCGGTATGGCATGGTAGAGTGTTCGGCCGCGGTGTCTTGAATTTGTAGGGCGAGGGATCGCGACGTTACGGGCGTGGGGGATGGTGCGAGGGAGCCGAGATCCATGAGGATGGGTGTCTGGCCGTCGTCGTCTATCATGATGTTTCCTACGCGTGTTAGTCTGTAGAATGGGCAACCATGAGATGAATGGAGTACATACCAGGCTTGATGTCTCTGTGCGCGTACGCCCTCTCCCCGCCAGGCGCAATGCCTTCGTGCGCCGCTGTGACTTCTGACTCCTCTAGCAGTCCTTCTGCCTCTTGCTCGTCGTCCTCGTCATGATCGCGATTCCGCCTGCTTGGACGCATCTCCATGGTCTCCGCAGCTTCCGCGTCTGCCCTCTTCGCGTCTCTCCGGACTTTCTTCGCCTTGCCTTCACTCTTCGCGCCGCCGGGCCCACCCTTAATCTTGTACTGATGCATCGCCTTCAGCGCTTTGCAGACACCCAGGAACAGCACCATGAGTCTTCGCTCGGGGAACTTTGTGTGATTGACCAGGTTCGCGTTGATCATGTCTTGTAGGTTGCCGCGACGGTAGTATGGTAGGAGGATGTATACGGTCTTCGCGGATGAGTCTGATTTGTCGGTTTCAACGGAGTAGTCGATTGAGTGTATGATGTTGGGGTGCGGCGAGAAGAGTGTGTAGGCCTCGACTTCCTTGAGCGCCAGGCTCACGCTTTCTTGGCCGAAGGGACATCTAATCTTCTTGAGTGCGAGGAGTTGTTGATTCGAGTTGTCTTGTACGAGGTATACATATGAGAAGCCACCCTGTGTCGCGATTAGTTGACTGAATGCGGTCCATTGTATGTAGCTCAGCTTACCTCGCCCAGCAGCCGTAATATCTTGAAACTCCGACTGTTGATCTTCAATTGTGGTGAGCTTGGAAAGCAGACCATGCAATTTGTAAAGGAATAGACGACATCTAGGAAGTATGTGCCTAAGGATCCCATCGTGGCGGTTTCCGTTGCGAGTGCGATTTGTTTTGTTTGCGAAGCTATCGACAGCTTGCGTGAAGGCGGTGCCGAGATAGACGCGCGGTCAATTCGAATTGTCGAGTGTCGCAATAGTACGGAGCTTATGTTTGGGTGATGAGGAGGTGATCGGTGCGGAACGATAGTGTAGACGTGTTGTTTACTGTGATAGGATGTGGGTGTGTTGGTGCTGACGACGAGGTTCCGGGTTGCGCCAAGGCGTGGCTGTGAACCCTGGCAGTTGCACGCTTTCGATCGCCTGCGGAACGTGGTCGGGAAGATCCACGTGCGGCTAACCCGAAGCGGGCGCTAGCGTCGCATTGCCCAAAAACTTGAAATATGATCCAAATTCCACAAAAATTTGCCATCAACGTCTCCAAGAGACTCAATACATCTCGGGCGTATGGCTCAGTGGTAGAGCGCTCGCTTTGCAAGGATTTTAGCGCTAAGCCTAGTGCAGAAGTCTTCAACAACATGCGAGAGGTCCGGGTTTCGATCACCCGTCCGTCCATTTTTTGGCCCCTTGATGCCCCCTGTAACTCTTTTTTGAAGGTCTAACATGCTATGTTGAGTATAGAAGAGATACTACAAAGTTCCTGTGTCTACAACCACCCTCAACGTCCCCTGGAGGTTTTCGGTATATCACCTAGGCGAATTGAATCCACTCTACATGTCGAGCCCGTTCCCTAACACATCCCACATCACCCGCCCGTCCATTACAACTTCTTTTTTTGCTGTTTTTCCTGCCTCTTATTTCTATTTGTGCAGTTTATAGCATGCTATCGCAAGAGTTATGTGGATCTTGCGAATCTATCTTGTCTAAGAAACTAGGATGAAGTTTCTTAAAAGGGGTGAAGATACACACAAACGCTGCTTGCATTGTCTTGCATTTTGTCTATGCAGCCAAGGTTCAACCTCCGTACCTTGCTTTCACCTGTGATACTCTGCCGTGGACCGCCTCTACGTCCAGTACCCGAAGAGACTTGTTTCTTGAGGTTTTTAGAGGTAACTTCGGCATTTCCTACCTGGATTATCAGGTCAGTCGCACGTATGTGTAGGTCTGGTCAAGATCAGTTGGGCTGGCGACATAAGTGTTTAGATGTTTCCCTCAACGGTATTGTACCCGTCTACCACAAGGAATTGAGCACGTCGTCATAAGAGACCAGCTCCTCAGAAAGATAACCTCCCGCTAATTACTAATTTAGCTGCATTACTAACTACCTCATCTACCACAACATCTTAATCAGGCCGAAATCTAAACACCGTACAGCCTACATCGACGCCAGATTTTCCAATCCTCTGATATCATCCCAGTGTATGCGGCAACACCATTGAGTTTCATCTCTGTATTCGAGGACCATACCTTATACAAGAAGAGTATTAGACAGGTTTGCAGACTACATTAACGTAAAAGTATGCAATATAGGTAGCGTAACGTCGACGTAGACTCTAGGGTGTTCAGTTCCTCCCTAGTTGAACGTGACCCCCCTCTCAAGGCGCGACATCCTTCGGCATCCCATCAACCCCCAGATCGATCTCCTTGTCCAAATTCTCCAAGAACCCCTTGCCGCGGAACTCTTCCTTTCCAACGCTCTTATCCATTATGCCCGCAACCTCCTCACACTTATTATACCACATCCTCTCGTAGTTGTACTCGTCCGCGGGACCATCCGGCATCATGATCCACTCAGGTATCGCGCCTTTCTCTTGCTCACCATCCTTGTACCACCAAAACCTCGCCGTGTCATCCTCTTTTGTGCGCCAATTACCGCGGTTCCAGTTGTGTTTCAGCGGAGAGTGCTTGTCCCATCCGCGGACGAGATGGCGGTAGTAGGCGATGGGGTGGATGTATTCGTTTGTGTCGCCCAGGTCGCGCAGTTTGGTCCATTTCGGCGCTTTGGTGTCTTCGTTGTAACACTCGACTTCTTCGTGGCCGGGCATGCGCTGCCAAGATCCGATGAAGTAGTATATGCCGCTGTAAGAGTCTACGAGAGGACCTGTACCCCAGCTGAAGTCGAAGTTGGTATGTGAGTGGGGTGGAGAACGCGGCGGAGGTTTGAGTGTGTCGTGACCGATGCCGGGAATGGAGATCTTTGGGAGCAGGTTCCACGCTTTTTGAAGGAAGTTCTGGTGGTGATAGGTGCATGCGAAGCGGAGGCGAAACAGCCAGCGCGTGTACTGATCCATGGACAGCTGGAAGGCATGGCGATCGATGGTAAGATGAGGCGAGATGACTTGAAGCATCCAGCAGAGGGTTGCGGTGGATATGTTTTCCGAGTCACCCTTCATGTCGCCGAAAGCGTCTTGTGAACCACCACCGATATTTGTATGAACACCAGGAAACCAAACCTGCTTCAGCTCCGGTGTTGGTCTGTTGGGGTCGTCGACTAGATCTTTGGGTATGTACCAAAGAGTAGGGCGGAAGGCCTTCCGACGCTCATCCAGAGCCAACGCCTGGAATGCATGTTCGATGTCTACAAATCGTTAGCCTCAATTACTCGCTTCGACACCACTAAAACTCACTCTCCGTCAGCTCGACGTTGTGAAACCCATACTTCGTCCTCGACCATGCCAGATCAATACCAATCAGATCAGGTACACCCAACGAGCCGACAGTATCCCACACACCAACCACCTTCACCTTCCTACTACCCTCACTAACAGCAAGCTCACCATGCGGTCGAATATCCCACACTTCCGCCAGCAGTTTGAGATCATGCCAGTCGATGTTCCTGACATCTACGCCCTCTTTCTCCATCTGCAGACCCTTCTCGCTGAGCTTGCCTTTGGTGAACCATCTGTACTCATTCGTCTCCCGAAAATCAACACCCTCTTCGTTTCTTTGATACAGACGATACAGCTCCGGAAAGAACTGCATGTTGACGGGTGCAATCACACCGATATCCGAGACCAGCCCGGCAACCGCACGTGCGGTGTAAGCTCCTCTCGAAAATCCGAAGCAGAAGATCTCATCGCCCGGCTCATAATTTTGTACAATGAAGTTGTAGGCTTCGATGACGTTCTCCGCAAGACCAGCTCCCGTGCCGCCTTGTCGTCGCCTCTCAGAGGTACTTAGATTCCCGGTTCCTATCCCGGAGTCATAATACACAATCTGGTGGAATTTCTTCGATGCGTCGTCCTTGTCGGTGCCAACGCGCGCTATCAAGCGGCAGAGTCTGGCGACATTTGAGGGTATGTTGTCTTTGCTGCTGACGCTAGATTGCCATGTGCCATCGCAGCAAATCACTAGCCGTCGTCTCCAGGCGGTGTTATCGTTGACCATAGTGGCAGAAGGCAAGATTGTGTAAGTAAATGGAAAAAGAAGAACAGAAGGTCGGTCGTCTGTAGCGCGCAATGTCGATTATAGGAAGGAGGAATGCATATAAACAGATGCAAGAACGCTGATCAGATACCAAGGCTGAATCGCAGGCAAGCGCGTCGGACGTCGTTATATGATACTCAGGGGTAAGCAAAAAGACAAGTAAGTACACGCAGCACAAAAGACGAAGCTGACCGGTTCCAAGCCACGAAGCTGCATTCAGGCAATGGGGCAATGAGGCAGCGCAACTCTTCTAATTTATCCTCATCGAGTCGTACACCGTGAATGGTCGATCACCGAATGCCCATGACGGACGCCTAATTCCCCATGTCGCCAATGCGCCCGCCGCATTGTCCAGGTGCGGCTGAAGGAGGCTGCCAAGCGACCTGTTTGAGCGGGATGAAGCGCTGCTCCTACCCGCACGCCTTTGCATTTTCACCGAAGGACGGGTCAGACCGTGAACGCCTTCAGGGTGGTCTGATATGGCGCGGAGGTGTTGGAGTGAGAATTGCTCGCGTTGCGCGCGTCGGCGCGCTGTCTGAACATGAGAGAATGCGGTGTGCGTGTATGGGGCTTGTGCACGCGATCAGCATTGCCGTCGCTACTTAGCTTTGCCGTTTGAACTTTGATTGCGATATCGAAAACACTGTTTGTGCGCGTGCGGATAGTTGTGAACTGATCAATGTGTGATGGGTGTTGGGGGATCATGGGCGGGGTCCGAGGCGCAGGCAACGCGGTCAAGGCGTGTCAGCTGTTGCCCGAACCCTGAAGTAAAAATATTCAGGCAACGGCAGGCACAGCCCGTCTCCAACTCAGAATGCCACAGCAACAGTCAGATTGCTGTCAAAAGCTGCATTCTTGTTACACCAAGGTCAGCTCAATACTTGCTTGTTTCACTCGGCACGTGCATGCCGTCTCAAAAAAAGGCCGAGTATGCTTGCACCGCACGAAGGCGGCGGCAATGTACCAACATGCATTCTTCTCGTCAATACCCTATATCCAAAAAGCGGTCTATGCTATCGCTGAACATCAAATCGTGACCAACAGTCGCTGAAGAGCAAATCCGTGGAGTATCCCAGTGCCGTCTGTCGCGATATGGCGCCATTTTGGCGCAATCCCAGAGTACCATTGTGGCAGCCCCAGGCGTGCCTATATAACGCCCACCATCCCACCATGAAAAGAACGCTTAATCGCTGAACATCACAAGACTACTTCCTGAAACTTGTACGACAATCCCGCGAGTCGTCAAAGCCCCTGGCGTCAAGCACTCACATTGAGCGAGGTGAGTTACCAGCTGTATGCGGCCGACTGCCGTATTGAGATCCATCATTAAAGCCCTCGAAGCTTTCACCTGATGACATCCTCCTCAGATCGTTGTCGTCGCCCATGTCGACGTCTTCCATCTCGTACCGTCCCGCCCCATTCGGGTTCTGCGGCGGTCCCATATTGGCAAAAGAACTGTATTGCCGTGGGGGCGCCGCGGGCGGAACGCCAGCACTGCTGATTTGTTCTGCGAGGCTCGGCTTCTCCGCCAGATTGTTAAGCATGGCGCGACTCGCGTCCAACATCGATACGGCGTACTCGAGGAAGTCCGCTCGCTTGGAAGAGACGGAAAGCGTCCAGCGGTATTCGCATAGCCTGAGCTTGTAAAACTCGGCCTCCTCCTTGGCGGGTGCTGTAGCCCATAGCAGTGACCCAAAGGTGCCGATGAGCGTAAAGTTGACTTTGGAAGCAAAGTACCAGAAACCCTGCAGATGCTCCGGCTTCAGACGGTTCACAAAATCCATAGCAGAGATCAGTCGCGTCTTCGCGGCGTTGCGGCACATGAAGAGGCCATACGAGTCGGGGTTGGTGGAGTCTAGCGACTGCACTATGCGCCTGTGCAGCGTAATCTCCGTCGCAAAGTACGCGAGATGCAAATAGCCCGTAGAGGTGAGCTTGCCCTTCTCGGGAACGTTCATCTTGACCTCTGCGGGTAGCTTCTCGTGCCATTGACGAAGCTTGATTTGTACTGGCTTGGCTCGTGCGAGGATCAACTCGGTCGACTTTCTCCCCGCATTAGCAAAGTCGTGGATCGCCGTTTGGGTGTAAAATGTGTCCATGACCTCAGCCATGATCTGCGTGAGCCCAATCATCTGGGCGAACAGTATCCGGCCTCGGTGGCTCTCTACCTGCTCCTCTTCGGATTCTTCCTGGCGCGTCTCGTATCCATCCCCTTCTTCAACAAAATCGTCTTCTGTAATCGGCTTCACCGCCCAGTTGGCATTGAAGATGTGCGATGGCCGGCCGTGGATGAGTGAGCTCCACTTGTCTTGCATGTACAACGCCCATGCGATGCGCTTCCTCAAGCCACGCTCCCAGAGAGGAACTGACCATGATGAGCAGTCGAGATGCAGACCTAATTCTTGACCAATGGCCACCAGCTGTGTTGTCAAGCTCCAAGAGTCCGCTTCAGGACGTTGCAGCAACAATAAGCCAGCCTGTATCGTCGACAGTTTAGGTCGCTCCATAGCTAGTGTGAGCGCCTTCATAGCAATCGCTTCTAGCCGCGTTGCATCAGGTCGGGAGTAATTTGCTAGCTTGGGGTCGAGAGACCACCAGTTGAGCGCTAGGATGTACATGCCAGCCAACAAGGCTGGCGAAAAACCTCGATCGCCTCTGCGATACCGTTCGACAAACAGATGTTTCTGGATGATGGGGTAGTTTGGATGCACTACTTGGAAGTAAAGATCTAGTAAAGCAGGACCATGTGGGTGCACAAGCTGCTCGACCTGACCCAAGGCCTCAGACTCGCCGGCGAAGTCTTGTGTGTTCTCGTCAGGTAGCATAATGAAACATTCATGATCGTTCACACGTCGAAGCGTACCAAGGTCGAAGGTCGACTCGTTACGGGTGTCGAACTGTGATAGGCCAATGAGCAGCGAATCGAATGGAGAACTCAAACCGATGTATCTGCTATGTTGCCGCCGTTGCAGCCCTAATGTCTCTCCAAACTGAGGCAAGTGAAGGCTCGCTATTTGAGATAGTGAGGGTTGCGGTGGTGGTGGACTTGGCGCGGTTGCTGTGATGGTGGGTGTTGATAGTGCTAGTGGCGGAGGATCTGAGTCGACGGATCTGCCAGAGGATGTCAGCACGACATCCAGCTATACGCCGATGCCTGGCGAGGGCCACAGCTCCCGGTGCCACGACCACATGCGGGATGAAAAAGCAAGTAGGTTGCACATGCGCACGTGACCTGGTAGCGTGACGCAAGAGGCATAGCAGATGTCGGAAGTGATATATCTACGCGAGCCGTGGACGTGAAGCAGTAGCGGGGTGGCCTAAACATACCTCTTCTTGGTGTTGTTTGGCGAGTCCTTCTTCTCGCCGTCGACGACTTTCCTCTTCCGCGGCAGTGGGCTTTGTACAAAGGTACACTCCTGCTTGTGGAACTCGCACAGGACACACAAAGCAGCGCCCTCGTGTATCACACAGCGGCTCTTCCTCCTTCGGCACGCGTCACAAGGGCGTTCCCTCCGTGAGCGGATGTTAGATACTGGACCGTTGTTGGATGTAGGCTTGCTCAAGCTCTCCTTGCTGGATGGTGACTTCTGTATCGTGCGAGGACGAGCTGGTGCTATAGAGACAACAGGACGTGGGCCCATAGCCGGCTGCTGCATTGCTACGGCCGTCATGGCTAGCTGGCGTGGTGGAAGGGTGCGATAAGGCTATGATAGACTACGGCCCGTTGGCTAGTTTCCGAATCAGGGTGCAAGTATCTCGCTATCGGAAGCAGGGTTCGTGACAGGTCTTATCGCGTGGGAGATAGGTAGTTCAATCGGTATATGGGAGATATCCCGGAAATGCAAATCCAGTTGGGTAATCCAATGGAGAGTCAGACGAGTCCTACTTAGGGCCCTAGGTTGCCGGTAACGGCGGCGAGGAGTATGAGGTGACTGATGGTTCGCGCCGTCATTGAAGGTCTACGAAAGAAGTAGAGGATGGGCGGAGGCGGGCGGGATGGCGAAATCAGCCTGACCTTGGAGCTTGGAGACCTAGAACCCTGTGTGGGGAGAGAGCAGGCGCATAATCGGGGGTGGCAGTCGTATATACTGGAGTGTCGCTGGAGAGCGCGCTGCGAGAGTCTTTTGTGGCAGACATGTGCTCGGGATGGGTTTCAAGATGCAGGGTGCACGGATGTTGCTTGGAGGTAAGCTGGATGGGCTCTAGCGGCTTCCTGCATTCTATCTTACGTACAGCCGAGAGATAAGGACTTCGCAGTGGGCCAATGGCCGCCGTGCATGGCTTCCCCCACCTGAATAATGTGATCTTTCCATTACTCCAGCTCTTGCTTATCTGTGCGTCTGTACTACACAGGATCCAGTTTAACTGTCTCGAGGAATTACTCTTATGTACTCGTTACCATACTCCATAGTTTTAGTATTGGCGCATGCACGTCACCCACGGCTACGCATCATTATCGCTCGCCTAGCACTGGTAAACAGTTGACGACCGTTTGAGGGACCTTGCAGCTGACAGTTGCACCGCTGAATTTTCTTGTTCGCAGCCTCGACAGCACATGGCACGACGTGATGGATCCGACATTTTGCCACGTTCCGAGGTTTTCACGAGCCGCCTCATCGTGAGGCAGCTCGCCCGACCATGCCAGTATCCATGGTAATGGTATGAACGGCCTCCGCACGTGTCGCGTGTTCTCCACAAGCCCTACTGCCATACTTAGCATAGGACCCCTCGACAGCGATCTCCGCTCCGCTCTGCCCCTGGTCTCGTTTCTCACCGCTCGCACTTCAGGCAAAACGCTTTCCGCTCCGACCACCGGCAGTGCGCAGGACCCGAATATCTCCGCCAATCCTAGTCAGCGAGTTGCATCTTGCCGTTGCATCTTGCCGTTGATGTCATAGCACTTTTCGCCGTTGACGCGATTCAGGGAGGCTGGGTGAAGAACCGCGGCGCCGCCAAACCTCCCAAGACCGAAGAAGGCTGGAAAATCGGATGCGATCTACGCCAGTGTACGTAAAACGCAGGCTTAGCCTCGCACTGCCAGCGACCTCAGACTTGGGTTGCGATGCTGCGGGATGACAGATGGATACCCAGCTGCACGCTCAGTACTTCCACATTCGTCCTCGCTTAAACTACCGTTTAATCTCTCAACAACGGAACGATATATCCTCCTCCGAGTACTGGAGGTCGTTGTTGAAAGGCCCGTAAAGAAAGTCAGATCCCAATATTCCCCTCATCGCCCGCTTGATGCGACTGGCCTAGGTACCGGAATGAGATCCGTCCGCTCAACCGCATGTAGATTTGAAAGACCATGGGTTCGTGGTTGACATTACGAGATCTTTAAGCGCAGATCCGCATGTGAGAGGCTAGAGGGTGTGGATTCTGCCCAGGCTGATGACATCTCAAGGAAAGTCGGGCCGCTTTTCTCCGGAGTGTGAATCATTCACTCCGTCGTCACGACTACATATTGCGCCCTCTGAAGAGTCAGTCTAATCATTTTTCGCGCACTTCCACTGGATGTATGCGAGAGTCCTTGACTCGGTAGTCCAAAAACCTGCCTCCTAGCTGTTGGAGTTCTTACGTCGTGTTTGCTTGAGCATATAAAAGGAGCCAGGTATACCTTGACAATGCCCAGGTAACAAAGTGCCAACACATCGTAGACGAAGCCTAAGCCCACAACATCAATCTTTAGCCACCGCTGCAGGAATACGTGTAGGATGACGAACCCTCAATTTGTCGTGAATCTACAGTCAGCATCTCCTTGCCACTAGCTTACTCTTGAGACCGGCAATATATCGTAACCTTGGATTCGGGCTGATTGATCTTCAAGATCTACTCATAAGTTGAACTTCCTCAGATTCTAGATTGATATGGCGGTAAAACCCTGGTTCTAGATGGCCGCAATGGACACTATCTAGCACGGAGCGACAACGAGCATGTTACTCTCGCGTCCGAAGAAAGCGCCGGGAGCTATAGAGGCATTGCCATGGTGCTTAATGTTGGCCTGTCCGCATATGTTTACTGTTGGGGTTGACTCAAGATTCTCTTCCCTATCAAGTAAACACAAGCAAATAGATCAAGAAAAACTTACGCAGGGACCGAGATTGACATGTGGGTATACCAGAAAGCGAGGAGGGTGTGGAACACGCTAGATTCGGTCCGTATGAGTATGCATACGTCAAGTTGCGCTCTCCGGGGCATTCTGGTGCAAAATGGTCATTTCAACAAGTATCAAATTCGGACCAGGTGAAGGAGCTATGGATCTATCGTAAATCCGCATAGCAATTAACAACCATATACCTAATCCATATTCTCTTGCCCAATGTCCAGTACTCCTTGCACCTCCTGCCTCGGCCATATGTACAATTGTGGGCTTCGGGTACCCTATCATAATGGATATAGAGACGCGCTTTCGACCCGGTCGTAAACCTACAACCCCAGCGCATCGATCATACCACCGTAATCATATCGTCGTTATGTTTAACGCGCCTCGCTGAAAATGGATAAAGAAGGTATCGCGAATAGACCGTCTCGTGTGCCGTGGTGGTGTGCGCAGCTGTTGCGCGTGTTCGGTCAATGTGAAGTAGACCTCGGGCTGCGCCGCGGTTCGATGTTGAATCAGTGCATGGGAGGCTGGTAGTTGATCGGTCGCCTGTTGGAGAATTAGCTTGCAGCGCGCGGCGTATGCTCTGACACAACGTACTTGAAAAGCAAAATGTGAGGTTCTGGCTCATGGACCTCGTAGTGCTCCCATCCCAGACTCTGTTCCCAAGTCAGCATATATGTTGCAGCCTGTCTTTTAATCACGCGTACCTGTGTGATGCCCAGTGCCCGCCATTCCTCCTCCCAGAGCAGCTTCAGTGTGCCTCGCGCGCCGTCGAAGTAGTCTTTTGGGATAGCCTTTAGCATTTGCTTAGGCAGCTGCACATGGCGGTATTCGTATGCGTCGTCCGAGTATCTGTGTTCGCGGTCAATAAAGAAAACGCGCTGACCGCCTCTTGTGTTGACAACCCACCTCGCCGAGTAATGAATCGCGTCGACAAATTCATCCAGCTTTTCCTTCTCGTGGTCTGAAAGCGGGCGCGGCTTCTTGTTTCGGCGCGTGAAGTCGATATCCAATTCGCCCGACATGGTGCGCGTAGGGTGGTGTGAGAGCTCGTGTGCTCCGAGGTCGTCAGTGGGGTGTCGGCGGGTGGTAGAAGCGAGCGGGGCGGGCAGCTGCTTTGGGGGGAAGTCGCAGTTGTGGATGGGAGAAGGAGCGCTTAGATGCAGGATCTCGTGTTCAGGCGCGTCGGGCGTGTGATTATCGAGCGAGAGAAAGAATAGTTCAAGTAAATGAACCCAAACAGCTCTTGTTTACCCAGTTGTGAAATTTGGTCGATTGTCCAAGCTTCTACGCTAACTCGGCTGCAGCCTAGCGTAACCGTCTTACCACGTTCTTACCGCTGGGCAACGTCTTTCACCCCTGCATCTGCATCTCCGCTGATCGACGTGCAGTCGAGTTTCGATGCAGACCACTCTAATGCGAGCTTACGTACGCTTTCTGTCTACGGTCACCGTCGTCTCTGTTCTTCTTCATCCTCAGACATCTCCGGACATTAAGAACGCCTCACTATTTCACCACAGCAACCAGCCACACCTCATTCAGGGAAAACTCTAAACACCATGGAACCTGCATCAAGATGAAAACTTGCAAAGTAGGCGACCCAATGTCAGTGTAGGCTCCAGACCCATCCAGCTCTCTCTTTGTTTGAGGTCGCCACAAATCTTATCTTGTACCAATTCTATGCGAATCGTTGATGGAGCAGCATACATGTATGGAGGATCCATGTCTTTCGCCTTGCAGTCCTTTCTTGAATCGCATACTGTCCACTACCCGAAGCCACAAACAGACGCCCAAGAACAGGTAAATACATGTAGCGTGCGCGTACGCTTACGCTTACTCGTACTTGACAACCGCTGCTCGATGGGCGCATCACCGGTTATCAATGCCAACGGTCTCGCCGCTCTCGATATCACTCCGGGCACACTGGCAATGGTTTTTCCCTGTTACCTCTACGCACCCTATTCTCTCGCTCAAATAGCTTCTCCAGCATCTCGCGCTCCGCGCAGCCTTGCAACCAGGGTGTCTTCGTATCCAAGTTCGGCCGCCCAAACACACCCACCAACTGAGCACTGGCCTCCTCGTTGGATCACTTTCTGATGGAGGCCTTGTGCAGTCGCTTCAACCCCACATTCCACGCTCTTGACTTGAGTTGGCTGTGCTGTAACACATCCTCCAGGACCGCGTCTTCTTCTTCTATCTGCTTCTGTTCCTGTCTGGCGCGTTTCAGATATCTTGTCAAGAGGGTGATCGGGACTGCAAGACCGATGATGCCAGCGAGCACAATCGCAAAAATGGCGCCAATAGGGTGTGTGTCTCCTGGCGTTGTATCTCTATACATGGATGGGACCAGTATCGAAGGTTGTGTTTGCTGAGAGCGCGCTGATGAGGTGAGGCGTGTAGTCATCGGTATGTCGCCAATCAGCGAAGTTGTGTGGCCACTCTCTCTGGAACCAACGTCCGCATTGAGAACCTCCGAGGCCTTGCCGTAGAGGCTTTCCGGCATATCAGGGTACGGATGCGTGTCGACATCAATATGGTCTCCTCCAGTGTTCGCTATGATACACAGTGTCAGATTCCGTCGATGTCGAGAGTGTCTAAAACCCCAGGGTTTCATAGAACAAAGGTACTGTATTTGCTTGCTGGTCTATGGAGCTCAGCGTATCATTTGTACGATCAGGACTCGGGTAAAGGGGGGGACACAAGACCATGCACTAGTCTTCGCGGTCACACAACGCCTACAATACCACTGGCTATAGGTAGGATATGATAACAGCGCTACTAGCAGACAGGATTTACTTGTGTTCACACCAATCCTACAGTCCAGCCTGAGCTACCATGGAGTTGACAGCACTTGTACCAGCTGTCATAGCTACCATTGCGGACGTAAGTCCTACTCTGTGCTCCCGGACTAAGATGATAAGCCACGTCAGCATGCAAGCGGCTTTATACCACAGTCGCGCGACAATATAGGCGCAGCGAGGGGGCACTTTGGATCAGTCGCACGATACCTCCACGCGCCAACGTTCCTTCGACTATGCCAGTATTCCGAGATGCTGACATGAGATAGTGAGAGATACATTGCTCGACACTGTCTTCATTACAATTACCTCTAGATGTCTCCACCAACCCCTTCATCCAGTCTCTCATTCCGTCCGATACTCCCTACACACGATCCCATCCTTATCCATCCTTTCAATAACTCTAGATCTCTTCGGCACAGCACCATTATCCACCCTCCCATCCCTCCACTCCCACCTCAACTGTTTCTTCGGCCTAACCACCACCGCCTGTGTCATCTCCGACTTCTTCTCCCCCAAATCCCCATGAACCACATTGATGCCTTCGTCCGTAGCTCCGCGTTCCAACCACTCGCTCGCTCTGTCATCACTCGCGCTCGTCTTGATCTCGGGCAGTAGTTCGATTGATGGTGATGGCGGTACGGACGAGTAGCGTTGCTGTAGGTCTTCGTAGTGCTCCTGTTGTATTTGTTGCCGCGAAAGGCGATGCGATAGGCGATACTCTCGACCGGACTCAAGATCGAGTAGAGCGGGCTCATGGACTGGTTGCTGGCTGGCCTTTTTCTTGTGTCGGTTGATGAGGCGGATGACGAGGCAAACCAGCATCAGGATAAGGATAGTAGACGTCAGAACGATGAGGGCAAGGAAGAGGTCCGTTAGAAAGCTTGTATCGGCCATGTTGAACGTGCCCATGGCGAAAATGTCAATTTGCACCAACACCTGCAAAAGAACAGAATGGAGAGAGTTGCAGATGTTGTGGCGCCTGCTGCGAGAGGTATACCGCAGTACTTAAGCCTGTCAGGTGCAGCATGGGACGTAGCCACTAACCTGCGTGGTACCAAGAGAGCTCTTTATCAGGTAGCCAGACCAGTAAAAGGAATCTGTATCCATGCATGAGCTCAACTGTACGAGGGTCCGGCTAATCTGCTTCGTGGTCGTGTTGTGTTGTGCAAAGTGGTACATACTATGGGAGAGAGAACTTGCACGACTCATCATCGACTCGAGGGATAGCATAGCCCATTTGAAGGGTGAGGCCTTGCCATGACACGCACAAGACAACGCTCAGATCAGATTAGGGATGACAGCTCTTTGGTTAATCTAACGGGTATGTACAGACCTGTGACTTAAGCCGCCTGATCCAACGCGCCCGTGTAGTCATATACAAGCCTAACCCTAACAACCTCATCACTCCCCACCTTCCTAACCACAAACTTCCTCGTCAACTTCCTCTCACCCCCAATATCCGCGAAGCCCCAAATCTGCCACGCAGTCCATTTGTTCGCCTCGTTCTCCACAAAGCTCTCCACAACATCTCCTTCTTCTGTCTCTTGCAACCACCCTTCTGCCACGAACTTTGCATCTTCCTCGCTCACACCTGCAGCCTTTCCTTCTTCGATTGCCTTGGCTAGAGCAATGTAGCGCGACCGTCCCTTGACGGTGCCGAAGAGCCGGTCGACGTGCTCGCGGTAGTGCCAGTCTAGAATGCGGGTCTCGGTGGAGCCTTTGATGCCGCCGGTGATAAGTTGGTCGATCTTGATTTCTGTCGTTGGCGTGTTGTCTTCGCCGTCTATGGTGGTTTGGTAGAGGTGCTGGGTTACGGTCGCTGCACCAAGGGCTTTACGCGTCAGCCAGCCCATGCCCTGCAGGGCGAGAACAGCGTCAAATGCATCCGAGAGTGACTTGTTCTAGGATGTGTTAGAGCGACGTTGCGATGCACGAAATGATGAAGGATGCAGAGAACACTAAGACTTCAAAGCTGCTTGTAACTTACCATGACCCATTTCCCCTCGAGCTTTTTGATATCAGCACTTGCTGGAGCTGCCATATTGCTTAGTATGTTTGTTGGTAGAACTGTAGTTTGGTACGATCCGACTTCGTCGTGAGAAGAGCTTCGACAGCTGTCGCGGGGCTATGGTGATTGGTAGCGGTGGGTACCGTCCTAGTTGGGGCGGCCATGTGCAGTGCATCTTATATGCCGGTCGCCCAAGCACCAAGCCTATCCAGAGACGCCGTGTGGATTAGCACCTGCCTTAGTCGACAATCGCACACTGTCACGTTCGTACCTGAGCGAACATCATGCGTGGCGTCGTGGGAAGGGATGCCGAGGTTCGTCTGCTTTGGGATAGCACCTCCGCGGGGAACCCTGGTCTTCCATCTCATTTGCGCTCGCATCAATCCTCTCCATTCTCCGGAGTCCGCGACCACCGACGGCACACCTCCAGCTTGGGACGGGTCGCATGTGAACACTGCTCGGGAGAAGGCTTCCTGGATGCGTAACTTCCCGTCTACGGATGGATGGGGCCAGTCAGAGGCGCACGATACTGAAAGAAAAGCGCTGACATGCGATGAGGTGATTCTCAGCTGCATCTTCTCATCATCCCCGATTCCATACTTGTCCTCTTGTGCGCCTTTCTTCGATCAGTCTCTACCTCCGCCTCCCTTGTGGAATCGAGCTTGATGCAGCCCAAACGAGGAGCAGACAGAAGACATGAACAGGAAGCCGAAAGATGGCTCCAAAGTGACACAATGTTGCCGCCGGCAAATGGCTCGAAAACCGCCGAGTCGTTTGTAAACCTCCATCGCGCGCATGTGCGCCAACGCTTGTACTTCACTCACTGGAGAAACTTCTACCACTCCGCAAGAACTATTCTAAGAACAGTTCCCTCGCCGTACCTTACTCTCGTGAGTACTCAGCAGGTGCCGCACGTTTCGGTTCGTGAAATGTTCCGAAACAACGAGCATGTTTCAATGGCCGCCGACATGGTGAGGCTTAGCGCGCAAGCAACGTCAGAACTTGCCGCAACCGACGGCACAGGGGGGCGAGTATCATTAGAGAGTTCGCATCTGAGGTAAGGCTGCGACACGGAACGTATGTTGCTGGGGTTGGTCGATGCCTCAGATGTCATGTCCAAACTACCCAGCCGCTCGGTAATTTTCCCCTCAGCTTCAAATCTGGTTCGCGGGTTGCTTTTGTTTACCAGAGGCATCTCAACACCTGCTTTGATTATCTCTCTTTTGAGCGCGCTGGAACTCGCATCTCGTATCTTCTTCTTTTTCCATACCCGCGTCTTCGTCAGAAGGTCACTTAATTTTCTTGTGGCACAGTCGCACAGAGTCTCATCAAACTTCTCGTCACTTGGTCACTCATTGGACGTACACACGGCTTCGCGCAGCACCATCATCGTATTGCCCCATTTCAGACGGTTACAAGCGCAGTGAAAGACAATTTTGCACGTTCCAATCGGTCTTGCGATCTCGAATTCTCGCCAGCGAAGCGCCATACAACCGTTCTTACTTCTACGGCGGCTCAGGAAGCCCGGGTACATAACGACTTGACCGAACGGTTCCCAACGATACTTTCTTTTTCTCAACGTCCCAAACGGTCAAACTGAACAGAGGGACCGAGCACTCTTTCCCCGCCCGATTCGACGTCATATTGCGCAAAAAGCTCGCAGTCGTGCATCGCAGTGACTCCGCTGCACGCGTTTGTTTGTCAACAACAACCTACTATATTCACGACACTCGCTCTCGCTGAAGAACCACGCTCGTTCATTATCCTTCTAAACAAGAATCAATCGCCCCACATTCTTTTACCCGCCACGCGAACACCACGCCAACCCATCTGAACACCCATAATCACCCCAAATCGCACAACTTTTTACAGCCATGAAGTCCATCTCCATCCTCATGGCCTTCGCCTCCACCGGTGCCTTCGCATCAGCAATCCAATTCCCCAACCTCCAAGACCGCGCCATCGATCCCGCAACCATGAACCCAACACTCCTCTCGGTCTTATCAGTGCTCAAAACAGCTATGCCCACGGGCCCCAACGCCCCCATGCCAACAGGCGATCTGGAGCCGGGTTGGTACCAGAAATTACCCGGAGATGTCAAGAGTCTGTTGCCGGAGCTGTATCCCGCTGCTGCGGCTGCGACGTCGGAAGCGGGCCCCGATGTTGTGAGTCAGGCGCAGAGTACGGGTACGATGGTGGTGAGTGCTTCCTCTTCTGCCTCATCATCTTTGTCGTCGCTATCCGTGTCTTCCTCCGCAATCGCATCTGCATCTGCGTCTCTATCGGCGTCGTCGTCTTCCAACTCCAGCGATACTTCTCTCACGACGTCCGTGTCAACATCACAGACCACACTTACTAAGACATCGCAGTCGGCGTCAACAATCACCGATGTAGTGTCGCCTTCGTTATCTGAAATACCCTCAGAGAGCGCCTCACCCACAGCGTCTTCTGCAACTCCAGCCAGCGCTTCAGCTACGCCATCGAACTCACCGTCTACTGGCAACAGATTCGCGGTCCGGACGGAGACACTGGCTGCTATCGCCATGTTCAGTGTTGGAGCTGGATTTTGCATCTTCGCATAGCCTGACGACGATGTACGCTACTGGATGTTTCACGAAACTACGCTGCGATCGGTCCGCATTCTTTCTTCATATTTTCACGGGTATTTGTCGGAGTTGTATGTGCAGTAGAAAGCGGAGTTTGTCTGGATATTGGGCGGACTGGGCGCGACCCCGCATGACGAGATGATGGCTTCCATGCGCTGAGCGCTACACGACGAGCTTTGAGCGGGAGTACAACGTGTGCTTTCGCATGTTTATTCTTTGTATATCCTTTTTGAGATATCCCCACGCGATACGATACGAATGTAATGTAGCTTTCTGTTTGGTCATGTAAACGACTACGTTACTATGAGTGCTACTGTCCCATCAAATACGTCCCTTTATGCCCTTCACCCAGTATGCTTTACGGAGACACGAACCCCATGACAGCGCTATTGCTCCTTCAGAGACAAAGCACCCCCGCAACTCTGACTCCCAGATCCAACACAGCAAGATGTTCATCCCCGCCATCCACAAGCCTCTTATCCGTCTCACTAAACACACCCGCAAGCCTCACCTTCTTGACATCCTCAACCCTCTCATCGTACATGATCTGTTCGTACAACTGACCCACAGTCTGCGACGCACTCCACCCCTCTGCAATCATATTCTCCACCACCTTGGCAATCTCGTTGTAGCGTATCGACTTGGTAGCCGAAGACTTGGGGAAGAGCGAGTCGCTGAACGAAGATAGTGTAGCAGGGGGTAGCACACCCGCGATCTCAGCGATAATAGGGAGGGAAACAGCAGGTGTCTGAGCTGGCGCCGCCGCAGAATCGATATCCATCTCGTCGTCCTCAGCAACAACCTTCTTCTTCTTTTTGCCTCCCGCACCCTGAGCCTGTACGACAGCGCCCACGAGCCTCGCCGCGGATTGCAAAAACGTGATCGCCTTTCTCAAATCGCCGTCCGCGACTCTGACCAACTCCTCCGCGACCCCTTCTTCCAACTGCACGTTCTCCAACCTCGCGATATCGCCCACACGCTTAACCGCATTTCCCTGATCCAGGCTCTTGAATCGGAACTTCGAACACCTCGACGCAAGCGGATCGATAATCCTCGTGACGTAATTACACACAAGACAGAATCTCGTCATGCGACTGTACGTTTCCATCGTCCTACGGAGCGCACTCTGGGCATCCTGCGTCATGCTATCCGCCTCATCCAGCACAATGATTTTGAACGGCGGACACGGGTATTTGTCTCTGTACCGCACTTGTTTTGTCTCGCCGCTGCTCGCGTCTTCCGTCATGACGTTGTAGGTAGGCGCTACGCTGAGTTGCTGGCGCGCAAAGTCCTTGACTTTTTGACGCACGATGCTGATGCCGCGTTCGTCTGAGGCGTTCAGTTCGAGGACGCGCGACTTCATGAGTTCGGGGCCGTAGAGTTCTTTGGCGAGGGCGAGGATCGTGGAGGTTTTTCCTGTGCCTGGCGGGCCGTAGAAGAGCATGTGTGGGAGGTTGGAGGATTGCATCGTGCGGGACAGGATTTGGATGGTGTTGTCTTGGGCTGTTACTTCGGAGAGGGTTTTGGGGCGGCTGTGATGCTGTTAGTATGGGTGCGGAATGGTGTGCTTAGGTGCTGCGTTCGTACTATTTCTCAACCCATGGCTGCATGCGATTGGGCTCTTGCTTCGTCGTAGGCGCTTTTGATGAGCTGGCCTTTGCAGCGGCTTGCTGCCTCGCTTTTACGTTGAAGAAATCGGCCATTGTGGTGGTTGTGTGGAGTTTGAGGTGTCGAGGTTGGGATGTTGAGCTGGACTGCTAAAGTGCGACGCGTCGACGCGAGACCGCGAACTCACGTTTCTGCACAGACCACGTCTTCTTTCTCTAATCACATCATCATCGCGGCATACAAAGCAGTTCGCCAATCCTCAATCATGCTCAAAAGTTTCAAAGACCGTACAGATATTTCCATAACAACGTCTATATTAACAAATCAGATAGGTTGAGCGATTCACATAGAGCAAGCTATACCTTCAGACATGTCTCACGGCAGAAGATGTCAAAAACACAGTTCAACGGATATATTGCACACCCTGATTTCCTCTCGACCGATCACCAGATGCTAGAAATCTGCGACGACGCCAGGCAATGCATGCACCTCCGCTCATACCTAGCTCCTCAACTCCACCAGTATGCCCACTACTTCCAGGCTTCATGAGCCTTTCCATTGTCGCTCGGGTTACAGACCTATGGTGTCAGAGGTCGCGCCCCAGGAGTGTGACTAGCCTAGACTAATCTACTTCCCAAGCTTAACCCCCTTTACCCTCTTAGCCAACTGTACTGAATCGGAATCTGAGCCATAGGAGGACTGTCGCATCGTACCGCGGGTGTGGTCTAAGGCTGCAGCCCCCCTACTGGCCGACTTGGATTGGGGCGAAGATTGATAGGAACGTTTCGGGGGGCGCTCACCACTTTCTTTGAGAATGGTCAGAAGGGTTGCCCAGCCTCCGGTATGTTGGAGCGCTGAGCCTTCTGAGGTGTCGTGCGTTGATGCTACCTTGAAGAGCAGTGACTCTTCGTCCTAGTCGTACAGTTAGCATCATATCCATGCAGTTTTGCAGTGACGCACCTTTGACAGAATGCCGAGGTTATGGATAAAGCATAGCATGTGGAAATTGGAAATGGCATTGAGGCCGCTGGTCGTGTTGAGCGCCAGCCCGTTCGCTCTGGCGTTGAGAGCTTTGCCAAGATGTGAAATCTCTGGCATCTCGCCCATAGCCTCGCGGTTCTCGATCGGGAACTTGCCACCAGTGAAGAGAGGATTTGGCTGAGTAGGGAATCCGTGTGTTAGTGTGAGAAGCAGATATTCCACGGGGAAGTCGGGTTTGGCAATCTCTTGTACGTTCGCACCGTGTTCGTTGATTCTTCTGTAGAAAACTTCAGGGATGTACCGCGCGCGATTCAAGGCTTCATTGTCTTCTTCCGACTGAACAAGCATGACTGATGGCTCGGCTGAGGGCTCGATGATGTCTGCGCGGACCATCTCGACGGCGTCGTTCGAAACCTGGTACGACGAGATGCCAATCTGACCTTGATCATCGCCGCTGATTACACACGTTACAAAGTTGGATCCGTGTCGTCCAGTATCGCTCCACTTGGAAGGCCGGGGGTATCTTGCTTGGTACCGTGCTGCGAAGCAGATCTCTAAGGAGGAAAGGTAGTACGAGTCCATATGACGCTTGCAGATGACAGAGCCGTCGCCCTTGTCCGCGTCGAGGAGATCAGTGAAGATCACACCGACGCGTTGCAGCCCACACTGTGCGGCAATCTCGTCAATCTCCTTCTCGTTGTCCCATTCGCCTAGCGAGATACCGTCCGCCTCATTGACTTGCGGTGGCTCATAGATGGTCTCGACAACAGCCTTTGTTCCCAGCGGCACCTCAGTATACTCCTCGTACCTGCCGTACAAGAAGCCCAGTCGCTGACAGCCCGTTTGTCTCCAGAAGTTGATCACATCGTCCACCACCTGTATCGAAGCGAACTCGACATGGTCTACCATGCGGTACTCTTGTGGCTTCAGCGAGATGGCGCTAGGCATGCACTTGGTGCAGATACCCTCTGGGAATGGCTTGTGTCCCGATGGACAGTCGGGGCGTACGCGGTAGTAGGGCTCGGTCAGCGGTGGCATGTACGAGCTACCGAGCTCTGGTCTGTTCTTCGCCGAGTTGACTTTGCGCAGGTATGAATGGAAGGAGAGGTGCTTGATCTTCTTCTCGGCGAGGTATGCGGGCGAGTAGGGTTCGAGGGGCATACAGTAGTCGCACATGCCCTTGGGCCCGTGGGAACACATGCGGGCGTCGCGTTTCCTGGGGATTTTGCCATCCTGTCTATCTAGCCTGTCGTCGAGCGGGGACTGCCTGACAACCTCCCATGGGTTCTTTATAGTTTGCAAAGCATCGCCGATGGGAACGGAGCCCATGTTGGTCTCTTCGACGGGTTTGCCATTCAGTCGTGCGCCGCCGGTCGAAGGTGCAGCATGGCCATTCGGTGCCGCAGACTGCTCCTCGAAGGATAGGAAGAGTTGCGCGCCGTTTCTATAGTATCATTAGCTGTGAAGACAAGCTTGGGTAAGCTACGTACGATAGTCCCACTTGCTTGAAGCTCACGCCCTCAAGGCCAGCAAGCTTCCTCGCGTCGCCTCCCTGCGGCTTGTTGCTAACACTGATGCTCTGGATGTCGACATTCTTGGGCAGCTTCTCGGCAACCTGGGGCAGAATCGACGAGAAGGTGTCCTCGGGCTGTACCGTCAACCGGAACTGACCGTCTTTGCTAACGAACTGGTGCGAATTAGTAAGATATCACCTGCATTGGGCATAAAGACATACCCTCAATATCATGATCGGAACGCTATGAATTTCGTGGTGGAGTGGATAAAGGTGATGCTGGTGGTAGGGTATAGGGAGGAGATTTGGGAGGGAAGCGCGACCGGAAGAAATAAGTAGACAAAGGCGAGGTGCAGTGGTGAACCTTGGTTGGTGTTGGTGATTGATTCGAGAAGGCGCCTGTAGCGGAGCGGACATGGATGACGCAGACGCGCTAGAAGGACGCTAGTCTGGCGCGGAACTGGACAGATATTCGAATGTATCGATAAGTGAGACAACAGCGACTTGCCCTCCCTCTTGGTCTTCACCTACCCCATATCTCACTACTGAGAACACCGTCGCTTCTTCATATTCTAACGTCAGCGCCTGCATCGCATCCCGAGCTTGTCATACCTCTTCACATTCCGCGCAAACAAAGCACACACAACCCACACAACATTCACCATGTGGCCCTTCGACATGGTCGACTGGGTAATGCTTACCGTGCCCATCGCTTACATCGGTATCCTCGCCGGATCATTCACTGTCTTCACCAACCTCTACCGCAAGCGTCAAGCCGCGAACGCCGCATCCCTCGAACCCTGGTTCCCCACACATCTCCAGCGCAATGTCTACCTCTCCCTACTACACATGGACGAACCCAAGGTGCCGGACAGCGTACTCAAGGCTGCGCTATTGCGTCGCGCAACAGAGGACATACATAGGATTGTACAGATAAGAAACGCCAAGCAGGCGCTGCAGGCATTGCTGCAGAGGGGTAGCGTGGGCGATGATCTGTGGCAGCGGTTCCAGCGGGCAGAGAAGGAGATTGAGGAGGAACTCAGGGATGTCGTCAACGAGGTGAGTCTAGAGAGTATAGATTGAAGTCGGGTGGCTTCGCAATTCTTTGAGCATGACTGACATTGAGACAGGCCAATGCCTTTGCACCGAACTGGGGCCAGACCATCTTCCAATCCGCTTCAGAAATGGCACAGAACAACCACATCCGCGAGCGTCTCGGTGAGATCACAGCCAAGGCACCAGCGGAAAAGGAGTGGTGGGAGAATCGCAGGGCTGGCATCCAGTCCGAGTTCATGAAGGAGTTGGACGAGGAGAAGGCCAAGAGCGACGATGGTGTAATAGTGGAGAAGGCCAAGGCATGAGGAGTGTAAAGCTGTAATGATGGATGCGTTTATTTCTAGGTATCGAACATGGGGTTACTGAATATGTATAGGGTCATGGCCTTTGTAGCATTTGTGTAGCTATCCATTACGCCTGTGATGTGTCTCAGCCGTTCAGTTTTGATGTATTCAGGAACATGGCGACTGAGACATCTGACAGGCATACTGGACAGCCACACATCAGTAGCTACGTGAGCGAACCAACATATTATCATCATCGCTTGCAGTCGAATTAGTGGACTTTAGCAGATGATCAACTCTGTCAAACTTGTATCAACTTGTTCAAATGCTAAATTGCAGTGCTATAAACGCCATTATCCCATAGAGTACAAGCCCCATACTGCTAACTAACAAAGACTGTCTGTCGTACACCAGATATACAATGCTCGATCTTCCGTCTCCCTCTTATCTCCACCACTTCATACATCTAGCAACCCCTTACTTCCTTGTGGGACCGCTGACACCGGCACCGATAACACTGGGCAGCTCCTCGGCACCCATGCTGTAGAGCATACCAATACCAGCAGAGATCAAGAATGCCAGAGTGACACCGGCACCGGCAAAGAGCCAGAACTCAACCGAGATGTCCTTCTTCTGGCAGGCGGGGCCGCCCCAGTAGGTGACCTTCCTCTGGCCCTCCATACCCTTTCCGTCTTTGTGCTCGACCGTAGCGGCGCAGGCGCATCCATAGCAGTCAATTGTCTCCTGATCAGAACCGGATCCACGTCCCTTGTGGAGGAGCTTGCACTCGCCGTGGCTGGAGCAGTTGTGGGTCTGAGTCTCGCAAGCCGACATGGACTTGAAGCAGCTAGGAAGGATACCGCGAACAGGTCCCTTCTTGTTGTCGGCCGCAATGACGACGGGGAAGTCTTCAAGGTCAGGCACCTTGGAGACAGCAGGTACGGGCTGCGAGGAGAGGATTGCCTCGGGGTTCTGGCGGCGGGCCTCCTTGGAGGGGACATCGTAGGCGCCCCACGGTTGGGCAGCGCGCTTGGACTTGGACTTGGCTGAACGCGGCATCATGACGACAGTCGTGGAGAAACCCGTCTCCTCGGCCTTCTTGTTGACGCTGCTCAGCACCTGGGCAATCTGCTCGGTCGATAGGTCGTCTTTCGCGCCGGTGGTCCAGATGTTGAGGTAGCCATTGTAAGCGTCCGACTTCTCGTTCGGTGGGAGCGCCGACTCAATGTCGAAGTTGGACGTGTATGTCCGTTGCTGGGGGTCTGAGAGTGCCGGCAGCGACTTGGCTTGTGCTATGAAGTCCATGACCAGGCGCTCATTGTCTTCGATAGATGGCGCACTCGATATCGCAAAGTCGTGTGTGCGGTCTGATCCATCGTTGATGATGACTGAGAGCTCGGGTTAGTCGTATCCTTCGCGATGCTGTCGTCACGTATGCCCACCTGTTGCCTCATCTTGCTCGGCGCCCTCCACCCACATCAGCAGGTGCGCCTTGGATTGCTCTGCATCGTCTGCGCCAAACAGCTTCTGGTGCCTTCCTCCGTACGTGTTGATGTGTCTGATTGTCTCGGCGTCGGGGTGCTCGACAGAGTGGAATCGCGATAGGCCCAGGCGCTGGGCAATGATCAGACGCGCAGTCTCGGGACTGACGGTGGGGCGAGCTGCAAGGACGGTGCAGTACAGCGATGAGGCGACAAAGGCGCCGGATAGCTTCATGGTGGCGGTGAGGATGGAGTTGAGGACGTTCCGCGATGATGCAGGTGCATCATCGCCATCCTGAGCTGCGCTGCGACCTAGACGGAACTAGCGCCGAACCTGCCTCACCTCCGCCCGCAACTATCAGTGATACAACCCGTGGGGCGCTATCAACCGCATTCACTTGTTTACGCTGCACAGCTTCACGCGCATTCTTTGTTTCAGAAAGACCTAAATGTCTCTCTACTTGATCTTGCGATCCTCATTCTCATAACACTCGCTTCCGCCAGCGCCAGACCAATGTCTACGCCACTGGTGCTTCGGCGCAACTTCTCCCTCTTGAACCGGATACCACATGCGCGTATAGTCCGATCGGCAGCACGAGATGGCCACGAGCGAGTCATAATACAACGAGTGCGTATAGGGCGACCATTCCTCAGCAGGTCGTGAGTCGCTTCACACATCCCTGTACTTTCCACGTGCTAACTGTCCACAGACGATTAGTCGGTGCCGTCGCAGTCGGATTGGCCTTTTACGGAATCTCGAGATATATTAGCATAAGTGTTGAAGTTGAAGAGGCCAACGACGGCGGGTGGACAACGGTCGGCCGAGAAGCAGACGATGAAGACGAAGACGACGACGAAGAATACGACCCTATACTATTCATACCCACCGGCTTTTCGAGGCTACAGCCGAAGAGATTTTGGAAAGGGTCAGATCCAGAATGGCAACAGTTCAAGAAGCTGGCGACAGACCGTCCAAGGATTGACAAGATACGAGGTACGATATCCTTGGCCGAGCATGTCGTTCATGTACTGACAACGTGACAGGAGAATTAGTATACAGAGTACGCAACGCTTTCGCCAAGCACCCAATTCTCGTCGCAAAAGCCGGCAAAATCGACACGAGCAAAGGCAAAGTGTGGATTGAGGTCAAGTTTCCAGACACCACGCCCGACGAATACGCACAGCCCGGGATAGAGCTGTTGGAGGATGGAACGTTGCGGAAGGCAATGAGACCAGTCGACAGCACTGTTCACCACCGCCTGAATCGGCTATTCTATCCCAAGGAGGCAGCAAAGGCCATATACAACAGCACAACGAGCAAACTAGGAAGCTCATGGAAAGGATTCAAAGTCTATATGGGCTGGAGTCCAGAATCGAAGACCGAGACCGTCCAGGAGCTCGTTCAGAGAATAAGCGCCAACCCGCGATCATCGGCGAACCCCACGACGAGCGTCCCTTCAAGGCCTTTCTCCACGTCTGCGACACCTACCCAGCAGCCAGGTGCGTCGCCCTCTGTCGCACCTGTCGACGGCGCTACCAAGGATCTCGACCGCGTCACAATCGATCCCAAAAAGTTCACACTAGACCTGTCGCAATTCCAGGCCGACTTTCGCAGAACGTTCAAACCGTACCCACACCCGGTCCCGCGCGGCGCCTTCGTGGTGATGGGCCTCGTCGAGGTATACGGCGAGCGAGCGAAGATAACAGTCAGTGTGCACGCCGTGTACGATCCCAAACAGGGTCGCTACGTTGGCGTAAGTGCACAACCATACAATTTTGTGGAATTCCGTCAGTCTCCAAAGGGCGGGCCGTAGATTTGAACGATGGAACTTGAAGCGTTATACCCGGCGTCGAGGGCGTTTTGAGCGATTAGATATCACGTCATGTCATTCATTGTGTGGGTAGCGTCTGCTTGCGTTATGTGATCACGTTGAGCGGCATTTGTAGGTGTTTAGACTGCTCTGAGTGGGGGAAGAATGCTGGACTTCTACATCACTTTTCATCGTCCCGTCTTGGCTGTCTATGTCTATATAAATTCTCTCTGGTCGTTGTGCTTCTGCTCTCTCCTATGCACTTCGTACTCATCTTTCCAAAATGATGAACAGCCGTATGCATGAGTTGCGTCTTGCCTTCCGCATCTCTTCCAAAAATGCAGAGTCTCCGGGCATGTTTCTTCTGCTCATCAAACGCCTACAAATTACATCCGAGGACTGCGAAATGACGCATATCTTCCTTCCAGAACTTCCCTTGGGTTTCTCTTCATCGAAAAAAGAACAGGCCACTTTTCCATGAGCTCACCGAAAGAAGTGCCGTCTCACCAGATTCAGTCCTTCCAAAAACATGCAAGGCATTGCCGCATGGCTCTGCTCCAGCAGAAAAGTCTCAATTCTCACCCCACTGCACTTCTCCTCTTTCATATCAATACTTTTTGCAAGTACCAAAGACCAGCTTCCATTTTTTTATATGAAAAGATTGAAGAAGGGGCTTTAATAAATCGAAAACATCCTGCGAGACAGGCATGTCCTGCGTGTCAACTTCCAAAAGCGCGACCGTCCGCGCGCATGTTTCGCCTTCCCAAGGTCGCCTTCCACCATTCCCAAAACTTGCCGGCATCGTCTGTATGCGCCGAACCAAACCGGATCACTTTGTATGATCTCCTACAAAACTGCCGTACTTAGCATGATGTGTTCTTTGTTGCGACAGAGCCTGCAGTTCAAAAACCAGAAAATAGTGGTGCATGGAGTGAGTGAGCACTTGCTCTGCTCTTTACCAAAAGACGCATACGGAACCCCCATGATCGAGGGTGCTGAGACGCGTGTCACACAATTAATTGACGAGAATGAACATGGACTGCTCTCGCTTGTATAAAAGCTATCTACTGCTGCTTTCCTTCTCTTCTTTCTTACTCCAACATACCAGTCCTACCTCTTATCAAAACCTCATTACCAAAAGAGTATGGGTTTGTCCTGCTTCTCTTCCAAAGTCCCATTCACACACTATTATGGAGTTCTGTCGCGCCTTCTCTCGTCCAACGACAAGAAATACTACAACGCGCAATGACTTTTCGGCGTCTGCCCGCCTTTCCAAATCGGCGGTTGGACTGAAAGTTATCGGCTCACCAGGATGGCCACAGCTACCTGCCTCTAAAAAAAAGAACGAAAGACTAGCCAATGGTTCTTCTTCTTCTGGTTACGCGCTTCGCGAGTGTCTATATGACCCGTCTTTCGCCGATCTTTTACTTCTCTTTCAATCCACTATTCATCCCTCGCGGGAACAAAAACGCATGAGTGTCATACTGATGTGTTGCACCTGTGGTTTCTGTCTATCAAAAAGTGGGATCTAAAGTTCCATGTCTTTCCCCCCTCCTTCCTGGATATCGAAAACAAGATCTATGTCTATCATGAGCCTTCCAAGGTTCCCCTGAAAATCTTGCAGAACCAGTACATGACTGCAATCAAAGTCCTACGATAACATTTCACGCAATGAAATAGCTCCACATACCCAAAACCAGTAGGTGGTTTCCCATGATTGGGGCTCTTAGCGGGAGTCCACAATATAAAAGAGAGCTGCTTTCCTCCCTTCCAGCGACTTTCAACTCTACCGCCTTCTTCCTCTTTCCAAAACGGAGTGCTGGCAGAGACATGAGAAGAACCCGAGCGCACAGCTCTACTTAAAATTTTACTATTACCGACAAATGTTGGCGGAGCGCTTTGCTGGCCGGATTCTACTACTCAAACATTCGCTACGCCACAGCTATGACCGCTGTTTGGTGTTCTGCTCCAACCATTATCACAAGCACCGTATGCCGCTGCAGAAGCATTCATCTGGGCTATGACAGCTTTTCGGCAACTGAAAGTCTGAACGTGAACGGTATATGAGCCGGGAAAGAGCTAGAAAAGGGGTATAAATACCCTCTCTGCTTACTACAACTCTTCTTTCCCAGAACATTCTGTCACAACAGCAAAAGTGACTTTTTCCAAAACGATAACATCGAGTTGCGATGTGGTATTTTCTCTGAAATCGACTCCTCTACTGCGTATGTCCTGCGGTCCTTCCACCTCTTCCCAAAATCGAATGTGTCGATTTGATGTGTTGCCTCCACCAGCGGGGTTTACCATTCTACAACACTCTCAAATACCGAATCCAGACGATATCTTGTTCTCCATGTTTAGTACTATGTTATCTCGGGGTATTTCCAAACACCCCTGCAAAGATTACATGAGAATTACAGGCAACGCAAGATACATTCCACGCGGCGGCTCGCAGGCTTTCAGTACAAAAGATCCCTCATCACCGTCTTCCGTTGCTTCTCTATTTCAGCGGTGCTTGCGATCATCGAAAGATACAGGCACAATGTTTATGTGCGAGCTGTCCAACAAGAAAAAGAGATGGAAACCGATTATGAAATGTTTCGGCCAAGTTCACAGACAATGCCTCAAAATAAGACTCGTGTCTCTATTACACTAAGATCAAAGTCTGTATGCCTTAACTTGGGCGACAGTGTTGCTTGGGCGAAAAGGCGTATGCATAGATAGCATGAGAGCGTGCGAGTATAGAACAACTGTGGCGAAAGAGTACAAAGCCTTCTCTCCACTCTCCGCCTTCTGCGTTGTCTACACCTCAATCTTGACCTCGCTTTCTCCAAAATCCGCAACCTCCGCTTTATGTGAGAACCGAGTCTGCATTTCTCTAGCAAGCTAGCAAGAAACGCGCGCCAGTTCCAGCCCGCATGTTCCACCGCATATCCAAAAACCATACAGGTGTTTTCGATCTCGATGCAACACATGCACATCAGTGACATGCAGTCCCCAAAGCATTATTATGAGAATGCCTTGCGCGAAAGCGAGCCTCGCTCTGTCTGTGTTGTCTTCTTGCCAAATTGATGTTCTCCTGCTAATACTTGTCAAAACGTTATCCCATGTTCATCGGCGACGACGTTAAAGCCGATGGTTATTAATAGTCTTCCGTTTATCGACTCATGTCCATCCATGTCTATAGCCACGTATTGAGGCCTTTGAAAGAACACAGACTGTATAGGGAGAGCCGACGCATCGACTATCACGATGCCACCGGAAGGTTTTCGTATCGACCGTTGTCAAGACAGGAGCAAAGTCCGCATCATGGCCTTCTCCGCATTGCGCACAGTCTCCTCCAATGATTCATGCCAGCCTCGCCGTTGTCAATAATAGCAAGATCGGGCTGGAGTTGCCCCTTGGCAGCAACACGAGTTCGTACAGCTATGACAGCATCAGTGCTTCCTCTGTGCTTTCTCCGCGTCTGGTGCTTTTTTCTTATCGACGAGCCACATCAAGGTCAAAGCCACAGACTCCACAGGGAGGTGGCTGATAAAAGCAGTGTTCAAGCGAGTGATGATGCTTTTCTCAACCGATGCGCATGCATCAATGTACCCAAGTGGTATCCAGCAACATGACGTAAGTACGATAGGCTTGGACGGGTGTTCAAACGCAAAGCGTCGAGGTACGAGGATGTCGGGCCGTGAAAGTGCCGCGCGGTCAACGGCGGCGTCGCAAAATACGAACTGCTCGGTTCTCCTGCTAAAAGTATGTGCAGCGAGGTAACGCGGCCAACATGCAACGTTTTCATCCCATCTTTCCGTTCACGGGCGGGAAACTGCTGTCGCGCCTGCTACTGCAATGCAGTCGTTCACGCTAGAACTCAACGAACGGCAATTCCTTCACCCGGTGCTTGCACTGCGCGTGCGTTAGCGCAGCGTAGTCGCTTGGTTACAACCGACATTTACGTATGGTAGTAAAATGTCTGCTCCGTGTATGCTGATACGTGGGGACTGTCGGATGTGAGTCTGATTTTCTCAAGATTCCCGAGGCCGTTCATGTAATGCAAGTGCCGGTTTGGCTCTTACCATGGTACTCGAGCCCGGCACGAAGGGCCCAGGTCTTCCTTGAGACATGCTTAGGTCCCAGAAGTCTCTTTCTATCGCAGTAACCGACAGTACTCGGCATCTTGCTGCGGGAAAAATAATTTCAACATGCGAGTGGAACGTCTTACGTGCTGTGAGCGCTCGAAAGCGGGGATGAGGCAGAGTTTTGCGTACAACCTATGATCGGTGACGGAGTGGAGAACTATCAAAGTCTGTTCTGTAGAGGCTGACAGAAGTTTGTGGACTGCAGCCCAAATGCCAGATTCCAGAGTTGTGGACCGACATCGCGCTGACATGTGAGAGCGAATGAAGCGACTTGGTTGTAAAAGGGTCTCGACCTTTACCAGTCGTCAAGTGTCATCCACCTCGGCGTTCAGATGTCATAGTAGAGAGCCGTGGAGTATCAGCCGTGTTGGGAGCGCCACGTGAAAATGTCAAAAGCACGCGAGGCGTCGACGCCGTCGCCTGCGGCACCGCCTGAAGATGCCGCCGGATGGACAGCAGGCGTTCCTGGTGGTTGACGGAAGATTGCGGCTCGGTACGGGCCCATGGCATTTCTAGGCTTGTCTCATGGCCATGATTGGTGGGCGCATCCAAATTATGAGAAAGTCAGAAAAGCAATACTTTGTTTACTTTCTGTTTCGGAGGTCCTTGCTGCACAACAGAGCTCAATGCGCGCAGCACTGTCGTCGCAACCTGCGATGAATCATGACGCACCTCGTATCGTCTCGATTCGCATGACAGCATTACACGTTGTCGTTGGTGATTTGTGCATGGGTGGACTCGAAATGGTGAGGATCTGCGCGGGACGTTTTTTATGTCGGGAGACGCCTGCCTTGATCGGCTTAGCGCGCTCCACCCCAAGTCAGTCCGCAGTCCAGAACAATGCCTCGTCCGGTCACCAAAAACTTGTTCCTGTTTGTTCCTGCACTGTTCCTGAAGAGACAGCTAGCCTAGACATGGATGCTGCGTTAGGTCCCCCAACGTCGCTCCCCAAGCCCACTACCACGCAAGATCTTCTCGTGCATATGCCGCGAAAACCAACGTGGCTCCAGCGACCCGGCGAGCGACGATCAGTCGTCAGCATCGTGATTTGACGGCTACCCGACGTGTAATTTCCACATCAAGCTTGGCCCCTACAGCCCTACCAAGATTGACGAATGGTCAAACCCCACAACCGGCGCCGTCAGACCGGGCTTGCGGGAGATGGTCTTATCGCACGTGGATTTTCGGAGTTGGCAGTAGGCTTGGGTGAAACACTGCAGGAAAGGCCGAGAAGGCTACGCCATGCGCTGGCTCGCACAGGCGGTGGGCCACAGCTGTTAGTTCCGTTCACTGTGGGCGCTTCCTAATTTCCGTAAATATAAGTAAGTCGAGGAAGGCACCATGAAGCGGTATCTCACTCCTTTGAAGATCCAACTCAACCACGCTCTCTAGCAACCCCACAGTCATTCCTTGATCAACTGATCTGTCATTCATTCATTCATTATGCTTACCTCTACCTTCATTTTGGCCCTTGCTGGCCTCTCCTCCATGATCGAGGCATCTCCTCTTCAGGCACGTGGTGGAAGCAAGCGTGGTCTTGCCTTCCCCAAGAACCACAACGGTGTTTCTGGATCCCAGTGGACTCACAAGTTCGCCGGCTCCAAGGTCTCCTGGATGTACGACTGGGAGGCAGTCATCGACGGAACACCCCTCGACCTTGAATACGTCCCCCTTCTCCACTCCAACCAGCAGTGGTGCACTGAGGGCTGGAACACCAACATCGCCAATGCGAAGAAGAACTACAAGGTTTCGCACGTGCTGAGCTTCAACGAGCCCGACCAAGCTGGTGGTGGAGGCTCCAACATCGATGTCGCCACTGCCGCCGCAACCCACAAGAAGTTCATCCAGCCCCTCGCTGCCCAGGGTCTCCGCATCGGCTCTCCTTCCGTCACCAACGCCGACGAGCCCAACAAGGGAATCAACTACCTCAAGCAATTCATGTCTGCCTGCAACGGCTGCCAGATCGACTTCGTCGTCGCCCACTACTACGCATGGGACAACGCTCAAGACTTCAAGAACTACCTTACCAAGTTCCACAAGACCTTCAACAAGCCCGTCTGGGTTACCGAGTTTGGTGTCACTTCTGGCAACGCCGACGAGTTCCTTAAGCAGGTCCTTCCCTGGATGGACGCTCAGCCCTGGATCGAGCGTTACGCCTACCACATGGTCGCCCCTAGCACCGACCAGAAGTACCTCATCTCTGCTGATGGCCAGAGCCTGTCTAGCATTGGCAAGATCTTTGCCACTGCTTAGAAGTTTGCTGTCTTGATAGACGCATCACGAGTTACGACCTTTTTACCTTTTACCTTCTTGATACCACGTTACCTTCCTGTCTATAGACTTTGTTGTGACTTCGGTCTATACCTCAAATCATCATTCATTTTACCATTAAACTTATCCATAATTGTAATACTTGTGATTTTAGTTGCGTGAAGGTTAATACAAGGTTGTCAAACTCTTTACTAATATCTACCATCATTCATAACTTCTCTACCCAGCTCTACCACCTGGCATCGGTCTGCATCAAGTCCTCGAAGCCCTACTGGGATTGTAACTGTACATCGGTAGCTTCACATTTGCCTTCTGTGACTCGAGTTTTGTCATATCAGCCACTACGCCACCTGATCCTCGTTTACGATGCAAAAGGAAAGCAGTGGCGCGCAATCATCACGCCAATCCCGCCACCTGGCACCCTCATCGCTTCTTTTTGGCGAGAGTGTGATGAAAGACTTGAACAAGCACACAGCTTTGAGCGATCCCCCTGTAGAGTTTGCGCAGAATTCCCCTATCTAGGTACTGTTTTGTTTTGCTTATCACCGCAACGATGCCGGAAGTCTTCGATCCGGTGTTTGCCTGACGGATGGAGAATAGGTGCAATGATAGGATGTTGCTCACAGTGACCTTGTGCAACGTTGGCGAAGATTGTAATTCTGCGAGACAACCGGAAAATTGATGCTAACGCTCCGAGGTTTGACAAGTGACGACATGTCGGAGGACTCAGAAGCTGGGAATGGCTAGTATAGGTGCATAGTAAGGCTGTAAGGTGGCTTCACGGGATGAAGCCCACAGGAGTTGAGTCGCAAGTCCGACCAATCCGGTGTTGTACTATACTCTGTCCATGCCCTGCTGCATCGTGATCGCATCGGGTTAGCGTGAGCCCCATGAATTCACCAACCAGCGAGCGCCGGTTAGCGCCGTAGGACAAGCGCGCGCAACCAACTCCTTGTACCTGCCCTATCTTGATATTAACTCTACTGTGCCGCAATGTCACATCTTGGGGCTTTGTGCTGCGACGAGGCTGTGCCCATCTCTTGTCCCTTGCAAGAAATGCAGTTCACCTCCCCTTCGAGAAGGCGCGCGCTACAATTACTCTCCACTACCTGATCATCGGCAACTGTTCTAGGAACTAGATGTTACCTGCGCACGTATAGCACGCGATGTAATCACCGGAGTCCTCCCGATATTCTGTTCGAACACCTCTAGCCCGAGTTATCGCGCATCCAATTCCATCAACTCTCAGGTCCTCAACCCACTTGGCATCAAGCGATGATGCGTTCCCGCAGACAGATCGAATCCATAGTGGTAGCAGTACTTCTACTCTGCGCATGGTATCTCTTCGACGCCCACTTCAATGTCGCCCAAGGAGGTTCCCTCGAGACCAGCGTTGATAAGAAGCCATGGCGACATGAGTCAACGGAAGCGGCAGGAAAGCAAGAGATATCCGAGCAGGAAGGTGCGCATGGAGGCGCGAAAGGAGAAGCATCATCGACATCCACGTACTCTCAACATATGAGCACATCGACGCAAAGTACTGCTGTCGCGACACCTACCCCATCCCTACCTGATCGCGTCGTGGTAATGGCAAAGCTTCCCACCGACGAAACAGATTGGGTGCATACCGATCTACCAGACTGGCAAGCGGCCATCTATGACATCGATACCGAAACTCCACACAACATATCGACCCTGGATCCGATGACTAACAGCACTCTACGCACCCTCCGGAACAAAGGAATGGAAGCAAATGCGTACCTCGCGTATATCGTGCAGAACTACGACAACCTTCCTTCAACAATCGCGTTCATACATCCGCACAAAGATGGCTATCCGATTGCATGGCATACCGACAACCAAGAGCATTCCAACGTCGTGTCTCTGCAGAGTCTCAACAACAACTTCATCCAAAGCAACGGCTACGCGAATCTGCGTTGCGTCAACGATCCCGGCTGTCCGCACGAAGTAATGCCGTTTCGCGATCCGCCTGAAGAGCATCGAACTATCGAAGCAGCGATGCCGGACGCGTGGCGAGACTTGTTCAACAACACGAACGTACCGCATATACTGGCGACGCCTTGCTGCGCGCAGTTTGCCGTGTCGAGCGAGCAGATACGAAAGCGGCCGTTGGACGAATACAGAACGTTCTACACCTGGCTGATGGAGACTCCACTGAAGGATGAGACAAGCGGGCGGGTTTTCGAGTACCTTTGGCACATTCTGTTTGGGCAGGAGCCCGTTTAGTAAGTACTGGATCGATCGAAGTCGCGTTGCGCCGCTGCTAACGTGAACCAGCTGCCCCGCATATGAGAAGTGCTATTGCGACGTGTATAACAGATGTTGAATACGCACCTTTCCGTAGGTAGTGCAAGAAGAAGTCAAGGTTGACGCGGGATCTCTGGCAGGCAGGCACCGGAGTTCTTCGTCTGGCTTTCGCAGTCGCGTCGCCGAGCCTGCCCGAAGATCCCCCACACCAGCTGTCTAAACTGAAGCTCACGATATCAATGTGAGCCGCGACATTTCCGGTCGAGTTGCTGATACAGCGCTCTGTGCAAAAATAAAGTCTCAAGTCGACGCTGCGACAGCTTCACGCCCCGTCATGGAGCGTCGTTCCCTTCCATGCCATGGGCAAAAATTATGGCAAAGACATACAACAGCGGGGATTCGCTAGTGGTCACCCACCTAACTACTAATCCGCCGGTATCATGCTTGTATATGGCTGAGCGGACGGGAAGCCTAATTTTCATGATCCTATGGTCGTATGTGAAGGAATGGGTGGTTTGGCATGATATATCGCCATTGTGAGCCCAGGATACAGCAAGCCAATAGAAACAGGCTCAGCCAGATTACCGGCTAAGTGTTGCGCTACTGACAAGAGCGCGAACTTTGATAACGGTCAAACCTGATCTAGGACGCAATAAGATCTGAAGGTGTCGCAGGCCAAACGCTGTCGGAAACGTTGTTATCAATAACCTCGTGCGATGACCTTTACATAAGCTCAACTACGAGATTACAAACAATACAATACACACGCTCTATTCCAGCTATTATATCTACAATACCCGCACCCGACCGTGCGACACATGTACGACGGGACATCCTAGAATTCGAACTACCTAGGTAGCTCTGCCTCAATAACACTTTCTACAGAGTGAGGTGGTCTCCATATCTTAAGCACCTTCAATCCTACACTCTCTACCAGCGTCCGCCATTCAGCCTCCGTCCTCTCCTTCGCACCAAGACACGCCATCATAGTGATATCAGACGTTGTCACACGAGCGAGCGGCTTGACGGAGCTAACCAAACTTTCATGAACGAGAAGCTTCGAATATCCGGGTTCCATAGCTTCGGCAAGGTGAGAAAGGATCTGCTTCGCCTGTGTGTCTTCCCAGTCGTGCAGCACGTTGTGCATGAAGTAGGCACGGGCACCTTTCACTGGCTGTGGTTTAAAAAAGTCATGAGGGTGGATGGAGATGGTGTCGTCAATAGTCAACTCCTTCAGAATATCGGGCAGGTCTTGGAGCACCAGACTGCCCTCAGGGATATCAGGGTGGCGCAGATGGAATTTGGTAAGGTCGTGGCCCTTGCTACCACCGACATCGACGACAAGGGGCCGGTCAGACTTGGACTCTTTCACAAGAGTCTCAGTTGGGTAGACATCAACCCAGGGCGTCAAGTTATGCTTGGAGTGACTCTCCATGGCATCATTAAATTCCCTTGCGGCGGCAGGGTTCGCGCCAAGGGACTGGAACAGATTCTCATCTGAGCCCCTCATGAACTGCCAGTTGCAGTCGTTGGGGTTAGTAGGGACTTTGTATCCCGTCTTCTTGAGGTAGGCTGGCAAAGTCCTGAACATGGGGGAATTGACGAAGCCATAAAATTCACCATAGACGTTGGCGAGGGCCTGATCCTCAGCGAGAGCGTGTACCCACGGTGTAGGCTTATAGGTGTCCTCGGCGGTCTCGATGACAAGATTCTGCCCAGAAATTTGCCGAATCATGCGCCCTGTATTGCCGTCAGAATGCTCATCAAGAGTTAAGCAGAACGGATGTGTGACCTACGGATGAGCACTACATCGACACCCGTTAACTCAGCGAGTTCCGCGCAAGTTTTCTCTCCGCCTCCGGTCTCGATCCATTTGCTGAAGACACCCGCGTCAATCAACGTCTTGACGCATGCATTGGTGGCCGGATTGACCCAGCAGTGCTGCCAAACAATGTCCCACGGCTTGTGTACTTTGCTCAAGGCCAGGGTCAGCGCGTCCATGGCACGGACGCGCTCTGCTTCGCTAACGAAGGAGTTCGCGTCGAGGCCCTGCAAGGCTCCGATAAGTTGGTCTGCTGATGCCATGTTGGAAATAGGAATTAATTTTTGGGGAAAGATGCAGGAACAACGGGAAAGACACGCCGTCTGCTATTTGACAAAGAGTAATGTTGTTATCTACCGTAAATCGTGGCCATATCTACCGGCCGACTGGAGGTTTCCAAATACTATCATAGTTAGTAAATTTCTTGTAACAGTTAAGCGCGTACTAGGATCCATTCTTCCTCTATGTACTTTTCCTAACACGTGAACTGTCCTCCAAGACACGTGATGTGGCCGAAATTCTACGGAGTAATTAGTCCCGAATTGCATCTAACAAGCCGCACGATTTAATACCATGCGGGTTGAAGTGGTTAGCACCGATCGGTTGGGGACACGATATCCGGAATTCGAGTGAGCAAGGATGTCTCAGGGGCGGGCCCACCTGTTGGGCCCCCAACTTCTCACGCCACTCTTGGCACGCAGCCCCTCGAACTCGTGCGAGCGACCTTGACAAGACATGTCTACTGTAGCAGTTGAACTTTGGTGTTACTGAAGAGTCTGTATTGAGTTTTACAGTTCCTCGCCTTAATAACATTACATCAACAACCTCATTTCAACGACATCAAAGCTTGCCCAATCAGATCATCACCACGACCCTGCTGCCCGATCACGCGCGTAGATGCTTGAAGGAAGTACTGACCCCCACACTGATACCAAGCTACTTGTCACGATCGTCAATTGGCTTCGCCCATCGGTCGCCCCTCGCGCTCGTCGTCACGTTAAACTCAAGCGTCTTGTGGATCTGGTCCGCGCCGTGGTAAACGAGCGGGATGTCATCGATGCTTTCACCGGTGTGGGTCGATGTCCTCTCCACGTCATCCAACTGATGCCTTAGAAGTTTTTCCCATCTTCCGCTGGTGCTGGATAGCCCTCCTCGGTGGGTGGCGCTGCTGCGTTGTCCCTGGCTGGTGGTCCTACTGCCATTACCACTGCCACTGAGAGTCCGAACCTTGCCTCTGACCGAGCGGAAGAGCGGGCCCAGTGTGGGCAAAGAGGAGCATACGACGAGAATACAACCCTCTCCTAGACCGAGTATATCGAGAAGCGGGACCGGGTCTAACAAAGTTAGTTCTGCAATGAGAAATATGTGGGGTGGAAGTCTCACAGGTCGGGTTCTCAGCCAATACTACAAAGATTTCCCCAAAAATTGTGAGTTTGTAGATGGTGAGGATGAAGGCCAGGATAGTGAGGCCCAGCGCGATCGAGACCAGGATGCGGTTCTTGAGTGGCATGTTGAGGCGCATGATGAATGGGATCGGATACACAGCGAAGAAAACATCCAGGAAGGCAGAGTAGGCGGAGGTGAAATAGCCCAAATCTGACATGACCTTGGTACTGGCACATTTTCCGCCCGGTATGGTTCTGTTCCAGCCAAATTCGACCGGATCGCATTGCTTGTACCACCAGATCGAGGTAGCCAATATGCAGGCCTGGGAGCTGAGCGCGAGGCCCCAGAATAGTATCGTCGTTTTGAGGCCGTAATCCAGAATACGCTTGAGAATAGCGATGATGGCGAACTTGGGTAGCGAAAACGTCCATATCAGTACCGAACTGATGATTACATTCCACTTGAGAGCTCGCGGTATCAATGGGGGATCGATAGCCTCCATTCTCCGCCCAAGACCGTACTGTGTGCCGATCGAGATCAGGATACAGGTGACGAGCATCACAACGACGCAGAATACGGTGATATAGTCGTCCATTCCAAGGCCACCGCCTTTGCTGGACATGCGAGTGCCGACTCTCAACGCCACGAACACTGCAAGACAGTTAGCTGCCATTCGGCGCAACATAAGAGGGCTACTCGCCAGCTGTGACTGCGAACATAGACCAGCAAGCCCTATCAGCGATAGTGCCATAGTCTTCCACGTCCCACAGTCCCATGGTGTTGACGATTGGTGTTGCAAAGGTTTGCGGAACGTTAGACGCTCCTGGTGTGATAAAGTGGGCTCATTGTTAGATACACTGCCGTCGGATGCGTAGCATGCCGCGTAGGATTGCGCGTAGGATGCGTTCCATGTAACAGTCAGAATCCTTCGCCGGCCCCATGAAGTATCGATTTTCGCCAAATAGTTGGCATGTGTTATTTAAATTGCCAATGCATACCGTGTACAGAGGATCGACGTGTGATCGGAAACTCCTACAGGGGAAAATAGCAGGAAAATCATCTCGTACGGCATAATGACGGAAGTTGTTGAATGACTCAAGCGAATCAAAACACACCGATCGCCCTACCTTCTGAAAAGGTCAAAGGATTCCTACCCCAGGAGTTCCCGAAGTCCTGGCGAGACTCCGTATCAGCCCTGCGGTTCATGACTCATTTAACCGACATTCAGCTCTCCCCAGAAATAAAGCAACATGTGACACATTCAACACAAACACCCAAATACCGCATGCGAAAGGAAGAGCATTTCGACATATCGTATAGTCAGCTGTCCGCCAATAGGAAACCAGAGTATGGAAACCACCTCTGCCGAGCTAACAGCTACTGTATGAAGTTATATGCTACATCCAAGCGATCAGGTTTAACAGAGAAGGTGAATGGTACTATACGGTGGGTCAGTGGCGTCAGCTCAGGCACACATTGGTACATTGGGTACATAGGCTTGGAACCCTTGGGGCAGCAGTTAATTGCTTCAATATACATTCGAGACGTCACCTCTTTCAATAGGCGTAGAACATCGTAGTCTCAGAGTTCGAGCTCTTAATCCTCCTGTTCTCCCGCACCAACCACCAGCGCATAAACCATGCGCCAGCCGCACACATGAGTGCCATACCAGCACTCATAGCCAAGGGCAAGACGAACCGCGGCTCCGACCACTCTGGCCAGATGTACTATTCAACATTAGTCAGCATATCCAGGCGATCAAGAAGCGAGACTTACGGGAGTCCAGATCAAGCTGAGTGTAGCTGCGACGTTGGCAATAGCCAGCGCCGCAGATTTCTTCTCTCTCGTTTGTCCACAGGTTGAGGACACCCATCCGAGGATGATGCTGTTGACGCCATACGTGCCGATGGTAAAGACGCACATGGCGAAGTACCTCGCGCCTACATTCATAGTCGCGCAGCCGAGCACGAAGCCAAAGACAGCCACGCCTTTGGCAATGGTGATGTGCCAGGTGCGTTCGTTGAAATGGCCGGATGATATGGCCCATGCGACGGAGAATGCGCCCGCAATCAAGTAAGGTGGGCATGTCAATACGAGAGTTACTTCCTGAGAGAAGCCTAGTGTGTTGACGATCGTTGGCATGAAGTTCTGCAGAGTAGGGGTACGAAGTCAGTATATGTCTCACATGCACTTCGTACAGCCAGAACTTACCTTAAAACCATTGGTCGCAATATGACTAGAGAGTGTCAGAGACGGGAAATGTAGCGGAACCGATAGAACTAACAGGTGTTGCATGTAGACGAATACCCAAACTTTGGGGTCTCGGATAGCTTCTTTTAGGCCTGCGAGCATGGAAACGTCGGCGGAGTGGCCGACTGTATCTCGCGCAACCGGGGCGTGCGCAAGTTGGCGTTCTTCGGGGTTGAGCCACCATGTGGTCAAAGGCTCGTCAGGGAGGGTAAAGCAGGCGACTACGGCGATGACAAAGGTGACGACGCCCTGTATGATAAACAACCAACGCCATCCGCTTGACATGAGGTCAGTATCGTTGCACAAGAACTGTGTGGAGATCATACCTGATACCACGGACACCGTCGAGTTTGAAGACGCCAAGCGCAATGAGTCCAGCGAATGACGACGCGAGGATGTTACCAGAGTAGAGAATGCTGATGCGTGTCGCAATCTCCTTTCTCGTGTAGAAGATACTCAAGAGATACAGTGCTCCTGGGTAGTATGGTGCCTCAACTACACCCAAGAAAAAGCGCACAAGTACGATGCCCGTGTAGTTGTGTACGATAGCTGTAAGCCCGCTTACAACCGCCCATCCCATCATACAGATTCCCATGTACCACGAAGGTTTAACTCTCGTGATAATCATATTACTCGGTATTTGGCCTAGGATATAGCCGACGAAAAGAATAGAAATAGCAGTGCTGTATTGGTTGCTGGTGAGTCCAAGATCGTCTTGGAACCCATTGAGACGGGCGAGGGTAATAGCGTTGCGGTCTAGGTAGTTGAGCCAGTACATCAACCAAAGCATGGGCTGGATCGGGTAATTAGTCAAAATTTGGGAGGTATGGCAATAGTTGACTGACCATAATCCAGATGTCCAGCTTCCTCACGAGCTTCTTCTCCTCGGGGCTCGTCTTGGCCACGGCCCCAGAGTAATCGCCTTTGACCTCGACTTTCTCATACTCCATATGCTGGCTCTGGAACTTCTCATCGATGGGGTCGACGGTGTGACCTAACATGGGAGATCCTACACCCTGCACGGGCTCAGATTGTGGTACGGCCATGGTATCGTCGACAGGGTCTTTCAGCGTCAAGAGTAGGGCAAGAACCCAGGCTAAAGGCACTGCGAAAAAGATGCATGGTCCTATTGACGGGACAGTGATTTATATCGAATCTCGTTCATTTACCCCGCGCATCGAACACTAGTCCTTCTCCCCATGGGGTCGCCCCGGATAATGGCGTCCTCGCACCAGATATCGACATGAAAGTCAGGGTTGGGGCGCTAAGATCCCAACTTTGGTAGTCCCGCTCCGAAGCGCTGACTCGCAGTGGCGGGTCACCACCCCTCGGCGACGCCGCCCCGAGCAAGACTACCGGTGGACTGCTTGGCAACGACGCCGCTCGGCGTGCCCACGCCGAAAGATGCAAATACCACTATTCTAGAGTGACCGCATCTTTCATGAGCCGCAAGCGTGACAGATGTGTGGTGATTGTGGCGCCAATAATTCCAGTCAATTGATTGTGGCCAATTTCCGGCACACTCGAAACTGTCAGTTGATTGCTTCACCCCGCGCAACAGCGGGCAGCCTCATGCGAGACCAGCTTTGGCAACGGTAGAAGCATGCTGACATCAAAAATGCGTATCCATCGTCATGTCGTTGAGCTGAGGTTCCATACCACCGTATAAGTCGAAGCTGTCGAACCACGCCTGAGAGAACCGATACACGGACATGTCGACTTGTTGTTGATCGTACATTTGTCGTAGATCATACGCAGAGCCCTTGAATTCATTTTCGATCGCCAGTGGGGATGCATTAGACACCATTACATCGGCTCCGACAGGTTGAAGGTATTGTGGGTGCATCCAGTGAGGCTGGCCCAACCCATTCGAGTCTGTATCCGCCGCCAGCTCCGACCGGTTGCTGCACTGGTGGGCACTGTCTTCTGTGCTGTTGGCCGCAGGGGTGGCGACGGCGATGGGGTGTGTGCTGAATTTGATAACGTCGATTAGGATAGCATCGCTCAGCCTGTTGAAGACATCGACGCAACGTTGCAACGACTTCCATCTTTCCGATACCGCTACAAGGACGTTTGAGCATGTTCGTGTATCGCTAATCACTTCCATGGTGCTTGGGTTTCTGATCAGCAGACCACCTAGTCGTTGACCTTGCTGTCTCCGAATGGCCTGGTAGTGCATCGTTACAGCGTACACATATGATAACCCTGCCATAAACAAAGCTTGTAATGAAAGCCAACTGTGATTCAAGAGCCCCATGCGATGAAGGCTGGCATACGAGGATATGGAAGCCTGAGAGGAGGCAAAAATCGCTTGTACCGCGACTGAGTCTCTTGACGTGTCCAGTGTGGGCGATGGTCGATGGAGCATTAGCACGGCGTTATGGTATATCATCTCGAACCAAGTTGGTGAGGTGAAGCAAGATGAAGGCCTGCCTTCATCCAGAGAACCCGGATGAGCGACGGTCTCGGCATTTAGCCGCCAAACTCTGAGGTCGGCAGCGAATTCATCTCTACGGTGGCGGAGCTCATCATCCGACTGATTTCTTCGACGGTGACTGTGCAGAGTCTGGATGATATCCCCACACAGTACGCGATACTTGATGATCAGAACGAAAATTGGTATGCGGCGGCATTTGACCAGGTGCTCGGCCATGGGCGTTTCGAGTCCAGAAAGCAGGATCTCGTCGCATAGGCCAGACGGTAGTGCCGTGTCTACGTCGTCGTTGTGGATTGCCAAAGGTCTGCCAAGTATGTTGCTGACTATTCTAGTACGCTGTCAGCTAGTCCAACCTCTGGCATATGCTCGCGTCGCCATTGCCTAACATACCTGTCCATAGCCACAATGCTCCAAAAGCAAAGCCGGGAAACTTCCTGCTGTACAAGATTGGCACTCAAGTCTGCATTACTTGGAGAGTCATCCGAGCGTTTGTAAGGATATGCAGTTTCACAGTGAAGGCCAAGTTCCAGGGCAATTCTGCTTCCCACTCCTACCAGATGCCACATACCTGTGTAATTATTAGATGGCTCTTGCAATCAGGCAAGGTCTGCTCTGATGTACGGAGGTGTAGCAACATACTGGCTGAGGTATCTTCCATGGAACTGCTCATGCGATACTGAATCAACAGGATAACTGCTTGGAGTGCACCGAGCCCGCCTTTTTCCAAGACGGTCGAGGCTCGCTTCATCGCCCGTATGTAATGAGTATGAGCACTTGGTAGCCCTTGCCAATCGGACCGGCAGATGCTGGCTGTCGCGATAGCAAGAACCATATCGAAAATGAAGGTTTCACTTGCGGAGCGCGTGGAGGAAGTCGCGTTCGAGCTGTATATTTCCGAAAGCATCGCACCGAGAGTAGCAGGGAGGACCACAGGGTAGCGTAAGTGGTCATGGTTGAGATAGGACAGTACAAGTCTGCTCGCTATCTGTTCAGATGGTAAGTCTCGAGCAAACTCAATAGCCGAAGCAGTTGCGTCGATAGCATCAGCGTCAACAGGTGGAGTTGTCGACGGCGTTGAAGTTTCAACATCCACATTGGCTCTGATGAAGTTCGCGAGAAGTATGCCGCTTGAGGACCCCAGATAATTCCTTTCTCCGGACGCATTGATCGAGAGGTAGGACACTTCACCCGCGACGTCGGTAGATGTACGACGCTGCGAAGTGCCATTGTCGTTTGTGGAATGATTACTTTGGACATTGGGGGCGGAATTTTGGCCTGTAGAGGATACTGAGTCTGCCCTCCTTTGTTGCACAAGAGTCCTGTTTTGAACTTCTAAGCGCTTAATTCTGCGTTCAAGCGTGTCTACGTGGGCCTGGCTATAGGTGCGTGCCTTGGTCCGATCTGTATAGCGGCATTCTGATCCATTCAAGCTGCATCGTCGGCACGGGAGAAGCTTGTCGCATCGAACCTTCCTCTCATGACAGTGATCGCACCTGCACGTCGACGTTAGCTCTCTATACGCGTCGAGACGCGTTGTGACCGACCGGGTATTGGGCTACGAAGACATACGCTTGCATGGCTAGGATCGTGCCCTTGCGCGTCTGAGAAACTCGGTGCCCAGATCCGAGAGTTTCGGTGTGTGGGAGCGAGATGTGGAGTAGTAAGAGAACCGCTGGCCGAGATGTTGGCATGGTGCAAGTGCCGGCACCGGGAAGCGGGCGAGCAGTAGCGTGATTCGGCCTCGGCCCTCCACGACCGAGGATGGAGTCATTCTGCACGAACAGTTACACTAGTATGATGGCGTCGATGTCGTGAGTTGAAGAGTAAACACGCTCGCAATGTGCGCGACAGACTGTGGGGTAATTCACTCCCCAACGTTGGCATGCGACACGCGACATCTTCCAAGGTTGTCCTCGCCCACTCACGTGCACGTGCCTACGATGACGCAGAGCGAGATGGACCACTCACAACTTCCGCAGCCCGAACACTGCAAGAACGTGCAGCGGTTACCACAAGTCACATCGATGACCATCAATACCATAGTCAGTAGCGAGGTCAGGACAATATCCTGATAGCAGCGCCAGGCGGCAGACAGCCGGAATGTCAGGGCCGACAAAAATACCTACCTAGGGAGATATCACCTGGACAGGCCTACTACTACCGCGTCTAGTCCAGCCCATACTACCCTTCTAAGGTTAATATTTAGGTAAACAAGCTATCCTTTCAACAAAGTAGAAGTGGGATAGAGGATACCTTAGGTGTCTACACTACCACCAGGCCCTTCAGGCTACATCGCAATCGCGCAGGCAGCAGCGAAATATCACACCCGCAATTCAGCGCGACTTAGGACGCGCAACTTCTTACAAACCCCATCCTGGGTTCCACTCCCATTCACGTCTTCAACTCTTGCCAACGAAGCCCAATTCATCACCATGGTAGTCAACCCGCTCTTAACACAGCCGATGTCCTATGAGCCCATCGAAACCCGCCTTGCCGCCATGCGCGCTGCTCTATCCTCAGGTTTCTCTCCCAACGAACTCGACAAGCGCCCCCGCGGTGTAGGCCGCCCACTAGACTGTGCAATTGAAGATGGCTGGCCCGCCGACTTTGCCCATCTCAAGCAAAATCTCCCTATCGTCCATCTGCTCCTCGAAGCCGGGGCTGATCCCAGACTTCCTTCTCGGGATCCGCCCGGCCGCTCGCCAATTGATTCCCTAGAGGCCTGGTTCAAGCAGTATGAGATCAGAGGGCATGAATTCGGTGCTGAGCATCTAGAGCTGAAACTGTTCTTTGAGAAGGCTTTGGAAACTATGAAAAAAGTTGCTGATGAGCTTAATGGTGAGTTTGCGTTGACATGGTGTTGTGTATGTCTCTTGTTCGTTGGCTTAGCTAAAGTACGATTAGCAAAAGACGCCGCTGAAGCAGCTGAAGCAGCCAGAAAAGCTCGAATACAGAGACCGTTGTTTGGTAGGCTGAAATTTTGGTGACGCGATCGATGTAGCTGCAATAGGTGGTAACGATCGTTTGCGCATTTAGCCCGCGTAACCGGTTTAGCTCTTTGCTTAATAGACGGCACCGCAATCTATCTAGTGGCTTCACCATGATCGAGAGCACGGGTATAGTGCGGGTAGTGAACAGGATGTAGTATATTGTACCTGTCTCATGGGCCTGAGGCGATCCGGCGACAAACCTCCAAAATCGCGACTACCGGGACGGGAAGATGGAAGACAAGAAGGCAGAAAGGTGGCTAGGGAAGGAACTGCAAAGAGCGCCAATGGGGACGAATGCGATCTGTCCAATGCTCATGTGCTCTTACCTTTTGCATATTGTACGTCATTGTCTGTTTATACACGCCACATTCAGGTTGATAAGGGCTCTCCACCATACAGCTTCGTCATGTAGTGGCTTTCTTTTTTAGATATTATAATGTACAATCCCATATCATCCGATCAATCCTCGATATCATCATCACTCAACGTGAGACTAGCACCTTTGTCCGCTAAGCCAGCAATCGCTGTTTCCGGCTCTTGTGCCTTGCTCTCAAACTTCACCCGTCCTCTCTTCTTCGGCGTCTCCAGAGTCGGTTTGTCCGTAGACCACTGCTCTTGCTCGCCAGGACGAATGTCGTCTTCAGCGTCATCTTCTTCAGTGGCACCGGATAGCGCGTTTCCAGTGAAGGCTGTGATCTTCCGGATCTCGCGCATAGTGGCTGCTGTGGATGGGTTCGGCATGCGTGATTTCCGCAAGATGGTGGTCATGTAAGGTAGACGCTCCAGAAGCATCTCGTTCCGCGCTGAGCCACCGCTTCCAAGGTGAATTGAAGCTGGCGCATCTTCTTCGGCATCTTTCGAGCCGGATGCAGATGTGGGCTGTGAAAACGAAGCATTGCCTTTCCACGACTCGACTCCTCCGCTCGAGAAAGCCGCTTTCGATGTAGTTGACCCTGTCGAAAAGAGCTCACCACGCTGCGCCTTTGATACCCACATCTCCAGTGCACCCTCAATCTCTTCCTGTTGTTTCCATATCCGCAGCGAGGCCGGATAGTACATGACAAACGCGTTGCCTTTTGCCGCTCCACCACTTGCTCCTTGGCCTTTCGCCTTGATACCCATGATGCCTGGAGGCGGTGCAACGCGCTTGACGGGATATGGCAGGTTATACAGAAGCCCTCGTACACTCGTCTGAAAGCACATCTCGTCTTGGCGTAGATTATCCGCACTAGTTCCTTGGAGGACCCGTCGGCCAGCGCCCGCACCAAAGCGGTCCGGCGATAGAAGGTCGGCATCGGAAAGAGCTTCTATACAGCCCTCAATGGAGTCCATAGTCTCCTCACTATCCGCAGCTCCGCAGGACAGGACATAGTTCTCGTGGAGAGCAGCGACAAAGGTGTGGGTATCGGTACCCAGCTCATCGATGAGCGTGTCGACATTGACCTCCGAGGCCTTCGGTCTTCGCCTTTCTGGAAACCAGTTCGGTGGATGTGCCACGGGTGTGTTAGAGTCCTCCGGTAGACGCTTGTTGTACACAACTCTCCCAACAGCATGGAAGATGCCGAGAGTGCTTTCGCGCTGCGTCACCATTTCGAGCGACTCCTGCTCGATCTTCGTCATCGGGATGTCTTTCGGGCCCTTCTTCTTCGTAAGGTTGACCTTCGCGCCCCAGCCTTCCGCATCATCACCTCGCAGGCAGAGGAACTCGAGGGAGGAGACAGCGCTGCGAATGTCTCCAAGTTCTGCAAGACGCTGAATTGCCTGTGGCCCTAGAGTCTTCTTGCGCCCGGATTTGCGCGCCTCCTTGACAACGATCGTTTCTAGCGCCTTTGTCATGTATGTGGGGGCGATTGGGTTGAACTCGAGGACAGACACTCCGGGATGGGTCAGGATCTCAGGGCCTAACAGCCGATGTGCAGTGAAGCTGTCGGCTGCCGCCGTGTTGGTAGACAGCAGGGTCTCGGATATTATCATTACGATTGGGGTCACTGGCTGCTCGGGATCGACCTGGGTCGAAAAGAAAGCAGTAGCTGATTGCGTATTGGCAGCAAGATAGTTGAGGACGGAAGAGCGAAAAGATTGAACGGCCGAAGAAGTACGTGTGAATGTATTCGGAAACTCCTCTACTAGGACCAGCTGCTTCTGTCTTTCAGTCTGACTGTTCGACGAAGCCGTCTGGGCACTCATTGTCGGCTCATCGAAGGCCAGACTACCAAAGGCTCCAGTCCTTCCAACGAATTCTTCGAACTGTGCAGTAGCAGACACAAAGCTGTCGGAGGTTGACATGGAACCTATAGGGTTCTTCCATTCATGCATGTGGATGCCCAGTTCCTTGGACAGCAGGGACATGGTGGTGGTCTTCCCACTGCCAGCAGGGCCTTTGAGCAGCAGCAATCGCTTGCGCGCCTTGCCGCTGAAGACGTCTGTGAGCCATGTCCGCACGTCCGCCACCTTCCTCTTATGCACAGCGAGCTCATCGAGCGACGCTGGGCCGTACTTTTCAGTCCACGGCCGCCGGTCTTCTGTATCCTGCCGCGCTGGCTGGGACGATATCGGTGTTGTGGATAGCGGGGTTGTACTACGCGCTCCGCTCGCTGTTCGCAGGAACTTCTGCCTGTTGCTCACAGCATTGGCAGGGTCCGTTGGCGCTGTCGCGGCGATTGGTCTCTTACGAACGGGGAGGGGTTTCGGGGGCTTGATGGACGGCGCATCGTCTGAGGAATCAAAGATATCGTCTACATCTTCAATTGACAGGGCCGGTTTCTCAGGGCTCGGGGTGGGGTGTAGCGACTGCGAGCGCGGTATATTACTGAAGAAAGAAGTGATAGGCTTGGATGCCGGCTTTGCTTTAGCCGGCGAGTTGGCTGGAGACTTCTTAGTAGGAACTGCTCGCGATCGCGTGGGCGAGGCTGCACGTGTCTGGGATCGGGTGCCTGTTAGTGTGCCCCTCTTGGGACGCGCGGGAGGCGGTGTATGTGAATCATCCGCCTCAGACTCGGATGAGACGACGATCGGCTTTTTGCGCGTGGCCCGAAGCTTAGCCATGCCGCCCCCGTTTGATGGACCTGGAGAGCACTCGAACGCAGAGTGACATGCTCAGTGCTAGGCCGGTTGGGGGTGCAGAGCGCGTGATGTCAGTCCAGCAGCCGTGTCGAGGCTGCGTCGCGTCGGAGCGCGGAGGAAGTTCCACGGGCCCAAGCGCGCTAGGCACAGTGGGGCCAAGAGCTGCTAAGGCTGTTGACAACGCACCTCTTTTCTGCATCTTCACACACACCGCTGCTCTTTTCCCACTAGCACCCGCTGTAGTGCGCTCCTTTCGAGGCTCATATGCAGCTAACTTGTCCAACCGGAGACCGCCACAACGCCCTCCCTGCCAGTGCTGCATGGCGTTCAATTTTCGAGCCCCAGCGGCGTCATCGCGTGCATATCGGCTCGTTGAATCGCTGTCCGACAGTAAACATCAACAAAGAATTCGGTCCATGGCCTGTGGCCGGTCCACTGTCGCTGGCCGTCATCGTCGTACAGAGTGAGCAGCGCAGCAAGACCATATAGACGTAATTGTACCAGACACGCGAAGTCGCATACGATGGCTGGTAACGCAACGCTCGGGGCATATAAATTAGACCGCTCGAGTTTACGATGAGCTGGCACTTCCCTGCCAATCTCCCATTGGGCGGGAAGGCGTTTGCAGCTTGTACTATCCTCTTCCATTCTTTTCACTGCCGCATTCCTTATATGCTGATTTCGCGCGTGCTCGTTGTTTTTTGACATGTTCCCCGTCGTCATGCCCCGTTAACAGGCGCCTTCTTAATTTTTGCGAGTATCTGAGCTCAACGTGAGAAGCGCATACTCCAGCGCAGGATTTGGGAGTTCTTGTTGTCTTTAACGCTACTTACAAGAACTATCACGTTTGGCGGCCGTTATGGCAAAGAAGAAGAAAAGCAGCAAGAAACCGGTGGAGCCCGTTGCTCCACCTGACAACGTGCCAACGAATGCTGCGGAACCAATTCCTGATGCGCCTGAAGCTCCATTGACAGCAGAGGAATCAGCCACAGAAGCAGAGTCCGGGGAGCAGTCCATGCCAACCGCTTCCGAAGTGGAGCCCGACGAGGGTACGGTTCCCACGCTGGTGGACGAGTCCACATCTGCACCCTCACAACACCCTGAGACCATAGAGACTATACCAGACGAGGCTGCAGAGGCACCGGCCACTGAGATCATACCTGCTGCAGAGCTAGATCCACCTATGGGGGAAGAACAGGAATCTGGATCGCCAGCGGATACTACCGAGGCCGTGGAGTCAGAGATTGCCGGGCAAAGCGCTGAAGACATGCATCATACTACAGCAGAAGATGAGGAGTCATCGGTTATTTGGGTTGGAGACGCGCACGACCCAGAACCCGATGCAGAGCAGCAAAATACTCCGGAGGAACAGCAGCCACTACAACTAGACGAAGAGTCCACACCCCAGCCAGACCCTGTTCCAACTCAAGATTCTATTGAACCAGCAGACACACCGGTTGAAGACACACTCCCGCCACAAGAATCTACAGCGGAGCTAGCGCCTGAAGCAGAACCTGAAGTAATTACTACCACCGCGGAAGAAGCTATCGAACCGATAGACCAGATGGATGGCGGTCTTAATGAGAACGGAGCTGAGCAAGATCTGGCGGAGATAGTCGAGGTACCAGAGGCACCTGGGGCACCAGAGATAATGGAAGCACCTGAAGTACCAGAGGCGCCGGAAGTGCCAGAGGCACCCGAAGCTCCAGACACACCCACAATACCAGAAGCTCCAGAGGCACCAGAAGCACCAGAAGCACCTGAAGTGCCAGAATTACTAGAGGTACCTGAAGCTCCCGAAGCTACCGAAGCGCCGGAAGTACCAGAAGCACCAGAGGTATCGCAACCGCCAGAAGCTGTCGAAGCGCCAGAAGTACCAGACGCACCCGAAGCACCCGAAGCACCAGGGGTACCAGAGGAACCAGAAGTCCTAGAAGCGCCAGAGGCTCCCGAAGTACCTGAGGTACCAAAAGCGCCTGAAGGATCAGAAGCACCGGAAGTACCAGAAGCGCCAGAAGCGCCAGAGGCCCCCGCTGCACCTCTGGCTCCATCCGTGGTGTCGGCTGGGAGTGATGAGGACGACATCATCGAAGCTTTTACAGTCGAGGATCTATCAGCACCGGAACCAGAGCCCGAAGCCCTTCCAATAGCGGTGGAACGGTCGGTGGACGTCGGGCTACCAGATGCGCCTGCCAAAGGCATATCAGCACCAGAAGCCCATGAGACAATCACATGGCCTGAGTCTATTCCCGAGACTTCATCTACATATGCCCACATTGAGCCGATAGAAGAGCTCGTCGTAGCTGTTCAAGACGAAGTACCAAGACAGCATGCCGACCAAGAGCAAGAGCGGCTTGAGGCCGAAGCAGCGGCCGCTGCTGAGGCTCAAGAATCCGCCGCGCTAGCACAGGCCGCCCAATCCCAGGAAGACGCACAGCGAGAAGAACTGAAGAGATTGGAGCAAGAAGCAATCGAGCACGAGAGGTTAGCTAAGGAGGCCGAGGCCAACAGACTACTGGAGGAGCAACGCGCAAGAGAGGCCCAAGAAGAGCTGGAAGCTGCCGAAGCTGTGAAACGGGCTCTAGAAACCATGAGAGCCAAGAAGGAAGAGCAGCACAAGGAGACCGAGAGGCTCGAACAAGAGCGACTGGCCCGTGAAAGGCTCGAGCAAGAGAAGTTAGAGCAGATTGTCGAAGCGAGGAAGCTTCTGGCATTAATGGAAGAAGAACGGAGGGCCGCAGAGATCCAAGAAGAGGCCGAAGCCGCTGCAGTCGCCGAAAAGGCTCGGAAAGAGAAGGAAGAAGTCGAAGCTGCTGCTGCTGCCGAACGTGCTCGACAAGAGAAGGAAGAACTCCGGCAAGAACAATTACGACGTGAGAGAGCCGAAGAGGCTCGAATTGCTAGGAAAGCCCGAGCAGCTGCGGATGTCCTTGCGGAAGAGCAGAGAGAAGAAGCAGAACGGTTGGAACGGCTAGCCCAGGACGAGTCACGTGAGCAAGCCGAGATACCATTCATCGCACGTCGATCCATGATCGAATCAGCACGTGCTCCGTCACCTCCTTCGGGAGTACCTGACATGCACGATCGTTCTCCAGTCTCTGATCGACCATTTCGATCGTATCGATCTTTCGCGCCACATGCACCGAAGCTTAGAACACACGAAGCGGGTCCAAACCATGCACCGAAGCCTTATGCTGTGGCACAGCTCATTGAGGATAACAGACCTGCGGCCCCGAGCCCGCCAATGAGTAAAGCTCGACCAAGGTATGTGAATTCCATTTCTCAGTCCGGTGAGGTAGTCGCTCGGCGCTTCTTCGGCGGACCGTCAACCACGACGCCGGACCCAAAGCGAACATGCTCGAGATACATAAGGTTCCTGGCCGAACTCTGATGGATTACGATACTAACTACATGTTTCCCTCTAGACACGCTCCCACCTTTGACAGCGACGACGATTCAGATTCTGCTCTAGTACAAAACAGGATAGCGTCGAGGCGTCCATTTAGCGGTGAAGCGCATGAAGTGTCGCGGTCCCACTTAGGCCCACATCAACCACGTAGCGCTTTTGCATCCCGAGTGCCTGTTGAGCCCACCTATCCGGCCCCTCCACCAAATTATCATCCCAGCTACTATGCCCCGCCAGCCCAGCCGCCTCACCACTACCCAGATCATGCCTACGGCATGAGTCAGCAGGGTTATCCCGCGCCTAACCCCAATCCTTACGGCCCTTCGTCGCATTCTTCCTCCCCTCCCTACCAGGAATCATGGAGCCAATACCCACCCGGGTACCCTCCTTATGGCAGCCCACATCATCGACAGGACTCCTCTGGTTCTAGAGACCTTCATTCACATGTTTTAGCCAGTCGACCTGCAATCGAACACGTGTCTGGCGACGCACTCTCACATATCCCGCAGACTGATCTGCACGTTCTACTTGCGCATTACAAAGAGACTCACAACCAACTGCGTGCTAGGGAGGACCTGCTTCGTCGGCAAACTGCTGAGCAAGAGCAGAAACTCCGCGCAAAGGATGGTGAGATTGGTGAGCTGAAGCAGAAGATTCGCAACTTGGAAGACAGGCATTCAGCCGAGGCAACCAGACTACACTTTCAGATCGGGAATCTGGAAGAGCAAGTCAGAGAGCTCCGAGAGCTGATTGCTGAAACCAAGAAAGCTAGAAGAGACGCCGAAGAGACCAAGTTGGTACTGGATGCAGCCATGAGGTCGTGGGAGGACAGGTACAAAGAGCTGGAAGATGTGCATCGCACGCTGGAGAGGACCTCTGCCGAGGAGAGGGAAAGAGCATGGAGAGATTTCGACGAATGGAAGGAGGCCACGAACACGAAACACGATGCGGAGAAGATCGCCCTTGCTATCCAATTCGACAAGAAGCTGAAGCAAGCTGGGCAAGATGCTGCCGAGGCGGCTGAGCTCAGGGCTCAGCTTCAGGCAGCTCTTGACCGAGAGCAAGAACTCATCAGGGAGCGCGACGACCTTCAGAAGATGCGAGAAGACTCAGATCGCCGGGCTGGGGAAGAAGCAGCGAGAGCCGATCAACTGGCGAGAGAGAAGGATGAGCTGATGAACTCGTTCGACCAACTCAGAGCCGAGAGTCAGAGGGAGAAGGAGGTCATCAGAAGCGTTGCCAGCAACCTTGAGTCGGAGAAGTCTAGACTTGAGAAGATGATGGAATGCTATGGTGACATCGCCGAGATCAAGAGCAAGGGCGACAGCTACTAGTAAGTGATTCCCAGTTTTGCACATTCGCTCTTGATGCCAGCACGATGGTAGCAGGGGCCGCATTGCCGCCAGTGTTGGTTGATGGTGGTCGGTTTGGGTGCGCTTCGTTATCCTTCAACGGACAATGAAGTGCACCGAGATCAGTTGCTTATCTTCTGGCCGGCGGCTGTGATGATGCAACGGAAGCCACCATGTCTTGCCATACACCGTCTTTCTCGTCTACCGCTCGCGTAATGCGATGTTTGTCATCGCGTCCCTTCACTGTCGCTTTGTTCAGTACAGAGTCCCTCGCTAACATCATCGCGTCTAGCCTGGTATCCTTCACTCAGCTTCAAAGGCAAATCATCGATCTTGCTACAACCCATTTCGTTCACCTTCCAGTAAGGCCGCCGCCGGAGGATCTTGCGCAAGTGCCGTCCAACCTACCGTCCTTCCTTGGTGATAGCATTGCGTCCAGACAAGTCCGAACCGCATACATCGCCCACACTGTATCGAAGCTCATTACTTTCCGTGTCTTTGGCCCATTCCTGTTCAGTCTTGGACGCCGCTACGACAAAGCCGACTCTCTTTTCTCCTCGATGAGCCACCACATTCGCGAGAAGAGCACGCGCAAAGAAGCGATTTGGCGACAACAAACACTCCTTGCTGCTTTTACCAGCACTGGCGCGAAGCAGCGCATCAATACTGCTGCCGGAACCGTTGTCGAGGAGATCGTCAACGCTATCCGACACTTTGCTGATCCAAAAGAGGAGGAAGGCATCAAGATCGCCGTGAAGCGCATCGTGAAGGTCGCTGCGGAGACATGGAGATTTGCTCGTCTCGAGCGCGAAATGATCACCGCCGTCATGCCTGCGCTGCACGACGAAGAACATCAATTTACCAGCAACCAGTTCTGGCCAGCTTACAGCCCAGAAACAGGCTCAGCGACAGATGACCCACCTCCTCCTGATTCGCAACGACAATTGTTACTCAGGATCTTCCCGGTTGTATACCGCGAATCGAAGCACGAGATCTTCCAGAACAACGAAGAGCAGCGTGACGAAGGCTGCATTCTCCACCATGGGCTGGCTCTGTATGATGATGCAGAGCCAGTTGTGACGAGAATGGAGGAGCTCAAATCTGCTGGTTTGCCTCCCCATACCACTGCATTAACGAGTCCGACTGACGAGGGCAAGTTTCCGCCGCCGGTACGTAACACCACCCGCGTGTTCACCTTACCCCAGCGTTCCTAGCACCGCTTTCGAGCTTCCTTCACCCAGCCTCTGACAGGCTCGCGATATATCGAGATCTACGTAAGATGAAAAGACTGCTTCAGATCACTTGGCTAACACGCTGGCTTCCCAGGCTTGCCCGCCTCCTCGCGACCCGATACCACCTCCCCCCTCTCCCCCCGCCCCTCGATCTCCGACGAAAGCCGAGACGAATACGGATGAGGAATCCCCGGTGTCACGTCCGATGTCACCGGAGAAGCCAGAGAAGCCCAAGAAGCTCTCAGCTATCGAGCGAGCGTTGAACCTCTTCTCTAATCCATCCTCGGATGACAAGATGAAGCCTCCACCTCCAGGCTCTACATTCTCACGTCCACCGGCGCCCCCGACGTCAGTGTTCACGTCGCCTAGGAACTTCATTGGCATGCCCGTGGAGAGTTTGGCTCCCTCACATGCCCCGAGTGCAAGAAAGAAGCCTCCACCACCACCGCCGAAACCTGCGTCGAAACCGGACATACCTTCGACGGCTGCAGAAATCGCGGAAGCCATACGCCATCGCCAGTCTGTGGAGAGCGCGATCCTACCGCCGTCTTTCTCACGGACTACGACGGATGACACTATCCACGAGCATCCCGATTCACGAGCTCCTACGCCGGTAGACACGGTGTCTCACATGTTCGATGCCATCGATGAGATCGAAACGCTGGTGCCCCAACGTACGCGAACTACGTCGACCTCTACCACGCATTCGCGACGCCGCTCTACGCACACTCGCCGATCTACCGAACACGCCATCGAGGACGAACTGTTTGACATCACTCCTCGACCGGATCACACTCGCAGAAAGAGCGGTTATGCGGCAAGCATTCGCACGACCAAGTCTGCCGATACCGAGCGCACAGATCGAAGTGAGCGCACCGACAAAAGTGAGCGCACCGATAAGAGCGAACGTACCGAAAAGAGTGAGCGGACAGACAAGAGCGAACGAACAGACAAGAGCGAGCGAACCGAGAAGAGCAGTCGCAGCCATCGGACAGAGAAGAGTGACCGTTCGGATAAAACCGAGCGCGAAAAGGCTCGTTATGTGTACGAGACGCGTGGTGCTGCTATGAAAGCTCTATATCCCAACACTCCGGTGAAGGGCTCTCATGGCAGCGCTAGACACTCCGAGAAGAGTGTGAAGAGCGAGAGAAGGAAGGAAAGAGGTAGCAAGGACTCAACCAAGGAATCGAACTTGACGAGAGAATCCCGAGAGTCGAGGGAGGCCAAGAGAGAATCACGAGAGGTCAAGAGACAAAGGAGCATCTCTGATGCTGGCACATGGGACACCAACAGCATCATGACTCACGACTTTGCGCCTACGACCATCACCACCAACGCACCCTATCCTTTCATGTACGACTCAAGACGAGACTCGAAAGAGTTGAAGCGAGAGTCCAGGGAGATACGGCGGCAACGCAGCATCTCTGACGCTGGCACTTGGGACACGAGCACTGAGATCAGCCAGCGTCCTCCACCGACCACGGTCTCGACCAACGTTCCCTATCCTACAGGAATGCCTTGGGAGCTGAAGCGATCACGAAGCATTTCCGACTGCGGTACCTGGGACACCAGCAGTGAGGTCACTCAACGTGCGCCTCCCACAACCGTATCGACCAATGTGCCCTACCCTATGGAACAACACGTGGACGAGTCGGAACGATGGTCTATGCCACCACCTCGCAACTCAATGAGGATGGAGGTCTCCGACGATGAAGTGTCTGACACTGGGACCTGGGATACCAACACTGAGATCAATACCCACCGTGCTCCCCCTACGACCGTGTCTACGAACGTGCCCTACCCTTCCTACAACGCTCCTTCTACAATTATCTCTACCAACACCCCTCGTTTCACACAGCCTCCTCGACAGCTACGACGACCCAGCGTGTCCGACGATGACGCGTCTGATGATGACGTCTCCGACACTGGGACGTGGGACACCAACACCGAGATTACTACTCATCGCGCACCTCCCACGACCGTCTCCACCAACGTCCCCTACTCAAGCATAATGCACCGCCAGCTGAGAAGGCTGAGCGGCAGCGATACCGGCACATGGGACACCGCTAGTGAGGTCACTCAGCGTGCGCCTCCCACAACAGTGTCCACCAACGTCCCCTACCCCTCCGCGCAATTCAGCGACCTTGGCCCATCGAGCTACCCACCCGGCCCCTTCGAGCAGCTCAAGCGAGTCGAGCAACTCCGAAAGCAGCACGAGCACCACAGTTTCTCTGACGACGGGTCTGACTCCGGCACCTGGGACACAAGCAGTGAGATCACTCACGCTAACAACGGGCCTGCTACTGCTACGCAGGTGTCCCAGAACAAGTCCTACCACCGTTCTGAGAGGCCGAGGGCACCAAGGAGACAGACGAGCCCGGCTATTTCCGAGGCGGGGACGTGGGATACCAACAGTGTGATTACGAATAACGATATGAAGACGACTGTTTCGACGAATGTGGGGTATGCTTCTGAGCGAAGATCTCGATAGGTGGATACGAGCATCGTGTGTGAAGACGGTCTGAATGGTCCGCATGATACGGCTTCTTTTCTATGAGTTACTGTTATTGCGCTTTGTTTCTTTTTGGTTTCGCTTTATGCGTATGGCTGCAGCTACGCAATATCGTAGGAGCACACGTTGATGATGCAGATGAAGGATGAACACGACGGAGGATATATATGGATTACGGCCGAGCAATGCATGATGAAGAGAGTCTCGAGATGGTTGCATTTTTGTAGCAGGGCGTTTTGGTTCCTTGCTTGTTTGATTCGAAGTAGACGAGCTTGTAAGATAGTTATCATATCATCTGTTTTCAAGTGCAAGCTACTGCTCTCATGATAGGATTGTGTGAAGTTCGCGTGTGTTTGGTTGTGCCTGGCAAAGTCATCGCTGTGACGCGTAACTCTGTATTTTATATAACAGCCCTGGAGTCTCCAAAACGTATCCTGGTCTAGAAATTATGCTCTCGTACAGGCGGAGGTCGTGGTGGTGCCACCCCCAAAAGTGAAGGAAAGCTCCAAAACGCCGAGGCTAGCCCGAACATCAATCGCGCTCGAAGCTCAAGCTACCAAGACGCTCTCAAGAAAGTCCAACTCGCCATCCCAACGCCACAAACACCAATTCTCACCTCCTTCAACCGCGCCAATTCGCTTCAAATATCCAGAAGAACTATCACCGAGCTTCAAAAATGGCAGAACCATCTCCCAACCCAGCTGTCGCAAACACCGACATCGACCCAGCGCTCACAAATGGCGAGGCGCAACAAGCACCTACAGAACAACCCGCAGATGTAGAAATGGCAGATTCAGGCGCAGCACCAGCAGTAAGCTACCATCCTAGACATCACCACCAAAAGTCCCGTACTAAATCACCCATCAAGCCCACCACCCTCGACGCCTCAGCCTCTACACCCACCCACCAACCCAGCGTCCAAACCGTCCCGCCCACACCCTCCACCTCAACCCCAGCACCGCCGTCCGCACCAACTCTACCGACCGCTACCACAGCGCCGACACCGACACCGGCAGCCTCATCGCGCAACTCACCGCACCCCACCGCTCAAGCGCCCACACAACCCATTCCACACGGGAGTCCGACACGGGTGTATCTGAACCAACATGTGACGCCGCATCTGCTCGAGGCGATGAAACATCTTGCCACTGCGGAGCCGGAGAAGCCGCTCAAGTGGTTGAGTGAGTTTTTGGCGGGGAAGAGTAGGGAGATTGAGGGGACGTGATGGGTTTGTGGAGGAGGGTGATGGGATGATGGCGGTGGAAGGAGGATAGGATACCTGGGTTGAAGATGGAGTAGCTATGTAGATGGGCAGTGACATGAGCAACTTCGCTCAAGCACTCAAGGACGAGAAGGAGACTGACATGCGCATGCGCGTTTGGGCGGTGAGCTTTGCGGTATATCTGCCAAGCTCGACTACTGGACGGGCAGCATGGTTTTGAAGGGCAAGCGATATGGGACGACTTCAAGCGCATGGCACATGTTCACCAAAAGTATAAGACGGCGTCAGGATGATACCCAAGTCAAGCAGCATTACAACAAGCAAATTTCAGACTTTGACACCTTCAATGCAAATTGGGTATATTCAACTGGAGGTGATGCTTTTGATTGATTCATTCCATATCGTGATCCTGCTAGGTATCCGCAAAGCATCCATGCCCGTGAAACTCCACTTAAATGTCTACCATGACGACTACCATCCACACCAATCCGACATCTGCTTATGCGACGAGGGTAGAGGCGGTGGCGCTCTCGTACCTCCAGGTAGGGGGGAGGGCACCGACGGTCTTGTAGTAGCGGGAGAGCTGGGGATGATCAGCACGTGCTCTTATTATGGGGAGAGTCTGGGTAAACTTACACGGTGGATACGGGACTCGATGAGAATGAGGCGGAACTTGGAGTCGCGGTCCTTGCGGTTGGTCTGAAGGTGCTTGCGGACGGCAACGGCCTTCTTGATCAACATGTAGAGGTCCTCTGGGATGTCGGGGCTGAGGCCTTAAGCGCAAAATGTTAGCCTAGACCAACAAATGCAGTTTTGTATAGCGCGCAGATGCTCACGAGGAGCAGAGCTGTGTCGACGTGCGCTTTCATGTGTGTAGGGCAATCGTACCGTTCGACTTGAGGATTCGGAGGATCTTGTTGCCGGTGACAACCTTGACCTGAGCGACACCGTGCGAGTCACGGAGGATCTCACCAATCCTGCGATTGTGTTAGCTGGCCAATTCCGTGTGTATTCTTTTCCAAGCGATTGTCTTACTGAGATGGTGTAGCACCCTTCTTCGCGAGCTTGCAGATCTGGTCGACAACCTGCTCGGGGGTGGTCTTCAACCACGCCGGGGGGCTGCGGGAGTAGGGGATGGCGGAGGCTGATATGCCCTTTCCGTTGCTGTGAAGACGACCCATATTGAATGAATGTTCCGGATGGCGACCTGGTCGATTAGTACGGAGACGTGGTGGTGGGCTTGTCGTGGGTTGAAGTTCGCGATCGAAGACTCCAATTTCTCGCGGCTCGGCTAGGTCTGTGGTGGACCGTGCGTTGGCTAGCGTCAAAGCTCCTGCCTGACAAAAAGTCTGCGACGACCAACCTCGTCCTCTGCACCTCACGATGTCAAAACATTGATTTCGGCGTGCAAGCGCGATTGTCTCGGCTATGTTGAAGCTAGATGATCGCGCATCAGATTACGATTGATATTCTTTCGGAATTGCTTACCATAAGCCAGCTACAGCAGCTCACTCCCAACGTACGTTCAACCCAGTCCCTCCCTTTCATCACAATGATGAGATCCAGTGCATTCGACGCCTCTTATTTTAGGCGGGGTTCTTCGGAACTTCGCCGGTGCATAAATCTCTATTCTGACAAGTGCCATCTCTGCTTTACTGCATGAAATCTTGCGAGCGACCAGTGCTGACAAGAACTAGACATACAGATCACCTCCACTTGCGCTTCCTCCTGTATCTACTACTTGGTATGTACTTCCGCCGTTCTCTTCATCGCACAATGATGACAACCCATACTTTTGGCACCTCTTATTTTAGGCACACCCGTAAGGGCGTTGCCAGTGCATTCAACTTATACTCTGATCTGCGATCTTATCAACTTCTTTATTTACATGAAACTTTACTGGCGACATGGACTTACAAGAAGCAGTTTACAATTACATTAGGTTGTTGTCGCCTTCAGCCTCGGTCAGATCGCACTTTCTTGTTGACTCACGCGTACGCGGTTTCTCGTACACTGCTCGTGGCTTCCGCATGCTAGATGTCGTCACGCCATAGTCAAATATATCAATGATAATACATCCATGGATCCTGTGCCAGCTCATCACAACCCTACCTCACTCCAACGTTTTCTTTCACGCTTCATACACATCCCGCAACCCATTGCTTGTACAATAGCCTCTTTCAATTATTCAGCATGAAGCATACAATACTAAGCGCAGTCATCCTCCTCCCCCTCGCCTACAGCAGAACCGCCAAAGAGCTATGTCGCGGTACCGCTGAACTATCCTCTGATGGCAACTGGTACTGTTCTGAGGTCTGGGCCATCACCTACCGCAACATCAGCCAGCCTGGTGCCTACAATCGGACCACTACAGTCGATCCAAAGACTGGTATCTGTGGTCATGAACGTGTCGACTATCCTAGCGCAGGACCACTGACACCATTGTTCGGACAAGTATAGTTTGACTCGGGCTCCAGTTGTTACATCGCTGACAAGATCAGGTGTCGATGCACCTTCGCGGGCCGATGAACGTCTCTCAACTCGCCGTATACCAACTACCTGGTGACGCGCGCGCTATGGGGAAGCGAACTACAGTACCATTCTACAACCGTCGGCGATCGTTGGAGCAGCCAGAGACACCAGTGGCAACTACTATGCTGACACAGTCGACGTCTTCTGGCCGGCCCAACCTTTTCAACAGGGATGCATGCACCACATCGTCCAGCTGCGTCTCGACAACAGTGACAAAGACGGTGACCGTAAAGGCGCCCTGTTCTCCGACTGGTACTGCACAGTCTGGACCAAACACAACCTACATAGGTCCTCCACTGCCGTGCTTGCCCACGTCTGGTGCTCAATCGATCTCTGGCTCTACACTTCCAGATCCGAACTGTACTTGCGTTGAAAACGAAGAGCCCGAACCCATCTTTCAGCGACCCAATGGACAGGTTTACGTCAGTCCGACGCCAACGCTAAAACATGCACCGGAAACATCATCGACACAGGACACGCTGCCAGTGTCACAGCATCCAGATGGACAGCCCTTCGAGGTCCCTCGACCCTCATCATCATCACCGCAAGACACATTACCGGTGTCCCAGCGTCCAGACGGACAGCTCTTCGATTCCCCTTTGCCCTCACCGTCATCAACACAAGACATATTACCGGTGTCGCAGCTGCCAGACGGACAACCTATTCAATTTCCCTCGCCTTCGCCATCATCAATGCAAGGCATATTGACGGTGTCTCAGCGCCCAGATGGACAGCCTATCGTACCCTCGCCTTCACCATCATCACCACAAGAGACGCTACCAGTATCGCAGCGACCGGACGGACAGCCTTTTGACATCCCTTCGCCCTCACCGTCACCTCCACAAGACCCATTGCCAGTATCACAGCGTCCAGATGGACAACCTTTTGACATCCCTTCGCCCTCGCCATCGCCCATCTCGAAGAGGCAGGGTTCAGATTGGAAGCGGATAGCATACTACACGTCTACATCACCGGCTCAAGCCACCGGGCTCAGCTTCATGGCTAACCTGGGTGATCCCCAAAAGTCTGGTACTTTTGACTAGTGAGTGTTTTCTCGTTCCATAAGTTTCGAAGCTGACATGTTCAGTGCATTTGGAAACTCGCTCAGCTACGTCACTCCCCGGGGTGACAAAGTAGCAGCTGAGAGTCAGCCGTTCGAAGGCACGCTAAAGACGTCTGAGAACGAGATCGTGGTCCTTTCCGATAAAGAGTGTGACGCGGATTGCCCGTACTGGAGACCAGACGCGACATCTCACTACGGCTGGTCAGGCTCCTCAAAAGCCTTCTTCATCGAATTCCAAATGGACCACTACGATAATGTAGGCACAGATCAAGGCCTCCTCTCTGACGCCCCGGCCTACTGGTTCCTCAATGCAGCCATACCTCGCATCCTCCAGTACGGCAACGACCGCAACAACATTCCCTGCTCATGCTGGTCAACCGGCTGTGGCGAGTTCGACGCCTTCGAGCTTCTCAGCAAAGGCGCCGAACGCGCAAAGTCGACTATACATCGGCAGGGCAATCTGGAGGGTGGTGACTCCAATTACTTCAGCAGACCCGTAGGGAAGAAGATGAAGTTTGCGGTTGTTTGGCATTATCCGCACATTACGGCATTGGTGCTGGACGACGACTTTGACTTTTCCGAGAGCATGTCAAATGATGCGATTCAGAAGTTGGTGGCATACGATCCGGATAGCTGGGTGCATTCTCTGTATGCTATTGGGGACTGAGGTGGATGGTTTTCAGGCCTTGAGGATTGAGATATTCGTGTGAAGACATCTTACATGCAACCATACACCTAGCAGTACAACCGAAGTGCTCTTGAATTGCACAAGGAAATCATTTGTGAAGTCCCGACACGTGAGACGTGCGACCGAGGCAGGCTCATAAGCAATGCGATAATCATCTGAAGACGGACACGGGCGATGCAGCGGAGTGGGCCGGTGGTTGCAGTGGTGGCAAGCTGACGGATAGGCCTGCCCAAGCGGGCACGAGAAACCGAGGTCTGTTCGCGACTCAGCGTCCGTGAACGACGACCAGCCGCATCCCGGCCGACGACACTGCGCATCTACTCATCGCCTCCATTACCGTCTAGACCCAACGTCGCGTCTTCGCATCTAATATATTGCCCAACTTACTGCTCACGTGCAGCCACTGTCGACGCGGATCCGCCCCTTGAGCGATTGCCAGTCTCGGCCGGCGCAGTTTCCCCGCAAAAACTCGCTGCCCCGATCGCCGCGAATTGCCAGCCTCTCGACGTTTGCTGACGACATCCGCCATCGTCTCTGCAAAGTCACTTTCTGTACTGCGCACATAGCGCGGAGGAGGCACACACGGAAACATGTCTGCGCCATCGCCGCCAAAGCCCTGGGAGACGAGCAACGGCGCGACGAGTGCCTCGGTTGGTGAGTCCGCCAGCCATCCGATACGTCAGGGACACCGCGACTAACATCAACACAGGCCTCACTGGATCGAATAGCAGCACAGCACCCACCTCAACAGCCACATCCTCGAGTGCGCCTCCGCTACCATCCGTCCCAGACTCACTCAGCACCGTCGCGAACCGCAACGCGTCCAACTACTCGAGCATGAACAACCGATACGGCTCCCCCTACAGCAGCGGATATGGAGGAATGAGCAGCTACAGCTCGCCCTACTCCAGCATGGGGGGTGGCTACGGCTCCATGTACGGTGGAATGGGCGGTATGGGTGGCATGTACGGCGGCATGGGAGGTATGGGCATGGGCATGGGCGGAATGTACGGCGGTATGGGAGGCATGCAGGGCGATCCAAACAGCAGCCTCACACAATCATTCAGCCAGAGCACAGCAGCGACATTTCAGTTGATTGAGAACATTGTCGGCGCATTTGGCGGCTTTGCCCAGATGCTTCAGAGCACATATATGGCGACACATTCGTCATTCTTCGGTACGTCCGCCCCTTTCCAACTTTCAGCGATATGCTAACATCCTCAGCCATGGTATCTGTAGCAGAGCAGTTCGGAAACCTACGACAAACGCTTGGCTCGGTATTGGGCATCTACACAATAATGCGATGGATACGGACGGCAATCGCAAAGCTCACTGGACGACCCCTACCAGCAGATGCGACCGCCCTCACCCCCGCGAGTTTCGCAGCCTTCAACGGACGTATGCCTGACGGCTCGCCAGCTCCCGCAAAGCCTTCCAAGAAGCCATTCATCGTTTTCATGCTCGCCGTTTTCGGTCTCCCCTACCTAATGGGCAAACTCATCAAGGCGCTTGCGAGATCACAAGAAGCCCAAGAGCAACAGAAGATGCTCGAGAACCCACAGGCCGGACAGCCCCTCGACCCCAACAAGCTCGAATTCTGCCGCGCGCTTTACGACTTCACACCCAATGCCAACATGCACGCAATGGACTTGTCAGTTAAGAAGGGAGACATGGTCGCGGTGCTCAGCAAGAGCGATCCCATGGGCAACGCATCAGAATGGTGGAGGTGCAGATCAAGAGACGGACGCATGGGCTACCTTCCAGGCATCTACCTCGAGCCTATTCAACGCAAGACACCCGCACAGATTACGAGTGGAAGCCAGAGCGGAAGCCCAGCTGGTAGCAGAACACAAACAATGACGAACAGCAGCGCCGCGAGCCGGACTGCCACCATGACCGGAGCTCCAGTATCGGCACCAGAGAAGGTTGGCCCGAAGGTGGACAGCAAGGCGGGCGATATGGGTGTTGAGAGTTTCCAGAAGGGCGCCTTTTACTCGTAGGCTTCGAGTGTCGTTCTTGAGCGTATTCTTCTTGGTTCTACATCGCGTTTCTAGTAATGATTTGCGTTGCAGTGTCGTCTGCAGGTGTGTATAACTTGGCTAGGAAAAGCTACGGTATGGTGGGCGTATGGCGCGAGAGATATCATGGGTCAATCAAATACTATTATGAATATTCAACAAATCATCTATTGCCATCGGTGGCTCAGATTCGTGTTGCTACATGCACAGTGTTTAATGTTGATTTATAGATACTCCCTCATGCAATATATACTCCTACGTCAATAACAAATTTGAGGAATGCGGTATACATTACAGATATCTCTGGTGCCATCTAGTATTGAAGAGCCTGGTTGGTGAACTATGAGGATGCCCAGATGGTTCACAGCAAAATGTACCTGGATAGCCGCGTTCCGCCCTGGCGCGCCGCGTGAACCAACCTTCGCAACAAAGCCGAGCACCGAGACATCAGGCAGCGACGGCGCAAACAATTCACACGTCCTATCACCACTACCACGTGCCTTCCAGCCTCTTCCCTGTCGCTCACTCCAATTCTACGATCGAACTTTCCGGCCGCTTCTCAATCCTAGGCTGCCACCTGATACGCGCGCGGTTGCCCCTCCCCCACACATTGTCCATTCCACCTGCAGGGTCGCAGCTTGTCCATAAGCTTGTGAGCTGTTCAGCTACCTCGGAACGAAGCTACGATACACGTCATTCACTCCGAGCCGCCCAGGATACATTGTTAGCTACATATACCTACGCGTACACCCCAGTTTGACAGGCGCGCTGCTGCTGCACATCTCGAGATGTTCGCGTCGAAACGGTTAGGCAAGGTATGTCTTCTTGGTCTTGAGCTCTGAGATGGAGCTTGAGTGCAATGCGATATGTAAGGACACAGAAGCTAACGTGTGTGATAGGAGCTCGCAAAGGTACCGTAATCCTTTCGTTTATCGTTGGTTGCTCGTCGAAGCACATTGTCACCTGTCAGACGCCTATAAACTCCACGTATCGACGCGCGGAAGCCCATACACACACAATATGGCCACGATGTGAAGGCAACGGATATGGAAATTCACATACGGAGGAACAGATTCGCTAACACAACGGCGTATAGATGCACGAAAAACTCCCGCCAGGCATAACTCTCATTAAGGCTGACGACTTCCAAACCTGGCTCATGGACATTCAAGTTATGGACCCGAATCCGTTGTACCAGGGCGAAACATATCGGTTGAAGTTTAGCTTTACACCGCAGTATCCTATTGAGGTACGTGTTCTCTTTCTATACTAACTGCTTACTACCCAGCATCCTACCCTCCCATCTCCCATTCTTGCACCCACCCGATATCCGCACCCTCCCCCAAACCAGACCTCGCTAATCCTCCTCCCCACAGGCGCCCGAAGTAATCTTCCTCCGCGACGAAACCCATCCCATACCCTGGCACCCACACATCTACTCCAACGGTATCATCTGCCTCGACCTGCTCGACCGCTCCGGCTGGTCTCCCGTCCACAACGTCGAAAGCGTGTGTGTCAGTCTTCAGAGTATGCTTACGAGCAACACGAAGAAGGAGCGGCCGCAGGGAGATGATAACTTTGTGAGGTACAACACTCAGCGGCCGAGAGATATTAATTTTGTCTTTCATGATGAGACGGTCTGAGGGGTATGGAGGAAATGGGGTGGGCATCTGGGAAAGAGCGATTAGATGGACTAAAGCATGGAATTGGTGTTTAGGGCGTTCATTGGTATGGCTAAAGGGAGAGGATATGGGATTGGATATGACGTTACGGCAGGTCTCATGACTATCGAATATGGAAAGCGATACTCTGTGTGCAGCCTTGACTTTTTCCCTTGAACTTGTGGAACTAGCTCGCTATTGAGAGACATACTGTCGCCTTTGATGCTACTCCTATCAATCAGCACTGTGTATCATTGTCAAAAGTTCTCAACAAGGAATGCGGCCGTCTTCTACCTTGAGCTTCTACGAATACAGCTTCTCGGTGGTATTGTGAAATCTATAACTTTGTCCAGCTTGCCGCCTACATGATGTCCTCGAACCGGCCTACGCACTATTCTCAGATCATGTAGTCTTCACTACACTTTTTTCCGACGTAGAATTGTTGATCCGCTCACTCTTAGTTCAACCCTAAGCGCCATTTCCGAGGAGAAGAACCTTACATACCTACTTGACCCTATCGAATGGAACCACAATATATCAGCCGAGAAACTGGAGGAGATAGTGACTCTAATTCGCGAGAAGAACCTCAGGTATCAGAACAAGTACTCTAGACAACAGGGAGAAAACGCCACCCCAGTTCTCAAGGCATCTCAGAAGACCGAGAACGCAAAGCACTATCCCAAGACCCACGTCAGCTGACAAAAGGCTATTGTAGACAAGATCTTTCATTGCGCGATATGCAATGTCTCTTGTGGTGATCAGGCCGAGTTCGATGTCAACAATACTACGACGAGGCACAAGAAGTGCTGTACACTGTGCCACAAGAATTCCGGGTGTGCTCATGACCCAAATACGTAGCAAGGAAGATAGTGCCATAAGAACGTGGTTGATAGACCTGGAATACGGAGAGTGATGAACAGTTTCATCCGATGAAAGCGACTCAAAGAAAATATCTACGGCTGCATACCAGAATCACACCTGCATTGCGACTACATACCGTGTTACCCAACCGCGTTGTTCTCACAGTCCTGCACCAGCGGATTTAATAAAGCAAGCGAATGATAGTCAGGGAAGAGTTTTGGGAAGGGGGTGGTAGGAACATGGATGTAGCGTTGTGGTATGTTACGTGATTGACATTTGCATATAGTATTATCTGTTAGTATTTTCCAGTTTGTTGAATGAGTTACCACAGGTTTTCCATCTACAACCGTTTTACGCACTGGTGCTAAGTCGTAACGTCGGTGAACTCAGCTCCCTGACTGCAGGCTCTCAGACTTGTACCAAATAGCGCGGTTCTACAACGACAAACTCCTTGACATACCAGTGATGTTTCAACATGCCCGTTGTTCTTAAGCCAGCCAACTGCTGTGACACGTGGTCTCCAACTTGCCTCGGGGTGCTAGAGGTCGTTATGTTGAACTCCGCCTCGCCGTGTTTACATCCGTTGTTGTCAGTCCATTCTTTCTCATCCTTCCAGTAGTCACCGCACTTAAGCTTCATAGCTTTGCATGCTGTCCACGCGTCATGCGCCGTGCCCAATATTCTTGTGTCGACGATATTGTTGTCACATTCGTCGATGGCCAGAAAGACAGTGTTAGCAGGGTTTGCAAACGCGCCAACCATGTCGCTGTGCTGGGGAACGATTTTGATGGCGTTATCGATGCCAATGTACCATATAATCCAAAGCTGAACGTTATCAGGTATTTGCGGGTTATGTGGTGTAATTCTTTCGACAGCGGCGACGGCTAGAGCTCTAGTGGAGAAGACGCCGAGGACACGGGGATTGAAAGCGGCGGAGGGTTTGGCTGCGCTGCTGACAATGTAGTAGGGTTGGGTGCTAGACATTGAGGTTTGTGGTAGTTGGTGAGACGGTTGCATGTGATCTCTGAGAATGGAGAAGTAGATATACGAAAAGGGGTTGGAAAGACATTGGAAGGAAGAGATCAGAAAGTATCAAACTGGGAGTTGCAAACGTCAGTATGACGGCTCCAGGAGGATCCATAGGTAGAAGTGTGAAGCTGGCCATGGACATAATCTATCGCGATGTTTGTCGTGGTCTTTGTTCCGGAACCCACCTGGGCATGGACAGGAAAAGAAGAGCAATAAATTGGTCCATTCATGAAGACGGCGTCTCGAGTGAGCATCTGGTCCACTACGCTGGAGAACTACGTACTACTCAATGTTCCAAAGTATTTTCAAATGATACCTAGGTAGCGCCGGGCGTGCACCGGCGTGGATTGGCAAGACAGAGGTCAATATAGGCAGGTCTTGTTTCAAAACTCTCCTAGAAGATGTGAAAGCTTGGCTGCGGGGCACCCTCTCAATGTCACGGTCCGGACTCTTTTCTTTCTCAGCGGGCCGAGGCTTGAAGGTATATCGATGTTGGATGGGTGGTTTTTCATTGAGTATCGATAAGCGCCGCGCCAGGTTAACCGAGTCTGCCTAGCGTCATTCGCCGACACTACGAGAGATCCCTGCCAGGCCAATTTTTCTCTGATCGCTCGCCTTTAAGCAAGCGCGAAAAAGATTCCCAACCCTCTTTTCCACCTTCTCTCCAACACCTTCCTGCTCTTCAATTTTTCAGGTTGTTCCTTATACACATACCGCAATCATGAGCGACGAAGTCTACGAGGGTGCCATCGGCATCGATCTTGGTGCGTGAATTTCGCGAATTACCCCACAGTGGGATGCGTGTGTGCTAACAATATCGCAGGCACCACCTACTCTTGCGTTGCCAACTACGAGGGCACCAATGTCGAGATCAGTATGCGCCCGCCACTCCTGCACTCAGAGACCATTGTCTAACAATGTTTGCCCACAGTCGCCAACGAGCAGGGTAGCTTCACCACCCCCTCGTTCGTGTCCTTCACCAGCGAGGAGCGTCTCATCGGTGAGGCAGCCAAGAACCAGGCTGCTATGAACCCGGAGAACACCGTCTTCGATGTCAAGTGAGTTTGCCGTTCCATCGTCGCACGCGCACGATCAGCCGACTGACTTTCGCAGGCGTCTCATTGGTCGCCGATTCGAGGACGAGACCGTCACAAAGGACATTAAGTCATGGCCATTCAAGGTCGTTGACCAGGGCGGCAGCCCTCTCGTCGAGGTTGAGTACCTCGGCGAGACCAAGCAGTTCTCTCCCCAGGAGATCTCTGCCATGGTTCTCGTCAAGGTAAGATCTGCGCACACACCAGCATGGCGGGGCAACGGCTAACAAAATCAACAGATGAAGGAGGTCGCTGAGACTAAGCTCGGAAAGAAGGTCGAGAAGGCCGTCATCACCGTTCCCGCCTACTTCAACGACAACCAGCGTCAAGCCACCAAGGACGCCGGTGCCATTGCTGGCCTCAACGTTCTCCGCATCATCAACGAGCCTACCGCCGCCGCTATCGCTTACGGTCTCGGTTCCGGAAAGTCTGACAAGGAGAGGAACGTCCTCATCTACGATCTCGGTGGTGGTACTTTCGATGTGTCTCTTCTCCACATCCAGGGTGGTGTCTTCACCGTCAAGGCTACCGCTGGTGACACACATTTGGGTAAGTTCTGGCTGCACGCTAACCTAAGGAGAAACTGAACAGCCTGGAGCCTACGTTGACTTTAGGTCACCTCTTTTGCAAGGTTTTGGGTCAATGTAGTCTGCAGACCTGTTCAGTTTTTCCCTTGTATAAGGTGGCTGCACAAAGTGCATTTGAGACATGTACTGACTTCGTTGCAGGTGGACAGGACTTCGACACCAACCTCCTTGACCACTTCAAGAAGGAGTTCACAAAGAAGACTAAGAAGGACATCAGCGGTGACGCCCGTGCCCTCCGTCGTCTCCGGACTGCTTGCGAGCGTGCCAAGCGTACCCTCTCCAACGCCACCCAGACCACTGTTGAGATCGACTCGCTGTTCGACGGTGAGGACTTCAACGCCAACATCACCCGTGCTCGTTTCGAGGACTTGAACCAGAAGGCCTTCGCTGGCACTCTGGACCCCGTTGCCCAGGTTCTCAAGGACGCCGCCATCGCCAAGGACAAGGTTGACGAGATCGTCCTTGTTGGTGGTTCCACCCGTATTCCCAAGATCCAGAAGCTCCTCAGCGACTACTTCAACGGAAAGAAGCTTGAGAAGAGCATCAACCCCGATGAGGCCGTTGCCTACGGTGCCGCCGTCCAGGCTGGTATCCTCTCCGGAAAGGCCACCTCCGCCGAGACTGCCGACCTCCTCCTTCTCGATGTCGTTCCCCTCTCCCTTGGTGTAGCCATGGAGGGTAACATCTTCGCCCCCGTCGTTCCCCGCGGTCAGACCGTCCCTGTATGTATTGCGATGGCCATATGACTTTGCATTCGCTAACTCTGCATTCAGACCATCAAGAAGAGGACCTTCACCACCGTTGCCGGTATGCACACCCAAGATACCCTTTTGATAAGACCATGCTAATACCCCCCTTGATAATCAACAAACGGTTCAGTTCCCTGTCTTCCAGGGTGAGCGTGTCAACTGCGAGGACAACACCTCTCTCGGAGAGTTCACTTTGGCCCCGATCCCGCCCATGGTGAGCAGACTTTTGCACCCAATTTTACGCACTGTTACTGACTTCTTCCCAGCGCGCTGGTGAGGCCGTCCTTGAGGTCGTCTTCGAGGTCGACGTCAACGGTATCCTGAAGGTCACCGCCACCGAGAAGACCTCCGGCCGCAGCGCCAACATCACCATCTCCAACGCTGTCGGAAAGCTCTCATCTGCCGACATCGAGAACATGATCAACGACGCCCAGAAGTTCAAGTCCTCCGACGAGGCCTTCAGCAAGAAGTTCGAGTCAAGGCAACAGCTTGAGTCCTACATCTCCCGCGTTGAGGAGATGATCTCCGACCCCACCACATCCATCCGCCTCAAGCGTGGCCAGAAGGAGAAGATCGAGTCTGCTCTCTCTGACGCCATGGCTCAGCTCGAGGTTGAGGACGCCCCCGCTGATGACCTGAAGAAGAAGGAGCTTGCGCTCAAGCGCACTGTCACCAAGGCCTTCTCCACCCGATAAGCGCATCACATGACAGCAGCGCCACAAGGGCGTGCAGGAAGGAAGGAAGGGCGCACGTGCAGGATACCCAGACTGCGAGCTGCGAACGGAGTTTCATCTATTGCGGCATTTAACGATAGACTTGGTGTGTTTGGTTCCTTATCTTTCATGGGTTCCCGGTATTCAGGAACGCGGAAAAGTCTTCTTTGTACTTTCACGACGATGCCTGACGAAACGATCGTAATGGATGTTCTGCAAAAGTATGCCAGCGGTCAATGTCTCTTATGTAACTCACGAGGTAGCTACATGAAGAGAGTGGAAAGGAAATTGAAATGACTTCACTGAATACACCATCGTTATGAATGTTGCTGTGACGACTACATTGCCGTATTTTCCACCGGTGGTCTTTGCGATGAGCAGCGAATACCTCCTGGCTCTATCATGATCCTGTACTGTGATACTCTTCCAACACACCTCGGATCACAACAGACTCTATCATGTTTAGTTCCTATGTGGCTATCGCTCCCACCGACTACCTCCAGGCTACATCATGATCAGCATCTCGACAAGATGATGGGCCCATGTATTCGGCAACTTTGGTAGCGCCCTTGACTGTAGTTCGTAAATCGAAGCATATACATGGTGGCTTCTGAAGGAAAGCGCATTCTCCACAGCATGACTTCTTCTTCCTCCTTTCCTCGATGTCGGCCAGCCATAGAAAGCTGCTGTTCCCACAACCCTCTCCTCGACCCTGTTGAGGGTGACCTCGCCCTTACTAAGGAAGAGCTTGAGGAGCTTGAGGCTGCGACAAGGGCGAAGGACAAGGCTTACGCATCTTCATACGGTCGAGAGAAGAGAGCGAGCCCTACAGAAGGGTGGAAGGCCAGTCAAAAGGCCCGCAACGCACAACAGTATCCTCAGACACGAGCCAAACAAGTCAAGGCGATTGAGGAGAAGACCTTCTACTGTTCCGTCTGCGATGTCGCATGTGCCGATGCTTCTGCTCAAGCAATGCACAATGGCACACCTAAACACATGGTGGCTTCTTCCGGGAGGAAGGCGCATTCTCCACAGCATGACTTCTTCTTCCCTTCTTCGATGTCGGCCAGCCATAGAAAGGAGGAGACACTATTCTCAAAGAAAAGTGTTCATTAGGAGAGTCTACTTCGACATATGTGCGCTATCACGGCTACCACCACCACCATCACCATCTCAAGCCTTAAACCTCTGCTTCTCAATCGCACTCCCCACCAATCCCTCCCCCTTGACCACATTCGTTGCACAAACGACAATCCTCGATCCTCTGCCCTCCCCACCACTCTCCTTCAACTTCTCGCCTACGAACCTCAGCGCCGCAATCTCAGCTCTAGTCACACCACCAAGGAAGAACACAACAATAGTTTTGTTCTTCTCACCTGCACTTCCATTCAACAGCTGCCGCGCCTTGACGGCCTTCTCCTCACCCTTCTGCGTCTCATCGAAGGTCGCGCCGCGAATATATTTGCTAGCGTCATCGAAGATGCGGAGGCCCTGGGCGAGGGGGTTGGCTTGGGCGCTTGCGCGGGGGTCGGAGGGGGGTTTGATGGCGTTGGCGAGCGTGTGTTTTTGGATGATGGATTGGATGATGCGGACGCTGAGGGGTGCGTAGCCGGAGAAGGTGTAGCTGATGTCGTTGGGGCTTGCTTCGTTCACGTCGTCATCCCAGAGCTTGAGACTCTTGCGCAGGGGCGTGTAGTTTGTTACGCTGCCGGGTTTGGCGGGCGCGCCTACGCCACCGAGGCTTACGCCGCCTCGTGGGCCTAGTAGACCCATTTTCTCGAGGGAGGCGAGGGTCAGGATGTGTTGCGGGCCATATGCTTGGATGATGGCGCGCTTGAAGGCCTCGAGATCTTTCGGGCGGATGCCGGCGTTGGTGGTGGACTCTAGGCAGAGCAAGCGGAGAATAGCGGGGAGAGGTACATCGCGATTGATTAGCTCGTTTATGAGATCGTGCTGTGTTGTTGGGTCGGCGCCGGACATGATGTTCTGCTGTACTTCGAGACTTCGTGTGAAGATGTCGGTGCGTGTGAACTTGATAATCTCCTCAGCCAGACTGGTATGTAGCTTCAAGCTTGCTTGCTCTGCCTGGTAACCGGGCAACTTGGCGACAAAGTCACGAAGCTCTGTAGTCGTCTTTGTGGCAAGCTGGTCGCGTCCTGTGCTGCTCTGCAGACGACGAGCTGCTTGGTTGAGCAAGTTACCGACGATAGCAAAGTTCGCATCACCCAGATCAGCATACAGAGCGTCTTTCGAATCTATCATAATCTTGCGCTTCATGCTCGTCGATGCTGATCCAGTCTGACCTTGCTGCGGCTGTGCGCCACCAGCTATGGAAGAGTCGACTTCGGTCTGGTTAGCGGTGATGTTGAAGACTTCGTCGATGAGTCCCTCATATGTCAACTGAGTCAGTAGCGCTGTGGGAAAGTCGACTTCCCGATCAACGATAATGAGGCTGTCGATGTTGGAACTAGGTGCTAAGCCCAGGAATGATGGTCCGCCGCCGGCAGAGGTCTCACCGGCCGTTACTTCGGTACGCATGCGGATGAGTAGGTCGGCGAGTCGCTTGCCATTATCACCTTTTCCGATGATGCGCGGGAAGAGACCATACTTCTGTTGCTGAAGCATGAGTGCTTTGGCCGACAAGTAGATCGCGGTAGGATCTTTCTTCTACGCAAGGTTAGTATCAAATCCGCACCAGATCCAGGACGCACATACGAGATAAAGATCTGACACAGCATCTTCAAGTTCAAGCGATAGCACATCATCTGCAAGCGGCACGAAGAACAGCGGCCATTCGCTCACGCTCGCTTCACCCAAGACACCGGCCTCTTCAAGTAATTGGTCCGAGGTCATAGTACGGCGCGGCACCCAAAAGATGGAGAATTCATGTTCAATCTGGCTGTCTCGCCGAATACGTTTGATTTGATCTATCTAGTATGTTAGCACCGTACAATAGACTGCTCCTACATGGAGATGAAGGGCAATCCAAAAAAAGTGCTGTGTTCAATCTAGGGATCAAGACTGGCTAGGCAGAGTGGGTACTGTCTGTCTAGCCTACTTTTTGACCCAAAGCTCCAGATGCCGTGAGGCAGATGGAGGAAAGGAAGCCGAATGAGCTTCACTTACCAGCAATAGCCATCACAGTCTTCGCTTTTTCGCCCCTAACGAGGAAGACGATGTTGCGCTGAGAAGAGTCGACATTGTCGTTCTCAAGGAAGAAGGGCTTGTCGACGCCATATTCCTGGAGTGTAGAAAACTTGACGAGCAAGTTCAGCGGGCCTGCGAGAGCTTTCTCTAGCACGAGGTTCTTCTTTCCTCTGATCTGTCCGCACGCGTTAGATGGTGCAGCGACCTGCGACGTTGATATTACCTTACACCCTCGAGCAGGAGCAGCAGCTCCCGGCGCGCTTTTTCAGTTATATCCGCCGCATTGAGAGGTGTGATGGGCGCCATCTTCGCCACTGTATCATGAAATACAGCTTTTACGAATGAGCCTCAGATGCATGACTACATGCAGTCGCCCTTGTGATGTGAAGGTCGATAGAGGGTGAGAACGAGGTGGTTGGATTTTCGGCTCTTAAGCTTTGGACCAAAGGCACGTGCACGACAGAGTCTTGGCAGAATTGTGGATATACGGCCAACAGATGCGCTTGACGATCTTCACTTGGATACTGTTATATCAAGATTGACTACGTCTAGGTACTAGAGATAGCACTTGCGTTCGTAACTCTGATCGTGCATGATTAAAGCTTGTGTATCATTGTAGCTACCTCGGCTCACCTCTTGAAAACGGTGCATCTATCTATAACACAGGGGTATACATCAAACTAACAAGTGATACGGAGATTGTAGATCCATGTTCCTCTCCTCTTCATGCTACATAAGGATGAGCACGTTCCTATAACGCACCCAGAGCCCGTAACGCTGTGCGTAGCTCCTTCACAGCAGTATCTGCATCTTCGAAGTTCATCGCAGAAATGGCCCACTTGGCATGCTTTGTAGCTTCCATGATGGAATCTTCGTCATTCCTGAACGGACCCTGCGATGTTTGCTGGAGAGGAGGTTGTGGTTGAGCGTATGGATTCTGGTGGGGCGTTGACTGGTATTGCGGCTGAGCAGGCTGAGAGAATCCGCCTTGTTGGTACTGTTGTTGAGGCGGCTGTGGCGAAGGCGAGGCAAACTGATGTTGTTGTGGGGGTGCTCCGAAGCTGGAAGATAATCTCTGAGGCTTTTGCGGAACTTGTGGGGGCGTAGGAGATTGGCATGGGTTTTGAGGTGGTGGCTGCTGAGGAGCCTGAGCAGGCGCAGGAGACGCCCGGTTTTGATAGAAGCTTGCAGGGTCTGATGGTTCCGGAGCTTGTGGTGGCTGAGGGCTTGTGGGCAGAGAAGATGTCATGGGGTCTATGTCCATTGGAGCGGTTGGTAGACCTGGTGCTGTCGTCTCTGCCGTGAATGTAGGAGGATCAGGAGCGTCTGTCCTCGGGAAGTATCCGCCACCGATCGAAACGACAGAGCCCTGCCTCGAGGTGCCGGGTTGTGATATTGGAGATACATCGTTGTGCGATGACTGTGTGTATCCAGTAGGTGCAGAAGGGAGGTTGGGAGGTGGTGGTGATACTTGGCGTGCGGAGAAGTTGGGCGATGGTTGGGTGGAGGTATTCGGTGCTGTTTCTACGGATGGTTGGTATGGGTTCGGGGGTGGAGCGCCTTGGTTTATACGCTGGACTTCTGGATCGTTTGGATCTAGAGCAGACGGCGACATTGGCTGTTGCGCTGTTTCCTGTACGGGGTTCGTCGCATTGGGGTCTTCGTTGGCTTTGATGGCCTTGACGATGCGTAGCGCGTGGTATTTGGCGAACTTGGTCTTGGAAGTGATCTCTGGATCGTTGTTCTTCCATATCGACATGATCTCGAGAAACGTAGACGCGGCGAGGAGGGTATCGGCTGTCTGCCTGGGAGGATGTTAGACCAAGCGGCAGCGATAAGGCTATGTGTGTAGTGCGCACCCATTGACTCTGTTCTCGGTCATCTCCCTTTCTGCCTTTGCGAGAGTCTGCAGGGCGAACTGTTCGCAGTATGCGCTTGCGACCGTGTCATCCAGCAAGGCATCCTCGTTGGGGTTCTCGGCCTTTGCTTGCTCGAGCTTCTCCATGAGATCGGTGGTGTAGGCGGTGCATTCTTGGTCAGCCGAGTGTAGTCCACCGGCGATGATTCTCTGGACTATGTAGAAGCGTACTGTCTAGCTTTAGTATACAATTCTCGTGTTGACGCGCGCGGTACTCACACCAGTAGGTGACGATGGGCTTGAATCGCTCGAGCTGGGCAGCGCGCTTGGCGAAAGACGCGAGCTGCAGGCTCTTGAGCTTTGCCGGTACTGTGTCGGCCATTGTTGGAGTAGATCGTGTACTAAGAAGACGCGGTGTTTAGTCTGGAGATGGATGCGTAGAGATGCAGGCGCCTAGAATGCGGTCATAGGCGCTAGTCCGGACTCCGTACCCCTGTCTCCCCGCATCTCAGCTAAGGCCATGCAACTTATGGCAAGCTGTTACAAGTGAAAGAAAAGGCCAACCTGGCAACTCCGCCATGTGAGGCTATATCATCACTGCAGCGGCGCCCCTCCTGCTCAGTCCCCATTTCATCCTCGCAACTCTACTTACACTGCAACCATGGTCCGCGCAACCACGCTGTTCGCCGCCACGGCCGCGCTGGCCCTCAATGCCCACGCCGAGAGCATCTACGGCAAGAATAGCGCTGTCGTCCAGATCTCCGGCATGGACTATGACCGAGTAATCGCAAAGTCTAACTACACTTCTGTATGTATACCTCCGATCTAATAGCGATGACTAGCTAACAACTCCCTAGATTGTCGAGTAAGCCGTCCCCAATCGTCATCATGTCTCTTCCTGACACGTCCAGATTCTACGCGCCATGGTGCGGACACTGCAAGAACCTCAAGCCCGCCTACGAGACGGCCGCCAAATCTCTCGCCGGTATCGCCAAGGTCGCCGCTGTCAACTGCGATGAGGAAATGAACAAGCCCTTCTGCGGAAAGATGGGCGTCCAGGGTTTCCCTACGCTCAAGATCGTCCGGCCTGGCAAGAAGCCCGGAAAGCCTACGGTGGAGGACTACCAAGGGCCTCGTTCGGCCAAGGGCATCGTTGACGCCGTCAAGGACAAGGTTCCCAACATGGTCAAGAGGGTCAACGACAAGAATCTGGACGAGTGGCTGCAAGGGAACAAGGACACTGCCAAGGCCATCCTTTTCAGTGAGAAGGGTATCGTCAGTGCTACCCTACGCGCCCTAGCGATTGATTTCGCTGGCATCGTCTCGGTCGCACAGGTCAAGAAGTCGGAAAAGGCAGCAGTGGAAAAGTATGGAATCACCGACTTCCCGAGCTTGATTCTCATTCCTGCGGGTTCCGACGCTCCCATCAAGCATAACGGCAAGGCCGACAAAGCAGCCATGGTCGAATTCCTCTCTCAAGTCGCTCCGCCAAACCCCGACTGCCCACCCGGCAAAGAGAAGAAGTCGAAGGCTAAGAAGGATGCCAAGAAGGAATCCAAGTCCTCTAGCAAATTTGCGAAAGCCTCAGCTTCGCACAAGTCAGCAGACTCATCGTCAGCTGCCGCATCAGCGACTGATGAGACTGTAGAGGATGCTGGCATGCCTACCGAATCGCCTGATCCAAATGTCAAGGACGAGAACACACCCGACCCGATCGAGCTTCCGGTAGAAGAGACCAAGCCCACCATTCCTCTCGTATCTGAATCTGCCGAACTGCAGACAATGTGCTTGACCGAACAGAGCAAGACTTGCGTCCTGGCCCTCCTTCCCAAGGACGAAGCCTCGGAGGCTGCAGCCACTGCCATCGCATCCCTTGCATCCATCCACAAAAAGTATGATGCTACCGGCAGCCATCTCTTCCCATTTGTCGGCGTCTCATCCACAAACCCACTTGCTGCCACCATCATCACAGAGCTTGGTCTTGGAAGTGCAGATGGCGTCCACCTTATTGCCACCAACGGAAAGCGCGCATGGTACAAGAAATACTCTGGTAGCTCTTTTGGGGCTGATGAAGTTGAGCAATGGGTCGACGCTATTCGCATGGGTGAAGGCAAGAAGGAAAAGATACCTGACTCCCTTCTGATTGCTGGTGAGGAGCCAGTGGCAAAGGCGGAGAATGTAGAAGAGCAGGTCAAGATTGAGGTCGAAGAGGTTGCAGAAGACGTCTCACGAGATCCGGAGACACCTGGCCATAACGAGCTTTGAGTGGGAAAAGCGAGCGTATAGTAGGAGAACTTTTATGTAAGAGGTACACCAATTGACTGATCTCTTTACTCTCTTGAACAAACCTGAAGGTATTTGTTACTCCTGATTCACTTTTCAGGATTTCAGAATCCCTGGAGCATTCACGCTGCGTACAGCAGTATCATATTTTTCGCTCAGGGGATGGCACCGACCTTAGCCGTCCGGTCTGGCCCACCATCCAGCCCAGCACCATAGCGGCTATTCACACACCCCTGTTACTTTCCACAAGAGAGACTATACGAGACGCATGCTATACAGAATTCTAACTATCGGGAGGGGAACCGAGACCGGGCGATTGCTCCTGCCCATTCATGAGGAACCTTCGAATGTGCAAATGCACGTGCCCTTGTCTTTTACCTTGCACCTACTCACTAGATACCTGCCTGCCTGCAGCACAGCTCCATCAGCAACAAACATTACTCAACCATGATACTACTTCTTCTGCTTGCGCTGAGCGCCGTGCAACGGACAACAGCATGCCAACGAGAATTGCGCAGCCTCGATCTCGGCCAGCAGTCACAGCTTCCTCTACTGCCTCGACAGACAGCGCCATTCCCACCGGTATGGAATGAGAATGAGAAGATCCTACACACATCTTTTTCAACTGCTCTTATCGATACGTGGTCCTCTTACTACACCCATGGCGACCACATTGCCGGACGCAACAAATCCATGGCGGAGGAAACCGCGAAGACGTGGACGGAGAATGGGGTACCTGCCTCACTTGTGGAGTATGAGGTATTCCTAGATTATCCGAAAGAGCAGAGTCTGGTCCTGAAGACGGGCAATCTCACTCAACACACGGCTCAATTGTACGAGGATGCCGTACCGGACGACGAAACGACAGCTTATCCGCAAAGCCAAGCGTTGCCAGCGTTCCATGGCTATTCTGCTTCTGGTCAAGTCGAAGCGGAGTACATTTATGTTGGGTAAGTGACTTCTGGTACTACCGTACGTGAGTATTGCTAATGTCTCATAGTCGTGGCCACAAAGACGACTTTGCTGCACTCACAGCGGCCAATATCAACTTGGCAGGCAAGATTGCCCTTGCAAAATATGGAGGGCCATTTCGTGGCGTCAAGGTTCGCAATGCCGAAGCACATGGCATGATTGGAGTCGTTATGTTCAGTGACCCTGGAGATGACGGGCCGCAGGAGGCAAAGGGACAGGTTGCATACCCCAGTATGACTTCAATTACACTTTGCTTATCGTATGTGCGCATCGCTGACCTCGAGCAGATGGTCCAGCACGCCAGCCTTCCTCCGTCCAACGAGGGTCCGTTGCGTCCATCAATCAGTACCCCGGTGATCCAACAACTCCCGGATACGCGTCAAAGCCCGGCGTCGAGCGTGTCAGTCACCCACCAAATCTTCCCAAGATTCCATCTCTACCCATATCCTACCGCGATGCGTTACCCCTTTTGAAGACTTTGGACGGGTATGGCGTATCAGGCAAGTCTATCAAACGTGATGGATGGATCGGCGGTCTGGCTGCAACATACAGCACTGGTCCTGCACCAGGCACTACTCTTGCTCTCACCAATTTCATGGAAGACAAGATTACGCCAGTCTGGGACGTCATTGGCATTATCAACGGGACGAATGCAGATGAAACTGTTGTCATTGGAAATCATCGAGATGCATGGATCGTCGGCGGAGCAGCAGATCCGAACTCAGGCTCAGCTATCATGATCGAGACTACAAGGGCTTTCGGAGAGCTACAGAAGACTGGTTGGGTGCCTCGTCGAAACATGTAAGCCTCCAAGCCCCTGTCGCTTCATCACGGACTGACACATATCCAGAGTCTTCGCATCCTGGGACGCAGAAGAATATGCCCTGATCGGCTCAACAGAATGGGTCGAAGAACACGCCCCCTGGCTCGCCGCCACAGCAATAACCTATCTCAACGTCGACATCGGCGTCGCTGGCCCCCTCCCCGGCGCAGGCGCCACCCCCGAACTCCGCACCATCGCCCAAGAAGTCATGAAGAAGGTCGTTTATGGCAAGCAAACACTTTACGACGCATGGTACGACCTCTACCGCTTCCGCCCCGAAGATAACGGCTTCTCCAATCTAGGAAGTGGGAGCGATTACACTGCCTTTCTCCAACTGGGTATCGGTGCGCTGGACTTTGGAATGGACGCGTCGAGTACGACACCGGTTTATCACTATCACAGCAATTATGACTCGTATCACTGGATGAAGAGTATGATTGATCCTGACTTTAGTATCCACGCTACTGTGGGTCAGTTCATTACGTTGTTGGCGTATCATCTGGCCGATGATGCTCTCATCCCTTTCGATATGGATGCCTATGCCCGCAACTTCAATTACTGGATCCGCGAGCTTGTGGGAGAGACGATGGGAAGGCCGGATAGCGGTGATCTTCAACGTCAGATCAAGCTTAACGAGCTCGCGGCTGCGGGGAGGACGTTTCAACAGGTCGCATCTGACTTCGCGGATCGGACGGCCCAAAAAGAGTTCTTGGGGAATGGGGTGAGGGTAGAGAAGGCGAATCGCATCATGCGCGATGTGCAAAGGCTGTTTGTGAGAGCAGAAGGCTTGCCAGGACGACCATTCTACAAGAACGCGTTGTATGCGCCGAATCGGGATGACGGTAAGAAGCAAAGGACTTATTTTGGATGTTGACTGACAAGACACAGGGTACAAAGCGCAAATGCTGCCGGCGAGTATGGAAGCGCTTCAAGATATGAACTTGCCGCTATGTCTGGAGTGGAACATCTGGCTTACGGTGGCGATTGATAAAGCCGCGAAGTTACTGGCGACAGCTTGAGAACATGGGCAAGAAGACTGGGACGTCGTTACGCCAATGTGGGTAGGTTGAGTACGTTGCTGATGTTGCAGTAGCGATCATTGGGAGTAACTTTGTAACGCAGTCAGCCCGTAGCACCTGCAATATTCCATCGTCTCATGTTCCAGTAGTGTATAAATACCTCTCGCTCGATCCCTTCTATCCCTCTCCTCCATCCAAAAGCCACAACTTTGTTTCCCAAAAAGGCGGCTACACAGTTTCATGTGCTGTTCGCTGTTCTCCACCAAAACCCAAATTCCTAGGTTCCATGTCGGCGCCTCTCCAAAATGACCACAACAGCTACACATGTTGCTGGCAGACGAAGACTTCACTCCCTATGTTCCTCAAAACTTTCCAATCTTGCGTCATCTTGCGTTATGGTCTCCCCACCGGCATATGAACATCTTCCAAAATCTTTCCGCCTTCTTTACGTTTTCCACGGTCCACCGATCAATTATCAAAACAGCATTATACCATTGACATGGTGCGCTCCGGTTTCCAAAACTGCACGCTATACGATGATGTCTGCTCCTCGGCTCTTCCACCAAAATTACCAAGACCGATAACTATGTCTCGGGTCCCTCCTTGCCGAAATACATCATTTTGAGGGAAAGTGCCGGAGAGTGCAGTAACAGCTACAAAAACAGACAAGTTTTTCCCTCATGTTGTGTGTCGCTACCGACAACGCCTATATATGAACCTCCGCCAGTTCCTCCTCTACTCTTTACACACTCCAGCAATTCTCCTCTCTCTCAAAAATCGCACCCTAAAATTCGATGGTGCTCTGTCCCGAAAAAATGAAGCGATACAATTGCATGGGCAGTTCCTTCCGTCTTTGAGTTCAAGCACTCGCCATCTTTACTGGACACCAAAAAAAACCATCCGACAAGCACATGGCCTGTTGGGAGCTTCCCTCCAAAAGTCTCGGAGACCGCGACATGCGTCGGTCTGGAGATCTGCGCTTCACAATATAAAAGCGCCTTCTTCGCAGCTCTCTCCCTCTTCTTCTTATCCTTACCCAAAGCCTCTTGCTACCAAAAATATGACTTTCGCTTTCATGTTTGACTAAAAGACCTCCGCAAGAACCCTATGGTCTGTGTGCCGCTCCGAGTATCAAATATGCACGATTCCATTACATGGGTGCGGCGTCGACTTCTTCCGAAAATATACCGCCTAGCGCTCAATGTCTGAGAAGTGTGGCCTGCGGCTTTAAAATTAACCAAGCATTTCTGATGATTGGAGAATGCGCTTGTGGGGGCGATCGCCGTACATCAGCTCTGTCTACCTCGCCTCTCTGCTTTCTTCCACAAATCGCCCAATATCTTTTTCCAAAAAGCACCAGCGAAGGTTTTGATGACTCGCTCCAGAAAGACTCGAACTATCAGAACATGGTCTGTCTGGGTAGATCTCCAAAAGTCATTAGATCATCCGACCATGTCTCTGGTCGCTATGGACTATAAGCTACAAATTCCAGAGTACACGATGGGCTCCATATACTGTCTCATTACCAGAATCAGCTCGCACATGGCCATGGTCTGGCGCTCTGGCTCTTTGGTCGCGGTTTAAGGTCCAGACTTTGGCCTTCCTCCCTCATCTTCACGCAGCGACATGCCTTTCTCCAAAAGCAATGTCGATGCTAATCATGTTTCTTCAAAAAGATTCACATCATGGATCATGTCCGCTGCTGTTCTTCTTCGCCCCGGCGCTTAAAAAAATGTTCCTAAAGTATTATGAGAAGACGAGAGTGTCGTTGGTACATAACGCAAAAGTGGCGGTCGAGCTACTTATGTTTCCGGGAGAGATAAAGCAGCTTACATAGAGAACTATGTCTGTCTTGTCGCCCGCGACACCGAGTATAAAATCAGCTCCTGGCTTCTACCAATCTTCTCATCTTACATTCGTTCCTTGCATTGTCCAAAAAATGCAATGTCTCTAGCCATGAGAGACCCGAAAGCGGACAAATACAAGCCGATGTCTGCTCCGCCAGTTTCCTGAAACAGTATTCGAATCCCGCTATGCGCTCCAAAAGAACATCCGGCAATCATCAACACAACAAGAACGTTTGAATGGCTAAACGAGATCAATACATGCCCAGGTGACATGGATCATGCGCTGGAAGTCCAAAGAGTACTGAGTACTATCGAACTTTCAAGCACGCCGCTAAAGTCAAAGACGAAGCGTTTGATGGGAGACACGAAGAAACAGCCGATCAACAAGATTATGAGAAGAGAGCGAGTGCTGAAATCGCCTATATAAACGTCTCATGGACTTGTTTGAGTTCTCTCCTTCATCATAAACTGCGGTGCTTATTTCCAAAACGTGAATTCGAAGTCCGCATGGTTTCTTGCTTCTTTTCCAAATCCCAAACTCAGCTGGGTATGCATCATGAGTGAGACGAAGCACCAAAAAGCTGATTGCCTTTCGCCATGAACAAGGCTGCGAAAAGACGGTCAAACCTGCGACACAATGTCTTCATGGTTCCTGAGTCTTCGTCGACTTGAAGCTACTACGGGCTCAAGCCATGCAGACTGCCGCAAGTTGGACTGGCTATATGAACACCGCAAGTTCTGCAAAGCCCTCTATCGCTCCCAGTTTTATGCGCAACACCTTTCGCATACCTCTAAAACCATAAAGTCGCTTTGATATGGCTTCGCGCCTTCACTCCCGCTATGAGTTCCAGGATAACAGTCAATGTCTTCGGCACAACTCCGCTCACTAGTCTATCTCAACGGATTAAACATGAAATCACCCCAAAAGAGCTACCATTCTTTTACATGTCTCTTGTCCAAGAGCGCGAGCCCCAGATACTTCGACGCAGATCAAACTTACCAATTCCGTGTACATGTGTTGAGAAAAGTCCTTTCCGCGTCTGTGCCATGTGAAATTGCGGCAAAACGGAATTTCCATGCGACACGATGATGGCACTTCCGAATGTTTGGTGTCTCCGTACCATGTCGGCGTCGGCGGACGCATTCCAAATCATGTCCGCGGTATTAGTTTCACGTTGACTAGATCGTCACTGTAGGATATAAAGTCTTCTAACACGAGCTCAGTCATCCTTCTCCCTTACATTATTAGCCTTTTATTCTCTAAAATAAACAGCCAACAGAGTAATGGCTCTTGTTTCCTCCAAAATCCGACGCACGAGGCTATATGTCCTTGTCTGCTGCGCTTGCTCTTTCAAACCCCAAGAAGAAAACTGCAATGTTTTTTCGTGCGATAGTTTCTATCGATATAAGCAAAAGTCACCACACAGGTATGCATGTGAAACTTCGGCGGGAAGCCGAGAGAACGCAAAAGTCGAAGCCAACGCAAAGAGATCACATGTGAGAGAAAATTCGTACAATGAATGAAAAAAGTCATAAGAGACCTCCTCGATGTGCCGCTTCTCCCGCCCTTGGTTCTCACTACAGTCTATGAAGCTACCTCTTCGCCATCCTCACTCTACCTTCCTATACCTCTACATTGCCGCGATATTACCAAAAACTGCGGAGTCCGGCGTTATGTCGTCCAAAAACTTCGATTAAATTCCATGTGCAACTCTTCCAAACAATTCTACAATTACCTGATGCTGGTCTGGCCTTCTTCGATCACGTCTACTCGAAAAACAGAAACCTTGATGTGATGTGGCGCGGAACTCCAAAAGCGGGTCTGGTGATGCCATGGCTGGAGCGAGTGTGGAACAAAATGTCCTACTAAATCGACAAATGTGCCTGCGCATGTGAACGAAACAGCAACAGCGCTTGAACAGATCGTGGGGGTATATAATACCTACCTCGCTGGCTCTTCCTTTTATACATTCTTCATTGAGGCCTCTCTCCAAAACCACACCATCCTACACCACATGTGTTCCGAAGCACCTCGGCCTACGGCGATGCTTTCGCGCCCGCAATCCTTGACCCTAAATCACTCAACATCATTCATATGGCGTCTTGGAAATGGGCGGCAGCGCCGATATACACTGCGTTCTGAATCGATCGGTTTGAGAAAGTAGATTTTGAAGGCCATGGCACTGTGTAGAATATAAAAAGACTGTTCGCTGTGTTTGATGTAACTCCTACGCTATCGTGAGTTCATGGTATACTGGTCGTGGCGTTGAGAAGTTGCCGGGTGTAAAGCGAGACTGAATGTGCATGGCATGACATGAATGAATGTGTCGTGTGATTCGAAATGATAGATGATATTGCGTTGTTACCGTCTGAGGGTCCAAATGCGAGGGCAGACAGTACATGGTAAGAATGATGACCCTGGATATCGTATACATCCTTGAACTCCAACATGTCCGAAACCGTTCATATGGCGTACCGTTAATAGAATTCCTTCCAGTTCCCCCATATGATATCTCGTTCGTACTTCTTCATAAGCTGACCGGTGGGATCTTCTCCCTTGACATGTGCCCACGCGCCCGCGAAGTGCAGGACAAACTTTCCCGGCTTCCACTCGCCCTCTTCGTTCTCGAAACAGGGTATGTCCTTCGGAAAAGCGTTTAGCCTTGACTGCGGCGCTACGACATGTCTGCTGACATATGGTTGCTCTTTGAGCAGTTGCACCATGGCGTCTTGCTCGCTATAGCTCTTGCTGTCGTCACTCTTCTCAGCTTCGTCGCGTATTTGGAGTGCGCGACGGACGAATTCGAGCGATCGATCATGCGCGCGCACGAGGAAGGATCCGAGATTCAGGCCGTTGCAGTCGTGTGTGAAGATGTAGTCGACTTCGTTTGCATTTTCGGCTTTTTCTAGCTCGTCTCTTACTACGTCAGCCACTGCGACTCCGGTATCAGTGATGAGTGTGTCGAAGTCTAGCCACCATATCCAGTCGTATTTGTTGGTTTTGACCAACCGCTCCACCATGTCAAACTTCCAGTATACGGGGCTGCGCGGCTCGGAGTGCGCTTCGAAGTCGGTGACGAAGTCGTAGCCGTGACGTCGTGAGTAGTCTATTGTGTCTATGCGTCAGCTTCATTCAGTACGATTTCCCGACAAGGCTGGGCTTACGGTCTTTGTTCTTGAGCGAGAGATGGAGATAAGATCTCTGATCTGTGACAAACGTCACGACGGCGATCCGTGACGGCCTATTATCTCCTTTGGCCGGAGGCGCCGGCGGCGGTGGGGGCTCTTCATGGCTCGGACCTTGACTGAGTTGCCATCCTAGGAAGACGAGGAAGACAAGCAGGACGAAGAGCGACGGCGGTATCTGTCGCGCTGAGCGGATGAGCATGTTTGTGGCGAGCGCAGTATGCCTAATATGTGGAAGGGGTGGAGCAATAATATCGCTGTGGCATCTATACAGCCGCGCAAGACATGGTTATCGTGAATGGTAGTACTCGGGATGGGAGCCAAGCGTGCGAGGTGGGCGGGATTGGATGCGGGACAGAAGGCCAAAGGGGAGCCATCGGGCCATGGTCGAGAACATGCCCCGGATTTCAGCTGCGGAGGTGGCCGCGTGTCCAAGCCGGGATGGGGCCAACGGCAGTAAAAGGGACGAATTTGAATTTCGTTGTCGACGATTGATTGCAGGTACATCCAGGCCAGCAACCCTCCGAGTGGCCAATACGAGATACGGCGGGAACGAAGTGGAGCGTTCGCCCCAGGAACGCGGTGCGGTGCCTGAGGTGACCTCACACCCCGCTGGCCAGGGTTCGAGCTCGGACCACGACAGCCCCAGCCGCTGCTTTGTTACCAGCCACCTCCAGGGCTTTGTCTACTTGGATACAAACATGACCCTCCGTACTAGTATCGCACCAACACTGACATCATCCCGATTTAATCCTCCCTAAATTCACATCATGTCTGCTTTTAGAGGAGGACGTAGCGGCGGCGGCGGGCCACCCAAGGGCCAGTTCCTGAACGGTGTTTGGCACTGTAAGTCCAACATTCCCACAAGACATGAGCACCACTGACAACGACTAGGCGACTGCAATCCCCGACTGCCAGCAGTACACTTCGAAACTAAGAAAGCAGGCCCGAACAAGGGAAGATGGTGTATGTTACTTCTACTTTACCTGTCAAGGGCTAGCTCTCTAACGCGACCCAGTTCGCTCTTGCCAAAAGCCTCAGGATGCCGAGGACCGATGCAAGTTCTTTTTATGGGATGATCATGCGCATGCCAGGGAGCAGAGTGCCCTCGCGAACAACTCTCGCACCGAACCTGGCCCTGCCAATCCAGCTCCCACCAACCCAGTCACGCCTTCCCGACGTCAACCATCCCCTCCACCGCCTTACACGATCGAGACGAACCCGGCCGCATCAAGTCGCAAGAGAACCCGACCTAGCAACGATGATTTCGATGACGAATACGGCCTTGGGCAGGTTAACGATGATGATCTGAATCAGGCCATGGTCGAGGCAGAGACGCCGAGCAGGGCCGCGAGGACAATCAACTTCACGACCCCTGCACCCAAACGACAGAAGCTCCCATGGCAGATGGAGACAGGCAGTAGCTCCAGAAATAATGGGCTGCAGACGCCCCAAACCGACCGAAGATCCCCAGGAGACAACCCGTTCGCAACCAGACATCCAACACCAGGCGGCGCTCTCTTTACTCCCTCATCCAACGTTGATGCAAACGAGCACTATCAGACCGCAACCCCGTCATCTTCATTTGACGCGACTCCCACTCCAAATCGGTTCAGAAATGCAATGAACGAGGACATCGTCAAAGACGTCTTCGACTTGCTGCAGAGCAGTAGCACACGCCTCGCAGACTGTACCGAAAACGAGCTCAGAACTCTGCTAGTTCGACACGCCAAGAACACCGAAGGATACAAGAGAGGTCGCGACGTCATCCGCAGCACAGTCAAGGCAAAGGAACTGAAGATTAAGGAGCTGACATTTCGCATCGACACACTTGAAGCCGAGCTTGAAGCGGAAAAGGCCATGGTCAAACATCTCCAGTGGGAGGCACAACAGGAGTCGGAGACTTGAGTACCTCGAAGTGCACGATCCCAACATCCGGCCTGGGCTCCATACATCAACCACAACAAGTCTGCAGGTTTCGACGGTCATGTACTCGAGTGGAGCACATCACCCAACGTCCATGATATCACTCAAAAGGCCCACCCCCAGACCAAACACTGCATATGTTACCGAAGTGGTGGGCTGCCCCACTGTTGCCAACGTGCTGCGAAGCATGGCTCACCACACTTACACCCTACGCGCAGCCAACGCGTCCGACGCGGGTCGCATGGTACGCCTTAATTCGGCTATGTCGGCTATCGCAAGGGACTGTCTGGTCTTGCCACAGTTCTCTGTTCACGAAAGCACGTTGGATGAAGGGACTCACTCACGCCCTGCGCGATGGTTCCTGAGCACGCCATCAGAGGCTGAGATTCCTCACAAGCACTCGGAATTGCTTGAATGGTAAGCGCGAATCAATGCGGAAGAAGGAGCGATCGTGACGTGACAGCTGCGGCGGAACCGAGCCACGCCCAGCATTGGCACGCGGAACTCGGCATGTAGACAGAATATGATTTGTCGGGATACTTTCGACCCCAACCATCTTACGTACGCCAGGCCTTTGCCGATGAGCTTTTCTCCACATCCTCCCGGCGGAAGCTTGGCTATCAACGGCGGCCCCCGCCGAGCCACTGGAAACCATGTTCTTGTCCCATGAGGTTTTGTGAATTGCGAGCAAGAAAACCCATCTTGCAGGAAAAGCTTGTTTTGTGTCATGGCGATTGTTAACGTCGGGGTTGCCGTAGTCGTACCCCCGGTGTAGGATCGGGTGGGTCAACCATGCGATGTGAACTGGGAAATGCAGGGAAATCGCAACCCATTACCAACAGCAACCGAACGTGGGTTCGAAGAGACTGGTACGATCTTGGCGGACGTAGTGGGGCGTTTGCTCTGAACGGAATACAAAAACACTTCACTTCTCACATGTAATGGCTAGGTCCGCCCACGATTCACAGTCTCCCGAAGAAAGGTCAATTGGGGATCGTTGCTTCATCCCGATACTTCCGTTTTGTTGAGGCCCGGCATTCTACACCCCACTTCAACTCTCGCAAGATAGCTGTTCATACAAGATGGCGATGCGATTCCTGCGAAAGATAGGCAGCTATTTGGCGCCTCAAGCCTCGAAAAGCGAAGACGGCCGTGACCAGTGGCCCTCGAGAGCAGCCTTTCTGCTCGCTGCCATGGGCGGCTGCGCAGGACAAGGAAACTTGCTCAGATACCCGAGTGTGCTCTACAACAACTATGGCCTCCAATGGTTCATTCCATATCTTCTGGCAGTCTTCCTCATTGCCATTCCGGCGCTCATCCTAGAAGTGTCAATCGGTCAAGCGTACCGTGGTGGTACCGTTATTGCCTGTAAGACAGCTCATGTGTCGATTACGTATGGAATACCAACTAACCATCTACCGCTAGTCAACAACATAAACCGCCGTCTCAAAGGAGTCGGTATGGGGCCTGTTATCGTCAGTTTTCTTGTCGTCCAGTACTTTACTGTTAACTTGGCATGGTATGCGGTGTCTCCAAACAATATTGACGTCTGGCCTGTACTTACTTTGCCACCAGGATTATGAGATACTTCCAAGAAAGTTTCACGAGTCCCTTGCCATGGGAAGGCCGCATCGAGGACTTCTACTACAAAGACGTTCTTCAGCGCGGAGCAATCAACGAGGGAAGTCTAACGCCGGATGGCAATTCCGTAGCTTCATTCACCGGTTATCCCAATGGAGCTCTGATCGGTTCGACTGTAGGCTGGAGTATCTTCGTATGGTTCCTGATTTGGATATCCATCTTCCGTGGAGTCGGCATGACCGGTCGCGTTGTATACTTCACCATGGGACTACCCATCGTCACCACCATCATCTTCGTTGGCCGAGCGCTGTCTCTTCCCAATGCGAGTGAAGGTGTTGCTCTTGTTTGGAGAACTTGGAGAAGCGACCAACTCGCCTCGGGAGTCGTGTGGCAGACAGCTGTTGGCCAAGTCTTCTTCTCCACCGGTATCGGCTTCGGTTACTTCACTTCGTACGCCAGTTACAACACAAAACACGCCAACGCCGTGATGGACGCTTGCCTTATTTGTGGTAGCAACGTACTTTTCGAAAACTTTGCTGCATTCGCCGTCTTTGGTGTTGTAGGCTTTCTCGAAAGGTGGCCACAGGATGGCGAGCGACTCGGCGCCTTTGTTGTGGGTTTCTTGACATTGCCTGAGGCGGTGCTGCAGATGCCTGGAGCGAACTTTTGGGCCGTTCTATTGTTCTTCACGCTCATTGTGCTCGGATTCAGTTCGGCCTTCGTCATGCTTGACGTTGTTGTCACGCTTATTTGCGACTCTGGCATGGTCAAGGCTTCGAGACCTGTGGTTGTTACTGCGCTGACCGTCCTCTCATTCTTGATGTAAGCAATGACTTCCCGCTAACTGGATGAGAACTGCAAACTGACTATGACGAATTAGGTGTCTGCCATATTGCACAGAGTTCGGCTACTACCTCCTCGATGGTATTGATCGTTGGGTCAACAACGTCGCTCTAATCTTTGTCGTCTGGAGCGAGGTTTCCAGCGCTACGACTGTGTACCGATGGAGAGACATCGTTGAGGAAACTGGCCTGCCCGCCTTTGTCATATACAATGTTGGTTTCTTCGGCGGCCAAGTCTTTGGTATTAGTCTTGCGCACGGCATCAGCCGACCTGGAGCAGGCGCCGGTGCTGGTATCGGTTTTTACTTCCTCATGGCTGTAATTGCTGTTTTCGTGGCAAAGACTCCCACCGCGCGAGCGCCGTCTTTCTGGCACCGGAATGCTTTCGTTCGGAAGTTCTGGTTCCTCGCCTTCTACTCGGTAAGTCGAGCTAACTAAACCACTCTGAAATTTCAGTCAACTAACAAATATGGCAGGGTAACCAACTCCGTCGCGACCTGAACGTCATCGTTGGCCAGGGCAAGAACTGGACGATACCGGCCTTCATGCCATTCCTCCTCCGTTATCTCAGTGGACCCGTCCTCGCCATCATCTTCTCCTTCGCTTTCCCCGAATTCCACACTCTACGGTACGACCCAATGATGATTGCCGGATTCATCTTGTCCATAATCACTATAATCGTCATCCTGCTCGGCTTCATAATGCCGCGATACTACGATGCTTTCATCCCTACGGAACGCCGTTACGAAGGAACCGAGCCGACGGCACCGATGGAAACCAAGGGTGAACTAGCTGGCAGGCCCATTGCTGAGGTGGCAAGCGCTGAGCAAGGACACGGCGTCATGAGGGACTCGTCGTCAGGGCAAGAGATGGATGCTCACAAGCATACCAACCCACCACCGTACACACCCAAAGAGCACATCAAGACGACCGGATCGAAAAAGATCACAGCTGGGATCTAGGTTTCAATTTCCTTCTCGCGGGAGCCCGATGAATGGGCCTCAGGCGGCGCTGGCAGCGCCGCATCTCCTTGTTTCTTTAGGTGGTGACTTTCTTTTAGCGCGGTATTTGCGACATTTGTGGAAAGCAACTGTCATATATGCTGAGAGCCCAATACCCAGAGCCCAGATTATGCCAAAGCAACTCGACTCTGCTGTTTGCAGCACACCCAATGCGACTTTGCCGACCCAAGCCCTGATGTTTTCGCCTTCACCACTGGAGGAGTGCTAACAAACTCTTGCTAAAAATTACACGATCTATTGTGCTTTTTAAGTGACTCTGTCTGCTATACTGATCATCTTCTGGAAATTTTGTGCCTAGGATTTGGAGATCAAGAGACGTCCCTGCGGAAGATCGGACTTCTAGCGCGGTATCCACAGATTCTGAACTGCTGTCAACACGGCCGGAGTTCAGATGAAGACCCACTCGCTCGCAGAGTCTTTGCGCTTGCCTACACACGCCTATCAGAGTACAACCCGCGTGCAAAATAACTTCGCGGGGCGCACAGCACTCCTTCTAGATGGCCCGTACCGGTATTGGTCCTCCGCAATCACGATGCCGCCCTTCCGCGTGATACACTGCATAGGGCTGTCGGTATTTCCAGATTGCTATCCATATATCTAGATGAAGACATATGCATGTCGGGAGCCAAAGGTGGACGAATCCGGGGCAAGCGAGAAGCTTATTTTCACGTGGCTGCAGATCCGCTGACGCCAATGCGGCATAAGCCAAGCCAGCACGCAGACAAAGAAGAGTGCCTGGAGTGAGCTTCCTTCTACATACACGCAATGCTGCATGCACATGTTTGCGCAAGGGTTTATTTGTCAACGATGCGGCCCGGCGAGTCAGACGGGTGGGCTGCCACTGCGCAGTTTGTGCGGAGACCCACTCAACCTCGCTCGTGGCAACTGCGCGACTTGTGCGGCCGCCACTGTCACGCTTTTGGACGATGAATCAGAAATGTAGGTAGCAATGACACATTTCGCAGAAAAGGCTCGAAAATTCGGGTTTCACTTATATCTGAGGGTTCCAGTATCGTGTTGTGTTTCCTTGAACGTTCCTTCCTTCGTCCACGCCCAGTCGCTTCCTTGATTGCTTTGATTGCGCGACGACAGCCGTTGGCTACTACCCCGGAACCGGCGCCCACTGACATCTATCAATCATCGCCTGAGCAAGAGAGTCATCCACCCGATTGATTGAGGAGTACCGACATTGTCGATATTACACAGCCAAGGTCACCCCGAACGCGAACCAGTCACCATGTCTCCCGCTGCGCCGTTACCCAGATTGCGCGATCCTGCGGTGAACGGCACCACAACGACGACATGCTTTATTTCTAATCTCCACTGCCCGTCATGTGTGGACGGTATCCAAGCCTCTCTCACCGCGCTTTCACCGCCGCCACAAGACGTATTCGTCTCCATCGTTTCACATTCAGTGGTTGTACGCCACGCCGCTTCTCTCAACCTTGACGACATCACCGTCTCGCTAGAGGCTGCGGGATTCGAGATACACAGCGTGTTTCAAGACACCAAGGCTGTCCGGAGTCCGATCGAGGTTAAGAACCCCGAGGGTAAGAGCAAGGAGTGGCACACTAGCTTTGAACGCGCCGTCAATCACTGGCTACATCCTGCTGCCGACCTTGAAGACTCACACGACGACATGAAGAAGAAAGAAACTCACCTAGCTCAGTGCGAGCAGTGCAAGAGAGAAGGTGGTGGGGTTAGCTTGCACGGCGACGAGTTGCTGCGATTCAAGCCTGCGCCTATCATCACGACTTCACCCAGAGGTAGCTCCGATGGCTTCTCGTCGCCCGAACCAAAGTCGCCTTTATCCGAGGCCTTCGTTGCTGTTGACTCGCCTGCGGCCCCACAAGTCTACAAAGCAACGCTGTCTATTACCGGCATGACGTGCAGCTCATGCGTCTCTGCCATCACGCACGCGGTCCAGGAACAGCCATGGGTTCAGTCAGTCAATGTCAATCTCTTGACTAACAGCGGAGTGATAGTGTTCAGTGGCAAAGCGAAGTGCGAGGACCTTGTCGAGACGATCGAAGATTGCGGGTTCGACGTCGCAGTCGAGAAGCTCGAGGAGGTGCAGACCACATCGCCCGGAGCTGTAGCCGCGTCGAAGCAACAGAGCGAGCGGTGGCGCGCAACATATTCTCTCGGAGGTCTGACATGCTCCGCCTGTGTCGGAAACGTCAACCAGGCGCTACGGCCTTTGACCTGGATTGAGAAGGTCGATATCAATCTTATCTCGAATAGTGCGACCATCGCATTCAGAGGCAAGGAACATCTGCCAGAGATCAAGGAAAGTATCGAGGATGTCGGGTACACCGCTACCCTCGATCAAGTTGTTCAAGAAGGGACCACAGCAACCGACACCATCGAGCGTTCCGTCGCGATTCGCATAGAGGGTATGTTCTGCCACCACTGCCCAGACAACATTACCCGAGGATTACAAGAAGCGTTTGAGAACGAGCGCAGTTTTGTAATCGACTCTCCACCACTATCGCTCGAGCAACCCGTTCTGCATATCAGATATGTACCGGACCCTCCTCGCTTCACGATCCGAAAGATCTTTTCGACGATCGAGAGCCTCAATCCAGCGTTCCGGCCTTCGGTCTTCCACCCTCCGACACTGGAGGAGCGTGCGCGCGAGATGCATGCGGAAGAGCGGAAACGTATTCTGTTCCGCCTCATTCTATGTATCATCATCGCGATTCCGACTTTTGTCCTCGGCATCGTCTTCATGAGCTTGATCAGCTCCAAAGACCCCATACGCACATACCTCATGGGCAAGATGTGGGCCGGCAACGTCACTCGACTAAGCTGGGCACTATTCTTCCTCGCTACGCCTATCTACTTCCTCGCCGCTGATACATTCCATCGGCGTGCACTGAAAGAGCTGAGATCAATGTGGCGACCAGGAAGCCGGACCCCTTATCTGCACCGCTTTACCCGTTTCGGCAGCATGAACATGCTCATCTCACTCGGTACGACAATCGCATACCTGGCATCAATCGTAGAGCTCATCCTGGCTGCCACGAAGAAGTCCTCTGGTTCCATGAACGACTCTTACTTTGATGCAGTAGTCTTCCTGACGATGTTCTTACTCGTCGGCCGGTTCTTGGAAGCTTACAGCAAAGCCAAGACTGGCGATGCTGTCACCTCGCTGGGAAAGCTTCGACCAAACGAGGCTGTTCTTGTCGACGCAGAAAAAGGCGATACCAAGATCGCGACTGATCTCCTCGAGGTCGGTGATGTCGTTCGAGTCCACAATGGCACTTCGCCACCGTTCGATGGAGATATTATCGAAGGCAGCACTAACTTTGATGAGTCTAGCTTGACTGGCGAGTCGCGTCCGGTCAAGAAGGCCGAGGGTGATACTGTGTTCTCTGGCACAGTGAATAAAGGTTCACCCGTCAAGATCAAGGTTACGACAGTATCGGGTACTTCCATGTTGGATCAGATAATCCATGCTGTGCGTGAAGGGCAGTCACGTCGCGCACCGGTCGAACGCGTCGCTGATACTATCACTTCGCATTTTGTACCCTTTGTTATCGCCGTTGCCATCGTCACCTGGCTTGTCTGGCTCATCCTCGGTACTACTGGTGCGATACCAAACGACTGGAAGAATGAATCCGCTGGCGGTTGGGAGCTCTGGTCCCTCCGTTTCGCTATAGCCGTTTTTGTCATCGCTTGTCCTTGTGGCATTGGTCTGGCCGCGCCCACCGCGCTCTTCGTCGGAGGTGGTCTGGCCGCCAAACATGGTATTCTTGTCCGGGGTGGTGGTGAAGCTTTCCAAGAAGCCAGCTCACTCGACTGCATCGTCTTCGACAAGACTGGCACCTTGACACAGGGTGGCGATCCAGCAGTAACGAATCACAAGTTTTCCAACGACCAGAACGCTGCACTTGTGTTGGGCGTTGTCAAGGCATTGGAAGAAAACAGCAACCATCCTATCGCTCGAGCGCTAGTCTCTTTCTGTAATAAGGAGACCCACAACACACCTACAGCAGTCAACGTTGATGAGGTGCCTGGCAAGGGTCTCAAGGGCACTTTCAGGGTCGATGGACAAGAAATCGTGGCGATCATTGGTAATGAAAGCTTTATGGCTGACCATAACGTCCCCATCTTCGCCGACGATGCGTCATCACTGCAGAAGTGGAAGTCGCAGGGAGATTCGGTCGCTTTAGTCGCCTTGTTTCTACCACGAACTGGTGAGCAAAGTGTGGCAGAGCAGTCCGAGCCATCCAACACGTCGGAGGCCCTGTCACTCGCCGTCACTGAAATTCAACCTCCGTCATCTTGGCGACTCGCATGTACCTTCTCCATCGCGGATCCGCTCCGTCCCGAGGCACCAGGCGTCATTTCAGCCCTACAGGCACGTGGAACAGACGTCTGGATGCTATCTGGTGACAACCCAACTACAGCCAATGCTGTAGGCGCGCAAGTCGGCATCCCAACTTCCAACATCATTGCTGGTGTCCTCCCAGACCAGAAAGCCGAGAAGATTAAGTACCTTCAGCAGACCCTCACCAAGCCGCACAAATCTGTATTCAACATCCCCTTCCTATCTCGCAGGGAGAAGAAGCAGAAACGCGCAACTGTCGCCATGGTAGGTGATGGCATCAACGACGCACCCGCTCTCTCCACCGCCGATCTCAGCATAGCGATCGGCTCCGGTTCCGACATCGCCCTATCGTCTTCTTCCTTCATCCTCATCAATTCCCGCCTAACAACCATCCTTACCCTCCTCGACCTCTCTCGCGTAGTCTTCCGTCGCGTATACTTCAACTTCGGCTGGGCGCTCATCTACAACCTCGTCGCCATGCCCATCGCCGCAGGCGTCTTGTTCCCCATCACCACCGGCGGCAAGCAGATGGACATGCACCATAACGGCGTTGGAATGGAAGGCGGTATGGCGATGGAGGATACGGGGAGGAAGCATATCAGACTTGATCCTGTCTGGGCTAGTTTGGCGATGGCGTTGAGTAGTGTGTCTGTGGTTTGTAGTAGTTTGGCGTTGAGGAGTCGGGTGCCTGGTGTGGGGTTTAGGGTTAAGGGAGGAAAGGAGGGCACAGAGGGCACGGTGGATGGTGTGGAGAAGCAGAGGGTGGGGGATCAGGAGATGGTTTAGGGAATAGTTAGGTAGATGGTGGTATGGTGTGGTAATGGTATCCCTATTCCGATGGATTCTCTAATAGCTATTCAACATCCTCAATCACACTGCTGTCCAACTACTCCCAACTCCAATGCTCTTCTTCCGTCAAAGCCGGCAATCCTCTATCCTTGATTTCGAGACTCAAGTTCTTTTCTGCCACTGCCCACCCCTCTCCCGCCTTAAACTTCTTCCGTCTTCCAACACTAATTTTCACATCCTCTTCACCCATCCTATACATTGCATAAGTCGTCTCCCATTGCCTCTCAGCAAGGATACGGTACTCAGAATCCCAATAATTCTGAAGAAAAGGAGAGGCGTTATAATACCAAGGCACTTCCTTCCCCTCTCGCTTTTCTTGTAGAGGTACTCTAGGGTACCAAAACTGCCCCGTCGCAGCCCGATACCAGAAGTGAGGATCGGGTATTATAATTGGAAGAGATATCTCTTCAGTGTTGTACTCATCCTCGTCGTCGGCATCGTACGCCGTGTCTGGTATCTCCTCCCTTTTTGCGACTTTGGCAATACGTCTTTGTTCATGTTCCTCTTCGTCTTTGTCCTCGTTTTTGACATCGTCTTCATCTTCGCTCGACGAGCGTTTCCGCTTTGGTGCAATGGTGAAGGAGCGGATTGGTGTGGCGAAGAGGAGGGAAGGGGAGACTGGGGAGTTGTCACGGACTTGTCGTACTTTGATTTCCCAGGCGCATTTTGAGCGTGGGCTTCGAAATGGTTTGTTGGTAGAGGAAGGGAAGGTGGGCGCTTGCTTTGGTGCCATTTTTGTGGTTGTTTGTGTGGGTGAATGTGAGGGGATGATGGGAGGGTTGTTGGATGGGCTGGATGGGCTTTATAGAAATGCTGGAGTTGAGGGAGTCATCATGTAAAAGGTATGTGAGCTCCTTGTTCGAAAACCCATGACTGTGCCTATGATTTGTTTGGTTCGTTACGCTTAAAGGACGGGAAACCACTCCGAGGACTACATTAGGACTGAAAGTGTTTGCCTGAGCCTGAAGGGGAGGTATGCTGTCCAGGCAGTATACAATAGGGATGCGCTGAATGGATGGGCTGGAGCTGACAAATGTGGGATGTGGAGCAGACGAAAAAATTGGGCGACCTTGTAGTCGCCCGGGTGTGGTATTGCAAAGCTTTCTACCATGGGAATCAACGTTGTAGTCAGCAAAGCTCGCGCACAAAGTGTTGAATATTATCTGTGTTGCTGGAAAAATTCGAATTCCTCGGGTTCGTGCCTAGCACCTGGGGGAATTTGAAGTGATTGTTAGCATATAACATGGTCTCAAATGTCTGCGCGTGTGACGGGATCATGTCTATGGTGAATCAAGTGCAATGCGTTCAAGGACATCGCGTATCAATTCTAACTGTTGTGTAAAATAAAGAAGTAGTGTGAAGCTTTTCCCAAGTCTTGCTGTATGCCAGCGATAACGCAAGGTGCAGGGAATGTCTCCATGCCACACCATCGCGATAACTTCGAGAAAGCATGTTTCCTAGGCCCATATGGGGCAAATGCCCTGATACCACCCTTCCCGCTAACCCTCGTCCTTCCCTTAGTCTTGCGACCACCTCATCGGGTTGGCACGAACACCTTTCGCACCAGACGCCGAGGCAACAGCGCCCCTGCTATTCTTCTTCACCTCAGTCACTCGAACAGGCGGTCCCTGGCGTTTCTTGTTGTCCCTCTCGATTTTCTTGATCAGGTCGGGGGTAATCATGATCGGCTTGCGGGGGCCGTGACTGCGTTTGGCCTTTGCCGGCTTGGGTGGCGTGGAGTCGACGACTTTGACGGTTTCGGCGATGTCTGATGGATGTGTCGACGAGTCTGTTGGTTCTTCAGAGATTGCCTCGAGATAAGAGCTTGCGAAGGCAGGGGCGGCAGCCGAGCGACGAAGGGATGCGGGTACAGATGTGGACCGCGCAACAGGCCTCAGGAAGGCAGTCGGGTCCACCTTCGTTGTGCGTTCGATGCCTTCCTCATAAGTACTGGAGGGAGCGATGGCGATGGTGGATGATGCTCTGGGAGGGGTGACTTGGACGAGAGACTCCTCGGATTTCTTCCCACATGTCGAACACTGTGACTGCTTTCGTGTGTTTTGGGAGGAGACAATTTTACGAACAAAGCTGAACCAGCGCCTAACAGACGACTTGTCTTTTCGTTGGACGCGGGTGGAGGCCTTCAAATCGGCTTCGTCGGTGGTAGTGCTGCTGTCGGTGCTCGCGCTCAGCCGAGCAAGGTCGGCGTTGGTGGTGGTAAGAGAAGCCATAGCTAGCGATGGGATGTAAGATAGACAGAGGAAGTCTTATATGTGTCTGAGGAAAGTCATACAGAAGAAATTTCCAGGCGCACAGCTAATTTATGGATGCTACCGCTCTTTACGCTGCCACCATCAGGTGGTCACGCTGCACTAAGTGATGACTGAAACCATGAGGCTCGTAGGCTGCGAATACATCATACGTAAATTGGCGTGGTAGTAGAGCACCTACTGTTGGCTGAACCAGATCCACATCGTGGTATACCGAACTTTGAGTTCGCCAAAGTCAGGCGACAGTGATCGTGGGAGACGGCCCAGGGTATGAAAAGGATCCAGAGCCAAGGCGCACTCATTAAACGCAACCATAAATCTATGAGTCGTGAGCGTTAGGTAGCGAGAGGCAAGTGCATGTGAAAGGCACAAAACACGGCCAGTGACCTGATGGCTGCGAATGACTGCGATGGAATACCAAACCAATTCAAGACAACTCTGTGGGCCGAACAAGATCATATGGTTAAAAAGTGGTATTCCCTGAATGATCCTATAGCGCCAGCCCAATGCCCATATTCTTATACACCAATATACAAGGTCGTGTATTTCGCTACTTGCGCGCTTCGACCGCCTGCTGGAGTGCTTGGGTGGTGCCCAGTGGCTGTGCGGCTCGGTCTAGAGGCTTGTCCGGTACGATGACATCCTCGAACTCATCCTGTGAGATGGCATTGATGGTGTATGTGTCTATGCGCAATTAGTCAATGCTCTAGGCAGAGAAGGCGTGTGCCATACAGATGCCAACAACCAGGGTGCAGATAGCGAAGCCGGTGATGGTGTTTTTGATCAGGTACGGCGCGCGGGTTCGCAGCAGGGCCGGCGATGCCCGCATGCGGTCGTCATAGTAGGTCGAGCGGAAGGGTTTGCTGTCGACGTTAGCATACACCCTCGATGTACATGCGCAATGCAACTTACTATCCCATGTTGGCGTGCTGAGACTCTCACTGCTTTGCGGGGAATCGCCAATGTCTCGCCGCGGTGGTGAACTTCCACCACGCTAGGCGGTCTTGGCGGCCAGGCGTAGATCATCAAGGCACTGCCGCGAACCCTCCGCGTCACTCACCTCACCCGCAGCTGTAGTCAACAACACCAGTCGCGCAATCCCCCTTCGCTTCTCCACGCTCTCTACGCCTCTTTAATTATTAGCTTTGCTGGGAATGGGAGCGCCCTTGACGTCGGATACCGGGCTTTGTCGCGTTCTTAGTCTGACTGCCGTGCGCGCGTGAGGCAGCGTCACTTCTCTTCACCCTTTCGAAGAAACAAAGCTCGTCTCGTGTGCACTCGCCATCAGCCATCGCCATGAGTTCGCAAACGATACAGCAGATGGAGTCCGCCCGGTCGCTCGCGTTAGGCGACGGTAGATACTATCCTACCATCATACCGGGCGTGCTCCCCATCATCGGCTACAGTGAAGACCAGAGCATCGAGATACAGCGCTGGGGTGCCGACTTTCTAGCCGAGGCTTTTGCGTCGCCAACATGGCCCCAAGACGTCAAGCAGAACAGCGCGCCCTCTGTGCTGGCTACCCTCAAAGCCTACCTCGACAATGTTGAAGACAAGAGCGTCATCAAGAGCGCCATCCAGGCGGCTGCCAGCGTGTATCCGCTTGTCTACAAACACATGTAAGTGACCTCCCAGGCATCAGATAGAAGTCCCCATGTCAAATATGCCATGCGCATCTTGAGGTCCCCTTGCCAGATGCCTATGATTGCAATCCAGCGAACACGTTCTTATACTTGCATGTGTCAGTGTCTCCGACGCCAGCGATGCGCAGAAATGGCAGCTCATGGCCGGCATCAAGTCCAACATTTTGCGCCGGATGGACGCAGCCGCGCCCGGTGTGCGAATATGTTGCGTCAAGTTCCTCCAGCAAGTCGTCCTGGTACAGACACCGGGCGTGACGGACCCTAGGGTAAATACTACACTCTACCCAATGTATAGACAGCCATCTGATCCCTTGCAGCGCGCCGACCCGAACGACATCTCCCTCTCCCTCGTATCCCGCGACCACCCCCTCATACCCTACGCGAGCCTCGAGGCTGAAGGACACGGGCTGTTGGACAGGTTGCTGGATATCATACACGGAGATCACAGGTTAGATAGACAGTCGCAGACTGCTGGAATGCCTCTAACAGAGACTAGTGACGGCTTGCTTGTGACTGCCACACTCAACAGCTTGGGCATGCTAATCCACCGCCGCCCAAATGTTGCAAATAAGATTTTGAACAGTGTCTTCAACTTCAACCCTCTCAAGCTCGCCAATTCGCCCATGACGCCCAAGAACAAGGTCATCATGAAGTCGATTGAGCGCACAACAAGGGCACTGCTTGTAAACATCATAAAGAGGTATGTCTGCCTTGCTATATGATAGTACTGCTGATGCTCATAAACGTAGAAACTCCCCAGATAACCCCATCAACGGTCGGATACAGCAGTTCCTCGAACGCATGCATCGTACACGGGTTGAAGTGTTCGATGAATCTAACCGTAAACGTCCAGCACCGGTTGAGCCTACTGATGGTCTTGATCCGGCAAAGAGGCAACGATTAGTCGCTGAGCCTCCAAGTCGCACGCCATCCGTCCAGCCACTACCGCCTGGTGAAGTGAGCTGGCGACAACTGTATACACTGAACGCTGAGGGCAGCACTGCGAACTTTGATGTACAAAACTTCAGGGATCCCGAGCAATTGCTGAGGATAGTCGTGCCTGTTCTGCAGTCGGTGAACCCACAGAAGCTTGAACAAGCTATCAACGTATGTGATGTTCCCTGTCCAATCCAGACCCACGTTGGCCTATACGTTTCAGGTCTTATTGGAGGTGTCAGTCGTAGCCGTGCTAACATCATCTAGGCCGTCCGCGCTCGTTATCAGACACTCAAACAGACCGCACCAAGTCGCCCTGTACAGCCTCCATCGACCGCCGCCGCAGAAGACGAAGAAGAATACGAGCCCGACTTCGAGCCCGAAGACGCTGAACAACTCATCAACAAGCTCGATGGCATCCCCTCGAATCCCTTCTCCTCACAAGGCGGACCGTCAACCGCGTTAGCACCCTACAAGCTGCCCGAGGCACCTCCGTTATCAGAACAGGATGTTCAGAAGTACGGTGACATGACCGTACATCGAGCCTTCGGCATGCTGAGCAGTGTAGATGAGACACAGAAGAGCAAAGTCGCTAAAGGCGGCTTCAACCGACTTGCGGCCACCGATTACAACAGAGACGCCTGGGTCACTATACTCTCTCGGCTAGCTACACGAGCCAGCGCTGGCCTAGACGACCCGGAAGAGGGCATCAAAGATGAATACGCCGTTAAGAACGCCAAGGGCAATATGCACATCAGCGATGCGGTAAGAGATGGCCTCTACCAATACATACTGTACAACTGGAAGTCACGCATCGACGTCGCCATCTCATGGCTCAACGAGGAATGGTACAACTACATGGTCCTCGCCGAGTCCGCCGAAGACACTGCTACAAACGGTTCGTCCAACCACCACACATCGCCGAAGCCACCAGGGAACTACCACCGCTGCGCCCTCCGCCTCATCGACGGCATCCTACCCTACATCGAACATACCGATAAGATCATCATCCGCTTTCTCTCTGAGATCCCCGCCATCGACTACAGCATCCTGGTGCGCCTCAAGAAGATGGCCGAAGACCCCGAGCGCATCGACTTGGCGTGTAACACACTCCACTACCTGTACATGTTCCGTCCGCCTGTCCGCAAGATCGTCGTCGATATCCTGGCAGAGATGTGGACGGAGAATGAGAGGGCGAAACCTAGTGCGCAGAAATTGCTGGTTAGGTGGAGGCCTGAGGTGCTTGGTGAGGGTAGGAGCGTCAGTATGCCTACTATGGTCAAAAATGAGAGTAGCGCGGGTGCTGGTGGGGACGCGCAGATGGTTAAGGAGAGCGCTAATGGCGCTTTGGAGGTTAAGGCTGTTTCGTAGATGGGGAGATGAGGAGAGGAGACTGGGGCGGAGACGAAGGGAGGAACATACCATGGGTTTGGATTCGAGGCGTTCGTTTCTTCACGTGTATACCTATGGGGTTCTTTCATGGGCCAGTGTTACGATAGGAAGTAGGGGTGCACCACAGTACGATAGGAGAAAATGACGGAGGAAAGCTGAGGGACCAGAAGAGAGATGATGGCGCGTGGTCCCACGGAGATACAGTGCAGCCAATGTACAACATTCCAATTTGTTCAAGACATGAATCCGCATTCATCCATTGGCACTTTTACTTTACGTCGTAGTGATCGTTTCTAAGCTAATACATCTCCATCGAAATCACGAGATCCTCCTCTCTAACAAACACACACACCATCTACTCAATCTTCATCTTCTGAAACTGCTCAATACTTGCCTCCCAATTCCTCGCCTCCAGCTCCGCAGTCTTCAGCTTTTCCTTCTCCTGCTCCTTGACCGCATCACTAACTTTCTGCTCCCACTCGTCATCCATAATCTTCTTCTGGCGCGTAATCGTCTCATTCGCCTTGACGAGGCGGTCTTGAGCCTTGGTAATCTCCTTGTCGAGCTCAATGCGGCCCTTGACGTCGAGGTACGCGGTCGCGGCGGTGCCGATTGTGTAGACGGCGCACCCGGAGGGGATGGAGTCGGTGGGAGATAGAATTTTGATGTCTGCCACAGTTTTGCCGGCGAGGGAGCGGATGGAAGGGAGGGAGGTGGGTGTTGAGAGGGTGGCGTGGGTAGAGTCGTCCAGGGACTTGATGTAGGTAGATGCGCCTTCCTTGATGGCGTATTCGGCGGTCAGGGAACGGAGACCCTTAGCGCTGTCGACGAGGAGCTCGTATTCGGCGTTTGCGGTCTCGTCTTCGAATTCTGGCTTGTATTGGGGGAAGGGCGCGATGGTGATCGAGGGGGTGGAGTCGCCTTGACGGCGGGGGAGACGCTGCCATAGCTCTTCGGTGAGGAAGGGCATGAAGGGGTGGATCATGTTCAGTCCTCCCTCAATGGCGGTGTAGAGTGTCTGTTTCGCGCTTTCCTTCTGCTCTTCGTTGCCCTCGTCGAAAATGGCTTTGCTGTTTTCGATGTAGGTGTCGCAGAGGTAGACGTAGAAGTACTTGTAGGCAGCCTGGGTAGCCAGACTGAACTCGCGTGCCTCCAAGTGGTCGTTGATCTTCTTGGAAGCGACGTTGAGCTGATGCAGAATGTATCGCTCAGGTAGTGACTCTGAGCCTCCCTTTGTGACCTTCTCTCGTGGTGTGAAGTTGTCTCCCAGACGTCCAATGACGTACTTCGTGGCCTGGTAGATCTTGTTACAGAACCTTCGGTATCCGTGGATGACCTGATGACTAGTCAGTATACAACATCGAGAACAATAGATAAGGGATCACCTACGTTGACATCGAACGAGATGTCACCTCCTCCTGTGGTGTACCCAACAAGAGCCATGCGCAACGCATCAGCACCACATTCGGGAATACCCTGGGGGAAGGCTGTCTTCTGGTACTTCTCCGCCTTGGTCAACTCCTTGGGATCAAGGTTACCAGCGCGAAGCTGGTCGTGTAGCTTCTGCAGAGTGATACCATCCATGATGTCAACAGGGTCTACAACGTTACCCAGCGACTTGGACATCTTCCTGCCGTCAGAGTCACGAATGAGCGAATGGCAGTAGACCTCCTTGAATGGGACCTTGCCGGTGAGGTACAAGGAGAGGAAGATCATCCTAGCAACCCAGAAGAAGAGAATGTCCCATCCGGTCTCGAGAACAGACGTGGGGAAGAGCTTCTCCAGATCGGCAGTCTGGTTGGGCCAGCCGAGGGTGGAGAATGGCCACAGGCCGGAAGAGAACCATGTGTCAAGGACATCCTCATCCCGTGATAGCGTGAACTTCTTGCCCGGGAACTTCTTCTCAGCCTTGGCCCGCGCCTCCTCTTCTGTGCGGCCGGTGATCCAGAGCTCGTCCTCACTTCGGTCACCCGCTTGACCTTCGATTTCGACAAAGTACGCGGGAATCTGGTGACCCCACCACAGCTGTCGGGACAAGCACCAATCTTGGATGTTGTTCATCCAGTGCATGTAGACCTTCTCGGAGGTGGCGGGCCTGATCTTAATGTCGCCCTTCTCGACGGCTTCGATAGCGGGCTTAGCCAGGCTGTCCATCTTCATCCACCATTGAGGCTTCATGATAGGCTCGATGACGTCGCCAGATCTTGAGCAGATGGGGACCTTCATGGGGTTGGGCTCCGTCTTTACGAAAAGATCCGCCTTCTTCAACGCATCAACGACGGTGTAACGAACATCGAAACGCTTGGCGCCTTCGAATTGACCAGCGTTCTTGTTCATAGTTCCGTTGTCGTTCAAGATGTTGATGAACTCAAGACCGTGCTTCTTTCCAAGGTTGAAATCGTTGGGGTCGTGCGCTGGAGTAAGCTTCACAGCTCCGGTACCAAACTCAGGGTCGACATAGTCGTCAGCGACGATAGGCATGAGACGGTCGATGAAGGGGTGACGGGCTTTCTTTCCGACGAGGTCCTTGTAACGGTCGTCTTTGGGGTGAACAGCGATACCAGAGTCACCGAGCATTGTCTCGGGACGTGTTGTAGCGATCTCGATGAACTGGTCGGTACCTTCGATGGCGTACTTGAAGTGAGTAAGAACACCGAACTCAACCATCCTCTCGTACCCAGGCACAGAAAGCTTGGTAGGTCCAGCCAGATCCTTGTTGTCGACCTCAAGTGTACTAAGAGCCGTGTTGAGAGCCGTACACCAGTTAACCAATCTGTTACTGCGGTAGATCAAGCCATCCTCATGTAGGCGTACGAAGGTTTCCGTAACAGCCTTAGAGCAGTTCTCGTCCATGGTGAAAGCCTCGCGTGTCCAATCGAACGATCCACCCATTCTGCGCAGAGTGTTGGTGAGATGTTGATGGTATTCCTCCTTCCACTCCATAGTCCGCTCCAGGAACTTTTGGCGACCGAGATCGTATCTCGTCTTGTTCTCCCTCCGCTTGAGCATCTTCTCGACGACGGACTGTGTAGCGATACCAGCGTGGTCGCAACCAGGCAGGTAGAGGGTGGTGTATCCCCTCATCCTATGCCACCGTATGAGGACATCCTGGAGACTCGTAGCGAGCGCGTGTCCGCAGTGTAGCTTTCCGGTAACGTTGGGTGGGGGGATGGGAATGACAAAGTGACCAGGTCCCTTGACGTCTCCGTTCTCGGCGAACTGAGGCTTGAAGAAGCCCTGGGAATCCCACCATGCATCCCATGCCGACTCGACGACCTTGGGTATGTATGCCTTTGTGTATGCGTCGTCCAGGGGCCTCAGCCTCTTCTTCTCGCCCTTGGGTGTCTCTTCGACGTATTCTGGTAGTTGCTCCTCCTCCTTGCCCTTCTTCTTCTTCTCTTTGGCTGGAGCGGCGGCATCCTTGGAGGCACCGGCAGCGGCTGCCTTCTTTGCCTTGAACTTTGCGTCCTTCTCGGCCTTCTTGCGCTCCTTCTCCAGTTCCTTGGCGGACTTCTCCTTCTTCTCTACGCCCTTGTCGTTCTCACGGCCAGGCGCATGTTGGCCGGTAGCCTCGTTCTCGGCAGCGCCAAGGATGTCCTTCTTGACGTCTGCGCTGAGCTCGGGCGGCGGCGCAGTGTTTGGCGTCGTCTTCTCGCCGGTCGAGTTGTGGGAGGACGCGTTGAGCGCCATGGTTGCGGTCGAGTAGTGGTGTTTGTGGGTGAGCACGCGCTCAGCGTGAAGCGGCGTGTAGGTTCGCGATAGGCTGCGGATTGGCCGTCTCAATTGCAATGGGCGTCTGGCAAGAATTTGAGAATCGAGGTTTCGTCTGCAGGCGGCGCGCAGTGTAGTGGGCGCGGTGCGGGGCAACATTAACAAAAAAGTGCCTGGGTGTGAGTCGTCCAAGTCCGGCCTGCGTCACCCCACATCCTGGAGCTCGGACGGACCCCGCCTACGACGACGAACCATTGAGCCATGCTCGTCGCTCCATGACTGCATACAACACAGTCATGGCGGGACACAGTCATTGCCAGACGATAGGAGCTCTCCGATCTCACATCGGGAATGCCCGACGATGATTCATATGCGATGAAAAGCAAAACACCAGGTGAGGTGCACAAGTCGAGTCAGAGATAGTAGTGTCACAAAAAGATTCATCATTGACTACCGTAGGCATAAGACACTTCTAGCAAGAATGAGCGTCCACCAACACCCCAATATGCATTGAGCCGAGTACTTGTTGAGCTTTGTTTGCTCCCATGCGCCTGCGATGTACCATTGCGCTCCCCATCGCTTATACAAGAACGATACCTAGCACCTTGCCCTATGCACTGCCGCTCCGTGATGTGCGCCGTGTGCTTGTACGCCGGCACCTCGGTTGTGTCTCAAGCCAAAAAAACTTGGAACGGATAGATGGGAGACCGAGTATTTCGTTGCTGTAACTTTTATGCTATTACATAAAGTCTAATTACGTGAATGGGTATCTCAATCATGCCGCGGTGCTGTTTTGCTGCGCAGCCTGTCGGACGGGCGCAAAGTAAGGATGTTGCATAGCCTCTTGGGCAGTCAGTCGGTCCTGATACATGTTAGTCTTTGACACCGCATCTTTACATATGACAGAACGCACCTGGTGATCGTATCGCAGCAGTTTGTCGAGGAAGTCAATCGCATCGTTGCTGACAAAGCGCTGGTTCTCGGCATTGATGAACGAGTGCCACGGCTTCTTGGGATACCGACTAAGTATGTCGTCGTACTGGGCGTCTAGCTCAATGTCGTACTTGTCGAGATAGTCAAACAGGTCCTCCGTTCCAAGCACCTTGGCAATCTTGACGAGCTGGTCAGAGTTGCTGTTGCCGTGGAAGAATGGTTCCCGCCTGAAGATCATTGAGGCGAACATGGCACCCAGCGACCACATATCAAGCGAGTAGTCGTACTCTTGGAAATCGACTAGTAGCTCGGGGCCCTTGAAGTAACGTGACGCGACACGGACGTTGTATTCGGTTCCTGCATGGTAGAATTCCGCTAGACCCCAGTCAATTAGGCGCAACTAGTACTCGTTAGCTGTGCTCCTCTGCTCTGATAGGATGTGCCCACCTTCCGCTTCTCATGGTCGATCATAACGTTATGAGGCTTGACATCACGGTGCATGATGCCTTTGCTGTGGCAGTAGTCGAGGGCCTTGAGCAGCTCGAAGATGTAGTATCGCACGTCGTAGTCCTGGAACTTGGGGTACAGACTTCTGAAGTCGGTATTGTTGACGTATTCGAATATCAGCGAGGGTGTTTTGCTCTGTTGATCGCTGGTCAGCTTTTCTCTCGAGCACGCGGCAGCGGTTGGGCCTCAGTACCCAGTCGCCAATCCAGTCGGAGCCGTCACTAACCTGGTTGTCGCGCACCACGTCCAACAGCGAGACGATGTTGGGGCCACCCGACAGATTCTGCAGGATCTTGATCTCACGCTTTATCTTCTTCTTCTTGACAGGCTTGAGGACCTTGATGACGCATTTCTGGTAGTTAACCACGTTGATGCCCTCAAAGACCTCCGAGTACTTTCCGCGGCCAATCTTGCGGACGACCTCGTAGTTCTCGAGCACGCCCCAGGAGATGTTCACCGAGTCGTAGTCCCAGTACGACCGAGGCATGTTCGCGTTGACATCGGCGTAGACGCGAGCGAGGCTTGTAGCCCCGCTACTGTTGTTCAACGCCATTCGGGTAACAAAGCAGTTCTCCGGGAGATCTGTGGAATTCCACTTTGCGCGTTCTTCGAGGTCTGTACTGAGATCTCTGCGCCAAGGGGCTGTTGTATCGAGCGAGGGGTCGTATAGTGGGGTGAGGAAGCGGAGGACGTCGGGACCCTGGGAGAAGAGGGCAAGGCCTGCAAGCGCACCAAGGACAGCGAGCGCAAGGAGCGGGTATGGAGGAAAGCGCGACAGAGGGCCGTCACGGCAGTCGCGATGGGCCTCGTGGTTGGGCGGGGGTGCCTGGGTGTCGGCGGTGGTGAGCTCTGGCTGCTCGTGTTGGTGGTGGAGGATGGCTTGTGGGCGTTAGACTAGTACCAGGCAAGGGCCAAGCTTTTCCGGCAGGCGGGCCCAGGTGCTGATGACGATCCCTTCTATCTCACTTACAATTATTTAGCTTGCGCTGCCGCACTTCCCTTTCCACCTCTGCAGTAGTCATTCTAGCTAGTGCAGCCATGTTTCACGACCTGAATGTTCCCTGGACGGACGCGACGCGCGAGCTGCAGCGCACAGTAGCTTTCCTCGACGAGTGTGAGCTCTTCGAGTTGTAGTTGAAGGCGCCGGCGGTAGACTGACGCGGTGCAGTAGGATACGACGTCGTTGCTCTCACGCACACCTACTCGGGGAAACTGCCGACTGATATAGTACGTCGAGGAAACTGCGACCCTTTCACCTTCCTCTTTTCAATCGCTAATGCGCTGCTCAACCAGAGTTCGCCTGTACCCACAAAACTCCCCTTCCCGGTCCCTCCACGCATGCGCATTCTACGACGATGCAACATCTTCCTTACCGACTCGGCCTCCAACTTCCGCATACCACAGCTCCAGCAGCAATATGACCTCGTAGCCGCCCGACCCACAGACGACCGCACCCTCCAGCAAGCATGTCAGAGTCTGGACGTAGACATAATTTCACTCGACCTGACCCGGCGATTCGAGTCCCACTTCAAGTTCCCTACGCTGGGGACAGCTATATCCCGTGGTATTAAGATCGAAATATGCTACAGCCAGGGTATCATGTCGAGCGATCCCGCCGCAAAGCGCAACCTGATTAGCAATGCGACACAGCTCATACGCGTGACCCGCGGTCGGGGCCTCATATTTAGTTCGGAAGCGAAGAGCGTGCTAGGCATACGCGCACCGAGCGATGTCATCAACCTAGCTTCTGTGTGGGGACTCGGCACAGAGAGAGGCAAAGACGGTCTTACAAAGGAGCCTAGGAGTGTAGTCGAGTATGCGCGATTGAAGCGCCAGAGCTTCAAGGGCATCATAGATATTGTCTATGGTGGAGAGAAGCCAGCGCAAAGCTCTGCGGCTAAGGGCAAGGACAAGCAAGATCCGAAGGGGAAAGCAAACAAGAACCAGAACGGCAAGCGGCCAGGCGAGAGCTTAGAGGGCACTCCCCTGCACGAGACCAAGGCGGAAAAGCCAATCTCGAAGCGCCAGCAAGCCAAGAACAAAAAGGCAAAAGTACAGGAGGGAGGTGGAGAAGTGACAGAATCCTGAGGATGGAGTATTTTGACTCTATCCAGACAGACGGCCGATGATACCCATAGACACGAGCAGCAATGCACAAGAGAGATCATACCCACACCTTTGTGTTCTCTCAACATTACTACCTCGCAGGAACACTCAATGCTCAACTGCTACAATCAACTATATAACATAGAAACTAACAAAGCATAGACATCTGTATATTGTAAGAAATGAGACATCTACCACCACCACATCGCTGCCTGAACCTCCGGCGTCGGCTTTACCAACCTCCTTCCGAGATTTACCGTGACTCGACTCTGTAGCGCAACAGTGCTGATATCGAAAGGTAGAGGCTCTTCAACGGGCGTAGGTGCAGGCGCACCGGCTGCGACTTGGCTCTGAGCCTGCGCGCTTGTTGTTCCTTTTGGAGAAGGAGAGGGAGAAGTTGCTGATGCAAGCGATACCTCGACAGATGGTGTGACACTTGCAGATGATGATGTTGCAGCCGCCGACGAAGCAGAAGCAGAAGCAGATCCGCTAGCCATCATAGTTACACCCGCTCCAGCCGCACTCGTCGTAGTTCCTGCGACAAGGCCAGGCCGAGTCAGTGTAGCCGAGTCGATAGCTACGGTGCTGCTTGAGCTTGTCGAAGCAGCCTGCTGTGCTCCAGGGGGTGGTGAGCCCCCGGCCTCAACTGTTACAGCACTGCCCACGACAGTCTGCATGGTACTTTGACTCATTGTTGGCGCGCTGCTCATGGATCCTAGTTGGAAGGGCTGGGCCTGTGGTGCGGACATGGGGAAAGATCCAGCCGGACACATGCAAGCGCAGTTGCATTGAGAAGCTGCTGTAGCAGCGGCTGCACCACCAGATCCTGCGACGACGGTGACTGCAGCCGCAGCTTTCGAGGTAGTTGTAGCTCCCGCGAGGCCAGCGGCAGTTCCATTGCTTCCTCCGCCTGCGACAACGGTGACCGCGGCTGCTGCACCACCCGAGGATGCGGTACCGTTCGTTCCAGATCCTGAACCGGCGACAACAGTAACCGCGGCTGCTGCTCCACCTCCACCAGAAGCGCTAGCAACTCCAGCAGTACTGTTTCCATCGGCTTTGACTGTGACTGCCATGCCTACTGCAGTTGTTGTTGTTGCAGCAAGACCTCCGGCCGTAAGCTTGGCCGAGTCGATCGCTGGAGTACTGGCGGAAGTAGAGTTTGAAGCACCTTGAGCGCCAGCTGCGAGCTCTGATCCAGCCGATACAGTTACAGCAGCTGCAGGTGCCATGGCGGCTGCTGAACCCTTTGGTAATGTTAGCGATGACTATATTGAGACCTCGAACAACAACGTACAGTAGAGTTCTTGCTTTCCGCTAGACTGGCTGTCTGCATAGGCTCAGCAGCGGGCATAGCGGCCCCCTTAGCACCCATACTGCTTGAGTTTCCAGCAGCCATACCTCCCATCTGGGAAGGCGCATTCGTCCAGGGAATAGGGGTCACTTTTGGCAAAGCAGACTTCCCAGCGGGAAAGACTGTCTTTACCGCCTTTGACGAAGCGGAAGCCTCTGCCGGCTTCTCGACGGCGGCGGACGATGATGATGCAGTGGCAGCCTCTGGTGCCTCGGCCGCAGCCTTCGAAGATGTAGCTGAGGCTTCTTCGGCAGCTGATGACGAAGCTGATGCTTCTCCCTTGGCTGGTGACGATGCCGGTGCTGCTTCTGCCGGTGCTTCCCCTTTAGCTGAAGACGACGTAGTTGGTGCCTCTGCCTCCGCCGGTGCTGAAGCAGATGCTTCAGCTGGTGCTTTTGCGGCGGTTGACGACGATATGGCAGTGGCTTCTCCGGCTGCTGGTGACGATGCTGACGTCGCTTCAGCTGGGGCTGATTGCGATGCTGCTGCTGGCGCTTCTCCAGCGGGAGGTGTCGTTTCGGCTGCGCCCTGCGGCGGTGCTTCGACAAGCGTTGCTGCAATCTCCTGGCCATTGGGTTGAGTGACGATAGTCTGAACTATCTGAATAGTTTGAAAGTTACTACCATTTTGTGGTGCTCCAGACTGGGATGGTAGTTGGCCTTGTCCATTTGGTGCGAGTTGATTCGCTAGGTCTCCAGCAATATCGGCGCTGCCACTCTGACTAGAACCGGGTTTGGGAGCCAGCTGGTTTGCAAGATCTCCAGCAATGTCGCTTGACTTGATGTCACCTGCTGCTCCTTGGTCGGCACCCTGTGGCGTTCCTTGCGCACCACTCTGGCCCTGAGGCTGCGGGTTGTTAGTCTGGTTTGTCGATGGACTCTGCTTTTGCCCATTAAGCCCAATAAGGATATCGTCAACGCTCGTGGAGCCCCCACCGGCGATCTGGTTTGCGAGGTCTCCGCCGACATCATTCGTGTTGATGTCTCCGTTGCCACTCCTTTGGCCTTGTCCTTGGCCTTGCGCGAGCCCATTCAACAAGGCGTTTGCGTCCAGGCCGTTCTGTGCAAGCCTGGCGGCGATGTTTCCATTGTCCAGTGCACTGGCTTGCTCGGCAGCAGGTACGTTGAGTGCTTCTGTATCCCGTCGTTGCCAGTCGAGTCCCGATACCAAGTTGTCGATACGTCTGCCCGAGACTTCGGTTCGTATGTGAGTGTTGTGAAGATCAAGTACTGCCTGAGTGACCGTCTATACGCAGTCAGTGAAGAGTCCCTACAAGCAGATGATATACGTACTGCACTCATGAGCAGCAGGGCTGGTACCCAGGACAATCGAGTTCTAGCCATTGTAGAATCCTTGACGAAGTGAGAACCGGAAACGATAGAAAGAAAATTAGTAATTAGTACATCAACAGTCCAGCTGGAGTAGAATCGAAGGCAATGTCACAGACATGCAGAACTTCTCAGTACCTGCACAGCAGAAAGACCGAAGAGTTGAAGATGGAACGGAAACGTGTGGACACACAATGGAAACAGATAGTCCGGATGCAAACGAATGTAAGCTTCCGATAGTGCGAGAGCGTGCCAAACCGTTCAAAGGTTCATGACTGAGGCGAAAACTATCCTACTTAACGGGTCCGACATGTCAGCCCCGCTCAGCATGTTTCTAACCGTGTGGTGCTGGTTTCGAGCCTTCGCGGCTACTCGAACAGTGTTCAGGTGCGTCTCAAGGGTCGGAACGGTGTTCCTCAAATGGAGTCCCAGCGCGCAGTAGTGCAGCCGGTGATGGCATTGTCGGGTCAGCCTAGTCATCAGGGTTTGTTCCAGGCCAGTAACGCGCGACCCATGATCGACAGGCCCGCGAAAAGCGATTTTGGTGGTAGTCAAGCTTCACGATCGTCTGGCCAGCCGCTATGGTGGTGTAGTCTGACACGCGATGTGCGCGAGGCGATGGGGTTCACACCGGAGGCGTTTCACTCTGTGGAACATGGCGTTTTCTTCCTTCCGCTCGTGCATGAACGAAATCGATCTTCCATTACCGATCTATTTCCGCCCAAGTGCCGTGCGATAGAAAAGGCTTATCAATCGCGAGGTTGCAAAGTCGCGTTGTGCTGTGAAGCATGTGCGTAGGGCTGGTGATCGCGGGAGAAAGTCGTGCCTAGTAATCGTGGCTTGGCGGCCGATGACGTGCGTCATTACCCTGGGCCTGACGCTTGCCAGCCCCTGGGGCCAACTTCCATCGCAAAGAATACGATTCTCGCTCGTCGGAGTCGGCCAAATTTTGCCAGCGCAGCGTGGAACGTTCGGCTTCCGTATGTAGCGACGTAGCTGTAAGCTCTAGGCTTCTGTATATGTAGGCGCAACTCTGCTGTCAAGGTCCGCGCACACAACAACAGATCGTCCAGAGGTCATCATGGCCGCCATACACGTCCTCGATGACTATTATCTTGCCATCACCTTCCTCGTCACTGTTGCATACCAGCTGATCGGCTTTGCGATCGCCTTCTCGTTCAAATTCGACAAACTTACTGATTTTGCCGGCGGCACCAACTTCATCCTTCTTGCGATTATCACGCTTTCGTGCAGCGAGAACCGCGGCGATGCGCGCAACATTGTGGTATCGCTGTTTATCATGCTGTGGGCGGCAAGGTTGAGCGGCTTTCTTCTTTTCAGGATTCTCAAGACTGGCAAAGACGATCGTTTCGACGATAAGCGGGACAAGTTCTGGTCGTTTCTGGGATTCTGGGTGTTGTGAGTAGCTACAGACGTAAGCTGGGTGTCGTTACTGATGGGTTACAGTCAAATGTTCTGGGTCTGGACTGTATCCATGCCGGTCACTATTTTGAACTCGCCTAAAGTCAGTCGATTCAATCAGCCAGACTTTGGAACAGGTTGTGATATCGCTGGCATCATCCTGTGGTCAATCGGTTTCATCATGGAAAGTGTTTCCGACGTCCAAAAGTACAGGTTCCGTACTGCTCACGGTAGCGACGGCGCCGTCTGCAACGTCGGGTTCTTTGCCTGGACGCGCCACCCGAATTACTTCGGCGAGATGCTCATCCAATTCGGTAGGTGCTGCTCATTAAGTTTCTTAGGACCAAAACTGATTATGACAGGTATCTTCACGATCGCTGTATCTCCGGCTGCAAACAACTACGTCTCGGGCGGTGCATATGACGCTCTGTACGCGTCTATTCTCGGTCCATTCTTCCTGACTCTGCTGCTCATGTTCGTATCCGGTCTTACGCTGCAGGAACGGCCTGGCGCAAAGAAGAGATACGAGAAAGGCAACCGATGGCCCGAGTACGAGCAATACCTCCACCGAACGAGCATTCTCATACCTTTCCCGCCACAGCTATACGCCAAGCTTCCCGTCATTCTAAAGAGAACCATCTTCCTCGAGTTCCCAATCTATGTCTTTGACCCAGCCAAGCATGCGGACCAAGACAAAGTGCAAGCCAGAAACGCGGAGGAAGGTCAAACCAGGCCGAGTGATGAGCAAGGCCTTAGATCTTGAAGTATCAGATGTTCGATATGATGATACCCCTTTCTTGATTCTCAACCTTTATATAAACAACGTTGTTAGAGCGCTTCGTACCGCATAATCGTAATTCAATATTCTCCCGAAAGGCATGCCCAAAAGAAAACCAGCATTCGATTATGCGAAATCGTCATGGTGCAATCAAAACTTTACGTGTAGGGTAACAAGCCAAAAGGCGGTTTCTGTGTGTTCTATGCTAGATCTGTGTACCGACGTAGTCTGATGAACCACACGTCGCCTGCCCCTGCGTTAGGGGTGGCAAGAGCTCCAAGACTACAGATCCCAGCAATCCTCGTGCAGCGCATCTCTCGCCAAAGCTTCCACCGACCTCCGAGCAAGCCGTGTCCATGTCGGCGATGACATGTGAGAATGCAATCACCAGGTCGAGCAGTGGGATACAGCCCGCTTAGTCAGTCGCTGGGCGAATCAATCCACCCGGCCTTATCGCGCGAACATTGAAGATCACCTCACGCCATCGCATAAACTACACCCACGGGACGATGAGAAGAGTCAAAACCATCGAAATTTGTACCTCATGCTCGCATCTTTCCTTGGCTCGACGTCTTAGTTGGACGACTAGCAGCCATGAGCCTGTTGGCGCCTGTTTTCAACTCGGAAACTACTTCCATCCCGCGTCGCCAATCGATTAGAGCACCTGGAGATGCGATTGCGTCATTGCGTCACTCTGAGATGGCCTGCTTGTAGGACTGGAGGAGCAAATATAAGAGCCTGAAAACGCGCTTCGCCCTGCCGTTCGACCACCCTAGCATATCCTACATCCTTGACACCAATTCTTTGTCATCTCAACAAGACAACATTTGTTTTCACAATCATTGCGCAAGCTAAACCATCAGAATGACTACTACCCCAATTCACTCAACTGGCCGTGGAGGTATGCCATGCATGATACTTCAATATGCAACAACAGGAAAAGCTGATCGCTGACGTAGGCGCCGGCAACATTGGCCCCGACACCAACGTCTACACTGATGGAGGCATGGTTCGCGAGGGCGTTCAAGGCGAATCTCTCGATGGAGATTTTTCCACTGGCCGTGGGGGAGCTGGCAACATTGGAAAGTCACCTCGCGTTGGGCCGCAGTCTGACGAAGGTCGTCGCTCAGTAGACATGGTTCCTGAGATCAATCAGCGCAACGCGCAAGAGGAGTTCCACACCGGCGTACGTCATGTTATATGAGTAATATCAACCTCAACTGACATAATTGTAGCGAGGTGGAGCCGGAAACGTCTACAGTAAGTTCTGGCTGTACGAAGTGCATGTGAGACATATACTGACTTCGTACCCCTACCTCTGCAGAGGAGAAGCATGGCGGCCACAGCCAGTCACCCGACCGCAAGGGATTGGGCGACAAGGTCAAGGAAGTACTTCATTTGGACAAGAAGAAGGAACATGAGCCATCTCCTTTGGCACAGAACACGACTACGAACTAGATATGATACCCAAGTCAAGCGACTTTCCTGGAGGACTGGTAGTGGTATGAGCGTTGGACATCGATGATACCTCAGGCTATCGTCTCTCAATATGAGACAGCCTTGTTTTCTGTTTGGCAATTAATAGACACAGACACTCTTTCAACCATGTCCTTGAGTTTTGTATGACCTACCTAGATTGATGTCTGCATTGTGCCTGACTATGGTGGGATGCACACTAGCGCGGACCACGTGGGGTAGTCGCGATCGCAAGTCGCGTCATTGGGCTCCAGAAAATCCACCAAACTTCACCCTTCGACAACACCTTTGCGCAACATCACAATGAGTTCCAGCGAACATGACGCCGAGGCCCTCGTGCACTCCGATGATCCAAGTCACCCAGCGAACCACATCTGCACGCTCTGCGCAACGTTTTATAGCCTGGGCTGGGTACGATGATCTCCAGGCGTCAGGGGGACGCGAATGAAGACACGGTCGAGTGATGGCTAACACGGAGATTCCGCCAGGTGACAGGCACTGGCGGAGGAACGAGCATACGCCATGAAGACAAGATATACATTGCGCCCAGCGGCGTACAGAAAGAGCTCATGAAGCCTACCGACATGTTTGTTATGGACTTCAACAGCAAGGAGTACTTGAGGAGACCACAGGTATATCGCGCCATGCTGGACCACGGGAAGGTAGCTAAGAAGCATCTAGGTCCTGAAACCCTCAGCGTGCACGCCTCTCTTCCTCGCAGCCTTCGAACGCGGCGCCGGCTGCTGCATCCATACACACTCACAATGGGCCGTCCTCGTGACCCTCCTCGTCGAACGCGATTTCGGAAAAGACGCGTGCTTTGAGATCGAAGAGATCGAACAGATCAAGGGCATACCGAAAGGGAGAGGGAAGCAGGGTAACCTAGGTTACTATGACCGTCTGCGTATACCCATCATCGAGAACACCGCGCACGAAGAGGATTTGAGGGAGAGCTTGGAGGAGGCGATGGAGAAATACCCCGATTCGTACGCGATTCTTGTCAAGAGACACGGCATCTACGTGTGGGGCGACAACGTACACAAGGCGAAGACGCAGTGTGAGAGTATCGATTATATTCTGCAGCTGGCGGTGGAGATGAAGAAGTTGGGTCTCCCCTGGACAAAGTGAAGAGACAGCAAAACTCAGGCCTAATGCGTTGCGTACACGAGTGGGGTAAACATGAGGAGCCATGTGAAGAGTGTGTGTATTGGAGGGAGAGTTCTTTGAGCTAGTCTTGAGCCGCCATATCTTCCCCAATCGTTTCGCTCTCGATTTTCTTCATCAACCAAGCGTGTACAGTGATATCTTTGTTGTTTCCGCATGAAGCCATCGAGCCCTGCCCCCACAGTCTGTCCCGAGTCGCCCCTACTCACGGAACGCAACTTCGACTCCCTCTCTATGAAACGGCGCCCACGAAACTCGAGTATCAAAACTGCATTTCCCCTGAATCCCATTCGCATGACAAGAACACGCAATCACGATTTTATGTAAATTGGGAAATGTTGACAGTAGACCAGGAATTACCAGTCGTATGATCCATCGCAGATCCTGTTCCATAGGATCGTAGTAGTTTAGAAACTCTTCCTTGAGATTGTTGGAGTATTGATAGGAGGCTTGAGACCTGTCAGCCTCCATGAGTTCTTTTTGAAACGTCAGAAGAGCGCCAATGGTCCTCACGGAAATGGATCGTATCATCGCGAAGTGGGCATTTCGGATTCGATCTCGAAAACGCTTGAAGGCTTTGTAATCGTGGAAAGCAAAAGTGTTCTCGCGGTAGAAGATCAGAGCAGCCTCGGAGTAGATTTGTCGGCAGGTGCGAGGGAGGCTGAGCTGCCCTAGATTGCTTTTGAAGAGTTGTGTCGATGTGGAGCCATATTTGCGATATTTCAATCGTTTGAGGTTGGGATACACGGTTATACCACCGAGGGCGTAGCACCATATCTTTGCGCGGAGCTCGCCTGGTAGTCGCAGGAGAGGAGAGTTCACACTGTTGTCTTGGGCACTGGATACTGTTAGAGAGGCATGAGGATCGTTAAAGTCTTTACTTACATCGTCACAAGATGGTCTGGCGTTTGTGAAAGATCCAATAAGCCATCCTCTTTTTGCTCTTCGACTGGCGTCTTCTTACTTGAGGCGCTTGCTTGATCACACTTCTTGTGGGTTTGAGAAACCATGGGTAGTCTTGCGCCTGTGGTACTTATCGTTCGATTGGAGTTACTTTAGTTGGGCTTTTGACCGAACGACTCGGTGTATGTTCAGGGAATTGTTTCAGGTATTGGAGAAGGGGTGGTAGAAAAGAATTCAATCTTTGAATATGAGTTGAAGCGACCAAGGGCCTGAGCGAGCACACACAGTGGCAAGTACGGCGACTATTCACTCCGATACACTGACACATGCTTCTGCAGCTATGGCTGCCTTACTGCACGATGAATGGTCCACTCTACTAAAGACATCAGCTGACGTACCTAGGAAGCCCCCCTCGGTACTTCAGCTCGGCCCCTTTTGACTTGACCTCGATATCTCCATTCTGTGTCTCTACTTGGAACTGCCACCACTATGAACAAGCCCAAGCTCCCAGAAGAGGTTACTCAGCCCGTCACTGAAGCGCGCTACAACATGCGCAAGCGTCCTGCCAAACCGATCACGGAGTCTTCCAAGCGCGTCCATCGTACTCGCGGCGGTCTCGTCTCCTTGCGGAAAACACCAAAAAACCTCGTCTCCACGTGAGCCCTTCAGAAGCAGAAGACTTGAATACAGCTAATAGCATCCAAAGCGTCAAGTCCAACACGCAACACTCTCCCCTTCTCCGTCTTCCCGCCGAACTTCGAAACAAGATCTTCAGGTATGCTTTGAGAGGCGGCCGGTATATACACCGTGGGTAAGAGATATTACTGTACGATGTGAGACATTCGCTGACTTCATACACCCATGTTTAGGCACGGAGGCACCCGCGAATGGCGCCACCTCAACAGCGATAACGACGTCTTCCGGTCAACACCTGCCAACATCGCCCTACCGCGCGTCTGTCGTCAAATTTACTCCGAAACAGCTATTCTAGTATACTCCGAGAACTTGTTTTCCTTCAATAACGTCTTTGAACTCGATCGTTTTGTTGCTTCACGCAAACATGCTCAGCTCGAAGCCATGACGATGATTATGGTTGATATAAGTTGGGGCGCGTTTCAGAGTGGAAGCGAGGCTCTGAAGATGGTGCTTAGGAGCCTAGGCAGATGCAAGGGGTTGAAGAAACTGTATATGGGAGAGCTTAGGGGTCTATGGAGCACCAAGAAGGAGTTTGCTCGTGTGAAAGAAGCGGAAGCTGCAGTTGCAAAAGGCCAGGCAGGTGATATCGAGGTTACATTTGTGTCGCCATACACATTGGAACCTCTGCCGTGGTCATAGCACTGGTTAGGGAGACAGCTCAATCCCTTTAGTTGCGTTCGGTGAGGTGCGCTTGCCTCGCACATTTCAATAGACTATGGTGTCAGGTCATTTCATGCGATCGTATATTGCTTGTAAATTTCATAAGCCCGTGCACACCTAGTCCAGCTCCTTCATTTACCTGTTAATCTGCCAGTCTTCTGCCTTCTACCTTTATCGAGAACACTTTACCATACCCTGATCGGCAATCAATACATCCAATAGACCCAACCAACCAAATCAAACCAACGGAGTTTCCATGGAGGATTCAGGAGAACTTCAGGACATAAACCGCCTGAGTACTTCGCATGCTGAGCGCATACGTCGGTGAGTTCAAGAGTTCGCACATCCGCTACAACTCACTTACAGTCTAACAGAACCCAAGAGAACCAGGCAAACTCCCCTCTCCTCCGTCTTCCACCTGAGCTTCGTAACATCATCTACGAGTATGTGTTACGTATGAATCATCCGATAGAGATGATAAGAACAGCGATGAGGGACCGAGCCGGCCCCAAGCGGTATCTTCTCGCCCTCCTTGGAAGCTGCTCGCAGATCAACACAGAGACCGCTATGCTGCCTTACACTCTCAACGTCTTTGCTATGACGGGTTGGATAGCATGTTCCAATACATGGAAGCTACTTCATCATACCGGTCAGAAGCAACTACAGGCTATCAAGAGGTTGCAACTTAGGACATTTGTGGGGAGTATGGTCATGGGGCTAGAGGGCGAGCTCGCCTCTTTAAGGGGCTTGGAGATAATTGAGGTACGGGACAGCCGTGGTCAGTGGAACGAGAATCTGATCCGGCGGATAAATATGCATTTGCCAGGCGTTGTTATTTCTAAGAGTGAGGCGTTTCCTTAGAAACCGCTGAGAGGTCTTCGGACGAAAAGACCCTCACGATCGAACGCGAAAGACAGAGAAGAAGGCCTCGGGAGGTAGGGGAAACTGCATTTGGAAGTTAGACATCGAGTATTTGTGCTGACTGGGTACCGTGGACCCGTAATGCCTGAGGAACTAGGGCCGAGTAACGATGTAGTCAAGAGACACATAACTTGATATATGGCTCGTTGAATCGAATGAGATTCAAATAGAATTTTGAATATGTGATAGATATGAGGATGAATCTGTACTACATCATGGTGCAAATGACTTTCGCGACAACCCTTGTTAGTTGCGCATTACGTCATCAATCCTGGCATACCTACGCTAACCAAAGTCAATATCCCTGAGCGGATGGCGCCCAGGCCTCTGACATTCATCTACGAAGCCAGAGAACATGCCTCAATGGTCGCAAAGGTGTATCTTCTTTGCGTTACTATGATGCACACTATTCGAAAGGTATGAGTCGAAGCTTCATAGCTTTACAGGAAGACCGGTTCGACGTTACCACCCGTGGACGCCTGCTACTGACTCACCATTCTTGCGCCTCTGTGTCATCTCAACAGACTGTGTTGGTTCAACTTGTAATGTTATCTGGTGAGCCTGGCTGGTCATTTGGTGGCTACGCGCACTTCTGGAGGTGAGTCACTACTACTGCATTTCTGGTCCTTCCAGCCAGCGCGAACCGCTAGTGAGTATGTCGAGTGTAAGCATCCACAAAATCCAAGGAAAGAAAGAGCCATATTAAGCTGTATAAGCTTCCTTGAAATCGCACTACTGCAGTTATCACGCATATGCTGTATGCTATCTGCGTCCTCAAATATGTCGACGAGCAACTCTACCCACTGGGGTGAAGATCCATCGACGTCTGCGCCCGCGGCAGAGAACACCTACTCCACGCAGTTACAATCTCCGCTATTCCGCCTACCTCGAGAACTTCGCGATATCATCTACGAATACTATGCGGAAGGCAGGCGATCGTACGAGTACAACAAGGATACGAATAGGTTGCGCTACCGGGATGCAGCTGCGCGCGCAGAGAACCTCGGTCTAGTAGTGGCTTGTAAAATCGCAGCGGCAGAACTGAAACAAGTCGCTTTCCAGAAAGCCAAATTTAGTACACGATGCTCTATGTACGACATTCCGGAGTTCATGGGGTTGCGCTCAAAGGTCGCTCGCCTTCATTGCCGTAAGTCTTGCATTATATCATTATCCAGAGGTCTCGCTAATGCCGCGCTACTCTCCAGTGACAGACTTGGTTCAAACTCAGCGACAACGCATGTTAGTCTGCGTGGCTGAGTTGCTGCAAGACTCTGACTTTATCGATATCGAGGCGCGCTATCCAAACATGGGTACATTTGTGGGCGACATATTACCATATGCAGTCACTCGGCGACGTGATGTGTGGGCGCCTTTGATGAGAATGATATGGAAAAACGACGTTGCCAATCAAGCATGCATCGATGCCCTGCTGTTGGCATTAAATCGCGCGAACAACCGCAATCCAGAGAAGTTCGCCCAGCTTACGAGTGGAGTGTTCGACCAAGGAGTATGTCCTGTCGGGTGCGCTGTAAACCAAGAAAACCTTTTCAAGGAAGGATCGTTGAACGCCCTGCTCTCGTGGAAGCCCGATTCATGGTGGACACCTCGAGATGAAGATCTGTCCCGCATTGAGCGCCTTCTCTGTAGGCAGAAAGATCCTCAAGCACCACGTGCTGTGCATGAGGAGCTATATCATCTTTCTCTGAGCAATAGTAGATGCTACTTCTCTGCCGCTGCTATAGCTATCGACTACCGTAAGTCGATCTTTTTTCTTCTTGTTGCAAGCTTCCTTTGAACTCATTAGACCCGATCGCAGTGCCGTTATCATACCAAGGCACTATTGGATATTTTAGTATACTAACACACCTTGTAGTACATGGTATCCCGCCGAAGCAATGGCTGAACCTCCGCAAGATCGTCTTAAACGAGGATCGTGTGTCTAGGCTTCGTCCTGCATGTCATGCGCGTGGACTCATAGACTTCTGCAAGAGTAATTCGGCTTTACGTATCGAACATCGCATCGGCCTTCTAGACAATCTGCTCCCTCTGGTATCAGAACCGGGTATTGACGACCCAGACATACTAGGGCGCACTTGCGTGGACGTAATTGTCCCATGGATTGAAAACACCCTCTCGTTGGCTTCATATGGAATGCCAATTGATGCCTACCAACTCGTCATCGATGGTAGTACGCAAGAAACAGTCCACGCGTTTGAGATCCTCAAGCGTGCAGCAGCCATGCAGGAAGCTATGCTCGCTCAAGCCCAACGCAGCGGCGTGCAGCCTACGTCATGGCTCCACGACCCTCAGAAACATTGTACTTTTCCATTGCCGTGGCATCTGCCAGTAGGGCTTCCGAATGCCGTTCGCGATATAATGGCTGGCACGTCGAATATACAATTTACGGGCCCTGTGGGCGAGTTATGGGATCCAGATCTCATGTACATGAAGAGGAAAGACTGGACCATCGCAGATTGGCGAAAAGAATGGAAAGAGGAAATATGGTATGATTGCGTGAAGACGTCCTTTTACGTTGATACACAGACGTGGTATACGCAAGAGTGATAGAAATCGGACAAGGGCTGCCCATCATGTTACTGGTTTCAGCATCGGACACGGCAGCGAACGAGGAGTCGGCGCGGTGTAACATGCGCCATCTTTGCTTTCACAAGTTATGCGAGGTAGTCAATATACATGCAGACCGCGTATGATGACACTTCTACATATGCAATATTCGCTACCTTCTCGCCGAGTCTGTCGCTACACTGTCGAATAACACAAGAAGAAACCAAGCTCCTTCGCATTTACCTCCTTATCCATTATCTACAACCTCGCCACCTCCCTCCCCTCCAACAGCCCCTCGATAGTCTCCCTCCACACCTCTGCCGCCTCAGCACTAATAGAATTGAGATCATAGCTAACGCCGAACCCCACAATCCCCTCCGCACTAGTCGAGCTGCCAACCAGAAACTCGTCCTCCCTCGCTCTAACTCCAATCTTCACATCGCGGAAGTCCGCGGCGAAGTCCTTGTCCCCAAGATTCTGAACATCGTAAGTCCCGCGCTTGAAGAACGCAGCTAGAGGGCCGATGGACGAGACACCGCATGTCGCTCCGAAGCCTGCTGTGCTAGGTGCTAGAGAGCCTTGTGGATTTTGGAAAGAAGGTGAGCGACGCGACGGTGGGAGTTTCGCTTCGACGCGTTCGATCTGAGCGACGTATCCTGTTGCGAGGAGGCGGCCTGGTGAGCCTTTATCTAGTATACCTGCTGTACCTGTCTTTCCCTTTCCTTTTAGACGTTTCTGGTAGACACGCAACTCGCGGTTCGCGTGCTTCGCTACGAGCTTGAAGCGTCCTTCTACAGGTAGGTCGGATGATAAGAAGGGCATTACTATGCCCTCGCTAAAGGCGAGCATGCATGAGTCGGGCGGTGGCGGGTTTACGAAGAAGGCTCGGGGGTTTAACGGGAATGATGCTGTGAATGGGGGGTGGTTGGTTGATGGAGAACGCTTTTCGTGGATGGCCATCATTGCTAGGCCGGCGAGGGCGAAACATCCGGCTCCTATACTGACGTTTGCGGAGCGGCATAGTGATATCAGACGTGCTGAGGCGGCGGGCGAAAGGGATGCGGATACATGACCACATGACATTGGAGGGCGGGTCGAAGGGCTGTAGTCGAAGATCTTGTTGAACTTGGGTTCGAGCGGTACTGGCTCCTCTAACCTCTTCTCCCTTCGCAGCGGGTTCGTAAAAGTGGGTGGTAGTCCTCCTTTCTTCACGTGCCGCAACACTCTGATGAGCGCCCAGAACCAGCGCTGTCTCGCTTTGTTGCCTGCGATCGGGGGGTACAGATCTTCTTGGGCGGCTGGCAAGACTGTTTTGATCTTTTCTGATATACGGAGGGACTCGATGTCTGCTAGGATATCCTGGGATGGTTGGTTGAAGATGCGAGTGAAATGACTGAACCAGCTGTACGCCGAGAGACCATCGGATATTTGATGCGCGATTACGATGAGGAAGCGCAGCTCATATGTTCCGTCTGGAAGTTGTCGCAAAGGTAAGACATGGAACTTTGACAGGCACTTCGTGGGTTCAATGATGCGAGTTACGTTGTAGGCGTGGTGGTACAGGTCTTTCTCATTGACTTCCTCGTACGCTTCTTCGATCCAAACAATGCTCTTCTCGACATCTTGAATGGCAGAATCTTGAGAACTGGGTACATCGACGGCAAAGGCTCTTCTTCCTGTTTCTTGATCATCGATCACTCGAGACAGGAGTAAAGGGTGCTGAAGGCGAAGAGAAGTCCAGGCAAGCGCTATCTTGCGCCTCAGCTCTGATTTCGAGAGCTTGTGTTGGACTGCTAATGTGAAGAGGGCCGTCATATCTGTCATACGGTCAGTCGCGTTTCAACCATGCTCGATATGACAAGGGTACCTCTCTTTAGGCAATTGAGAAATGAGTATAACATATTCTAAACATCCTACATACCTGCCCGGCCACCGTAATACGCGCCATCAGAGTCAAAAGAAGTCTCCACTAGCCCGAGAGGACGCTTGAACAGCTGGGTGCCATCTGCATCTTCTGACAGCTTCCACTCGGCATAGTTTGATGCGTATTTGTCCAACCAGTGGCTCTGCTCTTGCTTTCGTGGTGTCATGACACCTTTTTGGCGTGCAATTCCAGGAGGATGGAGGTCATGCAAAGTTTTTCGCCACTTCTTTGTGCGAGCAATTGGAAGCTCGAGCGTATGTCAACAATGAAGAAAGTGTATCAAAAGGATAACATATGTACAGATTGAAAAGCGACAGAGTTAGAAGGCGGAGTCGGAATGACTGTTAGATTGTGAGATGAGCGGGTCGGCCAGGTCCGCTCGAGTCATGGACGTTAGTCGCTAAGATGCCGTCATTGCCACGACGATCAGTTGATAGGACCTCACACTCTGATCACATACGCTGTTGTACGTTGACATGCTGCAACACATTAATACTGTTCATTCTCGAGGGAGCATGCAGTATAATAAACCTGGAAATGATGAAGCTCCTTTCTATGGCGCCGTGCATGTTCCTTCACGGACTGGGTATCGCCAACGCAACAATTTGATCAACCACCCCTTCCCACCACAGTCTTCTAAACTACATCCTCCATCTCGTCCTCGCCCTCTGAGTCGCCATCACCGGGACCCTCTGGCGCAGCTGCCTCTGCCTGCTTACTGGTATCGCGCTGGTTGTCAAAGACAGCCTGCCGCTTCCAGTTGCTCGCAAAGGGCCCAGACTTGACAAGCAGCGCAATGTCGCCAAGCACCTCCTTGAGATACTGCTCTGGTTGTTTTGTGCGCTGCTTGATAGCCTTCATCGGCCAGTACTGGTATTCGTCGAACAGCTGGTGCAGTACGTCGATGAGGTCGGAACGAGCCATACGAGCCGCCTTGTTCTGCTGTGACTTGGCTTTGGTCGTGGGCTTGATGAAGTTCTTGAAGCGGTTGTTGAGGGTGATGGAGTTGTTGACGTCAGAGACTTCGGTGTCTTTCGTGATGATGGTGGTGGTGTAGGAGCCTTGAATGGCTTGCTTGATGCGCGCGGCGCTGAAGTCCTTGAACTCTTTGGTTTCGAGAGGATTCGCGTTATACTGCCGTGTCGCGTGGCCGACGAGGGCAGTCTGTTTGGGGATCGCCTTCTTGTACTTGCTCCGTTTTTGGACGCGCGCATTCGGATCTTGTACACCACCACCATAGCCTCCGTGGCCTCTCCCATAGCCGAAGCCTTGTCCCTTGAACCCTGGCAGATCCTTCTCTGTAAAGATGTATGTGTTACCCAGTTGCGCTTCGGAAGCGGTTGCAGGATCGAGCTGGAAGGCGGAGGGTAAGTTGGACTTTGCGCGCCAACGATCGTCGAGGAAGACGCGCATAGGCTTGTCCTTGTCGATGCCGCTCGTCGTAGCGAATGCGAGGACTTCGCCGATCTGTATCTGATCGTTGTCGTTGCCGTCGGCGACGTTTTCCCACTTAGACACTGCCTCGTAGAGCCAGTCTGGAATACGCGTGAGCCAGACATCCTGTTGAGGATTGTCCTTATTGATGCTCATCTCGCCGGTGTCCTCGTAGAAGTCATCGTCCATGAAACCTATGTCGCCTTCCGCCTTGATTCCAGCTTCTGTCTTGATGCCGTTCATGGTAGCGAGTGTGTGTGTGTTGTTGCCTGGGGTGAGTTGGTAGTGATGATGAAAGATCGACTGACTGGGGCGCGCTCTTCCCCGACGCGCTTCCGCACTAGCGTGCCAAGCGCTTATCGATAATGCAGCTCTGGAGAGGTCGCGCTTGCCCCACGTCTGCTGCCTATCAACAACCAACAGGTACGACCGAATCTCGTTTGCAGCTACAGAGTGATCCCTTTGTCCTCGCCATTCATTCTCGTATATCCACTCGGGTCGAGCCCTAAACGTCTTCTCAACCAACCCAGCTCATCCAAACCCCTCGCAATGGCTTCACAAGCTGTCACCTCGGCTTTACAGCAGATTGAGGCGGCACCGGCCAGCGAAAAGCCCTCTCAGTACACTGCTCTCCTCCAGCAAATCATAGAATCATCCACCAATGTCGCCGCCGATCTGAACGCATACGCACAAACTCTCCTCGATGACTCGCTCGGCATAGTCGTTCTGCGGCCACTCCTCGCTGCTTTCGTAGATGCGTTCCGCACGGTCAAGGAACCCGACGCCAGGATTGAAGTTGGAGAGAAGGTCATCACACTATTACAGTCCAAGGGCGCGGGCCAGTATGAGGAGCAGGACACTCAGATCAAGCATGCTCTGGCGGATGCGTTCGAACAGAACGATGACTTCAGACGGTCAGCGCAGACGCTCGCGACCATAAACCTTGAGTCGACACAAAAGTCTGTCTCCGCGGATGACAAGGCGCAGGTCTGGATCCGGATAGTGCGGTGTTATCTGGAGGAAGACGATCCGACGAGCGCCTTCACACATCTGAACAAGATCAAGAACATCATCTTCAACGTACAAGACAAGGCCACCAAGGTCATGTTCCAGTTGAGTCAAGCCCGCATTCTCGACTCGCAACGGTCCTTCCTTGATGCTGCGCAGGGATACTACACCTTGAGTAACGAGCCAGTTGTGGACGCTGAAGAGCGCGACAACTTTCTTGGGAAAGCAATCATATGTGCAGTCCTCGCTCCTGCTGGTCCGCAACGAGGTAAGATGTTGGCCAAGCTGTACAAGGACGACCGAGCCAGTTCCGCCGACGACTACGCCATCCTCGAGAAGATCTTCCTGAACCGTCTTCTCACACCTGCCGAGATCAAAGCCTTCTCCGCCAAGCTCGAACCTCACCATCTCGCCCGGGCCGCTGATGGCTTGACTGTGCTCGACAAGGCTATCCTGGAACACAACTTGCTCGGCGCCTCGAAGCTCTACAACAACATTGGATTTGATCAGCTGGGTGAACTACTGGGCATCGACGCTGAGAAGGCCGAGGACTACGCGGCAAAGATGTTAGAGCAAGGCCGACTTGCCGGTTACATCGACCAGATCGACCGATACGTTTTCTTCGAGGGCGAGGCCAGTGGTGAGCGTAAAACAGGGCACGCAGAGCGCGTTGTCGGCAAAGAGCTACGGAAGTGGGATGCCAACGTCACAGGCCTGGCAGAGGAGGTGGAGAAGGTCACGTCGATGATCCAGAACCAATATCCCGACTTCTATGCAGCGCAGGTGGTGCACTAGTGTCGAATCGATATTACCAGCAGCGATGATGAGTAGGCGAAGCATAAACGGCGTCCGGGATCGTATATACCCAATGTACACTTAGACATGAATACGAGCATGATATCGTACTCCCATTGCTGAGATATTGCATTCACGTAACAGCCCCGAGGCTGACATGCTCGTGTTATCTGTACATATGATACATTCAAAGACGCATCCCGCCTCTCGACGCCACCACTATTGTACACTCTCCTTACCCTCTTGGCCCAACACAGCCTCATACTCCTCCAGACTCTTAACTTCCAAATCACTTATCTTCAAGACTGTGAAGTACTGTTTGCTCATAACATGCTTGACATGTCTCCGTCTCCTTTTAGTCTTCTCTTCCACCCTCAACGGCTCAGTCTCCACACCCACAACCCGCGCTCTGCATGTGAATAACCGCTCGTCCAGATAAAACACCTTCTTCCCACGATCCGCATTTCCCTTAACGGGCTCTGGGGCTTTTAACGTGTAGTCGCGCGATCCAATGTGTGTAGCGCGGTTCAGACGCAGAACATCGCCTGGTCGTACATGTGGCATTTGGAAGGGGAGGCGAAGCGTGTCTCCGCGAGTGAGGAGGTATGGGCGGCCATGTAGATGTGCGGTTATGTAGTGTGCTGGCTGCGATTGTAGGAGGGGAAGGAGCTTGCGGATGGAGGGTGTGAGGGTTTGCGAGAGGATGTCTGAGCGAGCGTTTGGTGAGGCTTTGATGTCGTTTGTGGAAGCGGGCGCTGGGGCGTCTTTGGGGAGAGGCTGTGGTGTTTGAGCGCGCTCTTTGGCTTCGTCTGATATGCGGTGGCCGGATTGGATGAGCGGCTCGGGCGTATTCGATGTGTCGAGGTTGTGCGATACGGTTGTTATGCCTGCGCGGCGGATCGTCGGTTGGATTAGCGTTCTCGATTCGAAGAGCGCATGGCGTGCGGAGCGAGCGAATAGAGCCATTACTGGGGTTTGTGGGATGCAATGGCTGGGGTGGCTGCTGAAGAACGCATCTTTGGTGTTGCGGGAGTCCGATGTTGAAGAATCCCGCATCGCGCTAGTGGGGGCTAGTGCCGAACTTTTTGGAGGCAAGGCGGCTGGTGGAAGAGACTCCACTCCACTACACCACCCTTACAGCATACACAGAGGTACTCGCCGCTATGCCTCAGAACGAGTATATCGAGCGCTTTACGAAGCAGTACGTCTACACCGATCCTGCATCTCTCATTCTACAACGCCTACCTCGGCACCAATCCTGCGGTCTCGCGATTTGCGCTTTGCGCCTCAACACCAGAACACATGACTAACCGTATGCTATAGGCACGGAAAGCGCTTCGATCATGACGAGCGCCAACGGAAGAAGATTGCCCGTGAAGGGCACAATGCCTCGAAGAAGGCGCAAAACTTCCGTGGTCTGAGGGCCAAGTTGTACGCCGAGAAGCGTCGCAAGGAGAAGATCCAGATGAAGCAGAAGATCCGCGCACACGAGGAGAGGAGTGAGTGTTTCTGTACACACTGGCATGAACTATACGCTAACCCGATCTCTCAGACGTCAAATCCAACGAGGCCCCCGAGCCAGCCACCGACGCCCTCCCTGCCTACCTCCTTGACCGTAGCAACGAGAAGAACGCAAAGGCCCTATCATCAGCCATCAAGCAGAAGCGTAACGAGAAGGCCGCACGCTTCTCTGTCCCCCTACCAAAGGTCAAGGGTATTTCCGAGGAAGAAATGTTCTCAGTCGTCAAGACAGGAAAGAAGACCAAGAAGAAGAGCTGGAAACGCATGATAACTAAGCCTACGTTCGTTGGACCAGGGTTTACGCGTCGTCCCGTGAAGTACGAGCGCTTCATCCGACCTATGGGTCTCCGTTACAAGAAGGCCAACGTGACGCATCCTGAGCTGAACGTCACGGTCCAACTGCCCATCATCTCCGTAAAGAAGAATCCCCAGCAGCCTATGTACACCCAACTCGGCGTTCTAACCAAGGGAACTATCATTGAGGTGAACGTCTCAGAACTCGGTTTAGTGACTGCTGGAGGAAAGGTCGTTTGGGGTCGGTATGCACAAATCACCAACAATCCCGAAAACGACGGGTGCTTGAACGCCGTTCTTCTCGTCTAAGCTTCCTACTAAGAAGGACGAAACGCAAACAATGCATTTGATGGCGTTATGTGGGTCAGCAGTCGAATTCCAAGGCGTTGCGGCGATTACGAGACAACGGGATTTGCTAGGCAGGGAAAGAGGATTATCGGCCGATGATGCAACTGAGCATGTATATCTTGGAGGACTTTTAGCTAGCAAAAAAAGAATAATGATACTACATTGATCAAGCAAGCAGTCGTGTAATTCATGCTGGTGATAATTACGATGCTGGATTAAATACCCAACCATGACCGCCCAATGACCGCCCAAACCGTGGTATCTTCCCAGTCCATCCATCCATCTCTGCATAAAGAAAAACGCCAAAAGATTCTTCCCACCCAAGGTACCAAATAGCTGGTTCACATCTACAAAGCGACGTTATACGATAACGTCGCTCAAATCCACATGCCTTCTCCTTCTAGCCACATCCCCTGCTAGAGCCCTTCCATCGCTGTCCAGCGCCTCATCACCCGCCCAATCCACAACAATCTCATCGCGGACCTCATCATCGAAACTACCCCTCCGCCCCGTCTTATCCGCCCAGCCCGTGCGTTCAAGCTCGATGATACCGCCGAACCTTCTCTCGCCATTCGCAACGAAAAGAGACTGGCCATCAGGCGTAAACGACACACCACCCGCGGGGCCGAAGAAATCGAAAGTCTGCTTTGACTCCCACGTCTGCGCGTTGATGATGTTGAGGAAGTCATCTGCTTCGGCGGCAACGAGAACACGCGGGCCGGAGCCGATGGGCGAGAAGTGGAGGGAACGCGGGACACTGAGTTCGCTCTTCATGACGGCGAGGGGCTTCTCCCAGTAGCGCGCGTCCCAGACGACGATGGTGGAATCCTGCGCGGCGGTCGCGACGTGAATGCCGTCGTCGGCCCAGGCACAGGCGAAGGCGTCGTCGGTGTGCGAGTTTAGCGTTTCGAAGGGCTGGCCGGTTTCGGCGTTTGTGATGAGCGTTTCTTGGAAATCGCCGACGACGACGCGCATCCGTCCATTTGGACTGGTAGCCGAGCAGTTGACAGCTGCGGGGTAGAGGAACGAGTGGATGAAGGTGTTGGTGCCGCAGTCGAGCACGCGGAGGCGGTGGTCGTTGGAACAGAGGACGGCTTGTGGGGTGTAGGTTCGCCGTGAGGGGAAGAGGTGCATGTGATTAACTATGCGTGACTTGGTGTCTGTTGCAAAGTCGGTGGTGCGGCCGAATGTGCAGGGCGAGCCGTGGGTTGAGGAGAGGTTGGTGATGGCGTACTCGCCTTCGAAAGCACCGGCGATGAGTACGTCGCCGTGGGAAGCGATAGTGGTAATCGATGCATCGGGAGCCAGGTGTTTGCTGAGGTCAACGACGGCGTCTTCGGATGTACCTTCTGCGTCTGTGTGGAGTACTTGGTGACCTTTTGCATAGTAGATATCATTGCGAGATGTGGCCGTCAGAACATTCCGCAGCTGGAAGTGAGGAACAAAGGCACGGGGGCTGGTGTTGATCCTTCGGAACTGGAAGAAGCTGTCTGTGTTGGGTGTTGAATGGACGTGCTGTGATAAGTTAGCCAGTGAACCTCATAAGACATAAAGAAGCTCGTTTGTCCCCCAACAATACCACACCCTGGAGGGATGTACGTGTTCTCCATCATTCGGTCCTGCAGAACACAGTAATGTCTTCAGGGTGTGTAATAGCTGGAGCAAGAAAACACTTCTTCGTACTATGCATACCTTGCGAACCTGCTTCACACTGTGAGGCACCCGCTGACGCTCATGTTGCGACCTTGCTCTCCGTACCGAAGCCCTAGTAGTCTTCCGGGCGGTCCAATCAATTCCCTGGTAATCATACTCATCACCCTTGAGATCTTCTCGGGTAATGAAATCCGGCAGCTGGATGAGATCCAGACCAGGCACAACACCGGGCTTCCACTGCCCGTAGAAGCGGTGGAAGTAGGACGTAATGGGACAAAAGGCCGCCCGGTCCTGTATACTCAGGTGCGGTTCGTTGAGTGTTGGCGGTGGCTCAAGTAATAGGTCAGTACCGTATGGCAGGTTGCCTGCTATGGTGACCGGCGCAATGAAGTGTGTAGTGGATGTGTGGTGCTGAGGTATGCTGGAGCCTGCAAACATGTCGAAAGCGTTGTATGTGACATAGGATGGATGGACTGGCCCGAAGCCAAACATGTCTTCTATCGTGCCTCCCTCATCCAGCGAGGGGTCCCCATCGTCGCTGTTTGCTCCTGCCTGATGCGACTCGGGCATGGCTTCCATGAAATGCTGGTAGTCCTCTAGCGATATCCCCCCACCATCGTCATCGTCGTCGCCGTCGTCCCCCTCGTCATCGGGCGGTCTGTTGTCGGAGAGGGTCGCTAGCGTCACAGCAGCAGCCAGTGCGCTGGGTGAGTGCGGCCAGTCTCCAGCGGGCGGGTGGGCGTGCGGCGGCGTTGTGGGATGTGTGGTGGAGTGTGGCGCGGGCCAGTTGTGCATGCTGGCCATCGACGCCCGCTATCCGCCTGATAGCCAGTGCAGCGGGGCCGCCGAGGCAGGTTCTTGGGGCAGTTGCGTCTGCGACGAAATGGTCGGCTGGTGTAGTTGTAGAGAGGCGTTGGGGCGCAAGGTATAGGCTTGTCTGGCGTGGGGGAGGCGACTAGGCCGAAGCATAGGCTCAGGCAGAATGCAGCAGTCAAGTCCAGGGCCCAGGGGCTGACTGGCTAGGCTCTTCGCTTCGCAGGCTGACTGGGTCGCGTTCGGCGCTCGACCTGGCTCTCCAGGCGCTGCATGCGACAGAGGTACGTCCAGGCTAATTGTGGGGTTGCTTCTGGCAAGTCACAGTCGGGTATTGGCTGCGGGAGAGTTGGGCTGGGCTGCAGGGCAGGGCAGGGTGACGGTCATGAATATGGCTATGCGCGTCGGGACGGCTTCTGAAGCTCCAATGCCGTCAGATATATATGCCACGCTCCACGTCGTCGAATATTCCCATCGAGCCCTCCTCCGCGGGCCTCTAGTCTGAACACGGGGGGATCGGACAGCCCACCCCCAAGCCTGACTAGCGACTCCACCATCTCTCAGATCTCCAGACGTTAGATCTGTGTATTCACGCTGCTCGACTCCACGCTGTCACCAGGCGCTCAGGGTTAAGCGGCTGCGGCGTGTCGACGGACCGTGATACAACTCACATGGCACTGCCAACACGACAACCTTCTGGAGCCAAGGCCCGGCGACGAGAATGCAGTGGCCACCCACCATTACACACCCACGTCCACATCTGCTCTTGTCAGGCCTCTTTTGGGACACAGACAGCACACCAGCTTCGCTAAGCGCATCTTCTGGGTGATGTGCTGAGCGCCGGCCCACGGTTGCACGGCTATTTCGTGGAGCAAATCAGACGTCGGTTCCCACCGCGCCTCCCCAGACTGTGGCTCGAACGCCGTTTTTGTCTCCCCTTGCCGTTCTGCCTGTGGACAACGGTGCTGGCACTCCACGACAGCACGCCACAGATCGCTCCAGCGAAACTCGAACCACCCTGCGGGCGCGCTGGGCGCACAGGGCGGATCTTGAGACTGCAAAACAGCACAGGAACACTGATGCGAGGTCATTCATCAAAGTGGTATTTCAGCATCGGTATGCCGTGTCTCGCGAGAGCTGACGACATGCCGTAAGAATGTATTACTAGTGCGAGGTGCCTACGTGACCCCGACGGCGAAGTGGAAATGCCACCATCTCATAAACGATGACAGAAATGGCCTGCTAAAACGAACACCCCAGGAATGCAGCAAATCATGTAGTACATATGCAGTCCGCTCCTACGCGACGCCTCATTGCGAAATCAATTATCATAGTACTGGTCGTATCCCTGCTGCTGTTGCTGCGGTGGCCATCCGCCAGCCGATGTCGCCGCTGGTGTCTTGAGTCTTCGTTCTGTTGGTGCCCAACGTCAGTGACTGCATTATCGCGAGAAGTTGTGTTCCTTACCTGCTTCAAAGTCATGCCACCTGCGCATCGTGATCTTGCTGCTGTCGAACTCTCCCTCATACTCCAGTCCTGCCTTCTTCGTCTTCTCGCCCGCCGTCTTTCGAGTATCTCCCCAGCTGAAGTCGTCAAACTTCCAGAAGGCATACGTCGGAAGCACAAAATTCCAAACAGGCAGTGACAGCAGATAGACGAACATCCAGGCGACGTAAGACCATCGATGAGCCGTTACGATGATAAGAACCGCGGGTAAACCAAGAATGAGCGCTAGCAGGATGAGGGGTATGACAGGAGCTTCGGTGTGGAGGATGGCGGCTTTGATAGCGATAGCGACTGGACGTGGTCAGCAAAGCCAGAATTTCAAGATGGGGTACGGGGGCTTACTTAGGTAGAAGGTAAAGGCAATGGCGGCCGGGAGGACCAGGGTTCCGATCAACTCGATGAACACAACGAACTGCATGCTGAAGCAGAAGGTGCCACACAGATCTCGCACTAGCACAAGCTCCATCAGGTTGTGGACCGTACTATTAATCCATCGTCTGCGCTGTGACAGCAAGACTTTGAACTCGTCCGGTACAGTGGTTTTGCAAACGGCTTGCGGCACAAAAACCTGTTTCCGCTTGGGGAACGTCTTGAGCATAAGCGTCGACAGATAACGATCTTCACCTAGTAGTAGCAGATTCTTCTTGTGCAACGTATCGACCACGTTCTCCGAATAGTGCTCGACGACGTCAGGGTTAGCCAAGATCGGGACCCAGTAGTTCTGACCGCCCTTGGGAGCCTTGATGCGGTACATGCAGAAACAACCTGGCAAGCAAGTGACACCACCAAAGACCGACTCGAATGACTTTGCCAAGTGGTGGGAGATGAAGTATCTAGTACGATTAGTGGCGCGATTGTCAGACACGGCAAATGCACTTACTCAAACACCTGGATCATGGAGACCCACGAATCCCGCTTATTGGCAATCTTTGTTTCGCCGCAGAGCCCCATGATATCTGGATCCTTTACCATGGCTGAGATCATGTGCGTCAAGCTGTCAGGGAAGACCTTTGTGTCGGCGTCCACCATGAGGACTATCTCATAGAAATCAGGCGATATGCCAGTAATCTTCCAGATACCGTTGAACATCTCAAACTCAAGCTCCGTCATACGCTCGTCAAACATGACCTTTTGCAAGAACGACATGAGGATGATCTGACTGTCTCGCTTTCCACGATTGCCAGGCTTGGACTTCTTGGCCTCATCAGGTGTACCACACTTTACCACTAGCATCACCGGAACACGTTGCTGCTTCTCGACGGGAATGCGCGTCGTCTCGCCATAGTCATAGAAACCCGAGTAGATCTTGGCCATGTTGTGTCGTTTGGAGCCACTGGCGACTGCGACGTACGAGTGCGCTTGAACCTCGTGGGGCAATACCGCGTGATCCCTCATCATACCAAGACAGACTTCGGGCGTTGTCAAGTCTTCACCGTGACCCTTGATCATACCGTCGCAAATGATGAGAATCAACTTGTGACTGTTGGGGTAGTCGGTGGTAGCAATGGAGTCGAGTGTAGTTCGCAGACCTTCGGGTCCTTCAGAGTAGGCGGTGACAAGACAGATGGTATGAGCCAATGGGTATCCGAAAGGCTGCCACTCTGGAGGAGGCTGAGGCACGACTGCTTCGTGTGTGAAACCTGCGGGCCCGGAACCTTCGACGCTAGAGTAACGGTTGGTATCGGTGTTACCGGAAAGGAGTAGGCTAGATCGAGATTCCTGTGCCGTAAATACCGCATTGTGTTTTCCATCCATGGGCATAGTGCCCTGGCTGGCGTTGAGTTGCTTGTACATGCCACCGTTCGATCCGAGGACACGAGATGCTGTGCTCTGGCTAGTCATGGTTGTAGGCGGGGCACGGGTCTTTGCGTTCTTGTCAACCGAGTAGGGGCTGGTGAACCTCGAAGTTTGTGGCAAGAAGGTACTGCCACGCTTGTTGCTGCGGTCAGAGCCGGACGATGGATCCATGAGCTTTGGCGGTGGGCGGTAGATGTCATCACTCCATTCCTCGATCTGCTGCTTTCGCTGCTTAGAGTCGGCGGGGCCAATAGATGTCTTGGTAGCAGCAAACTTCTTGCTGATGAACCACTGGAAGATCAAAGCGAGGACGAACTTGGCCATGACAACAGCCAGGATGAAGACGAGCGAGACGTAAAGGACAACTTTGGAAGCAATGCAGCCAATGCTCTCTGTGTCGATGGAGCCAACTTTAATAGTCTCGGTGAAGCAACGAGCTACCTGCTTCTCGTAGCTGGACGAGTACGCACGGGTGACATCGACACCGCGAACAGCGGGGTTCTGGCGGATTTCATCGAATAGAGGTGGGATGTTGACCTGGGTTCGGTTGAACCAGTCGAGCAAGTTTAGGTCAAGCACATCACCACCCCAGACCATCAGATTCCTGGAGCTGTTGCGGATGTCCTCCCAGGTGTAGTAAACATCACCAGCATTGTGGAGGCTGTAGAAGCCCCTGCGAGCTTTGTCCGAGGTGTGGCAGAGGTAACCGTTGTACTCCAAGAAGGTGGTGTTGGGCTTGGTCGATCCATCTTGGTTGAACAGTCGGCACGGGAAATACCAGCCTAGGTCTCCGTTGCCGGTTGTGGGGATTCCAGAGTTCTCCTTTTCAGTGATGAGACCCTTGCAGGCTCCGTTGACGTTTTGGAACAAGAAGCTGGCATCCTGACCGCCATGTTTCTCAGGAAGATCGAACAGGACGTTTGCGTCTTCGGGGACGCCACGGGCTCTGGGGTGCTTGGACTGGGCGAGATCATAGGCTTTGCCGTGAATGATGAGGTATCCACCGCCGACTTCGTTCGTCCTGAGACGAGCATTGCCGCCAGAGGGGCAGACAGTTTCCGTAAAACCGAATGTAAGGTAACCAACGAACGTGCAGATGAGCATGATGATGCTGACGAGTCCGACCTTCTCTCTCCAGGCTCGCTGCTGCGCCTTCTGCGGCTTTCCAAAGCACTTCAGGATAGCGTTCGGGCACCAGAAGGTGACGATGGCGCAGTAGACGTTCCACAGACTAGGTGGGCGTAGCTTGTCCTGCTCCTTCTGGCGCTGCTTCTCGCGCGCCTTCATTGTCTCGCTCCGTGTCAACTTGCGTTGTATCCGCGGCTCTCCGTCGTCCATGGGAGCCTGCTTGTCATTGTAGCCTCCGCCTGAGGCATTTCGCAGGTGTGGGGGCTTGACATCGGTACTGTCTGAGCTGACCGTTTCAGCTTCCAGGTGGTCTTCGAGGATAGGGTCGTTGCCGGTCGTCGAGGGGTGGACGTCCATGCGCTGGGCGTGTTTGCGGTAGTGATAGTTTGGGTGGCTTGGGTCGTTTCGTTGGCGCTCGGGGCGGATGAGGCTGCGCTTCCTTCCCAGTTCAGGCCCAGTGGAATTGGTTTGGCCTCGCATTATAGGATCACGCTCCATGGGCACGGGGGTGCCGGGTGAAGGAAGCGCGCGGGCATAGGATTGGGTGCCGCTCTTGCTGTTGGAGCGGTCGTGCGATCGCGTGTTCTCCAGGTCGGACGTCCTTCTCCTGCGATGGTGCGAGTCGCGGTGTGCATGGCGCCGCTCGCCCCGTCGTGGCGGCGACGACTCTTCGGGTCGCTGCGGTAGCGACATTTGCGTGAGGATGCGAGCTCAGCTGTTGTTACACAGTGGGGCTGCAGCGCGGAACCCTTGTCGGCCCGGGAAGAATACGTATGGCGACTCTATGAGGTTGCTGATCGCATGAATGGGACGATGCGTGTCTGGGGTGGTCGAGGTCGCGGAAAGGCGGTGGGTCGTAATTTCCGTTTTCAACGAGTGATGGCTGGCTGCGGCAGGAGCGAGTGCGGTGCCGGAATAACCAGTGTGTGCAGTGTGCTGTATTGTAGTGAAAGACGGTCCTAACGAGCGACGAGGAAAACCGACGAGACCCCGGGCGATACAATAGGTGTTGCTAGAGCGATGGCTGATGGGGGCGAAGTTGGCCAGGGGGGTGCTATTTTGGGGCTTTCGTTCCGCCACTAGCACAAGGCCATCGCTAGAGCATACATAAACACGGGAACTCTTCTGACTTCGTGATGATCAGAGACTACGGCTGTCGAGGCATGCATTTTCCAGTGTCTGCCTCGGCGATACTGCAGTAGTACTACGTGATCTCTCTATCCTTATGCCTCTCCCCACAGATGTCGCTGTCACACCACAGAGCCCTCAGGCTGTACCTAGGGACGCTGCTACATGAGCGGACCCCTGCATGCACCAAATCCTGCAGCCCACGGAGCCAAACGGTTACCCTGGATCGACGTACTATCAATTTCCCTATCTACTAACCTCACGTCTCCTTTTCAACATTTCTAGACATCAACTCAAAACGCTCCCTTCTTCGCAACGTGCCCGGCGGCCTTCATGTAAGGGTGTCCAGCTTCTCAGCCCACCGGTCTATTATTTCTATTGACGCCGAGGGCGGTCGCCACTACCACTACCGCATGTCAACACGGCGCGTGCAATGCACAGGCTGCCTGAAATAAAAAGGACTGTGCCCCATCCTTCTCCTCATGTGCGAGTGGACCTGCGCTGAGCTTTGGCGGTGCATTTCCACTTGACGCCTTGTGCTTTGCGTCAAGCTGAATGACTGAACGCGTGGAGTCAGGGTCTATTCACATAGGCGCAGCTCCACACTCTTCCATGTCTCCATCCTGAGCCCTGCAGGGCGGCAGCTCCACCCGCGCGGACTGCCATGGACGGCTCATTACCTAGCTAGCATTTGTCACATGTATAGGAATCGATAGTCGATGGCGGAGCTTCGGAGGCAGCGGTGGCTTGGATAAGTAGTCTCTAGGTACTGTCAAGCCTCAACATGTCTGCCCGACCACCTGAGCAAACTCTGCGGTTCACGTTTGGACAGTGACCAGATGGTTGATGACGCCACCTTCCTAATACTCACTGCGTACGTGTCTCAAACAGCGCCCAGCCCTGGGGCCAGTAGTCAAATATCGACGCATGCCCATGTACTTGCAGAAGCTCCTCCACATTTGTCAATATTCCCCGTGAGCCGCCATCGATTACTTGCGCCCCTTTCGGTTCTTGCCGAATAGATCGATAGTGCTCGTGTTTCAACTGTAGTCACACACTCTTTCGCTTCCTCAGCGAGCCGGCCTCTGCCGCCCAGTCCACTATTCGCCATTCTATACGAGGGTCTGCCTGCATCGGGTGGGGTTTCAAAAAGCGTCTACCTCCCACTTGCCTTGCCTGCTACGTAGAACTGTTGGCGCGAAAGTTGCAGGTTGCAAGTTGACCCAGAAGACTACCTGTTCGCGTTCTGTTCAGGGTCCAAGTGCCGAAGCTGCGAACCCTCCACTCCGCTTCCTGTAAGTCTAATCCTTTTCTGTACCGTAGATCATCATCCCAGGGTGCGCATCCTGAGGCCGAGGTTGGCGAACAGTATCCCAGCCCGTCGTCACACCGCAATTCAAGTACTAACAGTGAATTGTGCGAGTAGAGAGGATCCACACGGCAGACGGTCTCTTATCGCATGCGCGGATTTCTTTGTCGCTAGGACTGCACCACCATCTTAGAGCCCCGCCGTTCCAGCGAGTCAGGACTTAGGCGGACATAAGACTGCAACCAGAGGTCTAACGAAGGGGGATTCGCCTTTTTCTAGCCATGTCCCAGGTCGCTTCGACACCACCATCCAGGGCATTGCCACCCATTCCAGCCGACCAGGAAGCCTACAGCGCGCATCATCCCGCCTCGAACGGCTCAGGTGGTTTCCAGCAGCGCAAACCCCCCGCCGCGCGCCACTCCTCAACGCCCTCTTTCAGCATCACCGAGCACCACGACACAGCAGGCGGACGCGACTCGAGACAGTCCGGCTCTTCTTTCAACCAAAGCTCCGACGGCCACTCGAGAACGCCCTCGCGAGAAACTCCAGACATTGAGCACAGATTCTCGGGGAGCTCGATTCCACCCGCACAGGACATTCCCTTCAAGCGACTGCATATTAGCGACGGCTCGTACGGGAGTCGATTCTCGCACGTTGCAGAGATGGACGTCGCAAATGCACACGACGAGGCGGAGCATATATACACTCCCCAAGAGCAATACCGGCCCGTATCCTACCCGAGCCAACCAACCCCGCCGGCTGCAACATATCCTCCCCGCGAGACCGCACAATCGCCGAATGGCGGCTCCCAGCACTCGTCGAATAATAGCGGGCGCAACAGCTATTTCAACAGCCATGCGCAAGAGGGCGAGCTGCAAGTCCCGCGCAGCACGGTTCCAAGACCCAACTCTGCATACACACTCGGCTCAGAGCTGAACATGCGAGGTCGCACAGAATCCCCGCGCCTCTCTGTGGTTGGAACCCCGTCGCCTAGCGGATCACCAAACCCTTACGCCCGCCCCGTATCAACGAGCCGCCGCTCCCCCGACTTTAGACCGGAGTCGTCTTACATCGATCTGACCAACCTCCCGTACAACCAGCAAATCGCTCCTGCGACAAACTTTGGCAATGCAGGTCTACGGGGCGTTGTGGGGCAGAATGCCTCCCTACTCGACGAGAAGAAGACGCTGGAAATGTACAGGGCAAACGTCAAGAAGACACAGGATACTGCCGTGCAATACGAGTTTGCGCTGTTCATGATACAAGTGGCCCGCGAGGTTCTGGCGACAGAGAATAGCGGTGTCGATCACGGCATGAACCCCACAGAGTTGCTGAAGGAAGCACGACAGATTCTCCAAAGGTTAGCCGACCGCAGCTATCCTTTCGCGCAGTACTACCTCGCCGATGGGTACGCGTCCGGTCTATTCAACAAGGACAAGCCGGACCACGATCGTGCATTTCCCCTCTTTGTAGCTGCTAGCAAGCACGGCCATGCTGAATCAGGGTTCCGTGCCGCACTTTGCTACGAGTTTGGCTGGGGCTGCCGCAAGGACTACGCTAAGGCGGTTCAGTTTTACCGTGCTGCTGCGTCTAAGAATCATCCTGGAGCTGCGACACGACTCGGAAAGGCTTGTTTGACAGGCGATATGGGTCTCCAGAACAAGTATAGAGAAGGATTGAAGTGGCTGAAGCGAGCCACCGAGTCGGCCGACTTCCAGTACAACATTGCGCCGTATGAGCTTGGTCTGCTGCACGAGACGGGCTTCGGAGACGATATTTTCAAGGACGAAGTGTACGCGGTGCAGCTGTTTACCCAGTCTGCCGAACTGGGTCACCCATTGGCCGCTTTGAAGCTGGGAGAAGCCTACGAACATGGCCTATTGCGCTGCCCTAAGGATGCTGCGCTTTCCGTTCACTACTACAACTGCGCTGCTCAGGCCGACATCCCAGAGGCCATGATGAACCTCTGCGCCTGGTACATGGTCGGTGCCGAACCTGTTCTTGAAAAGGATGAGAATGAGGCGTATGAATGGGCCAAGAAAGCTGCAGAGCATGGTAAGTTTGTCGATAATAGCGCGAAGTACATCTCGCTAATTCCATCAGGTCTTCCAAAAGCCGAGTATGCCTGTGGATACTTTACAGAAATGGGCATTGGCTGCCGGAGAGATCCTCTAGAAGCAAACGTCTGGTACGTCAAAGCTGCAGATTCCGGCGACGAGCGGGCAAAGCAGCGCCTCGCCATCATCCAAGCTGCGGCATCCGGGCAGTCGCACGTCCCAGCAAGCAACAACGTCACCGAGAAGGGAAAGCTCAAGAAAGAGAAGGGCAGCAAAGAGAAGGATGGTAAAGAGAAGGACGAAAACTGTGTGGTAATGTAGAATTGGGCGTGTTGTGCTGGCCCTTTGCGATTTCTTTTATACCCTACTCGCGTTTGTTGTTTTTGCTTCCCGCATGTACTCACGTTGGTCATTCCAACCATTCCACGTAAGCGTTGCGATAATCTTTCTAATATGGGGTTGTGCATATACGGCGTTTGTGGTGCATTGTCCTTTGCATACCGCCGCTTGGGACTGAGCGTTGAGGTCTTGTCAGCATACCTGGTGGAGGCAGGTCGGCACTATTGCATCGTTTCGTCATGTCATAGCATGTCTGATGGAGTTACATCTCGTAAAAGCTGAGGTGGACAAAGTGGGTAACTGCATGATGCATCGTAATGACTTTCTATAGCTCAGAGCTTGACTCAACTCAATCATAGACACAGACGACTACAAGCAGGTTGTTTCTGTTCAAAGGCTTTCTGTTCAGTATTTTGCACTGTATTTACTGCTATTGCAAGTTCATAGCCCTCGTTCCAACTAAAGATGAGTATTCCCTGGAGACGATGTTAGCTGGCACAGACTGCAGCCAACGGCAGCTGATTCCAGCATCAGATGTCAGTTCAGCACGGGTTTCGACGGCTTTGTTGCTCCGAACGCGTCTCGTGACAGCGCGGTTGCCATAAAAGCGCCGATTGGCCAATGTCTTGCAGCATCTTACGTAGCTTTACCTCACAACTATCCGTTCTTGTCCGGCCCTTGCGGTACTCTAGATATGCGGATTCCACGGTACGCGTTCGTAATAGATACGTATTGAATCAATCACGCAGTGATGCGCATCGCAGTGGATGTACATGTAAAGGGCGCATGGCTTGTGCTATATAAGGTGTCTGCATGGCCTTGGCAGGTGTTCCCGGTGGACTCGCTTGCTGCGCTTCCCCAGACCGTGGCTAGCCGCTACCCGAATGGGTAGGCATGATGCACGTTGGCGGCTGAGGGATCCACCTGCACGCCTTAGACTGACTACATATGTAGGGCGTGCGATAACCGATAGCTGATAGCTGATCCTGATCAAGTGAGGTTTAAAGGCTTGGACTCGAACATTCAAACTCTCTTCAATCAACTCATCCACACCTGGGCAGACTTCCAAGGTTGTCATCACTTTCTACGTTGCGCCCAAAGTCGAGTTAGAGAAACCGAAGAATCTGGGGACGAAGTGCAAAGAAGTTTTGAGATTGAACCGTAGACCAAGATGTCACCACCTTCAGCAGTCGAAGTCTCTGCGGTTTCGGATACGTCAGGAGTTACTATTCCAAACCCGTTGAGCGCGCCGGTTTTGAGCAATGAGATACTTGGAAGGAGGAAAAAGACGACTGCGGCTCAATGGGGTGTGGCAGCGCCATCGGACACGGCAAACTTCAGATTCAAGTCTCATGATCATAAGCCCAAAGCCAAGCGATGGAGTCGTAAGTTCTTACCGTTTTCAACCTGCACCTTCTCGACTTGGAGATCATGGCTGATTTAAACATTTAGATATCATGACCAAAGAAGCGACGATCCGGAAAGGCAACTCTCTCAAAGAAGCAGCGAAATATCTTGGCACACCCGGCATCATATCCCTCGGTGGCGGTTTACCATCTAGCGAGTATTTCCCCTTCGAAGAGTTATCGATCAAGGTCCCCAAGATTGGTCACTTCTCAGAAGCCGAGACTAGGGAGTCTGGTGTGACTATCACCGCGGGCAAACATGACCTCGCGGAGAACAAATCCAACTTCGACATTGCCACTGCGTTCAACTATGGCCAGGGATCTGGCTCAGCACAACTACTCCGCTTCATGACCGAGCACACTGAACTGATCCATGATCCGCCATACCAAGACTGGAAATGCACCATGACTATCGGAAGCACATCCGCCACCGACATGTGTCTGAGGATGTTCACTCGGCCAGGCGATATGATCCTATCCGAAGAATACACCTTCTCAGCCTTTGTTGAGACCGCCCGACCAATGGGCGTGCGCGTCTGCGGCGTCCCCATCGACAACGAAGGTCTCCTACCCGACGAGATGGACTCTCTTCTCACAAACTGGGACCAAACAGCTCGCGGCGCACGAAAACCCCATATCCTCTACACCGTCCCAACAGGCCAGAACCCGACAGGAGCAACGCAGAGCGCAGAGCGCCGGCACGCCCTCTACAAAGTCTGCCAAAAGCACGACATCCACATCCTAGAAGACGAACCCTACTACTTCCTCCAAATGCAACCCTATACCGGCACCAACGCGCCTTCCATCCCGCCACCAGCATCCCACGCCGACTTCATCAAATCTCTCGTGCCCAGCTACCTCTCCATCGACACAGACGGGCGGGTAATCCGTTTCGATTCCTTCTCCAAAGTAATCGCGCCCGGATCGCGAATCGGCTGGATCACCGCACCCGCCGAAGTCGTAGAACGGTATTCCAAACACGCAGATGTGTCGACTCAGAACCCCGCCGGAATGTCCCAACTCATCTTGTTCAAACTACTGGATGAACACTGGGGCCATGCAGGCTATCTCGACTGGCTCATTCACATGCGCATGCAATACACACACCGCCGCGATATCATCCTAGCCGCGTGCTCGAAATACCTCCCTACTGAAGTCATGAGCTGGAAACCTCCTATGGCGGGTATGTTCCATTGGATGCAGGTGGACTTTCGGAAACATCCTAGTTACCCTGCGAAGAGCATTGAGAGTATTGAAGAAGGTATCTTTATGCGCGTTATTGAACATGGGGCGCTGGTTATGAGGGGTAGTTGGTTCTATGCGGATGCGGAGGAAGAGCACAATACGCTGTTCTTTAGGGCGACGTATGCGGCGGCGCCAGGGGAGAAGATCGAGGAGGGGATTAGGAGGTTGGGCGAGGCGGTTAGGGAGGAGTTTGGGTTGGGGGATTATGCTAAGGATAAATGAGAGGTGGAGTGGGTGGTGAAATAGATTGAGTGTTGGGATGATCGCTTGTGGTCTTGCTCTTGTATTGATGGGGCAGTCGTTTTGTGATATAGCGGGACATTCCTTGCTGTATATATCCTACCATCAAATGCAGGACTATCCATGCCTCATCTGGTCCCTCTTATTCTTACACATGTCCAATTCCTAGACCTCTCTTTTGTAGGATTGCCAACCTATCGCACAGATGTCACTCCGCCTGGTATCCTCCTCTGTCGTATTCCTTTCCTCTGGTTTGTTCTTCGACGCCACAAATCTCCCGCTCAGTTGATGAAGTTGACGCAAAAGAAGTGCAGCAATAAACTGCCAAAGATGAAATCCGCAAACGCCCGCTCATGCGAGATATTCTCAAAGTGCACCTTGTTCTCCGAGTTTGTCTGGATGCGCAGCGAGGCTGTGAGGACGAATTGACCGACTGTTGCGCTGAAGCCGGAGAGGAAGGCGTTGAAAGGCTGTGTTTCCATGCACGTTAGCGAGCAATTCGTATATCATTTCTTCCAATCTCATTGTACTCTGGATCTAGGAACTGTGGAAATTGGACATGTGATGAAAGAATTGAGGACGTACAAAGTTTCCAACCAAGACCACGTAGAGGAATTGCAGAGCACCGACGATAACGAGGAAAGCGAGGAAGGTATCGAGCAGCTTGGTTCGCTGGGGCGTCTTGTCAACGTATTTGTTCCATATTCCTTGCGCAATGGCGGCGGCGTCTGTGTTGTTTGCTTTGCTTGAGCGAGCAGGTGCTGATGGGGTAGCTGTTGTAGTTGTGGTTGTAGCTGGGGCGCCGGTTGGGGCGGTGGTGCGCTGTTTCGGTGCCATTTTCGTGACGTCTCGAGGATGTGTGTCGAGTCTTTTGGTGTTGGAAGTGGAATTGGGAGATGACGCGCCGTGGTGATGCTGCTGCTGCTGCTGGATAGCTTGAGGCCAGATGTTCGTACATGGTCCGAGCTCTGGGGTACGACGACCGACCGCGTCGGCGGTTCGGTGTCCTTCGGGTGTCCGTTTGGATCCCCGCAAATCATGGCATGGACTTGGCCCAGCCTTCCTTCTCTCTCAGCATTCTACGAGAAACTTCCACATCCTCAGTTATTTCTTCCGGACCTCACGTATTCACGCGACTGCCCGAATTACATTTCACGAATCACACGACAAGATAACAGAACACGACGCGATAATGGTACGTCATCACCATTTGCTGCCACGCGCGAGTCATGGTGTAGAATGGATGCTAATTGGAGGTTCAGGGCTCTCTCGGAAACATCGCTCTCATCCTGGGTGCTCTCACTGCTGGTGGCGGTATCACCGGCTACGTGAGGACTGGATCTATCCCATCGGTCGTCGCTGGATGCACTGTCGGACTTCTGGTATGGCCTCACATCACATGCATCACCACCTTGCGCGCATCTAACAAACAATAGTACATGCTCGGTGGTTACCGTGTCAACAGCCGCGCAGCGTACGGTGTTGAGTTGGCTCTTCTTGCTTCCGTTATCCTCGCTGGCAGCTCTATTCCTCGAGCAATGAAGTCTGGCAAGCCGCTGCCTATCGGTTTGAGCATTCTCGCGACCTTTGGCCTGTGGACTTTTGGAAACGCGTACATGAATAAGGCTCGTGTATAAGCACTACCAGAAAGATGATACGAAAAGCAGGCAGCGCGTCGTGCGATGAAAAGTGTACCATAACTTACCATGTTGAAATACGAAGCTTGACTGGATGAGAAAACGGATCCTGCTGCGCGAATACTCCCTCTCGAGTTGCTAATCGACGTGTCGATCCACAAGCTGGATACTAAGTCAGGGTAGCTGATTATCTCAACGTCTAGATATCTCAACGTTCTAACAGGCTCCCCACACGTTTGAGTTCGCTAATGATCCCGGGCTATTTGGAAGAATGCAACACCATCCACACAATACCGACGAGGCAACAATAGAAGCTCCCCACCAATCTATATCCCGGCTCTGCGTCGCGTGCCAACTGCCGTCGCTTATCCAGGGTCTTGCGAGTCTTAGCGTCATTCAGTAACACTGCATGAGCGAGTACTGGATATCGCGAGTATTGTTCCGGGTCACAATGCGGTTCCAGCTCATCAAAATTGATAGGACCAAGTTTCATTGACCAATCGTACCACATCAACACCTGACTCTGACTATCAACCTGCCATTTCCATCAGTGTACTCAGGCTGAAACCTATCCGCGAGGCAGAGGCTACAAAGCGATCATCCTGGTGTACGCAGTCCGTCACATATCGTAATCCGGAGTACAGTGATTGGTGGTTCGATATGACCTCCCAAAGCCTTTCTCCAATATTTTCATCTAAGACATACCAGAGGAATAAAAGCAAATTACAGATTGACGAGATCGAATCATGTCCCCGCATGGCTCGTGGCTCGCTCTGTGGCCACGATAAATGTTGGAGTTGGCCGCATAAAGAGTTGGGAAAGGCCTACTGGGTGACAGTCAAGAACGTATAGCTACGCCCATCTATCCACAGATCCCGCCACTATGCGCTACACCCAGCTTATTGGCAGTGCTGCGGCACTTGCTGGTTATGGTGAGTTCAATGTCCGCCTTAGCCGTTGATACTGACAGAACGAAGCTTTTGCTCAAGAAGGTGAGGCACAGTCTACTGTTGTCTACGATGCAGAAACGAAGATCAGTTACTCGTCGTACACGGAGCCTGAAACAGGGATGACGTTTGGTGTTGCTCTTCCGAAGAACGTTACAGACCCGTATGATGCCATCGTCAGGATTACGGCGCCAATTGCCAATCAATGGGTCGGCTTCTCATGGGGTGGCAATATGGTCTGGAATCCATTGAGCGTTGCTTGGCCTAACGGTCAATCCGGGACGATATCTGCTCGCTTCGCTTTGTATGATGCATACCCAGGTGACGATGACGGTTCTAACATCCCACAGTGGTATTGCTTTACCGCTTGGATACGATGGCGCCGAGCACAGCTACCTCAAAGGCACAAAGACAAACGCTACACATTGGACTGTCAACGCACTGTGCAAAGGCTGCACTGGATGGCAAAACAACGAAGATGAAAGATACGCATTGAATGGCACCGGTACAACACAATTTGCCTGGGCCTACGGCGTCTCTTCGGTCGAGGACCCTGCCAGAAATGATTCTGCATTCAACGTCCACGCGGCCTGGGGAAAATGGATCCACAATCTGGACGCTGCACGCATCGAGAATTTTGATTCCTTGGTCAATGCTAACCTGCTGACGGCACCCATAGCAAGTCCTTCCGCTGACCCGACCACCGTCGTGACAAGCATCGTACCGTCTGCAACGTCAAAGCCAGCCGCGCCTGCTGCCATTCCAGCCTCGTGCTCCGGTGCCGGTAATCCCACATTCCAGGGAAGTCTTGCTTCTGGATGGAAGGCCACAAAAGTCGCCGGAGGCTTGACTGCCCCTCGTAGCATTCAATTCGACGGGGCAGGTAATATGTTGGTAGTCCAGTCTGGCAAAGGTATCTCGTACCATAAGATGGGTACGGATGGCTGCGTTACCTCTACCAAGATGCTGGTCTCGCAGAACAATCTGAACCACGGCATTGCAATGAGTCCTGACGGAAAGACGCTATACGCCAGTTCCATGACTCAAGCTTACTCCTGGCCATATGACGCTGCTGCTGGGACACTGGGAACGCGAACAACCATCATTACTGGCATGTACAACGGTGGCTCCCATTTGACCCGCACTCTTGCTCTCGCACCACAGAACCCAAATCTGCTGGTTGTCTCCCATGGCTCCAATGCCAACATTGACGCTGCTACGTCGGATCCCAAGACAGCGCGTGCCATCATCAAGGTCTTTGATCTGTCAAAAATCCCAAGCGGAGGCTATAACTACGTTTCTGGCGGATACAACGCTGGTTACGGGCAGCGTAACGACGTGGGAATCTGCTTCGACAAAAACAACATGTAAGCCTCACTTGTATGAGCGCGCATGACGATACTAACAATACTACAGGCTCTGGGGCGTAGAGAACAGCGGCGACGACTTCAAGCGCAACGGCAAAGACATCCACTTCAACAACCCTGGCGAGAAGATCCATTACATGGGAGACGTGACCAAGCCCAACAACAACTGGTACGGCTACCCGTCCTGTTTCACCGTCTGGCAGCCCAGCGACTTCACCGACAAGACCTTCAAAGTAGGCGATTGGTTCGTCCAACAGCCCAGCACCAACATGAACGACGATACCTGCGTCCAGACAGCCACAGCTCCCAAGCTCACGCTGTTCCCTCACTCCGCACCCATCGACTGCAAATTCGACGCCGACAGCACAACCATGTATGTGACCTACCACGGTAGTTGGAACCGCACACCCGTCACCGGATTCAAGCTCGTCGCTGTGAAGTTCAAGATCGGTGCAGACGGCAACTACACTCCGGTTGAGCCTCTTACTAGTACCACAGCGGCTCAGGACATCTTCTATAACCCGGCTGTGGAGAAGTGCCAGGGTAATGGACCGAGTTTCAGCTCTGGGTGCTTCAGGCCTGCGGGCTTGGCGTGGGATTCGCAGGGGAGATTGTTCATGACGAGTGATACATCGAGCAATGGGGAGGTTTGGGTGCTGGGTAAGTCGTAGAGGATGGGGTGGCACTCCCAAAACGTCATGCTAGAGAGTCGATGAGGAGCAGACGATATGTATATACAGTTGGTGCAGTCACACAGTCGTTTCTAGGTCGCCGTTTTCAGGCAAATGGGAGGTACCAGTTTACTCACTCCTTGCGAGCAAGGTGCAAAGTTCAAGATTTGCTTCGATCCCATCGTCCTTCAACACTTCGTCAGCGTCCCACTAACTCGAAATACGCGAACCATAGGTATACAGTGACTCACCCAAAGTATCAATCGCAAGCGAACTCATGAGGTAGCTACTAGCTCGTTGTTCTGGGTGTCGCACAACCATGGTTTGCGTACCGGGCACGTGGCAGGTATTTATCAGGAAGCGGCGTTGTATAAAGCACAGCAATATTTGACTTCTTTACCTACACCTACATTCCTCAGCTCGACTCACTAAATTCGACAACTGTTATACACCACCGCTACCCTTAAGACACTCGCAGCTTCCGACACCCACACACAGCCTCCAGCCATGTCTGATACGAACAATAACGCGCCATGCTACTTCATGGAGCTTCCGACTGAGTTGCGCCTCAAGATTTACCGCTACGTTCTTCCTGAGGTCGTTGAACCCAACTATCAATCCCAAGTTCATGCCGCTTCTATTCTACGAGTTAATCATAAGGTCAATCAAGAGGCTTCTTCTGTGTTGTATGGAGAGACTCAATTTCATGCGTACGTATCGCAAGACACCATCCAGCTACAAAATAAGCTATGGTGGCGGCGTACGGAGTTCAGAAGCCTCTCTATGATATTTTCGCCGTCAGCCAGATCCATCCGCCATCTTACCGTCCACGTCAATCTTCGGAAATGGTCCGATGCTCATTTTGATCTGCATGGAAGGGGCATCAGTGGTGATGAATACGAAGCCTATAAGGCGAGGGATAGCGTGCGGAAATTTATCGACTTCTTTAAATCAGGAAATACTTCGCTGAAGTGGCTGGAAGTTAGGCCCACTCTGGTAAACTACTGCGGATGGTCTGAGGAAGACATTATCGCGGCGGTCTTTGTGGTTATAGGACCTTTCGAAGCGCTGAGCAACATCAAAACAGCAACATTGGTGGCCCTAAATTACACAAATTGCGGTAGACTTGGTACCGAGCGTCACTCAGCCATCGCTAGCCTCCATACCAATCAGCTTTACGGTCGACTTCGAGAGGAGTGGCTCTCTTCCATCACAGAGTCCAAGCCAGCCCCGGGACCCACGGACAACGAGCAGGGAAAGATTGAGTACGGCGTTATCGAAGAAGTTCTTCGACTGATATATCGGGCAATGCCATATGCGGTGCGAGGTACTTACAGTTCGATCCATCGCCGCTTGGATGGCCTCGAGCTCCCGTTTCACTCCGCCCGCGTTGCCTACGAAAACGGCGATGTCGAGACTTTGGTAGCAATCAGAGAAGCCATCAGGGTGGAATGGGTCAAATTACAACCCTGGCTGTCGCGCGAAGCATCTGCCATCTCGCAGTCAATCTACGACGTGTTCAACACTAGAGATATCGCAGAACTGCCCGAGTCAAATCCACGCGTCGTGCCATCAGAGACTAAGAGGTCAAGTCCCGTTTCTACGATGGATGAGCTAATGGACTGGGACTGGTCGGCAGTTAAATGCGGGGTCCCCAAGCACGGTGAACCTGGCGTTACCATTAAGGAGGATAGTTGGAGGATCTACATCTACAAGGGCGATAAAATGTGGACGCGTCTGAAGACACCGCAGGCGATACGCGAAGCAAAGGAACGAGGCAGACGCGATGGCATACTTTGAAGGCACTTCAGATTGTGTGCGTTGGTAGCAACGAGGCATTACCGTGCATGTGAGCAGCTCGCTTATGATTGGCGGTTAGGACACGCGACGCAATACCACTTGTAGAATCATCTCGCATCAGATGAGAGATGAAGGATTGGGAAAGGAGTTGACGAGAAGCGAGAGAAAGAGAGGACACCGGACAGATACAGAGAGGTTTGCATGTTTAGTTACCATCGTACACATCAGGGGAAGAGTGGCGTTGTGGAGATTGCGGTATCTCAGGGTGGAGTGTTCACTGAGTAGAGTGACAAGCAAACAGGAGCAATGACAGCATAGCAGCAAGTCATATGCGGGACGAAATCTCGTTTGTGGGGCACGAGATCCTGTTGTTGGACGACTTGCCGCTCCAAAGCGGTCTAACAGTGTAGCTGAGACAAGCCATGATAATTCCAGCCGCAATGTGGCAGACGGGTCCAAGGTCAAGCCCACTTTCCCTGAATGCCCATGTGCCGACAAAAATCTTGGTGGGGGGAAGAAAGGCGGTTATCGGCAGGCGCCTTGAGTGATTTGCATGGTGAAATACGATCTTGAGCGGCGCAGCGTGCCTGGCGAGAACTGGTTTGCGGCACGACGATCGTCGATGTTATCGGTTATTTTTGGGCTTCATCTCGCTTTCGCAACTGCTGGCCATGCCTTGTGACGCAGCGGCGGAGCAGCAGGTTTTGAGGGAGATTTGGAGTTGCAGAGAGATGAGGGCCGCGACTGGTTGTTGGTAGTTGGCCGTGCCTTGTTCATGCGCATCCGGCAGAATGCCATGGCTTTCGCCAAAGTCGATGATTCCCATGTGCGCTCGGAGAGACTAGGCTCGGTTTCACCCGGCACGCCGCAACGAAATACGAGTAAGCATACGCCAAGCCGTCTCTCGCGACTAATCCTTCACATGCGGCGGTCGTCAGTTGCGAGCGCCGAAGCTTGTTGGGAGGTGACTGATGGCTTTGCATCGCCAAATGGCTTACTGTCGGTGCTGACATACCCGACCCGTGGCTGAAGTGGACTGCAGGCCGGGTTGAAGATCTTGGCTCGAAAAGCTTCGCATGTCATTGCCTGTACTAGCACCGGGTCTGCTGGAACGAGACAGGCGCAGACAGCAGCTTTACCGATTGGGACAGAGGGGCGGCATGTGTCAGCGAAGACAAAGGGTTGTGCATGCGGGCTGTTCATGTCAGAATAGCAGAGTTTTGATATCAATATCTTCACGTCGAAGAGGCATCTTGTGATAGTAGTCGCGGCGCGGTGGTGATGGAGGGGTCCGTCCATTACTATCACGCCCGCCCTTCCGCTCCTAATCTGCCCTACTCCCTCCGGCACCCGCGCATTCTCTCGTACGGCCAGGCACGATCTAGAGCGAAGGACTCCCCTAGCATCTACGTCACGCTTGCGCACGGTCGGTGTTGTGCACAAGCTCGGCGCTAGGAAGGGCTTGTCAGTGAAACGCAGCCATCTTGTACCGAAAACTGGGGGGTCACGTCATAGCCCATTCACCCTCGCATCGGCATACACGCCAGGCGCCCTTGCCAGCCACAGTATACTAAACCTCGCGTCTCCCGGCCTCGCTAGCATATCCATAGCAATTCTTTTTCCTTCGCCCAGGAACACCTTCCATCCCCCCTCAGCAGCAGCACTCCCCCGCGTCTGCTTGCCCCCACTTGCGCTCAGGTAGTCTAACCACGCACACACGGGCAACGCTCTCGCACCACCCCGCCATGAGTTCCCTCAAGAGAGCGCTTGACAAGCTCAAGCCGCACCACGGGTCCTCGGCCTCGGACGACGAGAAGAGCGGCGTCAAGTCGCCCTCGTCCGTCAATGGCCGCGCACAGTCGCCCGTCGCGTCGCCGCGCTCTTCCGTCACCCTGGGCGGCTCTCGAGCAAGCGGCGAGCACAAGCGCGCAGACGTTGCCTCGCCCACCGACAGCCGGACCAGCATCGACCAGCCCCGCAACTCCCTCAGCGGCATCCTCCACCGCCGCACCGAGAGCCCGAGCCGTACCGGCACCGACAAGACCAACAAGACCAACCGCTCCGGATCTATCTCACACAGTCCCATGCGAGCTGTCAAGGAGAAGCTGCACATTGGCAACGACTCGAGCGACGAAGATGCCCCCCTCAACCGCGAGGGCGAGCCCATGTCCCGCGGCCAGCTGCGCAAGCACGAGAAGCAGGCCCAGCAGGAAGAGCGCCACAAGCAGAACATGGAGAAGGAGCAAGAGCTCGAGCGCAGGAGGAAGGAGATGGAAGACCAGGCATTGGCTGAGCTGACTCCCGAGCAGCGCTCCAAGTACGGTGTCATCGACCCCAACTCCTACGCTGGCGAGTGGAAGCATGAGCCCCGCCACAGGATCCAGGACTTCTCCGCAAAGGATGTTGGCAAGGAGGTTGTCTTCCGCGCCCGCATCCACCACCTCAGGAAGATGAGCTCCAAGTTCGTCTTCCTGATGTTCCGCCAACAGCTCGCTACCATCCAGGGTGTTCTCCTGGAGCACGCGGATATCTCCAAGTACATGTTGTACTGGGCTGAGCACCTGGACGCCGAGACCATCGTCCTGGTCAAGGGTATCCTTCAGGAGCCCAAGGCCAAGCAGGGCGAGGTCCTTGGAGCGACCATCCACGACGTCGAGGTTTCGGTACACGCCCTCCACGTCGAGGCCGCCGTCACCGACCACCTACCCTTCAACGTCAACGAAGCCGAGGTCTCACAGGCCGAGGTCGATGCTGAGCTTGCGAATGCAGACCACAAGGAGGGACACACCCGCGTCAAGATTGCGGATCGTACACGCTTGAACAACCGCGTTATCGATCTGAGGACAACAGCTTCACAGGGTATCTTCCGCATCCAGTCTGGTATCTGCAGGCTCTTCCGTAACCAGCTAGATTCGGAAGGCTTCATCGAAATCCACACCCCAAAGCTTCAGGGCGGTGCTACCGAGTCGGGTGCCAGTGTGTTCAAGATCGACTACTTTGGCCGTGGCGCCTTCCTTGCTCAGAGTCCCCAATTGGCCAAACAGATGGCCATCTCTGCAGACTTTGGCAAAGTGTACGAAATCGGTGCCGTCTTCCGTGCTGAGAACAGTAACACGTACCGTCATTTGACTGAGTACACTGGTCTGGATCTGGAGATGCAGATCGACGAGCACTACCACGAGGTCCTCCGTGTGCTGGACCGCACTTTCAAGGCCATTTTCAAGGGTATCTACGACCAATACCGTCCCGAGATTGAGGTCATCAAGAAGCACTTCCCTCACGAGGACTTGGTCTGGCTGGACCAGACACCCATCATTCCCTTCGCCGACGGTGTTCGCATGCTGAACGAGTCCGGCTGGAGGGATGACGATGGCAACGAGCTTGATGTGAACGAAGACCTGGGTACCAGGGATGAGGTTCAGCTTGGTCGTGTCATCAAGCAGAAGCTTGGAACCGACTACTACATTCTAGACAAGTTCCCCGCGAACGCGCGCCCATTCTACGCCATGAACGACCCGAACGACCCTACCGTCACCAACTCCTTCGATATCTTCTGTAGAGGACAGGAGATTCTCAGTGGTGGCCAGCGTATCCACGACTCCACCTTGCTACTGGACAAGATGCGCAAGCTCAAGGTCGATCCCGGTTCGATGGAAGACTACATCCAGGGCTTCCAATGGGGAGCACCGCCCCACGGTGGTGGTGGTATCGGTCTCGAGCGTATTCTCATGTTGATGATGAACCTCGGAAACATTCGCCATGCGTCCATGTTCCCTCGCGACCCGAAGAGTTTGCCAGAGCGGCCAGTTATCAAGCAGCTGCGTCATCCCGAGGCCAGCACCATGCACCCACCATGGGAAGGACAAGATCGTGCGGTTGCCAAGATCGACCTCCAGCCTATCGAGAAGCTCATCGCCAACTACGGTGATGCCACCAACACCTCCTGGTTGGAGCCTCGCACCGAGATCTGGCGCGACGAAAACACCGGTGCGGCTGTTGGCTTCGTACCTCAAGACGGATTCGCCATCACTGTCGGTGACCCTCTTTGCCACGAGTCTCAATACCTCAAGACCATGGCTGGTTACCTCAAGTACATCAAGAAGGAGCGCAACCTCAAGCCACTGTGGCTTCTTGTAGGACACGCCACCGAGGAGGTGCTTGCAACCAAGTTCAACTGGCGCACATTCTCCGTCACTGGAGAGCAGCGTGTAGACCCTGTCCACAACCCAGCGGACAAGGACTCTGACGTGCAGCGCAAGATCCGCCACGCGGAGAAGGAGGGTGTCAAGATCAGCGATTACGCCCTCGGCACACCACCACCACCAGATGTCAAGGCCAAGGTCGATGCTCGTGTAGCGGATTGGCTGAACAACCGCAAGGGCAAGCAGGTCCATCTGACCAACATCCACCCATGGCAAGACGAAGAGCATCGCCAATACCATATCGCCTACACACCGGACGGCACTATCGCTGCCTTTGTCGCCATGGCGCAGCTCTCACCCGACCACGGCTGGCAAGTCAAGTACTCTCTCGACTTCCCAGGCGCACCCGGTGGTTCGATTGAGTACATTGTCACACATGCTCTCAAGCAAGTCGCCGCTAGTGGCGCGACCAGCGTCACCTTTGGTGGTGGTGCTAGCTCCAAGTTCAGCCCAGGACACAACGTCAAAGGCACTCGCGTCAAGGTGCTCAGCCGCGCCTACCACGCCATTGCGACCGAACTCAAGCTCACCAACAAGACTGAGTTCCGTGAGAAGCTGGGTGCAGTCGACGACCCAAGCTACATTTGCTACCCGCCCCACGGGCTGGGCCCTATGGCGGTCAAGGCTATCTTGAACTTCTTCTCTGACGATGACGACAACAACTAAGTAACATGTTGGTGGACGATATACACGCTAGGATAACGATACATTGATGGATGATCGAAGGCATGATACCACAAGGCGTTTGCTGTATGAGTAAACGGTACCTTTTACCTGTTTGACTCTTTTAGGGACATTTGTAGCGGGAGGACGTTCTTAGGTAGATAGCGATGTTTCTTAATCTAATACCCTCTGAAATATCTTACTTTCTTCGTGTGATAGCATGGTGACTCTTGTAGCTGTCGTAAGCTTTCGTAAGCTTTTCATATATCCAAAGGTCAATTTAGACATGACCGCGGGATCTCTGTGCTACCTTCGGCGCGTTTCGAGTACTTCCGACGTGACACCGCGTAAGCTACATACGGCAGGCACGTCGGTAAGTCTCAGGTTCCACCACCTCACACTTCACAGCCGTTCTTCAACACCGAAACATCAGCATCCATCATCAACGCACAACTCTCGGACAAGCCTCTAATTGATCGGCTACTGCGCAGACTTGGCGTCGCGCTCCCGATGACGATGGACCAGGTCGCGGGGAACATTCGGCGCACTAGAGGAAGGCGGGGTCAAGCGCCCGGCTTGGAAACCTTCGGACCTTCGACACGGCTAGAGAAGATGGTTTTCGGGGCCGTGCGATTGGCTAGAGGAGGGTTTTTGGAGAGGGAGTCGAGACGGGTCTGACGTCTGTTGGTCGCGTGTTGGCGTCGGGAAAGCAACGCGCACGTGTGAAAACTACCACGGTTCGCGTTGGCGAAAGGCCGACCTGCGACTATAAGAGGCCTGTTCCTAGACCTTTTGTACAAGAGGGTAAAAGCGAGTCAGTGTACTTTGTACGATAGAGTTTCGACAAGAGTACGTTGGGCTCGGTGCTATTGCTAGAGCGTTTCTCTTACCGGATAAAGAGCCAAGCTCTTCTCTTGACCGACCTTCTGGCTTTCGACAGACACGACGCTCAAGATGTTTCTCACGACGCTTCTGATCACGCCGTGGTCTATCCTACTCCTTCCGGTCATCTTCTACATCTTGCCTTACCTCCGCAACTGGCAGATCCGCGACATCCCCTCTCCGTTCCCAGCCGCTTGGACAAACCTCTGGCTCTTGGCTCAATGCCGGCGCGGGAAACGCTATCTCGCCGTTCATGAGGCACACAAGAAGTACGGAAAGCTTGTGCGTATCCAGCCGCATCACGTCAGTATTGCGGATGCGGACGCTATCCCGCAGATCTACGGTCACGGTAATGGATTCCTGAAGAGCGAGTACTACGATGCTTTTGTGTCGATAAGACGGGGTTTGTTCAACACGAGGGATCGTGCGGAACACACGAGAAAGAGGAAGACGGTTTCTCATACGTTTTCTGCGAAGAGTGTATTGCAGTTTGAGCAGTATATCCATCACAACCTGGAAGAGTTGCAGAAGCAGTGGGATCGAAGGGCGGCCAGCGTTCAAGAGAAAAGAGGATGGTATCATATGGATGCACTGCACTGGTTCAACTACCTCGCTTTCGATGTCATCGGTGATCTCGCGTTTGGAGAGCCATTTGGCATGCTGGCGAAGGGAAAAGATGAAGCCGAGGTCAGCAAGGGAGGCCAGATCACATATGCGCCTGCTATCGAGGTGTTGAACCGCCGAGGTGAAGTCAGCGGCACCATCGGATGTTTCCCCGCCATAAAGCCCTACGCAAAGTACTTCCCGGACCCCTTCTTCAGCCAAGGCATGAAAGCGATCGAGAACCTCGCCGGAATAGCCATCGCCCGCGTCAACGCCCGCCTCGAGAAACCATCCGACCGCGTCGACCTCCTCGCCCGCCTCATGGAAGGCCGCGACGAAAGCGGCCAGAAGCTCGGCCGCGAAGAACTCACTGCCGAAGCCCTCACCCAACTCATCGCCGGCTCAGATACCACATCCAACACTTCCTGCGCTCTTCTCTACCACTGCCTCCAGCACCCAGATGTAGTCCAGAAACTACAAAAGGAACTCGACGACGCGCTCCCAGATGCAGATGCCGTTCCAAACTACGCCCAAGTCAAAGATCTACCTTACCTCGACGCTGTCATCAAAGAAACAATGCGTATCCACAGTACCTCCTCGCTTGGTCTCCCCCGCTTGATCCCCCCTGGCCCCGGTATCACACTCCTCGGCCACCACTTCCCCCAAGGCACCGTCCTCTCCGTCCCCGCATACACAATCCACCACTCCACGGAGATCTGGGGCGAGGACGCCGACGTGTTCCGACCTGAGCGCTGGGAAAACGTGACCGAGCAGCAGAAAGCGGCGTTTATCCCTTTTAGCTATGGGCCGAGGGCTTGTGTGGGCAGGAACGTGGCGGAGATGGAGTTGGCGCTTATTGTGGGCACAGTGTTTAGGAGGTATGAGTTTGAGATTAGGCAGGGTGAGATGGAGACTAGGGAGGGGTTTTTGAGGAAGCCGTTGGGGTTGGAGGTGGGGATGAGGAGGAGGGTGTTTGAGTGAGTGTCTTATGGGGTGAGTTGTAAGTGATACACACGACGATGGTATCATAAAGGAAGAGAACGGAGAGGCGTCGTCCATGATGGATCGTGGAACACAAAACTCGAGTCTGAGTTACGAATACAATTGGCTAAATGACTAAAAGATATACATGAATGAATAGATGAAGCCGATACCTCGCTGTACCCCACGATGCCGTATAAATGCTGCAGAACATCCACTAGGAGACTCCGCCAAGTCCCTTGTCAACATGAGAGTAAACCATACAGTACAAACAAAGTCTTCCCAAGGACCAAATACATACAACGACGCCTGAAAAATGCACAGCAGAGCAGAACCCGAAACCCCATCTATCTTCGACAGTCGAAATTCTTTAACTTGTCATCTATGCCATTGTAGTTCGGCCGATGCTGCCTCCTATCCTGATCGCGCCTATGTTCCCTCTCCCACTCCTCGATCTTGCCGTTCGTTCCATTACCACAGTGTATGCACGGTTGGTTTAGGGGAGCAAGACCTGGGTAAGGAATGGTAACGGGAGTTATACAATGACATCTGCTGTTGTGTCTGTATATATTGCAACGTATAATGGTGTCGAAGATAGTGATCATGTGTTGGCAGTTGGCATATGGTTGATAGTACCTTTCGCACCTGTTTGGTGGGTTTGGGGGCTGGGGAATGTAGAGGTCTGCGGGTAGGACTTGGTTCATCGTGGCGGCAGTGGGGGACGGGTACTGCTTGTGTTGTTTGATGTTTGGATAGACGGAGTGTATGAGTTTTGGGTTGTTCGTATCTTCTAATTCGTCTTCGTAATGTAGGATCCGACCAGCGGTAGTAACCTGGAATGTAGGTATGAAATAAGTATAGAGTAGTCGAAGTGTCTAAAAGTGTATTGATATCGCGATGTTGAGGCAGATATAATAGGTTCATTTTGCGAGATCTTATACTATTCCTCGAGCCTGGCGTTTGATATCGTGTCCTTGAATTGGATATGGTCAAGGAACGGATCGTGAATGTTTTTCGATGGCATGATTATGGCTGCTGTGATGCTGCTTTACATTGACTTGGCGCGTCAAACAGTGTCACTGGTTGGCGGGAAGAAGGCAAAGTTATGGGCTATGATCACAAGGAGAAGAAAACCTCTTCGACAAATCATGGAAAGAGACACCAAACACTATTGAACTAAACACCTAGATCCTGTCCTGTGAAGTCCCGTCTACTTTCACTTAGTCATCTTCTTCCCTGAACTCAGTGATCTTCTTCTTCTTCGTCCTCTCATTGCTCCCCGCGATGCTCATCGTATTTCCTGAACTGCGATCTTCACGTTCGGCAGCCTTCTGCGCTTTCTTCAACTTCCTACTTGTCCCATTCTCGCAGTGAATACAATTTCCCTTTACCGTGAGTTCAAGTGCAGTGAGTGTCCAATCCGTACAGTCGCACTCGCCGGTATCGAGAGATGTGGGACATGGGAATTGTTGATCATATTCGAATGCCATGTGGCCGCAATAGTATTCTTCGTAAAATTGGTAACAGTATCCTGGGGGCGGCTCGAGAGCAACGAGGACTTGCTTCCCGGGTTCGGTTGGTTGTTCAGGTTCAGTTGGCTGTTCAGGTTCAGTTGGCTGTTCAGGTTCAGTTGGCTGTTCAGGTTCAGTTGGCTGTGCGGGTTCAGTTGGCTGTGTCATAGGGGTTAGTGCTGAGCGCTATGCGAAGCAGTGGGTGTCTGATCGTTTTGGGTTCGACGCGAAGTTTGCTTGGTGTCGGCAACGATGGCAGGGTATTGTTACTGCACAGTGCACTTAACGATATAGAGTTGTCACGGTGTATGTAGGAGATCTAGACTTCTGTATTGAAAATCGTCATAGTCTCGTTCTATCGGCTTTTATGCTCCTCCGGGAGTCATTAAGCAAACAGAAGTTGTCACATAGCTGTAGTCAGAAGACGGAGCAAGAGCCTGATTGACTTTGGTCCAGTGACGAGGTCCCCTTCCAGGCGGCATGACCTTTCGTTGTGCCTGAGTGGAAAACCGAGCTGTGAGTGGAAGAAAACGACGTGGTCTTGATGGTGCTATTCAAATACCTAGTTATAGCTGCGACAGACAAATACCATCGATAGCGACCGATGATAGCAGACTTGCCTTAGGAGAGGAGGACATCAAGGGGCCGCAGGTACCCTCCAGTCTCAAAGCTAGGTAGTGCGACCCACGATTGCGAACCTTCCCTTGAAGACAAATGGGGTGGCAGGGGGGACGCAGATATCCATTGAGTCGCACCGACTCACGATTGCGATCTTGCCCTAGAAAACGTAGGGGCCACGGCGACCCTCCAGTTTTGAAAACCCACGATGTCAAAACTGCTCTAGGAACCGTGGGTGGCCACAGCTGCCCTCCAGTTCTGAAAACCCACGATGTGAAATCTGCCCTAGAAATGAAAGGGCCGCAGCGACCTGTTCACTTAACAAAGATGCACGATCTCAAACCTGCCCTAGAAGACAAGGGGTACATCTTACCGACCTTTACGCAGTTTGCCACCTCTTTCCATAGTGAGCATGGCGGTACAAAGACTAATATCTGAGTACAGCAGTGTTAAATTAGCCAGAGGGTTATTCGAACTTTACGACCTTCCGATTCTCATAGTTGGTGAAGTGGGCCTCGGTGACGATTAGTGAAGCGCGGAAGTGCGCGCCTCCACATATTTCGCGCACAGACCAGCGCTTACTCTTAGCGGCCATTGTCGCGAACTCCCGGCATGTACGCGCATCGCCGACAAAGAAGCTGAGCCAACACCGCTCAACCCTCGACCGCCATCTATCCGTCGCCAACTCGGAAGCAGCATCGCCTGCGTCGCCTAACATGGCGCCCAACGAGCTCGCCGATGTAGCGGCTGACGCCTCGTCGGGCGGCTCCTTCACCCTGTTGAAGCAGCAGCTCGAGCTCGACTTCAGTTTTGCACCGCGCCGCGTCAAGGGCCTCACCACGCTCGACATACAGCCGGACAAAGCGCATCTCCGGGATATTACGCTGAACTGCCGGCAGCTGAGGCCGACGAGCATCAAGATCGAAGGAGAAAAAGCCGCCTTTAGCTACTCGAACCTCCACCAGCGCCTGACGCTATATCCTGGTACCGGTCTGGAACAATATCACTACGCGAAAGAGCGGATTGCGCGACATACACAGGGCGCAGAAGATGAGCTCGTCATTACTGTGCCTGACAAGGTCAAAATCCGGGAAGTGAAGCCCTCGGAGGCTGGCATGACCGACGACGCTCAGGGTACCTTTTATGCGCCGATGAAGCTGGAGATCGAATACGAACTGGACGACTTTCGGGACGCGCTGCAATTTGTCGGAGTCGAGGATGGAGATGCCCGGTACCCACATGCTTACACGCGCAACTCGTCCTTTCCCGGTGCGGCGTCGTGTCTCTTTCCATGCATAGACGACGGCGAAACGCGCTGTCTGTTCGATGTGTCTATCCGCTATCCGCGAACGCTGGGGGATGCGCTCAGCAAATCGAATGCGCAGGTGCAGGCACAGGCACAGGGTGTGGAAAAGGCGGATAGCGTCATGCTGGATGCGGACGATGATCAGGTCGACTTGTCCGAGGAAGAAAAAGCCATGGAGATGCAAGTCATCTGCTCCGGTACCCTTACAGACGATGTGAGTTTCGATTTATCGTATTTAGCGCCTTCTAAGCTGACCTTCAAAGATTCTCGATCCCGCCGACTCTTCGCGAAAGACAGCCAGCTTTTCGTGCGATACCCTCGTCCTCCCCCAGCATATCGGCTTCGTAATCGGTCCCTTTGAACATGTCGATCTCTCGGAATATCGCGACACACTTGATGACGAGCGCTTGGGAGAGAATGCCATCAAAGTTCACGCGTTTTGTTTGCCAGGCAAGGAGAATGAGGTCAGGAACAGCGCCATGATGCTGGCCCGAGCTCTCGACACCTTCACCGAGCGCTTCCAGAGTTATGCATTCGGCAACTCCTACAAGCTCGCATTCGTAGACGATCTGGAATGGGATACTGCACACACAGCCTCTTTCTCCATCTGTAGCTCTCGCCTGCTCTTTCCGGAGACTGTATGGGAACCACTGGAGCACACGACCAGAGTGTTGGTGCATGCAGTAGCCAGCCAGTGGATAGGCGTTGACGTGATTGCACACAACCCAGAAGATCACTGGATCATCGTTGGTGGATCGTGGTTCATGGCTGAGCTCTACCTCCGAGAGCTGTTCGGTCGGAACGATTGGCGGTTCCGTCAAAAGGTGATGGTCGACCGAGTCATTCAGATGGACCGCAAGCGCCCGTCGTTACAGCAGCTCGGATACGTCTTACAACTGGATCCTGGAGAGGTCGAGTTCATGGAGCTGAAATCGCTCATGGTACTGTCTATCCTCCACAACCGTCTGGTAAAACAGAGCGGGAAGAATGGTGTCGACAGGTGTCTGTACCGCATGCTCTTCAATGCTCGTCAGGGCAAGTACGCCAACGGCGCGATCGCTACCGATGACTTTCTCGATATCTGTGAGAAGGTTGGACATCAGAAGTTGGAATCGTTCTTCCAGCAATGGATCGTAGGAGCTGGATGTCCTACTTTCCACTGTGTGCCTTCGTTCAACAAGAAGAAGCAGGTGGTCCAACTTACTGTCAAGCAGCTCCAGGCTGACTCATCCATTACGAACATCGACAGTGGTCTCGCCGCGGATGACTTCATGCGCGAAGCGAAAGAGAAGTCTCGCGACTTGCGGTCAGCGACAGGATACCCCACTTTCGTTGGCCCGATGACTATTCGAATTCACGAAGCTGACGGAACACCCTATGAACATATCGTCGATATCAATTCTAATAACGTCAAAGTAGAGATTCCGTACAACACCAAGTACAAGCGACTCAAGAGAAATCGATTGAACAAGGAGCGCATGGCTGCTGCCGCGGGCCTTGATGCTTCGGGCGAGACTCAAGAGGATGTCACCTTCTACATGTTGGGAGACCTATTCACATCTCCCCAGGAACACGATGAATGGCGACTAGACGATTGGCCACCGGAAGACGAGGCTAAGCAAGAGGGGGAGGCTTACGAGTGGATTCGAGTCGATGCAGACTTTGAATGGATATGTCGGACCAACATCGAGGACATGCCGTCATACATGTACGTCTCGCAGTTGCAGCAAGACAAGGATGTCGTTGCACAAGCAGAGTCGATACAGTTTCTCGCCAACAAGGAAGGTCATAAGCTGATCTCTACTTTCTTGGTCAAGACGCTGATGGACAACCGATACTTCCACGGCATACGGACCATGGCCGCTAATGTTTTGGCTCAGAGTGCACTGAAGCGAACAGAGTGGGTTGGCCTGTTCCATCTGCAGAAGGCTTTCCGCGAGCTTTTCTGCTTACCCAACTCACCCATGACTCGCTCCAACGACTTCTCCGATCGTAGCATGTATCTGATACAATGCGCTATCCCCAAAGCCATTGCTAAGATAAAGGGCGAAGATGGCAGATCACCACTAGAAGCGAAGCGCTTCTTGCTCGATCTTGTTCGGTACAACGACAACCGCGGAAACGATTACAGCGACGACCATTATATTTCTACCCTGATGCGCTGTCTTGCGGAGACACTCACAAAAACTACAGCCAGCGCCGACCTTAGTCACGAAGAATGGGCTCAAGAGCAGGATTTCACAAGCAAAGCCATCGGAGAGCTTACCCGACACCAGAGACTTGACGAATGGATCCCTACCTACCAGAACGTTTACACAACTACCGCCCTTGACTGTGCGCTGAAGTTGGTCATGAGCCGGGTCACCCCGTTCAAGCCGACCGAGTTCCTCCAGTACGCCCAGCTTGGAAATGCAGACAACGTACGCTTGAAAGCTTGGGAGTGCTTGATTCGGCTCGGCATGATCCGGAAGGATACAGTCTTGAGATTCCTCATGCATGAGATTCGGTCCGATCCTTCGCCGTACTTCAGAAAGCAGCTGCTACGCATCTTTGGCATTGCGATTGGACAAATCGCTACTGGAGACGTCTGGGCGCCGGAGAAGGCTGCGGACACTTCAGCAGGCACACTTATGATCGAGAACGAAGCCAGTAATGCTGAGCGTGCATCAGCTCTCGCCCGGCAGAACCTTAATGGGGCTCTGAGAGGGTTGAAGAGCGACATGCAAGGCAACCAAACCCTGCGTATGGTCCTGGAAGAAGCCCTGAAGTCGAAAGTACTGTCTACGAACGACATGTCTGAGCTTTTGGACATCTGCGACATGATCTTCGATAACCAAAAGTCCAACAAGCTGCGTATCAAACTGTCTATGCCACGCTATTGGAAGGTGGAGCATATTGGAAAGGCATCAGTGGTCTTCAAAAAGACCAACAAGTTTAGATGGAGATCGAGGACGCTTCCAAAGGAAGAGAAGAAGGAGGATAAGGACGACAAGAAGGAAAAGGCGCCTGTTCCACCTGCCGCACTACCTACACCACAACCCACAAGAGATACCACTGCTCCGGCTCCGAAATCAGCACTGCCGAAGCTGTCGCTCAAGATCGGAGGACCGAAGAAGCAGTCTACTGCATCTACACCGGCAACTGCGGACTCTACACAGGCCTTACAGAGAAGCCAGTCTATAATGTTCTCACCCACTGTCTATCACTCACCATCCCCTGCACCAGTGTCCAAACCTGCATCTCCAGCGCCAGTGCAAGCGCCAGTACCAGCACCACCGCCCCCGCCCCCTGCCGCTCCAGCCGCAACGGATTCGCGTTCATCGACTCCAGAAGTGCCGCTGATGCAGCCGTCAAAGAAGATAGCCACCCCAGCAGCGACCCCCAAGCCAGCGACTCCAGCACCGGCTCCAGTTCAAGCTCCCACCGTTGCTCCTGCTCCGGTTACCAAGACTCCGGTTCCACCACCCAAGGTCCCGACTCCAGCTCCTGCGCCTGCCCAAGCGAAGCCAACACCAGCGGTCATCAAGGTGCCAAAGGCTATGGCTACACCGCCTGCTATCGCATCACCGGTTCCCCTGCCGGCGCCCAAGCTTAAGATCAGGACCAAGACCGCTTCCGGCTCTACTGTACCATCAAGGCCCTCCAGCGCAGCTCCATCACCGCGTCCTAGTGCCGCTCCTTCACCTCGGCCAAGCGCAGCCCCTGCTCCGTCACGACCTGCTGCGACAAACCCTGCGTCCGTGGCCAGACCTGTAATCAAGCAAAAGAGAAGCAAGATCGTCAAGCTGCGAATTGCACCCAAAAGGCTGGCTGGCTTTCTCGCTGGAGAGAACAAGAAACGTAAGATGGTTACTGGAAACGGGGATGACGATAGGCCATCTAAGCGACAGAGCTTCGAGCCAAGTAGTATGTCAAACGGCAACGGCACTGCTAAGAGCGGTCTCGTTAGCGTGGAGAGGGGTGGTAGCAGTGGGCCAAGACTGCTGCTCAAGATGAAGGTAGGAAAGGCCAACTTGCCAGGCGAGAAGAAACGATGAGATCGAGACGAAAAGGTTTTCAGCAAGAGACAAGGTCGGCAGCGATGGCCATGACGAGGTATCGAGGATAACACAACATGCATTTCTAAGGTGTTTCACGGACGGGCATCTCTTTCCCCCACAGCGAAATATGGTTTAAGGAAAAGGAGGGTTCAAGGCCGCTGCATGCATGCATACGGGATCAAACAAGCATTCAGCGATGGCGTTATTTGTAGTGTATTTTCACATGGGTGGTGGGAATGGGACATTCAGGTGGATACCCCCTTTGCTGATTTTAACGAGTATACATGCCTTCATCGGGCTTTGTATTGTTAGACCGCCTAGAGTGAGAATGCATAATTTACACGTGTATGACTTGAATTAAACAGTGAATTAATGATGGGTATTGATAGTGAGGAAACGCTCGCTAGAGAGCGAAATACTTGAGTATCCTGTAGTGATGTGTACGCCGAATGAAAGGGTATCTACCATTACACCCCGCCTGAAATCTATACTTGGTAATGAAATGATCTCGCTGTGATATTAGGATCCTCCCCATAAGAGTTTCTTCACGGATCGTACGCCGGATTGGAAGACTGATTCGCTAATGGGTGCTGGAGCTGGTGTTTTGTGTGCAGTAATTGGGAGGGGTTTTTCCTGAGGTTTGGGACTCTGTGGTGCTGATCTAGATGCCGGTTGTGGTGAGGAAGGCACAAATTGTGATGAAGAAGGCTGGGCGCTCGCTGTCGCGTCGTGTGTAGATCCAAGTACTTTTGTTGCTGTCGCTTTCTTCGCAGATCCGGACACCGTCTTCGCAGTCTTCTCCACAACCGTAATTGTATCCATATCATATGCAGCATGCGGGAAAACACCCTCCCTCTCCGTTGCCATCTTGCGGTATTTGGCATGTGGCAGCGTAGATTTTTTAGTTGGAGCCCAAGGAGTGCGCTTCCTTTTATTCTTGGATCCGGGAGGACGGCCTCTCTTTCTTGGCACTAGGATGGGAATTTAGTGGGCTAGTCGGAGGAGGGTGTTTCGACGGTCTCACCCTTGATCTCAGCATCGCTTCCTGGTGGGTCTTTGGCTTCGACGTCTTGATCGGACTCTGCATCGCCCATGACAGAGTCTGCATCGTCGTCCTGGACGGGCGGTTTGGCAACCATAGATGCCGTGGGTATGATGTCGTGTTTGTCGTCTTCTGAAATATCGGAGCCAAATTGAGAACCTGCAGTTTCAGGCACTTCCTTGTATGCTTTGTCGCTGGCTTCCTCTACCATCCCGCCGCATACAAGACATAGTATGTCCACGTCCCACTTGCGTTTGGGTTTCCCGCCGCGCCTCTCTAATATTGTCAGGCGGGCCTTGTTGTCTTGCGCCTTGATTCTTGCATCCAAGGTGGTGGAGGCTTGAACTTGGCTAGGCCGGCCTCGCTTCTTCAATTGCGGTGCTGCGTCTTGGAGGGCTCGCTTCTTGAGACAGTCCGCATGAAGCCACTCTGAACATTGTGGGCATTGTAGAAGAAGCTCGTCCGGATTGCAAGGCTTCTTGTCGATGCAGTACGTTTTCATTTTGCTCAATTGGCTGTTGGCGCGCTTTGTAATGTCGTAGCTCTGGCGGAAAAATAGCTGATCTGTCTTGAGGTCGAGGCTTTCCGGGTCGTCGTCCCAATATACCACGTCTGCGGACGAATCCACTGACAAAGCGTCGATGATATCCATGTGATTGCTGACTATCAGCTCGCTGTCGCCATGATGCGCTTGTCGTCCACCTGGTATGTCCTCAGGCCGGTATGCCCAGTACACTCTGAGAAAGACATGCTCGGGATCTCCGCCGCGAACTTCGAGAACTTTGGCGATCCAATGCTCAATCGAGCCGGGACCTTCTGCGATCTTGTCTTCTTCGCTCTTCTTCACAAAGATCATCTGACCTACTTCGAACTCCTCGCCGTTCACAGTGAACCTCCGATAGCGCCGCATAGCCTCCCAGTACAGCGCAGGCTTTATCTTTACGTGTAGCTCAGGTATTTGCGTCTCGGGATATGGATTCGGCTGCGTCGTCTCCGCGTCCAAGGGCGCGTCAAACTCGCTGACGTGGCCGTCATTTACAGCGCCCTGCTTCGATTTTGCTGATTTTGTTGGCTTCTTTTGTTTCCTGACAGTGACTGCTGTAATCTTGAAGCTGAGATCTTTGTCTACCGTCGACCAGTCAATCCTTCGTTTCTTCGCACCGCTGGGTTGAGGCGTTGAGCCATTGGATGCGGGCTTCTCGTCAGTGACTTTGCGCTTACGTGCCATTGTAGCGGGTGAACTTTGGATGGTGGAGGGTGAAGGTGTGAGGGTGGAAGTTTGGCGTTGGTGCAGTGGTGACTGTGATGCGCTGGTGTGTGCTCGGTGCGGGCAGCACTGACTGTCTGACTGTGACGCGGGATATTAAGCGAGAGTACTGTACGATGAGAGCTAAACGTTGGAGAAGTGGGCGAGTTGGGTTGGTATGCGGAATGCAGTATCAAACTGAAGTTGACATGCTACAGCTCGACGCGTCTGGCACCGAGTGGAGCAGGCGATCTGTCGCGCCCGCGTTGTCAGCTGCCATCACGCTACCGCGCCGTGAGAACGCTAGGCCCAAAGCATTATATCACGTGAACCTCTATCGTCTCCGTCACGACATCCTCGCCAAACGCATTGGCAAGGCGAGACGGTAGTCATGAACACAAGGACTGTCTTGACGAATATCCGCGAGCCATTCCGGCAGCTTCCCCTCATCTGCCATGCGGACTGCCGGCTCAAAACGAATTATTGAATAATACCAAAGTAGACAGTCTCAGCCTTGATTTACACAACGCCACGATGGGCGATCACGTTCGTCACTCAATCGATGATGCATGCCAACATCAACCTTTAGCACCGTTGTCTGACATGGCATTGTGGTACAACATACGACGCGACGCGCCGGTTACTCGGAGTGCTCGGCTAGGATGGCATGCAGGTAAGATCTGTATGCCTGGTCAGCGCATCTGACAAACCTCTGTTAAGGGAAGAACAGCTGGGTACCCCAGATTCCGTGGGCCGCGTTCCGGCCGCTATTGCCAACACATGGATTTGGCAGAAACGGCCAAGATGCACTGCCACAGCATCATCGTTACCCAGAACAGGAGAAGTCCGTGCCGAGTGACCGAAGACAGGTGGGCGGCCGCCAATTTAGTCTAGTACGGGGCCTCTAGATGCGCTGGGAATACGACCAAGAGCCAATGAATTAGCGTGCAGTGGCCATTGAGGTCTCCGGGAGGATTGTGGATATGGAACACGCGGCCATGCGTTGATGTCGATGAAGGAGCGCGCTGCCGTCTGCGCGGATATGGAAGAAGTCGCAATGGAATACGAATCTGTCAGCCGGTAGATGGATCGTCCAGCGCGCGACGATCTCCAAAGACCAGAACCCTTTCGCAGGTTCGCGTCATAGGCACGCTAATCCCTGCCGCGTGCCCAGAAATTCCTCCACAAGTCTAAGTCCACCACGGACCTCAGATATACGTACTACGCCTACCGCTCTTTCGCTCCTTGTAGTTTCCATGATTGCTGTCCTCCTCCGCCTCTACACACATCTCTAATCCTGTGCTCTCGTCGCTCGTTCCCGAAGAAGCTCTAGTTCCTGCGCCGTAACATTCCGCGAGCCGGTGTACCCGTGGCTTGCACGCCTGGTTCCGTACCGACAACGCGCCCGTAGAGCACCTGCATTGTGCACCGCATAGAGGAGAGACCTTCCACTTGTACTAATACCGCCACTCGTTGCTGCCATGGGTCGTCCAAAGAGAGGTAAATAATGCGCCGGCTACAAAACGGCGTCCCTCGCTCCCTTGTCGGCAGTGCCCGTCGTTGGAAGAACATTCACTAATGTTGCGCCCGGTTCGCCCCTTCACAGTTCTGTCGTTTATGTCACAATGGGGTGGTTCCAACCAGAATACCTTGCAAAAGAACCCTCCGTCCGCCGGACCGTCTCCGGGCCCCGCGTCCCCCGCTCCGCCTTCACCCTCGACGAAGCAACCCGTCAGCTCAGCCAACTTTGCACAGTCGGCCACCGCTCTCGACTCGTATAACAGCGAGCGCCCTCCCTCCCGCGCGACACAACGCGAGCGCAGCGACTCGCGAGCCTCGGTCCGTCCCATGTCCATGATCCAGACATACCAGCCGCCCGTCATGGAAGTAAGCCAGGACACACTGCCCGAGCTGCAGCGCATCTTCACCTTCCTGAACAGCCACTCGAACAAGCTGTACCAGGAGGGCTACTTCCTCAAGTTCCACGACACCGACACCCGTACGTCAGCCCTGTAGGCCATGCCTGTCTGTGATACTAACGGCAATGCAGGTGGCCGTCCCGCGCCAGATCGGAGATGGCAGGAGTACTTCGTCCAGCTCGTGGGCACCATCCTCTCCCTCTGGGATGCGAGCGCGTTAGACCAGGCTGGGGGTGACGCCGAGGTGTTGCCCACGTTCATCAACCTGACGGATGCTGCAATCCACATGGTATGTCCGCTCACGCCCTCACTATGACCTCACTAACCCCGCAGATCCCCTCCATGACCCTCAAAGACGGAAAGAAGCTCGACAACATCCTCAGCGTGTCCACGGCCGCGAGCAACAAATACCTCTTCCACTTCGATTCCTACCACGCGCTTACGCAATGGACCGCCGGCATCCGCCTCGCCATGTTCGAACACACGACCCTGTCGGAAGCGTACACGGGTGCGTTGATCGCTGGCAAGGGCAAGACGCTGAACAACATCCGCATGATACTGGACCGACAGTGCGCAAAGTACGAGGACTGGGTGCGCGTTCGGTTTGGCGCGGGCACTCCGTGGCGCCGCTGCTGGTGTGTCGTCTCTCCGCCAGATGAGAAGGAATATCTCAAGATGCAGAAACTGCAGAAGAAAGGCAACGCTTACGAGCGACCGCCGATACTCAAAGGCGACATCAAGTTCTATGATACCAAGAAGGTCACCAAGAAGACCAAGGCCATCGCCACGGTCAAGGACGCCTACTCATGCTACGCCATCTACCCGCAGTCGAAGCCGCTCATCGACCAGTCTACATTGGTGAAGATCGAGGGTAAGATCACCATCCACTCGACGCCAGAGAGCACAACAGAAGGATTCGTCTTTGTTATGCCGGAGTCGCGTCCCGCTATCTCGGGATTTGAGATTATGCTCCAGTACCTTTTCCCCGTGTTCGATACATTCTCACTATACGGACGCCCAAAGAAGTTGATTGCAGACGTTCTAGACACCCGCGGTCTGATGTTCGCTATGCCTTCCGACAGGCGCTACGGATACTTGGAGATGTGGGACGTGGTGGGCTTGATCAACACCGAGGGCAGCGACAAGTGGTCAGAGCGCCACTGGAGGAAGCAATTGAAGGACCTCACGTCCACAAGAATGGTAACTGCGAACCAGGACGCGGAATCCATCTACAGTCGCGCCAGCCGCAGGAATACCGTCAGCCGGGCAGGCTTCACACCTCGTAATCTGCGATTTGAAGACCAAGGCTCCATTCGCTCCAGCCCGTCCACACGCGCGTCATCTCCTACACGCAAGTTCCCAGACTTCGAAGTGCAAGCGCCGCGTCGCGTCGGAACAGCTCCCGCAGCAAACCCATTCGGTACCCCACGCCATCAGCGATCTGTGTCAGAGCAAGTCAACGGACGCAACGAGAACAATCCATCTAGATTCACGCGAGAGGAGACGCCATACGAAGACGAGCGACCGCCGACGCCTCCCCAGCATCGTATACTCAACGGTTCGTCGAACGGGGCGGTCCAGCCTTATGATTCGTCTGCGTCAGATTACGACGAGAGCCCCATCAAGGAGCCACAGAACCTTCCACCGCCGCCTGCAGATCTGTCTGCTCCACCGCAAGGTTATGTCGACCTTCCTCCGACCCAGGAGCACGCTGCCAATCAAAAGCCGCCCATTCGTCCCAACATGCCCATGGCTAAGCCAAACCCTGCAGTCGACTCTGCCACGCTTCAGCAAATGGCTGACGCTTCACATGGATCCTTCCCAGGGGGCGTAGCTGCCGCTGGCGCAGTCGGGGCTTGGAGAAATCAGGACACCATACAGAGCAGACGCAGTGGTGACTACAACGCGTACGGTGATCAGGGCCAATCGATGTATCTTGGTGTCAACTCAAGGCCGCCTCCAACGAACCAAAACTCTGGGAACCGCCTGTCTACCATTCCCGCATCACCATACGTCGAGCATTCTGAGTTCGTCGACTCTCCCACAGGCTACCAGCCAACAGCTCCATCGGTCCCAGAACATAGTGAGTTGCCGCCACAGCCCCCCAGTCACGACCTCCCTTATCGTCCGCACCCCGAAAGCGGCGGCATACCCCGTAAACCAGTACCAGGTCGGTCTCCCCTAGCCTCGCAAGAGGATGACACCCTTTCGACCAGTAGCTCAAGACTCGACAGTTTACGAGAGGACGTAATCGACCCTGAAGCTCTCGACGCTTTCAACATCACACAGCCCACCCTGAATCGTCAGCCAAGCGGATCAAGTAGTTTCTACGACGATGATGCCATATCGACTTCCACGCCAGACTATGCCAGCATCGCTGAAGAGGAACCTGCGCCTCCTCCACGAAGAGTGCCTGAACGACGCGCCGACCGACCAAGAAGCGGCGTTCTGACCATGATTGGAGACCCGAATGTAAAGCTTCCCTCAGATGAAGATCCACATGGCTACAAGTCTGTTCTGGACCCAGCACAGGCGCCTGCAGCTGTTCCTAGTATTGACTTTGGCCCGACGTACGCGTTGGACTTTGATGGCAAGCGTCCGGGCACTAGTGGGACCATGACACAGATGCTACACGACAACAGCGCCTCGCGATCCAAGGAGAACCTTGCGACGACCCCGAACGAACAGCACCGGCTGTCCTATATCTCCGGTGCAGGTTCACCTAACCAACCCATGCATGCGCGCAGTGGTTCGAACTCTCCGCAGATCTCGGATTCACGACAAGTTGCATGGCAGCCGGCTGCAGCCTCACCACAGCAGCCGGACAGGACAAGGCTGGATCCTGAAGACTGGGTGATGCATCGCGCGGCGCATCAGCAGCAGCCTATAATGTATGGGCATGGCAGAAGCAAGTCGCACACCCCACCTCCTTTCGGTCGCACGCATTCTGGAGATTGGACTCGTACACACTCTGGAGATTGGAGTCATATTCAGCGGTCGCCTCAGGGTTCTCCAGGTCCTGCCCGTCCACCCAGCCGCCCTCTTAGCCGCGGTGCTGAGACACTGCTTAATCAACAGCCTACTACTTTGTCTGCTCGCGAGCAGGAACAGGTGGCTCGCATGACAAACACTCCTCTTCTGGACCTTTCGCAGAACACCAAGAAAGTGCAAAAGGAGCCTCCGACAGGTCTTACAGGTTACATCGATTATCGCGAGAAGGAGAAGGCGGCTCACAAGGCCAATCGCCAGAGTTTTACACCGACTATGCAAGCTGAGATCGACCGACGTACCTTGCAGACCCAACAGCGCCAAATGATGGAGGTCCAGCAACGCCAGCAAATGATGATGCAACAGCAGATGCAGCAGCAATATGCGATGGCTCAGAGCAACTATGCGCCGAGCATGATGGGTACTCCTAGTGTTATGGGTATGGGCACGCCAACCGGCATGGGTGCTCCGAGTGTGATGGGCGCACCGAGCATGATGGGTACCCCGAGTGTCATGGGCATGCCTACCGGGCCTGGTACACCGTCAGGTATCGTCGGAATGGCGTACTCCACACCGAGCCAGATGCACCCCATGTATCAGCAACAGCAGCAGCAGTACTTCCCCCAGCAGGCGCCAACCCCACAGATGAACGTCCCTGGAGGTTGGGTCTCCCCAGCGCAGACACCGCAGAGCCAGTATTTCCCACAGCCATCACCGCAAGGCTACGGAAACATGGCGCAGCAACAACAGCAGACTCCGCCCACGCAGGCTTACGGCGCAAGCTTCGACCAGGCGCAACAGGCAGCAAAGTACGCGCAGCAACAGCATCAGGGCCAGTACCGCCGTTAGATAGACGGGCTATCCGTTTAGAGAGTGTTGAGGTCATTCGGGATCGATTACAATTGGATTGAAGAGTATGAGACGAGATGCCGATGTTCACTGTATATATTTCACGTCTGCATCTTCTCGTACATAATACTAAGCATTGAGAGTGGGAGCTTTGGATTGGATTGCAGGCTCGCACGGTATAGCATGGAGATATTAATGGAGTTATGATGATTGAGAGTATGTTCTGACTACCTGACTACCTGCTGTGTTGCTATACGTAAGGCGTCTCTGGACTAAGCGTGTCTTGTGGTTCAGGTTGGTTCAAATACAAGCTTTCTTCCTGCGGGGGAACGATAGTTCGATAGAAGTCCCGATAGAAGTCCTCTTCTGAAGGCCTTGGGTATCCCTTGCGGAGCTTCTCCGATATGAGAAGCTGAGTGCGCGTCATGTGAAACCTTATCTCGGTCATAGGAAAATGAACTTGGAAAACTTTCTCTAACAGCCGTCCGAAATTGATAACTGAATTTGTGTCTTGACGATCCTCCCAACCCACTCGTTTCATCTCATGGTAGAAGGCATCGAGAAGGACATCCTTTGCTGACTTTCGGTAGTCAATCACAATGTGCGCCCCATAAGTCGCCACTCCTGCAAGAGCATACACCTTGTCTCGGATATCCTCGCAGTTGTGAGTACCAAATGTTTGCAGTAGCGGTTTGAGATCGACTCGTTTGCGTGGTCCCCGTTTCGTGGAGACAATTGACATGGCCGGACTGGTATTGATGGTTTTGTGAAGAGGCGAACATAGCCCTGCCGGAAGGCCAGACATGGTCAAGATATAATGATACAAGTGTTCGAGCTTGGTCCATTCAAGAATCTTGGAGCCACATTGAATCTCTATATCTCTGGCGATCAGGATCTCTTGAATGATCCACATACGTGACCAATATCTTCTTTTGCATAATGATAATATGCTGCGTAGTTGTTTATTACTCCAAGTAGCCACGCTTTTCAATTGTTTGGCAGATTCGCGCATACCCTTATCCTGATCGATGGAGAGTTGTGGCGGATCAATGGTATTCAACATCTGCATAGCAAGATCGCTATCATCCCCCTCCTTCCCAAGCCAGACCAGAACAGACCGAGCATTCGAGTAGAGAAAGCGCATCATCTGCACCTGATGGTTGCGCTCGTGGACGTTAGACTGCTGAATACACACTGCGTCGATCCAGAAAGGTCCGTAGTTCTCGTGACGTTGCTGCTGACGTAGAAAGTCCCGAAGATTCTCGCGCACTGGAAATCTCACGCCATTGATCTCAATGGTTTCAAGCACGGCGGTCCTTTTGTTACCCCAGGTGTAAGATAAGGCCGTGTAAGACGGACGGGGCCAGGGACTGTAGGTTTGCATGTCGCATTTGATGATGTCTTCGTCGCCTTCGGCGGGTTGGATTCTGAGCAATCTGAACTCATGGGTCAGCCGATCGACCGGGCATGACGTATAGGCGTCGGCCATGATATGTAGTTGATATGGACGGAGAGATTGTAAGAACTGCTGGTGATAGGCGATGCGATTCCGCGGTCAAAGAATGGCAAAGGCTGTGACAGGTGCTAGAAAGCGTCCGCACAAACAGCATAGCTGCTTTCTGAGCTCCAGCTTAGCTGGGTGGGCTGTGTTTCAAAGAAAATACTCACGGCCCTGGATATGCTGTCAGCTCACTATCCTATGCTCCCTTACGACCAATAGTATGCGAGTGTGTTGCTGAACGAGCATCTCCTCGCAAATCAAGATAACACGCTTTAAGTGATACGATCAGCCTTCCATCGGGACGATATAACGAACAAATAGATTTAGATCTTTGTGATTGACTGGAGCCTGTGTTCATGTGTAAATACCAGATGCCTCGGAAGGACGAAGTGCGGGGCATCCCAAACGAGACAGCTACCCCTCCATGCAGCTTTCACGCCGCTAACCCCATCCTACCTCCGTCTCCACACCACACCCTGCATGAGGCTCGTCATAGTATCCATCGCTCACGATCCTCGGCCAACCTTGTTTCCATTTGGTTCCAAGCCTAACTCCGTCCGACGACATTGCCGTGAACGAGGATCGGTGTCTCGCTGCTGAAGTTCTTTACGTCCTCCATGACCTCCTTGGTGCCCTCACTCTGCAAGGCCTTTCCGACACTCTCCGGGCTGTCAAACTCCATGACGGTGCTGATGGCGTATGGACCATCGGCGTTGAGCTCACTGACGGCGTAGGACTTGAGACCGTGGTCTTTCCAGTTCTTCATGGCCAGCGGCATGTGTGTCTTGAGGTAGTACTCCTTGTTAAAGGTGGAGCCCTCCTTGCGAGGGTAGAGGACGATAGCGGTGGCGCCGGACATGATGATGTATAGTTGGATGGTATCGGAGAGTTCTGTACGCTGTGAGTAAAAACCAACAGCAACTTGCAAGATGTACTGACTGTTGTAGATGCGATGCGCGGTGCTGAACAGTACTGACGTGGGAATTAGTGTCTTTATAGCTGCGCCCGCGCCTGGGATCGACTCAGTACCCCACTTCAAGATCCTTACATCCGCTTCGGTCCTGCTGTTTTGCACACTCGCCCGAGATTACTCGCAATACCAGTCCGATCGGGCCTAGGATATATAACGTCGACTTTTGTCAGCATGCTGCTATCTTTCGACCACGATCCAGCTCCAGACACACGTTACTGAAGTTTGGCCGGATCTTCCCGAGTGGATATCCTCACATGCGTCGGAAGGGACCTTGAAGATAGATGGCTACTTGCCAAGCTAATCTACTACCAGACACTTAATTCGACATCGTCGCGTCCACCGCCAGCTGTGTCGTAACGCATAACTCCGGTACAGTTACGAAGAATCTTCTGGTGTAATGGCCTCGAAGGTCCCCATCTCCCTATTGCCCTGGCGATTGCGCTCGATCAGGCTGTCCTTAATAACCACGACTGTTTGAGCGCCGGGCTCCTCCTCTACAGAAGGGAGTATGGGGACAGGCAGATCGTCTTGCAGGCCAGATGACCTCACGTTTCCCCACACCCTTCCTCCGGTAGGCACCGCAGCCTTCGCCCATATGTACGCTGTTTTGTCCATTCCCCTCAGCCTGAGCCCAACGACTGTGTGCAGCTCTTTTGTAATCTTGGGCTGGACAACAACGCCTGGTCGCCATAGCTGGGTTTTCTGTGGATCCGAAAAATTCCGGATTGCAATACTCGTGCGATGGGCGATTACTGCTTCTTGTATGACGAGACCAGTACCGGAATGTACAAAACGTCGAGGCAGTATGCTGTTAACCACGCGACCTTCTTCTTCGTATGCACAATCCGTCAATCTGAATCGGAGTGCGGGATCCAGCCCAACGATTGCGTCCGGGAACCTCCCGCAGTCGATGGTACACGACGAGCCCGACTCGAAGAAGAGCTGTATTGCGGGAAAGAACGTGTTCAACGTCCAGTAAATAATCTCTGGGAATAGTCAGCTCTGCCATCCTCTCGCACTACGCATTTGGTAGACGCGCTCTCGTTGATCAATTGACTAGCTAAATCGGTTTTGTCCAATGCCGCTGTGTGTTCCAGACTGACAGTCCGCGGTATGAAAGCGCCATAGTCCGTGGTAGAAACGGTCGTCGCATCCGATCCTTTTGCCTCGTCATCTTGCATGAGGACCTCGCTGAGCTGGTCCCGAGAGCTCCAAAGTCTTGGGAAACTGCGGCGCTGTGCTTCTATGAGAAGATTCTCTGTTGGGCATTGGTAATAGTCCATGCGGCGGAAGCAGCTCGTGTTACCGAGAGGACATCCGCCGGATAATGGATGCTTGTATAGTGGTCTTGGATTGCTATGAAAAAAATGCAATTGATGTTTGTGTGTTGCGATAGAGCTACGCAAAGATGTGCCCAAGAGAAGAGGTGTAGAAGCGCGCTTGCGTGCGCGCTGCGAATATGATGACTCCACTCTTATTGGAAGGAAGGAACTTGAGATGACCCACACTATGGAGAAAGGTCGCCCAAGAATTACCGTGAAAGAGCATCCAACTCCCCAACACCTAACATCGCGGCATATGGAAGGTAAGTTCATCGGGTCTTCGCGATGGTACCAGCAACGTGCGGACAGGGCGTTCATCACCTTTTCAAGCGACCGTCTACACTTTTAGTCCTGTTTGGAACACAAGCTCATATATTGCTTGTTTCTCTCTCATGAAGAGACGTCACGCAAGGGTCATGACTGCTGAACGTCGCTGCCGCGCACGCGTCTGGTGCTGACCTGCTCAGACCATTCCTAATCAGGAAAGGACGCAAAACACCCAGCCCTGGACCAGTTGACATCAAGTCCTTCAAGGTTCCTCCGCTCCAAGAAATTGTTATCACCTGATATACGCAACTTCTTTCAGCTCCATATTGCCGTCGCACACGACGACTTCATCATGCAAGCGCCACGGCGCACCTACCCCAGTCTCCTTGCTATCCTGCGTCAGCCCTGGCTCGCCTCACTGCACACGCGCATCGCATCGGATGCCTCATCTACACGGAGTACCGGTTTCTGCATGCATTCAAAGCCGTGGGATGTTACACAAGATACTGTCCCGTCAGCTGTGTGTAAGACGGGACGTGCCATGTTGCCCTACCATTATGCTGGAACGCTTATGCGCTTGAGCGTGGGATGAAGGCAAAGTAGCGGTGACTACGCGAGACTGCTGATTATCAAGGCTTGCTCACCGGACCATGTTGTCAGACGTGCAAGTTTCAGCAAGCTTCCTATCACGGTCCATGGGTAGCGATAGTGCTGTCAGCTGCTCAACCCAGTGGCAGACGGAGACGGAGCACGGCGACACCGTTGTCTGCGCATGTATTCGCTACTTGCCGGCAGAAGCAACACGAACGCCACGCGGATAGGGCACGATGCAAACACACCGATTGGCTTACACGGCTTACTGCAGGCCTTCAGTCGACAACCTCGCCGCTATGAGTGGTTGCCTTTGCCATTGAGTATGTTGCTGGCGATGTAGGGCAGAGCCATTCGCAGAGCGGGCTTATGTGTGAGCCTTCACGCGACTGGTTATTTACGCACTTCAATGTTTTCGAAATACAACCCCATGACGCTTCATGGTCTCCGTCTAGTGAAGCGTCGTTCCACGGCGGAAGTCGGCACTGGTACTTCCTACAAGTCGCAGAAATCGGACGAACCACAGGGGCGGGATACATTCCTATTGAGCAAGGGAGTTCATAAGTCTGCGACACTCCCCGGCTCTTCGGATGTGGCTGAGAATATGTACCGGAAAGTTTGTGTGCCCTTTTTCGTGGGGGGTTCTACCAGCCGTTCCATGTGCTACACCGGTCAGTGGCTTAAGGGCCATGCAAACACGCTAATCCAATCATGGAAGACATCAAGGCCGAGCCCTCGCTGCGACCTGTGTTGCTATTGGATGTGCAGAGAGAATTCGGAGGAGTGCGCAGGCCAGGATAACAGCACGGACGAGCACTGCATTGTCGTGTGATTACCATGAAGGACGATTTTCGAAAGTATTGAATTCAACATTGCTACAACACTGACAGGTCCGAACAGACTGGAAATACAATTTGAATCAGATATCCGCCCACTGACTGCTATGCGAAGCTAAACGTACGCTTACAGAAATTGAGAAAAAGCCACCAGAACGCTCGAAGCGCTATACAGCCACTGCTGGTAACGACGTCGGCAGGGGGTACAATTGCTTTTTGCAGCCTCGTAACGACAGATAACGCCCACCATACTGACTGTGAACGAAGGAACGGTCAAATTGAGATAACGCCGCTAGAAATATGCGAAAGTACGCTCAACGCCAAGAGCAATGCGAGAAGATGCTCGGAAGCAATTGTGATGACCTCTTTTGATGGACAGAGATAGACATCGTGTTTGCGTGCGTAACTCAGAGAGAGTTCTCGGTCTTGACGAGCTCGTCAAATGCATCACGCCACCTGCGGACTTCGTCCTTGCCAGGCCTGGGGAGGGGCTTGCGAGCGTATCCTCCGTATCCGAAGTGAGCCATTAGTCCGGCCTTTGTTCCGATGATACCACCCTGAATGGCAGCCCAGTCGCCTCTGGCTACTATAGCCTGGAGCTTGCGGGCTTCTGCGAGCTTGCCAGCTTCAAATAGCTCAACGAGCTTGACGCATGTCTTGGGTGCGATGTTGGCCATGCCGCCAATGATACCGGAACCGCCTCCGACCAATGTCTGCAGTGTGAAGTCGACGGATCCGCCCATGCACATGAAGCCGGATCCAGGATCAGAGCCGGTGGCTGCTCGGGTGGCTGCTGCGATGCGGTTCAGCTTTCCTGTGTTGCCACAGGTCAACTTGCAGCCGACTATGTTGGGATGTTGAGCCAGCTCGATAATGATATCTGAGTTGAGATCCATTCCAGAGACAGCACCAGGGTAGTTGTAGATGAGGATGGGGATGGGCGAAGCAGTGGCTACATCCTGGAAGAATTCCTTTACGGTATCCTTCGAGAACAAGCCCTGGTAGTATGCTGGTGGAAGCACCAAGGCATAGTCTCCGCCAGCAGAGGCTGCCTCTTCGCAGAGTTCGATGCATTCCCGGGTCGACTGAGCACCGCATCCGACAATTACAGGCATGTAGCCAAAGCCTGCGTCATCGAGAGCTTTGCGGGTGGTGTTTGTGATAAGGTCGCGTTCCTTGTGGGAGAGATGGACAGCCTCGCCATTGGACCCTTGAGTAGTGATACCGGCAACACCAGCTTTGGCTAGACGAACGGCGTGGCTGGCGGTAGTTTCAACGTCAACGTTATCTGAAGTTGGTTCGAAGAACGCTACAGTAGGAACGTAGATGCCAGGGACCAATGACCGCCGGATACCAACATCAGTGGACTCCATTGAGCTGGTGTCGAAGTCGGTGTATCGGTTCATAGTGTAGACGGATTGGACAGGATGGTGGAAGCCGGAATCTTGAACGAAGCTATGTGCGGGAGAAGGTGCGTCGGTGTGCGGTGACATGATAAGAAGAGTTCGGATGTGGACGTCTAGTAGACTTTTATACTAACAAAAGCTTGCAGAGAGAAGCGGGACTTTTGACAAAGAATAAGCGGAACGCAGCAACGACGAACGGAACGAATACGTCAATGGTTGATCGATGTTTGGTAACACCCCGAGGATAGTACAGGTACTTAAATATTTTCAAACGCCGGACACTTGACCTTGCAATGGGGAGTGTGGGGGTCCAGCTGACGGCGTTGTCAGGAGTGCTAGTGACGGCAGGCAAAGCAAGGTGCGTGAAGTGCATCAGTGAGGGATGGGCACTGGGCAGGCATCTTTGGTGACGACCAAAGGGGCGGTGACTCCCGCAGCCTGCTCGAGGTGCTGCTCTGCACGTAGCCGATACCAGGTACAGCTGTTTGCGCTTAGCTGTAGGGGTTGCGCGTGGCCAATAAACGCGGCGAGGATTGCTGATTGAAGCGGCGTTTGCTTTTTTGCTCACGTTGCATCAAGCGAGCAGGGGGTGAGAGGCTGTGAACATCGGATCTTGGCCGGACGTGAAGTGCAAGGGGGGAACGCCTTGTGACGATCTTTTGGAATCCTGGCTGCAAGCTGATAGGGTAATTCTCGCCACAGCTGGCACCATGCGAAGGGTTGGCGGGCTCGAAAGAGCGTTGATGGATACCGTTCGGGGGTGTTAGTGTGGGGGTGGGGGAATCGTGGCCGGCCTATTCGCATCATCTGATTCCGTTCAGCATCCCCAGCCACCCCGTCTTAACCTTCGTGGTCCCAGTCGGTCCAGCCGTCTAGCTCGGCGACCACTCGGACGTGCAGTAGAGCAATGCAAAGGGTAAGAGAAACCAAAGGATTCCAGCGGTGCTGCAAGACGTGGCAGACAGCATGGAGGAGAAGCTTGTCACAAGGCCATGCAATATCCGCACCGAGGCAGTCATCCATATCCGACCGCCGTAGGGCCACCTAAAACGGACCAAAATAGCGAACTTATCAGAGGATGCATCCCATGTCTCATCATTACAGAGCCTGGCCAGGATGACGACGCCGATCGCTCGAGGTATTTCACCCCACGCCCATTACTCTTGGTGGCGGGGTCTGGCCATAGCTCAAACCTTGAGGCTCTTCACCACAACATGTTCCCGCAAGGGCGATTGTGTACGAGTCGTGCTGTGGACACGACATTGTCTGGTTCGTATATCCACCAATCCGCACATGGAAGGTGTTTGCACTGCTGTATGTGCAAGCCACGACCAAATTGCACGCCAAAAGCATCAAGCCAATGGCACCATTATGAGCAAAAGCATCGCGGCAATGTGCCGAACGCCGTTTCGGCAACTGCAGCAGGGACGAAAGCCCTCAGCATGTTCTCGCGCATTGCTTTTGTTTCCAAGACTTAGGTTCAAACGCGAGCAGGATAATGCTTGAGACGCCTCGCTCATCGTACCTGATTCTCGGTGGATCTTGTTGTGCCCCCACGCGATGCCGTGGCAATTCGCTTCGGCACTCAAAAACACCGCGAACTTTAATTCGCATCGTCGAGGACTTGGACTGACTTCTTTGGCCCGACACACCCTCCATGTCTCTGTTCATCCAATCGGTTCCAGTTTCAATAACCCGGAAGTGTAATCCGCGACGTTCAAGTCATGCGAAATCCACAATCTAGCGGCACGAGGATGAAGAGTTTTCCTGGCGTTGCCGTAAGCTGTATGCAATGGTTGCGTACGTAGCGGCATTGATGGATCTCTCGATGGCATTCCCTTCCTGCAAAACAAGTGTAATGTTCGCGAGGATGCACACAGCCTCGTCGCAAACCGAGCGTGAGCCGACCATGCAGCCATCAACGACGAGACGCTATTACCCCACAAATTGGCGATCCTGGAGACCTGTTTCCCCGCCTTCTTACCACGTTCGCACAACAAGCCGCACACCTTCGACCTGCCGCTGCACCAGGCCTCTGACTTGCATGATGCCCAGTCGCTCTCGCCATCACGTCTTGTGCGTCGTTGTATTGCCTCTTCATGCACTGAGGCCCTGGAATCATGCACGTAATACTGGGTACTGCCGTCTTAGATGATGCCCGAGGTTTGCGAAAGTTCAAGCCATCCGCTCATCTTGCAGGGTGTACGTCAGTAACGCCCGATTCCATCAGCATCCGCGGTCTTGTGATGATTCCCTTGAATAAATGGTATAGCTACCAGGGTACCGCTGCAGTCACTGGTATCAAGGGGTGGGTCCTGACGGTAGCTTCTTGGCCAAAATTCCTTTTCCTTCTCCACATCACGATCGTAGCCGCACATAAACGCAGCAAAAGAGCAAGGAAAATATGAAAGATCCACTCCAGCATCTGAAAAGCTCACCTCGTGCAACTTTGTCCGACATCTCGGCATCCACGCCGCACCGAATTTAGTGCTGATGAGGGGTGAGGGGTCAGCCCACACCATGCGGGTCATTTGCGATTCACTGGGACCAGGCCCTCGCTCGCCTCTTCCGAGACCGATGCAGTGAGCAAGGAGTATGTGGTCTGATCGAGTTCCAGCTCTGTCAGCAGATGATACTCCAGGGATGTTTTGGATGGACGTCACTGTGGCACAGTTCTTCCAACAGTTCGTTCTCTATCATCACGCACGGGATCAGCAGAAGTAAGCTCGGTCTGCAAAATCCACACACAGTAACAAGTGTATGCATGGCAGTGGGCACGTCCGATACATCACCGAATACAGTACACCGTTGGACTCAACACTAGCCTCGGTTAAGAGCACCAACCGAGTAAACGATGGGTACAGTTACCGCGCGGTCTACTTTAGCTGTAGTTCGTCGATCTCTTGTCGACCGTGGGGGTCATCTGCTATTCACAGCTCATAGCAGCATGGGCTCACCGTACAACGGCAGTTGCAGCAGAGCCTGTTTGCCACGCCATGCCGTTCGTTCCTGATTCGGTCTAAAGAGCCTCAACCGATCTCACCGAGTCGATCGTGTGGGATGTTCGTACCTGGTCGCACGCCCTTCTACCTGTTATAGCTATGGACGTGGGATGCCAAGTATATCCAGACGCTTCCGACTCAACCTCAGTCCCGCAGTTGATATATTCTCGGATGCTTTTGCCTCCTCAACATTTGATCACGGTAATTGATCGGAATGTCTGAACGGTGAAGAGGTTAGTTGACTACCGATCATCCCACGTTTGACGGTCTTGAGGTTCCACGAATTGCAGAATCTGCCCATTGCTATCTTGCAGTGTACCGATACATGTTGAGTGTCAGCGAAAGAGATGGCGTGGTCTCATCTTTACGATAGGTCTGGTCGCCGTCTTCGATTCATGAAAGCCCACGATTTACGCGCGATTTGCGACGACCGCCCGTGTCGTGTACGGTGTCCAGGCGATCTTACATTTCTCTCTGCCTAGATTTACCATAGCGAACATGGACCTCTCATGACCATGATAGGAGGATCGAGGGTCGTTATTTCTCCATGCCCAGAGAAGGGGCTTGAAGGCTTCCAATGACGCACACACGAACAAAGAGGCAGTGTTCATGAGACATCGGGGTCATGACAGCTGCTCACGCCACTAAGATGCACGACAATTCAAGTGAGCAAGGTCTCTTGGGTTCAGACGCGAGCTCGTTGAGGTAAGCGATGCGAAAGTCATTAGCAGCCCCGCGCTTGCGGCGTGTACACATAGTGCGCTAAAGTCCGCATTTTACATCGCATCTCTCTCAACAATTCACAGATCCTAGCTTTCGCATTTGAATGCCCAACTCTTTCCGCGGCCACGGAGACATGGTCTCGTCGAATTCTAGACAAGCGCTCTCCGTGAGAAGAATGAACTTCTGCACGTTGCATGCGTCCGCAGTATATTCCCTGAAGTAACGGGGCCACGGACTTTCGGAGAGCGGCAGAAGACGCGGCATTCAATGCGGCCTGTACCACCCCATATATCGCATCTTAGAATCGGCTTGCTTGTGATACAACTCTTTCCTTTCAAACACGCATCATACGGTCTCAGGAACCTGTAACCATCAATCTCCGTCTGGCAACTCGTAACGAACTCATACCTAGGTAGCTTACCAAGAACCCATACACCAAGACCCCGCATCTCGCCCCAGCAACAGGCGACAACCCGCGATCAATCTTCTTAACAACCCTCTCTATAGCCAAGGTAAAAATCCTCGATCGCAACCCGCCGTCCTCAACAACACTCTCCCAAATCCTCCCCATGACATAACATACACCTAGTCGGACCGAGAAGACCCTAGATGTTCCACCAATCCACCCCATCCCGCCAATCCAATCACATCGGAACCTTAACCGAGACATTAGCTCAACAATTCGCTCGCTTGACCATGTTTGAATCCCTTAGCAAAGCAACCCCAGTTCCCTTTACGCAAATCGTGGGGTAGCACACCATCATTTTGATGTCGCGCGTGTGTTGAGAGCCTGATGCTTCGTACGAGGCTGTTCGCCAAGTGTTGACGTCTGCACTTTGCAGCGAGGCGTTCGTGTTCCTGCGGCGTGTGTATGCAGTTGGGAAGGGTTTACTTGATCGGGATCGAGGATCGTCGTGGTTTGATGCTGTTTCTCCGATGTTCTCCGGTTGTTGAGTCTATGGTTGTAGAGTGCGATATTGTGATGCAACCTCGATGGTGATCACGCTTTAGCAGGAGCTCTGCGTATCCAGTAATTCAGATCCACTGGAACAGCTATCGCAACTCCTTCGAACTCAAGATCCGTTTTACACTTTCAGGTCTGAGTAGCTCTTTCGAAACGGCAGACCTCTTTCCCCATCTTCGCTATGGACGAGTCTATACGCACGCCTGCGTCTTACGCAACGGCCGTTGGCATTCACGTCATGGGAAGATCTACAGCTCTATCACCGTCCTTCGCATTGCCTTCATCCGTCAACGAGGACATGTTTCACCGGAAGCATGGTATCGTGTGATGATACATCGTTCCTAGCGACGAACCCACATCCATCCCGCTTCCCCGTAAATGCTCCGGCTCGGCTCGCCGCAACCAAATATCTCGACTACAGCAATCGCAACGGCAAAAATCGGTGTGCAATGGCATGTTCGCGATAAGCAGAGATCTTTAATGAACATGGGGGGCTTCTCATATTGCACTGACAGCATGAGACGGGGCAATAACGACGAAACATGCGACGAAGCTGATGAGCCACATAGTCATTCTACGCATGGACAGTTGTCAGGCTAACGAAGAAGACAACAACACTGACTGCCAGTCAGTAAGCGGCCAGCTCCTGGAAGGCTTGACGTAGTTCATCGGTACCTAGATACGCTCGTCAAGAGACATGATGAGTGATATGACGATAACGATTTCTATCACACTCGGCGCAACGTCATCTACTGTCAGCATATCACCCACGCCAGTGTAAGGCTTATGCCGGTACACAGACCTGGTACCCTGACCGGGGAAGCGGCAGCCGTGCATGCATCACCATCGAGGCCCGCTTAGACACTCGCCCATTTAGGAAACTCACGATACCCCCATCTCACCGTCTCCCACGCCATCGTGCGTTGTGGAAAGTCGCGCGACGATATATTATACCCCTCCGTCTAGATCCGACCATGCCCTTCACAAAGCGCAGATCATATGCATAAGTCAACATGCATATTCCTCGCACCTGCCACCAACCCTTCCACCACGGCCAGGAACGTGCATCTCCCACGACCACGCGTCCCGGAAAGTTCCTTATCTCGTTGGAAAGCGCGTTAGACGGGACGCGGCGGATGACGAACGATGACGACGATGGAAGTCGTCATGTTGGGGCGTGGGTGGTGCCGAGATGAGACCGTACCGTTTTTGTGCAGATCGTGGGTTTGCAGGGGATCTTTTGTGACAAGGCGAGCATCGTGTTTGGAGGGCTCCAGTGTGGTGGTAGTGGTTTGTAATGGGGTGTAGTAAAGTGATGTAGTCAGTTAGCTGAGCGTGTAAGAGGATAGTGCACTCAACGTCATGGGAGTCTGGTTTTGAACGATGATTTTCATTGTGATTTCTTTGACTTGTCGAGAAGGCGCTCGTGCGAGTATGTTCCTGAATCTATATACAATTGTGCATGAGTAGGCATATCATCTAATCTCATTTCCATCGTCTCACATATCTATCTAGCAGGTGGTGTTGCCAGTCTGGGTCAACAAGCCCAGGTTCCACGGCAGCGCGTTGTAGCTCCCGGTCGCCTGAGGATCGATACCCTGGTACAAGAACCTCATACCACACGGCTTGATCGAGAGCGTCTGGTCAACCTGGGACCTAATCAACTCTCCATGGCTGATACTGTCCGACCACCTGTTTCCATTGGCAAACTCAACATTCGCCTCACCCATGAAGGGGTTCTGCTGGGTAGCGGCAAGCGGCTTCCATTCGTCGGCCTCGAGCGAGGAAGACGTCCAGGAGCGGAAGTAACGTAGGCCACCAGGGGAATCTCCTTGTCCGATGCACTCGACAAGTAGGAGGTAGGTGCTGTTGTCGACGCGGTACACGGTGGCTGCTTCGAAGAGGTCGTTCTTGTTGGGCTCTGAGAGGGTGATGACAGGCTCGCTCATTCCAGCAGGGAACTGGGCAACGGTCGTTTGGCTGCGGTAGAGGCGGCCGTTGTCGTCGTGGGAGAAGAGGTGGCAGTTGGCTTCGTCGCATACGACCCACATGTCGACCCAGTAGCCTTGCTGAGGGGTGAGAAGGCCCTCTGCAATGAGAGTGGGGGTGCCGTTGGGGTAGAAGACTTCCGGAGCAGACCAGCCTGCAGGGTTAGAGATGTCTGGGTTGGTGCTGTATGCCGCATTGCCGTTCTGGTAGACGAGGTACCAGAGCTTTTGGGGAGCGAAGTAGACTTCGAAGTGTTAGCTGGGGACTCTTTCTATTCTCTTCCTGGTGGGTATGGATTTGGAAGAATGCTTTACTTACAAACTTCAGGTGCAGCCCTGTAGCCGGTACCGATGGCGCTCTGGTCGAGATAGTAGAATGGCGCCTCTTGTGCCTTGTCGAAGTCGGTGAAGTTGAAGTACATCAGGTTGTAGCCCTCCTCTTTCGCTGTACTGGCAAAAACGTGGTATACGCCCTCATACTCGATGATTGAGGGATCTTTGATACCAGCGAGGTTGCGACCATCGTTCTTGGGCCTGACTAGGATGTCGCTAGATGTCCAGCTGAAAGTGCTGGGAAGGCCTCCATTCTGCCTGGCAGCCAACGAACGGTGAGGGACTGTTCGAGCCAATGCTGTGGCTACGAGAGCAGCGCCGGCGAGAAGGATGGAACGCATTGTGGTGGTAGATGCTTGACAACGGTGGCTACCGGATTCATGCTGCGTCCTACTCGTTCTTATATAGTCGTTCCTTACCTGGTTCCACCAAGCCCGTCGTGTGGAGCCGAAAGCTGGGGAAAATGTTCATTGACCGGGGTTCGTAGAGGGTGCAATCTATCTGGGGTAACTGCCATCTTGGTTTTTCCGTCTACCTTTCCTTAACCATTCGTTCGTGCCTGTTCGTGATGGGCACTAGCATCTGTTTTAGGCTGTTTGCCTAGTGCGTATATGTAAACAAGCAGATCGGCCATGTCTTTCTCGACCCGTACCGTCGATTCGTCATTTACATCCTGGAGCGTGCTCCGAGCGAAGCAATATGAGGTGGCAACGCTGTATTTCTTTTACACTAACTAAATGGTGGCTGCAATCATCGAATCTCGCAGAGTCGCCTTCGAAATCTTGGGCCACCGGGTCGATCATGGCATCCGGAGACAGGTAGTTTTCGGCGAAGGTCCGATCACGTGGCCATAGAGCCGCATTTCATCCGGTGGTTAACGATAGCTTGTCGTCTTGTCGTCTTGATGCCAGATGGCAATAATTCCGCCTACCACAACGCAGCTTCGGTGAAGAGCACAGGCAAAATCGAGCCAAAGTCGTAAACGCCTCCTCGTGAGCGATGCGTTCGTGTAGGAACGACCGTGACCGGATCCAAGAAGCTTGGAGGCAGGCGGGGGCAACGCCATGCCTAATCCGTTTCGCTATGTCGCGTCGCTTGCACGTGCATCTCCTTTTCGCGATAGCAATCCGAAATTCAGTACTCTCTGCGATGCCGACCACCCGACTTTCTAGTCCAGTTATGAAGCCGTAATTACGTGCTACAATTTCCGAACGCTTCAACATTCAGCAGCGAGGAGCAACGCGTTGCCTCTCGTGAACATCAAGGAAAAGCCTGTTTGAATGACTTTTGCGAATTCATATCTGAACACAAGATCACGACCGTCGTTACCATGTCGGCCGAAACAGCTACGTCGCAGAGCGCAAGCGCAGCCTCTGGTTACGACCGCGATGCTATAATAGCAAGCATCACCCGATACTACGAGCTCCTTTCAAAGACAGTATCGATCAAACCGGCAGAAATCGGATACGCTCGAAAAGGAGGGCGCTCCGACAAGAGCATTCCGCTTTCGAAGCTACGTCGACTCGGCTTCAACGATCGAATGATCGACTTCATCCGCCACGTACCATTTTGTCACAGCAACGATAGGCCCGTCTTTCCATCAACAACCACACTGAATTATTACCCGCACCTTTTTTACTATCCAGAGGAAGATTACAAGCTCGAAGATGCTCACATGACGGAAATGTGGCCGTATGAAGATTCAAGGATACCCGAGGGTATCATCCCACTGTCGGTTCCTCTAGAAGGAAGCTCTCTGGGAACGTGGTGGATGCTGGATACCAACAATGGTAAGTAATACGATGACGACAAAGATAAGACAATCGGCATCAGTCCTAGTCTGCAGTTTCGCTTCGTTTTTGACTCAACGTTTCATCTTAGGTGAATTGACTGCTAGTGGCCCGTACATTACGAGACCACCAGAGGAAGTCCCAGAAGACGAAGAATGGCGTTCGTCTCGACCCGTGCCTGCGGTCGCCTATTTCGACGGCTTGTGTCAAGATCTGATATCGCTCCAAATGATACCCTTGCCACACCCTTCTGATCACTGGATGATATGGGAAGCTCGAGATGACGAGATATACGCCTCCGATACCTTCATGTCATGGGCAAAAGTGAGTTCACACGATTCTACCATACACTTCGTCTCCCCCCACCTCCCCTCGCTTGTCGTATTCTCACCGAATGTCTACGAGACTGGATGGATTAACGCGACACCAGGAAGCTAGGGCTATTTATCGACAATGCCACTGGCCCGATTTGCGCTACTTCCAGCGCGCAAAGTGCCGAAGGCTTCTACTTGAGATGTGGGCAAGATATGATGCACATCGAAAAGAGAAATATCGAAACAAGCACGCTCCTGTAGTGGCGACAGAAGAGGCCACAGAAAGAGTGCCGACACCACCGGTTCTAGAACCAGAGCCATCTCGCAGCGCGCCATGGGGAATAGAGACTATAGTCCCGCAGACTGAGTCGGACGGCATGTTTGTGAATACAACGTTGAGGATGTAGCATTAGGTAGCGGTCGTGTACCTCTACTAAGCAACGAACGACCTCCACCACCTCCCCACCGCCTCCCCCGCCCGCCCTAGTGTAGGTGTCTAGCTAGCGAGACCTTCAAGATCAAATACTCATCAAACTTCCATCATGCGCTTCCCGGCGCGGGTATATATACGTAAAACTCCTCACAAAGCCCTCCGTCCCACCCCATCTAAAACCAAAACAAGGGAGAGAAACAAGACCAAAAAGATTGAACCACCACCACCCATCCACCTCAACTCTCCGCCTTCATACTCCCACAACAACTACAAGTCCACCACTCCCTCTCCATGAAAGTCCCACAAACCAAACAATTCCAGCCTAACCTCCCCCTTGCAGGTTCAAACGGCGTCGTCACCTCCCCTCCTCCCTGCCTCCTCAGATCCGTTCTCGGAGGCGGCCGGGGCAAGTTGGGTATGGAGGAAGAAGAGGAAGAAGAGGCAAAGCGTCGGTGTTCAGGAATGGGTTGGGGTGGTTGTTCGGTGGTGCAGATGGAGCAGGCGAGGTGGGTGAGGGGGTTATCGAGGGTACAGGTGGGGCAGGACCAGTGGTCTGGGGGAGGGATATGTGGGTTTTGCTGGGATGGAGGGAGGGGTTGAGGGGGAGGATCAGGTGTTGATGAGGGCAGAGGTGTTGGAGGGAGACTCTTGTTTCGTCGTTGGTCTTCCCCGTGGGGATGGAAGTTTGATGGTGTTCGTGAGGAAGAAGAGGACTTGGGATTCGAAGGCCGTGCTGATGGTTGGGTGACGAGTCGCGATATGGGTCTTTCTTGTGGTGTTTGTGCCATGCTGCGTATAGGCCGAGCTTTCTTTGACGGTTCATTCTCTGGATGTTCGGGCATGTAATAGCCCCCTTTCCCGTTAGATTTCCAACCCGAGTCGCGTTCGTCATTAAGTTGGACACCATTTTTATCATAGTACCCTCCTGGCTGTGTAGTGCTACTTCCTGGCGGACGGGGAGGTTGAGCAGGGTAATTGTCGACGGACAACCCGTTTTCTGGATCCCAGGCTAGACCGCCGTTTCCTGTTGGCGCACCTAACCTCTGCATTTCCTCTTGATACATGAGATCTTGCAGGGCTTGCGCAATTGCCCAGTCATTTGCGTCGTCTTGTTCTGCAGTCGTTCGGAATCCATCTTGGGCTTGTTGGTTGACCAATGTTCCTGCGTTTGCCGTCCCGCTCGCGCAGCCGTCGGTGATGCTGATTCTACGTGACGCTGCATCGGCGATGACCTTGCGCATATCGACGCCGCGTTGTACAGGGCGTGATCCGCCCAAGCGATGTCCTCCGTTACTGGGTTTAGATGCGGCGTGTCGCTTTTCAGCGGCCTTCCTGGCATTGCGGCGCATCTCATCAAGTGGGACTCGTTGGCCACCTAGTTTCTTGCCCTGTCCCAGGAAACCTTCGCCAGTGTAGCCTTTCATGAGAAGGGTCTGGTGTTCGTCGCGGAGCTCATTCCAGAGGTTGTGGAAGTTGCCGTCGTGGGGGCCAAACACGATGTGGCAAAGTTCATGCAGTAATGTGTCCATGATTTCCTCAAAGGGTAGGAATTGCCTGGCATCATAGTGATACCTCATGCGCACGAGAATTCTTTCTGTGCGATTGACATTAAGACCTTCAGAAGTTAGAACCTTTCTTTCATCATGACTTTTACTATCTTACCTAGTAATCGAGCCGATTCGGGCAGGAACTCGCACAGTGTTCTGACTTTCCAGCCGCGCTTCCTCATAATCGGCTTCACCATGGAAGCTGCCTTGCGAAGCATGTGCAACGCCTCTTTCTCCCTAGGTAGATGCTTAAGATGCTCGTAGGCATCGAAATGCGCGTCGATCTCTTTCATGGTTGGGTTGTGTGAGAGGATACGTGCGCGTTACGTGGTAGATCGACTTGGTGTAGTTGAGAGTTGGAGTAAATGACTCAGTGGATCGGATATACGCGTGGCCAACTTTGCACAGAAGATATAGGAACCTGGTGGCAGAGCCGTGAACGAAAGTGATAAGTAAAGAAAGATTGAAGAAAGAGGCGAAGGACGAGGCCAGCCACGTAAGCACTTCACGCGGCCTTTGCTGCTTGACGATGGCAAGGCCAGGTCGTTGATTAAACGACTTCACTCAGACAAAGTAATAACTCGCTGCTATTGTAAACAAGGTAAAGGGCGATCGTCTGCAGGGTCAGCAAGCGCGCATATTTTGTGGGAAGATCTGATGCTAATGTTAGACTTGACCGAGAGAGTGGCGCAACAGCTCAGAGGCCGGTTGTGCCTCTCACGTGCGACCGTGTGCGGATCCCGTTCCGCGAGTCAGTGCCTGACGTAGTGGACTGGCGGAGTCGTCACACTCAGCTGTCAAAGACTTTGAACCTGGGAGCATCGCACGCTGTCAAGTCGTATGATTCACTAATATATCGCTCCTCTGTAAGACATGTCAAACGACGACCAGCAGATACTGGGCGTGGTGAGTAAGACAACGGACTTTGACTCTGCGCCTCGCTGACGTGGGTGAAGCTCTCCGAGTACACGAAAGACGTCCGCAACTTCACGGGATCGATATGGGACGCCACTGATGCGCATTTTGCGCACGTCGCCGGATACATTAAGAAGAGCCTCCCTGAAGGATGGCTGCCAGAACGCGCTCGACCGCGCCCGCCACCGCCGCCCCCGCATCCCATCACCGGTGCCTACCTGCATCGCCTGCAAGACTGGGTGTCGCGAAATCGGGCTCTGACGGCAGCCATCGTCGCCTTTGTCGGCACTGGGAGTTTTCTGGTATGGAGAGAGCAGAAGAAATACAACCGCAAGCGAAGAGTGCGGCGAGCGAGCAATGGGGCAAGAACGGAGGTTGTTGGTGAGTGCTTGAGGAAGGCGCGAGGCAGTGGCTCTGACTAACACCAACAGTTCTTGCTGGACCACCCAACTCGCCCATCGTCCGATCGCTAGCCCTTGACCTCGAACGACGCGGCTTCATTGTATACATTGTGTGCTCGACCATGGACGAAGAGCAGCAGGTGCTTAGTGAGTCAAGAGCAGATGTGCGGCCGCTGCACTTGGATGTTGTGGACACGATGGGCACAAAACAGGCCATTCAGAACTTCAACGAGCTCCTTGTGAAACCGCACGTCGCTGTCCCGGGGACCAGCCCGCACAACCTCAATCTTAGCGGTGTCATACTGGTGCCAGACCTCATCTACCCTACCGGGCCTGTAGAGACAGTGACCCCCGAGCTTTGGTCAGACGCGCTGAATGCCAAAGTGCTCAACACCATCGCTGTGACCCAAGCGCTGTTGCCGACAGTCTGTGAGTTCAAATCAAGGGTCCTAATGCTTACGCCCAGCATCATTGCGTCACTACGGCCGCCATTTCATAGCGTAGAGACTGCGATCGTGAGCGCACTCGAGGGGTTCCTGGCATCACTCAGGGCGGAACTGGGAACCCTTGGCATTGAAGTTTTGCAATTTCATCTGGGGACTTTCGATCTCACAAACGTGGGTCCGAAACATCATCTCCAGTCCAGAGGGCTTGGGAGCCCACACGCTTGGCCAGCAACTACCAGAGCGCTGTATGCCAACAACTTCGAAGCGCAGACGCGTGTTGCGCAGAACCGGGGGTTATTAAACCACAGCGGCTCAAGTCTTCGGGAATTGCACAACGGCGTATTCGATGCACTCACGCAGAAGCGGCCAAGGAAGGTATGGCGCGTCGGACGTGGTAGTGTGACATACGATCTGGTGGGCAATTGGGTGCCAGCTGGGATTGTTGGGTGGATGATGGGGTTAAAACGTGTGTCCCTGGACACAGCGTCCGAGCCGAAGCTAGAGGATAGCGTGCAACTGCAGTCGTGGGAGAGGATCGATGCGATCGCCTAGACAATGGACCCCAGAACCTAGACGACAAGTCGACGATGTGGAGAACTACTAAGATGATCACGATGCGCAACGTCATAGACGGACTGTGCCTGCGGGAGTGCGTGGCATCGGCGTGACCTGAAGATCGCGTCCGGCGCTGCAAGATCACGAGATTGAGATGGTGTATTGGCCCAAGGACGGGCACGCAGGGCGAGCGTAGTGGCCGATGGCATCACGTAAAAGACCCTGAGCCCCTTGTCGGCACGGGTCTCAGCGAATGTTCCCTGCATGGTTAGATTTGCAGGCACGCAGAGAATCCAGTCGACGAGCAGTATATAGTCGCGGCGATATAGGCAGAAACAGCGCGCTCTTGACGTGAAGCGTTGCAGGAACAGTGGTTCGCAGGACGGGCAGCAGTTAAATGAGCAAAAGTCTGGAACATGTTCCGCTCCACAAGTGCCATGAGCAAATGAAGTGACGCGAAGCATGTGCCACCCTATTGACGGCCAGCGCCCGAAACGGAGGCAGGCCGAGAGGGGAATACGGATGGCGTGCGGATAGACTAGTGAAACGGCACTGGGGGAGGTATGTAATGGAGGCAGCTGGAGGCGATGGTGTACATGATAGCAAGTGGGTGAAGGAAATGAGAGTTTGGTAGCTGGGAGCATGGAGATGTGAAAAGCAATGGCATTGTCAGCGCGCGAGAGATGAGTGTGCATGCGTGCATCGAGTGGCTGCGTGTCAGGGCGACGGCGCGGTGGGTCAACGTCGTCGCGATGCAGGGCCGACTGGTGGTAGCGGACCCTATTGGCGAGCAGGGAGCATCCCCGGCCCACCTGAGGTTTCAGGAGGTGTAGGTTTAGCTATTCTTGCACGCGAGGCAGCATAGAACATCGCGACGCCCCAGACACTGCTCAGGGCCTGCAGTCCATCACTGATCCCTCGACGCTTGCTGTCGTATCCGCTCCTTCGCGCTGCTTTCATTCTTCATGGTGCCGATTGCATCCACGCCCTCCCAAAATACCCCCCATTGCACCCACCGCTCTTATCACGGCTGCTTTTCCCGCACGCGCTGCTCAGCCCCGTGTCTCCCGCATTCATCCCTCCAGGCGGCTTCGACGGCTTCTTTTGCCCGGTCGCGCGCATGACGGCCCAGCGTCATCAATCTTCCGCCGCACATTCCATGAACCACTAGCCCGCCTGCCACTTCCTTCACCATGGCAAACCGCACCCAACGCCCGGGCGGCCTCGACTTCCGCTCCCAGTCCTTCGACCCTCCCACCACCGCCAACTCGCTCTCCTCCAACCACCTCGGTCTCGGAAACCTCGCCAGCGCCAGCATGAGCAATCTGTCCCTCGGCTCCGACCTGCCCAGCCCGCGCACCGGCGAAGCGCCGCCCGCCCTCTCCCCTCTGGATGCCCTCGCCCTCCAGGGCCGCTTGCTCGCGAAGCGCTTCGAGCAGCAGGACAAGACGGGCCGCCGCCTCAGTCGCCTCGCCCCCCTCACCATCCAGAATGAATTCGGCAACCGCGGCGGCTACTTCTCGTCCCTCTCCAACTCGACCGTCAACTCGCCCAACGAAGATGCAGGCCCCGTCCGCTCCCCGCGCCCCGAGGCCTCGCCCCGCCAGGAGATATCGTCGGACAAGCGACACCAGTCCTACTACCCGCAGTTTGGCATGGACGAGCCCGAGCCCCAGTACGCCATTGGGCCGCTGCAGAGTCCCATGGCCACCATCGCTGAGGCCAGCCCTGCGACGCCTCCCCAGAGCTACTTCGACATCCCCAGGTCGCGCTCCCCCGATTCGGTAGAGCCACACATCGGACTGCGCGAGGCCACGCCCGTCAGTCCCCATCTGCCGGCCGCTCCTACCTCCCACATGTTCCTCAGCCCGCAGAGGAAGCGCTCTGGCGACTCGCAGCATTCCCAGCACTCGCAACAATCGCAGCCCCGCTCGGCACCACGCTCCAACCTACTCCCGCCGCGCTCGTCCAGCTCCCTCCACTCGAACCGCTCACCGAGCATCCGCTCCGCCGCTGGCACATACGACGATGTCGAGGACATGTCCCTCAGCGGGTCCTACGACTCCCTGCACCAGACGCGCAACCTGTCCCCCAGCTCCAGCCTGTCGAGAGCCCAGTCTCCCTTCACGCCTGCCACGGGTCCTACCATGATTCCCCGATCACCGTCAGCTGCGTCCAACTACTCGGTCGATGGCGGCAGTCTCCCGCGCCCTGCCTACAACTTCTCAAGACCCAACTTCTCACGCCCCACAAGCCGGCAGAGCGTGCGTCCGTCATTGGACGTAAGGTCAGATGCCGGACCCTCGCGACAGCCGTCCGAGGAGAGCGTGAACATGAGGCCCTCCTTCGATGACCAGCTCCGCCGACAGGACTCTAACGATATCCCTACTGCTCACTACGCCAACGAGCAGGTCCACACTCCCGTCAGCATGGTAAGCGAGGACTTCCGCCGGTCCGGCGAGTTCGGCAACAACCCAGCCCCGTCCTACACATACACCAGGTTCAACCTCCCTCGCGGCAGGGCCGTCGACCGCAAGTCTGTCGGTATTGAGGACTTTTTCAAGCGCGAGATCAAATGGGACCAGCCTGGAGGCCAGCCTAACCAGACTCAGGCGCGACCTCCTTCACCCGAATCACCGCCTCGTTCTTTCGACCAAACACGCCAGCAACAGCCACAAGCCAGGCGGGATGCCTCCTTCGACCACGGTACCCCGTCCCTCACATCCAGCAACAGCACCATCCGCGCGCGGACAGCCGGGTCTGTTGGGGAAGTCACAGCGCAGCAGCACTGCGACATGGGGCTGGAGCTTCACGAAGCTGGTGAACTACTCAAGTCCACCTATCACCTTCGACTCGCAGCTCGCGCTGGTCTTCCAGAAGCCATGTTCTGGTATGGCCTCGCTTGCCGTCACGGCTGGGGCATGCGTGAGAACAAGTCTGAAGCATTGCAATGGCTACGCCGCGCCGTTGACTCCGGTCAGCTGGAAGTAGCCGACGATGAGGATCAATCCAAGCACGGGCAGCCGACCGACCTCACCAAGAAGAAGCGCCACCGCGCTCAATACGCTGTAGCCATCTACGAGCTTGGCAAATGCTACGGAAACGGCTGGGGTGCTCCTCAAGACAAGTCCCTCGCACTGCGTTGCTACGAGATCGCTGGAAACTGGGGCGATGCCGATGCTCTCGTCGAAGCCGGCTACTGCTATGCCGAAGGGGTCGGCTGCAAGAAGAACATGAAGAAGGCAGCCAAGTTCTATCGCGCAGCCGAAGCCAAGGGCGTCAGCATGGTGGGCAACAGCTGGATCTACAAAGACAAATACATGGACGACGGATCCACCACCTCGGATGAGCGGTCCGTTCGCTCAGGTCGTTCCACCACCAAAGACCACTCCAAAGACAAGAAGGCCCGCGACAAAAGCAGGACTCGCACCATTTTTGGCCGCAAGAAGAGCGCGGCTGAACCTCTCCCTCCTATGGCTTGATCCCACCACCATCTCGCCTTGTACATGTGTCCACGAACCTTTCCTTTCACAATCTCTTCTCGCGCACGGCGTCTGGGTTTAAGCTATGCTTTGGAGGTCAAAACATTTTGCCTTTCGAATACCCCATATTAACGAAATCACCTTTGCCCGGCGCATAGGCTTGGCCGCTCTTACTCTTTACTTTGGCCACCCCGCGCTTCAGCGACATTACCTGTTTTGGACCACCGCCTTTTTGATCGAATATCTTCGACATGTCGATGTACCACCTACCTTTCCTTTTTCGTCTTTCCGGGTTCGGTTTTCCATTCGTTTCCTTTGTTTATACCATTGTGCGTTTGTGCGGTGTGCCCATGGGCCGCCATTTCCTTTCCTTTTCCTTATCTTGATTGGACTCTCGAAGAAGTTCATGTGTACGTAAAGTCTAATTTACCGGTACTGGTGTACCTGGGCTGGGCTAGGCTAGGGTTGGCAAGAGGAAAGCTCTCATCTCTGACGTTGGAAGACAGTGTCATTTCTCTATCTGGGTCACGGCTGCTTTCCATTGTTTGGCAAGAAAAAGGGATTCGGGATTACTAAAGGCTGTGAATAGGGTGGTTTTTCCTCTGTTGATATCCCCGAGCGTAGCTAGCTAGCAAGCAAAGTCTCTTCCTTCATACCTGATGATGGGTGTGTGGAAGGGAGGAAATTGAAAGTTGAAGATCTATAACTACGCTTGCACTTTTGGCTGGTGATTGTGTTCGTGACTTTGATACTGATACAAGTCGATAAAAGTGATGCACTGCGCACAAGCACAGCTTGGGTAGCAATTGGGCTGATAGTCGTACCTGCTCGTTTGACCGGCGCGACTTCCGTCATCGCATCCTCATCCGACGTTTCCTTCTCCACCCGTCAATCACCACGAACAACAAATGAAGTGATGCCCTTCAAGTTCCCGCTCTATTCCCGTGCGCATTCTGCAAATGCTGAACATATCAGCACTATCTGTGTACACGACGGCATGTCCATGTTTGACCGTATCAGCCAAGGGCACAGGGTCCGCAACCAACGAGATCGCGCGCCCTTCGGAACTACTTCGATCACACGTGAATTTCAGCTACGTTTCTCATGGCTATATGTGGTGGCCTGAGGAACGTGAAGGTAGGGTGTTCGTAGAGTAATCGGGCGCCGATGTCGCATCATCGTGGTGTCTGTAGGTAAAGTATATGGCAAGTTCTTTCACCTAAGACATTTCGCACATCAATCCCCGTCTTCTTCTTCAAGAATTCCATCTGAAGATAATGCGAGGGGTCTGCACGCGGTAATCCCCGGGCTGAGTGCAGAGTCAACTGGTTTTCTTCGAGCTTCCGACACCGCTTCACCTCTCGTCGGTCGCTGTGACAACCAGCGCTCACTTTACACACCACGTCCACAGCTTAGCACCTCTGCTACCCATCCCAGGCAATCCTTCGTCCTACTGCGATCTTACGACAACTATCCTGAAGGCCAATTCTACCATGCCTTCACTAAGGGACCTCAATTGCGCCATCGAGCTATCCGGGAGTCAACAAGCATTGCGAGAGTTTGGCACCATATACGGCGACGGCTTCGTAGAAACTTTCGTCCCCGTACCCAAAAAACCACAGTCTTTCTCCATCCACCTCACCTCCAACAAGTTCATCGCTCCAGGCGTTGCCATTTTTGTTTATGTCGACGGCGTCTACCAATGTAACCGCAACAGGCAAGACTTGAAGCTACGGAAGCCTTCCGATAGTCGCTCTCTTGTCGACTTCCGTGTGCGCCAGAAAGAAGAGAGGCAGAAAGATGGGTCGATGATTGCGAGGGAGTGGGCTTTTAATAAACTCAACATTGGTAGGTGTTGCGAGAACTTCGTAGAACCGCGGTCTGCTAACTGTTCACAGCTTCAGCGGACGATGCACCGAACATTTGTTCGCCAAACATTCTCGACAACATAGGCTGCATCGAAGTCGTCGTTCTACGATGCGCCGGTACGCGCAATGCCAAATCTGCCTCAACGATGAACTTTGATGGAGCAGGAGACTTCCCAGATCACCGGTTTGGCGTAGACGATGGCTCATCGCCATCTAACGAGAGGTCCATGTACGATGACCGGGGACCATTCTTCAACACCTTCGGCAATGGCCACGGTCCACCGCCGCCGGTGCCTTCTTATCGCTCGCCATATGCCGAAACGGTACGTAGCCCGCAAGGCTCGACATCGAGAACTCATCGCACTGCATACGAAGCTCAGGAGCTCTTCCCTCCGGCGGCTATCGTAAACCACTCGCGGCCACATTCCAGATACTCAGAGGCTATCAGTCCGGGGGCGCGGCGCACCAACGACCTTCCTCCGCCAGGTTTTCAGTATGGCAGCGGTCCTATCCCGCGTGACGGAGGACCATATAACACACATCCTCCTCACGTCGGAGCGGTGCAACCTTCTGTTGTGGATCCGATGTGGCTGAACAATCTTCTTACGACAGCAGTGAAGCAAGGAGTGGAAGAGTCAAGACGGATGGACACCCAATCAGAAGGGCAGGCGAGGATCAAGGGAACACATTCAGATGCAAAGTCTGCAACTCAGCCACCAGGAGCATGGCCCGAATCTCCATTCGATGCTCCAACACAACCACATCAACACATAGAGCAGCCGGCTTTCTCCTCGCGCGATCAACAGAGCGAACACGGTTCAAACTGGGCCAAGTCACAGCCTGGATGGGGCGAACGACCTCCACGAAGTAGAGCAGGTACCCATGTTACCTGGAACGCTGAGCCTGCTTTCGAGACCGACTCCTCCAGTGCCGGCGGATGGAATGCGCGGGATGAGACCCCCTCCGATGCCTGGGACACTGGAGATACTTGGCCAACCGACAAGGCAGCTGAATGGGACGCCTCTAGCCAACAGGGAAAACTCTGGGTGACTAATCCTCCTAGTCACTACCATCTGAGGTCTAGCTCCCCAGTCACTCTTCCTAAACACAATCGACGGCGCTCGAAGCACGAAACAAAACGAAGTTCACGTTCCAAATCGCGATCAAGACGATCAAGCCGAGATCGTGAAATTACTTCGTCTTCAGACGACAACGGGAGCTGGGATCGTCTCGAACGACCTTCAGACTCTGTGGTCTCGCTAAGTAGCTCTGACGCGACTCTCCAGCCATCGCGTTCTCGAAGCCGGATACAACCCTCACGACGAAGATCGAAGAGCCGGTCTCGACATTCCAAGTCGGTACAGCGCGATCATGAGCGAAAGCCCTCGAAGCATTCCCACCGTCACCCATCTTCGAGACCCGCGGATGAAGTCCCAGTCGCTGGGCCTGCACCTTCAGTCATCACGCGAATGACACCGACAGTGATGGATGCGCCCCCTTCTGTACATCCGGAACAAGTACGGTCACGGCAGCCTAGTACTTACGCTGTTCCGCCTGCTCCGGTGATGCCCACACCAGAGTGGAACGCTGCTGTTCACGAGGCTATGAGGAAGCCTAGCAATGTTCCGAGTAACATATTCCCCGCTCCATATGCACTATCAATGAAGGACTTTGTTCAGAGTACAGATGGTGAGAAAGTAGGAGGTGGGCAATTACCTTCGGCTGTGTCTTGGGGTAGCGGTAAGAAAGATCCCATTATCAAAACTTCTTGGGGCAAAGAATTTGAGAAGAACACCGGCTGGGGAAAGAACGGTGACAATGGTTGGCAAGAAAAGGACCTCAAGGAGAATGTTAAGAAGGGTTGGTACTCAACCGACGATGATCAGGCCGGAGGCTGGAACGAGGCCGATGACAACAAGAAGACCCAAGCTGATGATGGCGGCTGGAACACGAAACATACCGGTTGGGATAATCCCCCATCCTCACCAAAACAAGAGCGAGTCGACAAAATGAATGACTGGGCCGGTCTCAAATCCGCCTTGACATCCGCTTTTGCCAACCCAGCAGTACCAGCACCAGCACCAGCACCAGAAAATGCCTGGCCAACCCAATCATGGAGCTTCCCCGCCGACAACGCGGTACAGCCCGTTGTCCAACAGCCTACTACCGCACTTCTTACTTCCGCCCCAATACCACCTGTACCTGTACCTGACAAGATGACTCCACCCAACCGACGCATGAGCAACAAAACCCTCTCTCGATACCGACCCAATCACAACTTCCCCTCCCGCATCCATCCCAAACCCACACCAAATTTGACGGCTCAACCACACTGGCAGTTTCCTCCTCCTCCTTCTACTTCCGTATCCAAGAACGTCCTGCACGCCTCCTCCCCGAACGACACGTACATCGCACCAGCCGAACCGCGCCTCACCATCAGTAAATCCACATCCAGCAAAAGCGGCATCGAACACGCCGTGCGCGCAGGCAAAGCAACGGAGTACGGTCATGTTGTCGGACGACCTGAGTATCTAGATCGTTTGGAGAAGCCGTATGCGGTGTTCCGGTTTAAGTATCGGAGTGAAGGGGTACTGAAAGGACTGGGTGTACTTGGGGAGGGGGATATGAAGCATGATGGGGATGCGGAGAAGGAAAAACAGGAGGCAGAGAAGTTGAAAGGCATACCTCAGGAGGAACTCATTGCGAAGATGTTGGCTTTGGAGAAGAGGTTAAAAGATAAACACAATGGGGAGGGTACTACTGGTGGTGAGAAGGAGAGGAAACACAGTAAGACTCACGCCGACAAGGAGAAACAGAACTCGAAACAGAGGCGGTCGAGTGAGAAAACGGATGCGCATGGTGATGGCCGGGTTAAGGATTTTACGGAACAGTGGGTTGAGCGGCATTCGAGAGATCCGAGTGTGAAGGCGAAGAGTGCAGCTGTTAAGGAGGTGGTTTGGGAGGGAGATAAGGAGAGGAAGGAGAAGGAAGTAGTGGGAACGTGGGGACAGGATGCGAATGAGGGATGGGGAGGTGGAGGTATGACATGGTAAGACCCATGCTAGCTGGTCAATCTCCGAGAGAGTTTAGTGTGTATTTGTATTTTGTACGTATAGACATCGATATAGATAGACAAGACAACATCATTGTCAGCTCTAGCTACTACCCCTCTCTCCCCACGATCAAAACTTAGCGAGTTCATCTTCACTCCCCTCTCCATCTACATCCACCCATCTCCGTTTCCTCACTTCTAACCCCCCTAAACTCCTTCTCTTTGCCGCACTCTCCTTCGCCGGCGTACCTTTCCTCGTCCACTCCCTCTTAATCCGTTTGTGGAATGCCTTTCGGTCGGCCTTCGATGTGGATTTACTGCCTTTGTCGCTACTGCCGTCATGTAGGTCGCGGATTTTGGGTGTTTGGTATGTGGTGGAGAGGAAAGAGGTTTGAGGGGTGGCTGGTTCGTGGTTCCGGTTCAGAGATGGAGTTGTTGGGTTGGGTGGTGAAGGGAGGAGTTCGTCTTCAATGGAGGCGCCGATCAGGTCGAGGGATGGGCTTTTCCGGTGGGAGGTGACATGCGTGTTTTGCTCCTTTGATTGTTGGACTGCATTGGGCTTAGCAATTCCCGAGGATTTGTTTTCGATGTGGTGAGTGGATGGCAGGACAAGGTCAGTCTGCAAGTCATCTTCGGTCTGTTGCGAATCGGGTATTACTTCGGCGAGTGGTGTTGCATGCTTTCGTATCCGAAGTGTTGTCGGCGAAGAGAAAGCTGGCTCGGCTTTTATTGCTATGCAGGAGGATTCCCGGACTGGAGTTGCGATATCGTCTTGCGTTGGTAAGTCTGCAAGCAAGTCGCTTTGTAGTGTATCTTCGTCGATCAAATCCCTCGTCTCGATGGAAGGCAGTACCACATCTCCGGATACATCTACAAGTGTGTCGTCGTCGTCGTCGTTCATCGGGAGTTGCTCCTCGTCAGAATCATCGCCAGCAAGGGATAATAGATCACGGTCATCGTCATCAAAATGAGTGCTCGACGATCGCAATTCTTCAACAGCATCTTCAGTCGGCTGGAGAAGGCCCTGGTGATGATCCTCATGCTCGGAAGAACTTGGTGTCGGCAGATGGTGCGGCGTCGTTGATGTGGCGGGATTTTGTCCCTTGGGGATATGATTTACCCCAGCAACCCGACCGCTCATAGGAGCTACAACAGACTCTTGTAGGTATAGATCCTGGTTCTTGATCGCATGCCAGCGATTGTGAAGTGCACTCATTGGCCAGTCTTTCCACTTTTGTTGGCCTTCTTTGATGACCGCCCACGATACACCGTCCATTTTCTTGCGCTTGCTTATGTACACATCATCTTCGTGAGTGAAGTGGTATCTCCTTGCAGTCCTGGGAATGCGCCTTTGGATCTCAACACGTGGACTGGTTCGGCGGGGTCTCGTTGGTGAGCTTTCGTCCGGTCTTGTACCAATCAAGGCGCAGGGTCTTCCATCAGCGACATCCCTTGAGGTAGTGTGTGAGTGTTGTGGACCTGTCTCTTTCGCTATCGGTGCTGTCGTATAGCTTGGGAGAGGGCTCGATTGGGCGACTGGAACTCGGCGTGGTTGTGCAGACAGAGGTGGAAAGAACCATTTCGGGTCCGTCGCAGGCGCTACCTTGTCATCTGTAGTTATCGGAGTAATAGGTGGAGGAGCGGCGTGTGCGAAGGGTGTTGAAGCGTTTGGCAGTACAAGACCGGCTACGGCTTGGTTGACAGCTTGGTGAATTGTCTGCAGTAGACTGGCGTGGAAAGCGCTTTGTGCTTGCTGTCCCGCGGGTGTTTGTGGAAACTGAAGATGTCGTAGGAGGTCTGCGGTGGGGTTCGAAGGATTGGGCGTTTGCGGAATGCCGAATTGCGGTATAGATGTTTCTGGCAAGTCGTGCTGAGGTATTGCAGACTGTGGCGCATTGGCCTCGGTGGCTGCGGTGTGTTGTTTGTTTATGTCTTGCTCAGGCGGTCCAGCAGCCTTTGGCTTGACCGTCTGCGGGGGTGCCAGTTCGTCCTCCGAATCTTCCCCTTCTCCCAATTCCTCGTCATCATCTTCATCGTCCTCCGGATGGCTCCCAGATCCCATAACAATTGATTCCAGTAACGTCTTCTCTTTGCCATTGCTTTGACGCTTTATTCTTCGCAGATGGCCTCTATCCACAACCACCCGGTTTGTGTTGAAGTCGATTTCGTCGCTTTGGGATGGATTCATATTTCCAAATTTCTCAAATATAGACTCAAATCGGCTTTTGAGCTTCTGTTGTTGTTTCTGCTTGGCCTTGATGTATTCGGCATTGTCTTCATCGACCTCGACTGAGTGCAGTATGCGCATGCGCTTTGCCGGCGGTTCCATGGCGCGTGTTGCCGCGCACTTTAGCAGCGAGCATGTGTCTCAACCAGCGTAAGGGCGGTGTAGAATAGGGGTCGGTGTGTGGGTTGTCGGCGTTTGCGTGTAAGACAGTCTGTGATTGCGATGCTGTGATTGACGCGAACAGCGAGACGCGACGCGGTTTCCTCGGCAGGCACCCGACACTTAGCGGCAGCCCCACCCGCATGCAGGTGATCGCCAGTGAACCGCAACCGTCATTCCGTCAGCGCCTTGGAATAGACGACCCCTCGTCAAGCATGAAGAACAACAGCTCATGACAACATGGCCATCGACAAGAAACAGACGGCCCTGGCCTGTCAGAAATGCCGGACGCCTATAGACATCGACGCCTCCATCGACCAGCTCAACCCGGCCGCATTCAAGCTATTGACTGGTACATGTCTATGCTGGTAACTATCAGGCATCAGACTAACATGTTTTAGACTCGACGGTATCAGGCCAACAGCCAGCATCACGCATATCCCCGAACCGCCAGTCGCGTCCTCCGAACCCGCCCGAACACCTCAAGACATATCAAGATGCCGCCAAAGACGCCAGGAACCCTACCTTCAAGCGCAACATCCAAGGCGCACCGCCCTCAGGACCCTCAAATGGCCCCCAGAACCCCGCCATGTCGTTCATCGACATACACATGTCCGAGTCGATGATAGACCCACACTCTTCAGCCGTCCGTAGCCCAGATCGGAAAACACAAGCAGGCGAGACGAAGCCGAATGCGAATGACAAGACACGACGGAAGAGCTTCTCAAATGGACTGGGCATACAGGGAGGCACGAGTCTGGCCGATACACTGGAAACAACAAATCGCATGTTCGAAATACTATCAGCACGCTCCGACGTCGACCACCCCATCTGCGTAGAGTGCACCGAGCTGCTCATCGACGGCCTTCAGAAGCGACTAGGCGTAGCAACCCGCGAACGCGACGCATACGTCGACTACCTGCGCCGCGCCAACACCGACGTGCCCAGCGCCGAAGAAGTCAAAGCCGCCGAAGCTGCCCTCAAAGCAGCCAAGAAGGCCGAAAGCACCGCCATCACGCAGCTCGAGAACCTCGAAGCCGAAAAGGCCGAACTAGACGCCCAGCTCGCCGCCCTAGAAGTCGAGAGCCGGATCCTCGACCAAGAAGAAAGCGAGTTCTGGAAGAGCAGAAACGCCTTCAACACCACACTGACCACTATCCAAAACGACCGCGACGCTCTAGCCACGCGATACGCGCACGATGCGCAGATCTTGAACCAGCTTCAAAGGAGAAGTGTATACAACGACACCTTCAACATAACCCACGACAACCACTTCGCCACCATCAACGGCCTCCGCCTCGGCCGCTTGCCAAACCCGTACGTCGACTGGCCCGAGATTAACGCTGCATGGGGCCAAACCTGTCTCCTCCTCGCCACCCTAGCCGACCGACTAAACTACAAGTTCGACGGCTACGAACTCTGTCCCATGGGCTCTACATCCACTATCACACGTATCGAAACGAAAGGCGGCACCGGAAACACAGTGTCTGAATCAACACGCCAACCCCAGTCTACAAGCGCCAACTCACCCCAAGTAACAAGACAAAAACTCGAGCTCTACTCCTCTGGCGACTTCCCCATAAACTTTGGCTTTCTACATAGAAAGTTCGATACGGCTATGGTTGCGTTTCTGGAATGTCTACGGCAATTGGGTGAGTTTGTGGAGAACTCTGCTGCTGCGCCGTCGTCACATGCTGTTGTCGGTATGGCAAGCCCTGGAGGTGGACCACCAGGCGGCGTCAAGATGCCGTATGAGATACAAAAAGATCGCATTCATGATCAGAGTATCAAGTTGGCATTGAATAAGGATGAGGGCTGGACGAAGGCGTGCAAGTATACTTTGACGTGTTGTAAGTATTTACTTGCGCATGCGAATAATGTGGAGAGTTTGGGGGCGAGACGGCGGTAGGGGAGTAGATATTGAGTTTGGGGAATGTGTGGTTTGCTTGTTTGATTAGATACCCCATTGATTCTTTCGTGTTTATAGACTTGATATATTCTCGCTGTTGTGGAAATGGACGGGTGACCACGAGTCGGTATATTGATACGATAGTCTCGCACCTACCTCTACCCATCTCCTTGAATGCTACGGACTGAGTGCTTTGCATGAAGCGTCCTCAGCATCTGATCTCCTTATTTCACGTTGCATTATGGAAAGATATACACTGCACAAACTACTACCCATGAATCATGTGCACGTCGCATTCCTATCTCATGTGATACAGCGCCAACAACGAGAACATGTGTACATGAGGCTCTTTCGTGTCCCCAATGTGCGATATCCCTATCTCGTGTTACACCTACCTGCGATGAGGATGCTACGTTGCGGGTGCTAGTCTTACTGCGGACTGTCTGAAGTTGTACAGAGATCCTGTGCAATGGTGGTTTTGAGCTACCTTTGACCTCAACGCTGTGAGATAAGGATCGAAAGCTTATTCGAGGCTAGCATTTGACTTGAAGGTCTATAGGCGACAGGAGGGTCGCAGTTCCGTAGAGCTGTACTCTGGAGCTTACTCTGATGAAGCCTTGCGTACATGGGCGTGTCTTGCGAGAGGTAGCACTGAGAGACATCTCCCATTGTTCAAGATAGGATACGGCGAGCTTAGAGGTCGAGCATGATGCCAGCAGGGAGTTTGACGGTCGTTTAGGAGATTGGAACACCCGGTGTGTACTCAGTCATGTTGCTGTCAACCAGAACCAGAACGGCAACTTACTGCTTCCGATCGTCAGAACGTCGTGTGATGCTGTTGATGCGCTGCCACCGCACCGACCGGGAAGCACGGACACCAAGACCAACTCAGCATCCGGGAGGCACCGACGTGGCAGCATGAAGCACCTCTTGAATCAGGGGCGAAAAAGGAAGGTCACGATACTTGCTCGGTGGTGTTGCGGCTCCTAGCGCTGGGTAGGACCATGTCAGCTGAGTCGTACAGCCCCGTGACTACCTAGGTATCGGTGGCGCACGTCCAGCCGGACGAACAGCGAAGCCGGCATCCATGGGCGAGCAGGCTCGCAGCGGCATAACAGGCAAAGCCGATGCTCTAGTGGAAACGGAATGCCTATCCCGAAGCCTAGCTTGCCGGTGTGATCGTCTCTGAGCTAGATGAGCTTCGTGGAAGCGAGCTGGCCAGGGGTTTTGAGATCTTTGCGGGGTAGCGTATTTCCTTAGCTCATAGAAACTGAGAAAGGAAATTAGGGGTAAGAAGATGGACACTGGGGTGCTGTGGAGAGGCACAGTCGATATAGTGAACGGTCTGCTGTGCTCGTTTGCGCAAACACCCGTCGAATATGCCGTCAGCGATTGCATCATTCTAATCAATGTCAGCACTTCGTACCCTGATTACTTCCGCTGTTTGGGGATCGCTGTGTAGTGTGCTCGGCTCAAGTGGTGAGCTAGAGTAGTTCCCGTAACGGTATCGATTCTTGGTTGTGGAGAAGTCGCATAGCGGGGAAGTTTCGAAGACGTAAGATATTACCAAATAAGCCCAGATGGACACGATGGTGAGAGGCCTAAGCTCCAGCTCATGCAACAGACCGGAAAATACGTGTCACCAGGAGGATGAGCCCATGCAGGAGGAGAATTTGCACGATCCACTTGGATGTGAAGGTCATGACATGAGTTGTGCGTATGGCATAGCGTGCGACGTGCCTTGCATGGCGAGCAAGAAAATCCAGCACGTTCTGGATTCGTGGTATTCAACGGAAATGGGTATTGCAAGGCTGGTCGCGTATGTGCTGTGCTGCACAAGACGTTGGCTAAGACGCTGGCAGTTTGACGACAGAAGATGCGAGACATGACATAGATGGCGACACCCGCAGCCGCAGCCGTAAACGCCTGGAGAAGCGGAGATGCTGAAAGTGTCCGGTGCGTCGGATGTAATATGGCACAGCAAGCCACACGCTCGAGATGTCGTGAGAAGAGGCGTGAGTACGGCATCACGACCAGGCGACGCGACGCGACAGCATGGAAGCAACGGAGGTTGGACCCAGCAGAGAGGCGCCATGCAGGCACGGGGATGATGAAAGATGGTCGGAGGGTCTCGTCAGAGATTTCCATGTGTCATTGGTGGTCAGGTGGCCTGCGGATTGAATTTCCTGGGGGTAATCGAAACGCCAGCCACGAGCCACGTGAAGCCAATTTTCTGCTTTGCTTCGCCGCCCCAGCAAACCCGAGCCCGCCAAGCCACCGTGACGTAAAGAGAACCTAACCTCACAACCACTTTCCATCGCAAAACTATACGCGTGCGACGTGCTGCTTACTGCCCTATTGGCTCGGTTGGGCTGTGAAGTGATCCTTCTAGCTCAGAGCCATGTCGGCCCAGCGTCCGAGTCGTTGGCGCTTGTGCATGGACCTGGGGAAGACACAAGACGTCTGACTAACAATGAACCACGGTGCTCTTTGTCCAAATAAATCTCTGCGGTAGGTGCTGCCTGACTATAAGAGCCCCGGAGTGCCTTTCACTCTGGAATAACTGCCTGACCTGTCACCAATACATAAACCTACGGATCCCTCACCTGCTCTCACACCACCAGACAACGAGTCACCCTACCGTCACCACCGTCAATCATTCAATGCACATCAACGACTTCCCCTACGAAGTACTCACCCAGATCCTTGAGGAGGTCACCAAGGCCAATATACGTGATGGCCCCACGTATACTTTTGGTCTCCAGCAGGCGCCACTGCCTCTCGAGAGGGCCAAGCTCCAGCGCTATGTGAGAGGCCCGGTCCCGCCAGAGCTCCTCAAGTGGGACGCAACTGCCACTCTACGATCCGTTTGCTGGAAGTGGCACGAGTGGGCTTTGGAGCATTCCATCAAGGACGTCTACATCCGTCGCTGGAAGGGCGGAGAGGTAAGCAAGAGCAACACATCTGCAATCGACACAGTGCTAACATGGCATAGCGATGGGCCGAACTTTCCAACAGGCGAGAGAGCTACCCACTCTACGAGCTCATTGACCGTCCGACTGGCACAGCGGTCTACCGCGACCCCTTCGCCTCTCTCAAGCGGACTGTGAGCATCTGCAATGACTACCCGCAGGTGGCCGCCAAGATCAAGCGCATGTGGGTGCACGGCTTCTACACCGCCGAGACCGACCGTCTGGTGTTCCAGTCGCTCAAGAACTGCACAAACATCACCTCGCTCTCTCTTCCATGGACGACCATCCGTCACGTGGACGCCACGGCGTGGCGTGCTGTGCTCACTGGCACCGGCAAGCCACTTCAGTCGCTGGAACTCCAATGTGTCGACCCGACTTCGCAGCAAGCAACAGACAAGGATAACATCGTTGATCTGGAGCCACTGCAGTCGGTAAACTTCAGCCAGCTGCGGCGACTGAAGATCTTTGGCGACACTAGCTTCATGCCCATCACCGATGATGATCTTTTCGCCATCGCTCGCACGGCCACTCAGCTGGAGGAGTTCCACTTGACCTGCAACTCCTCCATCACCATCGATGGTGTCATGGCCATTGTCAAGGCATCTCGGAAGACGCTCCGAGTCCTTGAGCACAGCCCGCGGTCACAGGATGGCTTCTGGCACCCGCATCCTGGATCACCGAGCGACTGCGAGCATCTCTGCGACACGTTCCGGAACTGCCCAAAGCTTGAGACTCTGTCCATCTCTCTTCCTTCCGTGTGCTCCCATCTCTTTTCCAACGACGATGCGAAGTTCGCAGGTGACCTGCAGGTACGTGCTCTGCACTTGTGTGAGCACGAGGACGGTCGCTCCACTCACGAAGCTACCGACGCCCTGCAGAAGCTTCTTGAGCAAGCCCGTCGCTTTATCCGCCTCCGCGCGCAGAGTGCTATTCCTCGCGAACTGTACGTCGAGCTGTTCTTCGCCGAGTGCATCTTCGAGCCCGGCTTCCAGTCCGTCCATGGCGACTTTTCGCTGGCTCAGGTCTCGTCAGACGGGCACTGGCCACAGAACGTCGAGTTCAGCGGCAAGGGACCCTACGGAAGCACCGGCCTCTACGGAAAAGAGGAGGAGGCACAGTTCCAGCGCATCGACGAAGCCGAATTTCTAGCCGGCGTCCGCAGGAGGCTCCTATCTATCCAAACCTGATTGTGGGTAAAACCACTGATAACGGCCGACTTCACTTCAAGTGTAAACTTTTTATTGCGAACCTATACTTACGAAATTACGACCACATGCATGAGCGACAGGCCTGGAGCCAAAGAGATACCAGGCTGGAGCAGCCACATTGTATTCATGCATTTGGGGAAATTCATAACGAGAACATGGCCATGTTCCGAAAAAGCGAATACTGCGTATTGTTTACTTGGGAAGGCGGGGTGTCTATTGCTTTTTTACCATCTTGCAGTTTGTTAGCATTTTAGCGTTCAACCTTAAATCAGTATAATGAATCAAGCTTCACACTCATCTGACAACCGTCCCACCGTTCATCTGTGCAACAAAACAGTCTTCGCGCATGTTCGAAGTAGGAAACTTGCTTTGCATCCCCGATCACGAGAATAGCAACACACGATTGATAAGAAACTTCGCGAAAGCTCCAATTTTGCCAACGGGTTCCACACCTTGGCGATCAAAGACCAACACCCCGCACCTGCAGTCCACGCACCCACACCCTCCCAAAGCAGACAAGCCCAGGTACAGCTTTCCGCACTTTTTGCTTACACACCGCATGGTCATCCGTTATGTACGCCGGAAGCCAACCTCTTTCTCTATCCGAGCGATGGGAGCTTACCAACCTAGAGTAAGGTCTCAGTCCCGTACACGCCGAACACCGACCGATTGTCTGCTGAATAAGAGGCACGGGAGCGCGGAAGATGTCCGCCCCAGCGAAAAGTACTTGCCGGGCCCAGGATGGTGGGTTCCTCTGCTAATTGACTCGCGATGCAGCAGGTTAGCCGGAGGAATGTTACCACCAACGTACCTTTCCCCAGCGAAACAGAAAAAAACGAATTGACAATCTCTTACCAAAGGCTCATGTAATCATCGGAAACGCCTATGACGCTACTGCACCGGGTATATATGTGGGGCGCTAACCGTCGGAGCTTTACTGAGAGAGGTATAGTGAGGAGCGCTATGAGGGGCAGAATGGCGCAAAGCAGTTGTTTACAGGACAGCTAGGTAGCTAAGCTCGCTCGGTGCGATTGGGCCGGTGGATGATGTAGTAGCCATGGCATGATGTATTGCGAGATAGACACAGTCTATGGGGATCGAAGACTGTTGACGACAAGGGGTCAGGGTTATCTCATGCACCATGCACATGCCAGCCCCCGGTGGTGCTGGTGCTGGCTGCTGGGTATAAGTAGAAGGTGCGTACCCCACCCCGAAAGCTCTCTTCTTTACTTCACTACTACGCATCTCTCTCCTGTCTCATCGTCCTACTCTACTCGTTCTTTGTGATACCCCCCAGAAGTTATTCAAGATGGCTCCCAAGATCGCGATTGTTTACTACTCCATGTACGGCCACATCAAGAAGATGGTATGTTGCGATTGTGTTGAGATGCGGAGCTGTTGTTTGTTGCGAAACGGCTCCCCACTCGATTGATTCCTGGTAATTGAGAGCTTCTGCTAACAGAGTTGAATAGGCCGATGCTGAGTTGGAAGGTATCAAGGAGGCTGGTGGTGACGCCAAGCTCTTCCAGTATGTATTCACTTTCCAACATCCCTAACACCTTGATCTCCCTGCTGGCAATTGCATTTGCAAATGCTACATCACCGTGTTCCATCTCTCCCAAGACCACCAACTAACCCCCTCCCAGAGTCGCCGAGACCCTCCCCCAAGACGTCCTCGACAAGATGTACGCACCCCCCAAGGACGCCTCGATCCCCACCCTCGACGACCCCGCCGTCCTCGAGGAATTCGACGGAATCCTCTTCGGCATCCCCACCCGCTACGGCAACTTCCCCGCACAATTCAAGACCTTCTGGGACAAGACCGGCAAGCAATGGCAACAAGGTGCCTTCTGGGGCAAGTACGCCGGTGTCTTCGTGTCAACCGGTACCCTCGGTGGTGGCCAGGAGACCACTGCTATCACCAGCATGAGCACGCTTGTGCACCACGGTTTCATCTACGTGCCGCTCGGATACAAGACAGCGTTCAGCATGCTTGCTAACCTCGACGAGGTTCACGGTGGTAGCCCTTGGGGCGCTGGTACCTTCTCCGCTGGTGACGGCAGCAGACAGCCCTCTGAGCTTGAGCTTAACATTGCGAAGGCTCAGGGTAAGGCTTTCTACGAGGCGGTTGCCAAGGCCCACCAGTGACTAGATGGCGGAAAGACTGCTGGCGATGCTGTGGGTGAGAAGAGCGTCGAGGGAGTAAATGGAGCGGGAGCGGCGACTAACGGTACTACTACTGCTGCGCCTGCTGCTGCTGCTACGTCTGCTCCTGCTGCTGCTTCTTCATCGCAGCCTCAGCAGAAGGGGCCGGAAGAGAAGGATAAGGAGGGTCCGTGTGGATTGCCTGCAAAGTGCGATATCATGTAGACGTTTTGTCATTCTGCTTCTTCCGCTCTCTATGGTTCGCTTGTTTAGACATCTGCACGACGAGATAAATGAAATAAAGTAATACCTTCATCAATTTGGCCTTGACCTATGATGACTGAACTGACTGTCAATGTGTATTCTAGTTAGGAACATGTCGCGTAGATTTGATAGTGATCGCTATCTTGCAACAAATAACATCTTACCTGCATTTCATTGCACTTTGAAACGTTTTGGTGAAGAAAGGATTGGGTATCATTCTGTCCAACTACTATCGAATATCTGTAACCAGACTGCTGAAGCGGAAATCTATCACACAAGGCCTCAACGAAGTCCTGACCAAAAAAAAAAACGCTCCGTCTATACCAACCCCAAGGAGAACGCCAAATCCCACATCTTACCCAGTTCTCTCTACCCACCTTTCTCCTCCTCTCCCTTTCCATCCTGCGGAACATGATCATGAATGAACTCATCCACCCAATCCTTTACCCCATCAGCCTTGTGCGTCAACCACTCCCACCAACTTTCCTTCTTATCTCCCTCTCCCTTATCGTCATCGCTCTTCTCTCCCTCGCTGTCTTTCAACTCGTCTTTCCCACCACTCGGCGGCGTAGGCCGACTAGGCACATCTTCCAAAATCGGACTCGTATCTTCGAGTCCAGACGCTGACGCCGCGATACTGGAGAGAGAGTTTAAGTCTGTTGCGGCCATGGATGCGAGGTTCGATGGTTGTGGTAGAGAAGAAGAGAGGGTGGTGGAGGAAGAGAGAGTGTAAGAAGACACGGGGTCTTCGGGTGTTTCTTTTTCGTTGCCAGATACCGAGTCATCGTCGGAGTGAAGGCCGACGGGCTTCAACGGTAGGCGCAGCGTACCGTTGTTGGGCGCAGGGTTCAGACCGATGGAGTCGCAGACTATGTTGTAGAGTTCGATGTTCTCTGTTTGGGACTGTTAGTTTACTTCTCCTTGTGTATGCATGATATGGATGAGATGGAAACTTACGAAACGGCTCCATCCTGCTCCCAGCTTCATGCGGAAACGCAGGCCCTCTTGCAATAAAAACAGCTCTCATAAGCGGATGCTCGTGATCGTATCCGTGGAGTCCTTTCGGATGATACTCCTCACCCGTCTTCAACCCCACCTCAACGTTGAATTCGTCTTTCGTTACAATCGCCCAACCCGTCTTGGGAACAATCCATAGCGGGGCAATCCTATCGTTCTTGCTGAAATGGTAGCGCTCCGGCATATTCTCATCCCGCAGGTAGACGTCAAGGTTCGGGTTATCCTTCGTACGTTCTAGAAGCTGGTTGTAAAGGCGGTGCAAGGAGGCTGGGTCTTTGGGGCGGAGGCCATAGAGGGGCCAGCCGTCTGTATGGGATAGTTCCGCGGGGTCGATGAGGTCCTCGAGTTGAACTAGGCGGGTTTTGTCTGTGGTGGCCATGCCGTGGTCTGAGACAACAATTACGTTGACAATATTTGTTAGGTTGCGCGCGTGGAGACCTGCTAGGATACCTGCCATCATTGTGTCGGCATTGGCAATCGTTTTGCGGATTTCGGTGCTGTTGGGTCCGAAGCGGTGGCCGTCACCGTCTACGTCAGGGACGTATGCTGCGATAAGCTGAGGTCGCGGTGTATTTGCGCTCGCGCCGATGTCTTTGGGGCCAGGCAGATCGAGGAGCTCCATTATGCGATCTACCTTTGTAGGTAAGACTTCTGAACCGTTGTACTTGTCGATGTAGGCAATCTCTTGGTTCAGGATATGCGCTTCTGAACCTGGCCACATGTGGACTGCTGTCCTGACTCCTTGCTTCTCAGCTGTCACCCAGAGAGGCTCGCCGCCCCACCAGTGCGGTTGCAGACTGCGTTTGGGATCGGTGTAGTAGAACTCCTGCTCGAGTTCTGGGTCCCAGAATGTGTTTCCTACTACGCCGTGCGCTTCGGGGTACATGCCCGTGGCCATTGTATAGTGGTTCGGGAATGTGACGCTGGGGAAGCTGGGCATCATGTACTTTGGCGATATCCCCTCTGCCGCAAATTGGTTGAGCGTAGGTGTGAGGTTTCGGTATAGGAAGTCGGCGCGGAAGCCGTCGAGCGATATGAGGATTGTCGTCGGCGCAAAGAGTGACGTGCCGTTGGAGAGCATGGCTGCTGCTTCTTTGACATCTTTCGGCGTAGAGAGGTTGTACGTGGCTGCCAGGAGAACGACGAAGAGGACGATGATGGATACGTATATGGCTATTCGTCGGTACAGACTCTTCCTGCGTACCTGTTCTCTATTAGCTTCATTCGCGCACCCGTAGACTCTACACACCTTCCTCTGCGATTCGCTCGCAAGTAACCGCTGTTCATCGCTCAATGAACTTCTTCCTGATCGGAAACTCGTACTGGAAGCGCCAATGCCTTCTTCCATTTCGTACATGAGCGCGCTCGACTCTTCATTGCCGCCTTTCCTGCGCTCCTTCATCTCCTTCTTCTTATCCCACTTTCCGACCTTGACGCTCGAGGCTCTGCGCCCCAATAAGCCCTTGCCACCATCTTTCTGCGTAAGAAGCCTCTCGCGCTCGTCTTCTGAATCTAGAATGTCGTGATCGCGTTCGTCAAGTTCGCCGGAAGGTCTGCCATCGTAGCCCTCATCGTCGGAGGTGTGGTCGTACAGGGTGCGCTCGTCGGTGCCAGCATCGGAGCTAGGCACCCGTTGCGATTCGTTGTGCGGTTGCGAAGACATGATCGCGTCTTCAGGCGATATGTTACATAGCTAGGTGGAAAAGAAACGTTGCGCCGCTACGGTGCTCAACATGTTTTGGGGGTCAGCGACCCCAGACGTGTCGCTTGGCATCCATGTTTCACGCGTGCAGGACGGTTATGTCGGTCGCGTAAAGGCGCTATTCGGTAATTTACTTTCACTAAACCTCCATCTAAAAATTGGGGTGAACAGAACATTTGACTTGACTTTGTGCATGCAGCAGATGATAGATTATCCAAGATCGTACATTATTTCCGTTGTTCAAGATTCGTTCATGCCATCACCAAGACCACGTCACGGCCGGCCTTCCACTTGAGACCTGCGCCGGCTATCTTCCCCTTAGAGCAAACCCACAACAACAACCACATATGCTCTGCAAGCTCTCCCCAATTAAACAGCTGCACCATCCCAAGAGTTTCAGAAGTACCCTTCTCTCTGTAGAGATATGCGCCCCAGCCGAGTCTGCCATCTTTCAGCGGTTCACACACGCCATCCCAAATGTCTTTCTGAGCCTGCGCAGGCCAAGCCGACAAGTCAATGAGCCAATGGCCTCTTTCATTGCCCACTGGATCGCGTGACTTTCCAACTGGTTTGAACTTGCCTGGATACTGTTCCTTGAGGGCTTCCAGATAGGGTGTTACCTGCCGAGGCCACGCCTCCGGACTCTCTACACCTATCTTTGGTGGTGGAGATTCAACTATCTCCGGATAATCGGTGAAGTCTATGGGCGGACCGGAATTGTCGATTTTTTGCACCTTGTTGTTCTCACTGGCTTGGTCTTCTGCTAATGGGGAAACTGGCTTTGGCGCATCGGATGAGCGGAAGCTTTCTTGCTGAGTTGGGACGACGCTGCTGGATTTGGGATGCACTTCTGAGGAAGCAGGCGTCTTGGCTTCTGATATATCGCTACCTATCTCCAGGCGCGTACTTTCCCGACGATTCACATCTGCGAGAGGTACCTGGGGCGAAGACGTAGCGCTAGGCGCATCCGGCTCTTCTGCTGTAGCGACAATCGTGGGTTCCGTTGGCATAGCAGGCGACGAAGAAGTCTCCTGCGTGACGTCTCTAGCGTCCGACTCGTCTCCGGACGTGTTCTCGGAAGTCATCGAAAAGCTATCCTGCAATTGACTCTGTAATGCTTGAACCGCAGCTTGCGTATCCTCAATAAACGCTGTATCAGCATCCTCAGGACTGCTAAGAACATCTTTTATAGACCGCCGTTTGCTAGCAGCGCTTGACTTGGGAGTTGCTTGCGCTTTCCAGTTTTGATGGATACGTTCTAACCGCGCAAGCCGACTAGACGTTGGCGCAAAGTCGTCTTCTCCCACATTGGCAGACGACGCGCCGACGTATCTTTTGGGATATTCATCGGACGATAAGTGAGATGGGAAACTGCCGTAGGAATCTTTGTTGGTCGATAAGAAGGAGGTGTTGACGGACTCGCGAAATGAATTTCCTTTGTTTGGTGGCGAAGGGTCGCTCACTCGGGAAGCACCAACTTGGCTCGACACATCGTGTTGTGGTGTCTCCTCAACGTTTTTTCGATGTGGTCTAAAGTCGAGATAAGCGTCGGCCAAGGAGCGGTAAAGTTGGTCGTTTTGTCGAGTAGCCGGAGCGGAGATATGAACCAAAAGCTCGTGTTCATCGTCCATAGTTGAGTACGAACAGGTAAATCTTGAGTTTTTCAAAATCCATCGTAAGAGATATATACAAAAGCGATCCAAGTAAAGCGCGCACGGATTGTTGTTGCGTGAGAGGACGGAAGAGGTCAAGTGTAGACGAGGAAGGGTTCAGCGGGTTCATTGACGCGACTTGGCAGGTGCGAGTAAGGTCTGTGCACCTTCTCACGAACGCATCACCATACTTGTCGATTAGCATGTAACGGAGTTAGACAGTCGAAGGATATCCTCTCGATCTTCAAGTTCATATCACTGAATGTGTTTGTTCAGCTCGAGGACAGCATCGTCCAGCGCCGTCATTCAATGGTATGTCGTCTATCATGCATGCTATCATGTAACCATCCCTACGGATATCGCTGAAGAAAAGAACCGCATCCCTTTTTGTGACCCAAAAAATTACTCCTCATCATCCTCGTTCGGGGCCTGCATCTCCTCAATATCTTCCTCCTCGAAAGTGTGCATCGGTACTGAGTAGAGGCGGAGAAGAGACTTGTTGGGGTCCTTGACCAGGACGTATTTCCCCTCGTCCATGCGAAGTACCATGTCAACAATGGTACGGACGATAGCCCACCCGTTGTTGAGGTTGAGTGCCATCTGGGCGGCGAAGTCGCGGGGTTTGGCTGTGAGGACACCGAGGATGACGTGGTCGTTGTTGTTCTTGGGGTTGGTACGGGATACGAAACTGTAGTCATGTTAGTTGAGTCGGATGTAACAGATTGAAAAACGTACCCAAGCTTCATGGTGTCAGCCTTGGCCAAGATACTCTGCGTAGTCCATCGTGCAAGCTTGCAGGAGTTGTTCTTCATCTCAGTGGCGAGAACAGCACCCCTCTGGCTAGCCAACTTGGACCTCCAGTCGAGCGCTCCACCAGCACCTTGCGCCTTGTTGTCGAACTCGTTGAGAGCCTTGATGGTCAGGTACTGGTCCTCGCCGTTGATGTTGTTCTTAACAACAGCGTCCAACTCCGTCCGGACAACCAGGTGCAGAGGCTCCTCGTCCTTGTCCAGGGACAAATCGAAGCGGCGGTACCTGTAGGCCTTGGAGGCTGGTGGGTCGGTCTCGACCTCCTCGTTGTAGAAGGGATGCTCGTGGGGCATGCTGACCTTCTGGCTCTCGGACTCGGTAACGACCTGGAGGGGGAAGATGTTGTTGATGTGTGTGGCTTCCAGCATCAGAGCACCAGGGCTGTTGATAGAGTCCTTGTTGCCCTCGGAAATCTCAAGCGGCGCGTCTGCGGCGTTCTCGTTGACAGTAACCATGTCCAGACTTGAGCCATCGCGCTTGTCGATGAAAACCTTGTTGCCCCGCTTGGTGAAGACCAAATCCCAGGAGTAGACCGACTTGGTGGCGCACATGAGCATGGAAAGAACACCGTCGGTAGCGAACACAGTGCCCTCGTCCTTGTCGGCGAGCTCTTGCAAGATAGGATCGCTGGATGTGGTGACATTGTAGGCGGCACGGTCGAGGACGTTGAGTTTGCGCTCCGAGGTCCTGGCACCGGGCTGCTTGTCGTAGCTGCGGTCGTAGTAGTAGAGGAATCCGTAGTTGTCGATGTCCTCGCCCTCGTGGGTGTCGAGGTTGAGCTTGCTGAGACGGGAGAAGTCAATCTCCTCCATAACGTTCCATTCGGGCTTGACCTGGACGGAGGCATCGCGGTTGCGCTGAGGCTTGTCGTCCCTCCAGCCAAAGCGACGTCCTCCTCTGCCGCCACGTCCACCACGCTGGTTGTCGTACTGGTTTCCACCGCGGCCACCAACACGCTGGAAGGTGCCCCGCCCACCACGTTGCGCCTGCCCACCTCGCGCTCCTCCACGTCCACGGAAGACGGTGCCGCCGCCGCGTCCAAATCCTCGGCCACGGGCTGATGTGCGTGTGTTGTCGACGACGGAGAAGGTAGCCTCCTCTTCGGCGGCCTGGATGGCGAAGGGGTTGGTCTGTTGGTTGGCGCCGTATACCTGCTGGTCTGTCAAGTCACATTAGCTTCCGTATCCTTTCTCCTTCACCATGTCCAAACATACCCCTGTAGTTGCGGTTGCCGTATTGCTGGCGTCCTCCCCGCTCGCGGTCCTTGCCCTCAGTCCAGTCGGCCATGCGCCCCAGCTTGTCCGCCTTGGAGTAAGGCGCGAACGGTACGCCGTCGAGCATCGACTCGCTGGTAACTGGCGGGCCCCATCCTGCAGTGTCGGGCAGCGCGGACACGAGGTCCAGTAGTGATGCGGGTGCCATTGTGTGAAGTTGCGGTAATGCTGGGCGCTGGTTGTTGCCGCACAGAAATTATGTGGGCAGTCAGATTCGGCGCTAACGAAACGAAATTCCAAGGTGCCTACCCCGCGCTCACCTTCACTCATCCCTCACCAGCACTGAACGCTGGATGCCATTACCCACTAACATTCAAGTAATCACGGCTCAACAGTATATTGAACCTGCTTTCTTTACTGGTCTGGATCGTTCCTCGGATTGCCAGGCATTATGCGCGGAATATCGCAACTGTCTCATCTCTCTACACCCGCCATGAGATTACATACAGAGATGGCGTTCCGGTGAGAGTGATGCACAACGCAGACGCCAGGCTCGACCAGGTGTTGGACCGTGAATATTACGTCGATAACAACTCCCGCTGCATAATGACGGGGTTGCTGCGTCGAGGAACCTATTCATAGGTACGTGCGGAAAGGTTCATGCACACCACAGCTACATGAGCCAATCAGTCCCCTACCTCCTTGAATATACTCATGTCCTTGGCAACCGGTGAGTGTAATAGCAAAGGACCAAGTTTCTACGTCTTTCGAAAGGCGGCTTGGCTACGGCATGCGAAAAGCAGCACGTTGATAAGCCTTACTTTGCGTTGACATGCCCAAATACAAGTCTGGCTTTGTCGGCGCATCCGACTCCAACAAACTTCCCAAGGTTATCAGGAGCTAGATCAACCTGTATCTTATCCATTACACGTCTTTACCTCCTTCTGTCTACACAACATGCGGGACAAGCCTCTGGACACGACGGAACACAAGCTATGGTATAAGCCTCTTGAAAAGACGAAGAACGAAATTCGTGTTCTCAAGTTTCTGAATCTTTCCAGCCCAGTTTCAACCGGAGACACCATTCAATGCTCCATCAGGAACGTCTCGCTGGGAACTCCTCGCCGCTTACAATTGGCCCAATACTCCTGGCAAGGTCAGAAACTTCCGATAATATGGGATAGATTTGCCAAGTCTGTAGATCTGCGAGACTCGACCCTCAACAAGTCCACAGATACTGGTCTACATCCGGGCTCTGCTCAGTGCAGCGGCTCTCGTTACGACTGGGGAGATTTCGAAGCGTTGTCATACACGTGGGGTAATACAGGCGAGACAAAGGCTATCCACATAAACGGTATTCGCAAAAGCGTTTCACGCAATCTCGAAGAAGCCTTGAGAGCGTTGTGGAACCAGGAAGAGACCCTTTTAGGCATGTGCTACTGGGTAGATTCATTGTGCATTGACCAGGAAAATATCGAAGAGCGAAACGAGCAGGTCAAGCGCATGAAAGAGATATACGGTAGAGCTCGAGCTGTGGTAGTCTGGCTGGGCCAAGAGGAGGAAATGGATAGGATCACAGTCCAGATAATGCAAACACGGTACCCTTCAAACGACTTGCTTCTTTCTGTATGGCCCAGCCTCTTCGCTTTTACACAAAAGCCATATTGGAAACGGTGCTGGATCATCCAGGAGCTCGCCATGAACCACAATTCGACTCTTTTTCTGTGCGGGAAGCTTAAGCTGACGAGGGGAATGATCCAGCGGGGCATCCGTTGGAGTCAGATTTCACTAGTGGACTTAGTGGGCTCTGAGCATAGCAACTGTCAACTCTCCCATAATTTGCACTCTGAAGCGTTTGACATGGCCGAGCGGATACATGTTCTCACAGAGCTTACCTTCAAGACCGATTTTGGAATAAGCCCGAAATCGCTATTGGATCTCGTTCGTCAAGCCGACGCAACTGATGAGAGGGATAAAATTTACAGCATACTCGGCCTGCTAGATCCTGCCATCTCCGCAGGTGTAACACCAGACTACTCGCTCTCGGTGCAGCAAGTATATACGAACTATGTGAAGTCGGCTATCAAGGCATCGGGAAAATTGGATCAAATCGTCTTAAAAGGTATCGCGGCCGAGGAAGGCTGGTCATCATGGGTACCTGACTGGAGGAAGCCGTTTCAACGCTACATCCACTATATGATACCTCAACAAGCGAGCAGAGATATACCTGCTCGATTCAGATTCATCGAGAAAGAAAAAGATCGTACTTATCTTGCATGCAGAGGATTTCACGTCGACGCAGTCGATGGTATCGCAGCCGAGCCACCTCTGGGTTCTCATGCTACGCGATTCAATACTGCTTCCAATAGATACAGCGGTCAAACATTAGAAACAATTCAACAGAGCTTTAAAATGGGCGAGCCTGAGGTATCGGGAGAGTTGGCCTTCAAAGTCCCGTGGAATCTGAGTCGCGACTCCAACGACAGCCTTGCCAACATCCCCTCGAATCCGGATTTGCTCAAACTTTCTCAATCGAGTCACTTTGAAAGATGGGACAAATTCAGAAAATACAACGAAGACTTCTGTATCGGCGGCCAGAAACTTCGAACTTTCTTTCCACAATCTAACGAGCAAGATGTGCACATCGTGTCTACCCTGCGCTGTGTGCGTTCAGTTCTACGTGCTCTAGATCACAGATCTTTGATAACGACAAGAACGGGTTATGTGGGGTTGGCTCCGGTAGAAACTTGCCCGGGAGATGTTGTTGCTATTTTGCTCGGCTGTTGTTGGCCAGTTGTTCTAAGGCCATGCTATGACGGTCTCTACCAACTCATTGGAGAATGCTACATTCACGGGCTCATGGATGGAGAAATCTTCGATCAGCAGCAGGACGAACATTTATCAGAGCAAGAATTTGTCTTGTGCTAGGAAGAAAATATAGAGCGATGTCATCTCCATCAATCACTATCACTCTCCGGATCCAACTTCCACGCCTCCCCTTCCTCAAACACCACCTCACACCCCCGCTCACTCAACCCCAAGTCCCCCCAAAGCGCCCTGTCAGCCCCCTCCCGTCCCTCCCCTCTATCCCGCGTAACAACAACGCACCTCTTCAGCCCCTTCATCCAATCCAGCCCATACTTCCCCATCTCCTTGACATGACCCGCCGTCACCGCAGCGGGATGGAAATCCAAACGTATATTTTCAACCCGATTGACATAGTCACGCGGTATGCCCCTGACAAAAGAGGCGATAGTCTGAATAAATTGGAACCCGAACGTATTCAGTCGCAAGATGAATCCGGCCGTCTCGGCATGTATTTGTCGACACACCGTCCTTCTTGCGAATAGGTGGTGGAGTGGATACCGCTGAGATGGGGGTTTCGGATAACCGAAGGGTTCTACGTGGAGGTGGAGGCGAGGAGAGTGTGACTTCCAGACGGTGAAGACGGTGATGCATTGTTCGGCGAAGGCGTAGGCGTAGATGATATTTCTGATTTCGCCGGGGAGGCGGAGGAGAGGGGAGTCGAGACGGTTTCGTGTGGTGAGCGGAGTGTTAGCAGCCTCCGATGATAGCGACTTGAATATGTGATATGGTACGGGTGTCATCGTACGTATCGAGGTGTATCGGCATGAAAGTTCGATTCAATTCCCATCTACATGGGTAGGTGGCAAAGCTATAAGACGTGTGCTTCGCATGCTTGCTTGCTCCAAACACCTCAAGTGAAATCAGCTGGAAACACTCATCGAGCAATGAACATTGAACAGCTTCAACTTCAGATCTTCAGATCCATTACTTTATTCTTGAGCCTAAGCTCTACATCTTCCCCTTCCCCTCCCCCTTTGTACAACCTCTTCTTCTTCCTTCCTCTGTCTATGCAAACGTTGTTGAAAACGCGATTAAAAAGTCTACTGATGATGAATAAGTGAGAACAAGCTGGAATCGCACCATACGATCCAGCATTGCTAATTACAAGGCTTAATAAAAATGTGTATATCCAAAGCAGGTCGTCAAAAACGTCAAATGTACGGTCTTTGTCGGATAGTCGTGAAGTATCGCTTGCGCTGCGATGCGTTGCGATATGATGCGGATGAACGCTAAAGTTGATTGGAGACGCGCCGCCCAGTATATGCGTGTCGAAAGGTTTTCGTCGTGGTGTCGCAGATTTTCGTCCAGGGCCAAGGAACATGTTTAGTCGGTCCGGCCCTTTCCATCAACAACCCCATTTGCCCTCCCATTCTTCTCACTCGTCTTCTTAGGAATAGTAAGACAGTTGATACCGAGGTAATCACAAATACTTGTAATAACCAAATGCGCCCACTTGCCGTATACAACAGCAGCGAAGACGAAGTAAGCGCGTAGGTACCAGAGTTCAAAGCTAGCGGAGATGGGACCGAACGTCGTGCCGGGGATGGTGAAGTAGGGGTGGTTGATGAGCAGGGCGCCTCCGATCATGGGAGCGAGCATGATGGTCCAGTAAGGGAAGGGTTGATGTGTGAGATGCGCTAGGATGATCTTGGTTGTCATGCGTCCGAAGACTAGGGACATGGTTAGGCAGTAGAGGACGAGGTGGTTGTCTTCTAGTAGTTTCGAGTAGGGCGATCCTAGCCAGGCCATGGTGGAGACGACGAAGATAACTAGTGGTGTCCATTCCTTGAGCAGGGGCAGCAGAGGCTCGTTCCTGGAGCGACGCGCTTTCGCTACGTTGACGATGCAGGCGGGGAGGTGGGCGGCGAAGAAGGTGAAGAGGATGATGGGTACCCAGAGTTCCTTAAGGGTTACGTCGCCGATTTCTGCTTTGTAGGATGGGAAATAGGTCGCGAGGGGTTTCGACCAGATCTCTGGGCCGAAGTAGCCGGACATGCAGATGAAAGTGCATGCGAGGATTAGTCCCTCTGCGAGGAGTCAGTAATTTCCACGCCAATCAAGCAGCTAACGTACCTGTAGGACCGTTGAAGTAGCCCAAATACAGCGTATGGGTATGGTATGTCTCCCAAGTCGAGAAGAACATGGGCAGCACAGGGATCAGCGCAGTAAAGGCGCCAATCTTGGTCGAGCCGTATCCAACAGCCGCCGTCTCGAGGAGACTGGCCAAAGTGCAGTTCAAAGAATCAATCCCATGGCTACGTCACAATCAGTATCGTGATATTGGCGCATTGGGCTGTGTTTATCACGTACTCAAAAAGTTCTCCCAGCGGGCTCGAGGTGCCGGTTCGGCGCGCTTGCTTTCCGTCGACGTTGTCCATGGTGGAGTACCTGCAAGGGATTAGCGCAGCCCTCACTCCCTTGTGCTGTTGTGTTTCTTACATCCACATGCCAAAGGCGAAGCTGTAGTATACCCATGAGGGCGCTGGTCCGACCAGATCCGGAATGTAAAGCTCGAGCAGCACAACGTTGCCCAGGATGAAGAAGAAGCCTAATAACGTGACGAGGTTCGGCGCCAGCCATAGCGGCAGCAGCTCGACAAAGGCATTCCACTATGTTCACGTCAGGGCGCGTTGCGATTGCGCGGGTGCAGGGTGCGTACGTAATGCTTGAGGATGTAGCGGGAGATGAAGGATTTGTCGACGCTCGAGTATTTGTACGTCCTGAGGTGTTGCAGCGCATCTTCGGAGACGCACTCATGCCTCGCGGTTTCTGCGCAATTAAACATGTTAGCTAGATGCGCGTCCGTGGATCGTCAAGGGGGCGTACCTTTGCTCGGCGGCATGGCGGGATTGTGTGTGACGGGGTGTGGGAGAGACATGAGTTTGGCGGGGCGGATTAATTTATATAAGGGTCGTGGCCATGTGGTGAAGCGGGGAATATGCGCTGCAGGTGCCGCCTGTCTCTTGTGGGATGGGATGAACAACGGGATGGCTCTGGCGGGCGTCAAACTTCTAAAGGGTACGGGTCCGTCGGCTCGGTAGAGCCATCTGCAAGGGTTGGTGCCATGCGAGATTGCACGTCATCGCTTGGCTCCAATCGCTCTTGCACGTGAAGATCACAGCCCGGCCTGGTGAGAGCATTACACAGTACAAAAACAAAGTACTTGAGATGCTAGTCTGAGACTGATGCGCAATGGGTTATCATTACATACAAATGCCAACGGAACAAACTGCTGTACAAGCTCTTTACACTGAGCTTTGTCATGTGGAGGCTCACCCTGCCTTCCGCTAACTCACTCAAAAACTCCAAATCTGTACCTCAACTCGGACGGCGCATCAACGGGCGTGGGCGCCGGTCGTTCCTTCAAAGTAGGTCCGCGTCGGTTATCGTTCTATGATTCCGCAGCAGCCTTCCTCTGGTCCTCCTCCCTGCGCATGTCTTCCAGGAATTTCTCCCACGTCTCGATAGTGCCCTGGAAGAAGTCGACATGCGCATCGGCAAGATCGCCCAGAGTATCCTTAAATTCGACCGCTTTGATGCGCTCAAAGTCCTGTACCTCCTTGACGGTATGCTCGTCAAAGGCCTCGCTGTTTTTCTTCGCCAGCTCAACTTCGCCCGTGAGTCGCTCGATCTCAACCTCCAGTTTGCGGACCCGTTGCCGGCGCGCTTGGTCGTGATCGATACCCCGGAAGTCTTCTACCTTGGATCGCAGGAAGCCAGACGCGCCCATGCCGGCCCCTGTCGCGCTAGCCAACGAATCCCGATCCGCGGCAGATTTGGCAAGGTACTCACTCAGCTGTTCGAAATCGAGCTGCTTGGCTTCTCGTGTGCGGAGTAGTGTCTTGACGGCTTGGATGTATGCGTCCATGTCGCGCAGACTAGTGAGGTAGTTCTGGTCTGTGTGGTCGCGGATAGACTTGAACCCCTGTGAGGTGGTATTTACAGAAGCAGCGAAGGATGTCAGGTTGCCTTCGACCGCAGGTTCCATAGTCGTCAGCTTTTGGCACTGCGTCGCTAGATCGGCGTAGTCGGTCTCCAGATCACCCTGTCGCCTGGCTACCTTGACGGTAACCTTCTCCACATTGTTCAGATCCTCGCCGAGCTTGTTGGCACGCTCGACAACTTCGATGAAGCGCTGGTCCGGCTTGTGAATCTTGCTAAAGGTGTTGATGAGGCTTTCTGTGACAGCATCCACGAAGCCGCCGCCGCCCTGGTCGGAGCCGCTTGCAGCTCTTGATGACCGTCCCTTCATGTGTTGATTCCAATCCGGGCTCTCCAGGAAGTTGATGACCAGAGCCGCTCTCCGTAGAACTGGATGCAGTGATATCCGCTTGAGGAAGCGGTGCAGCGAGTGGGCGCGTCTCTGCATGAAGTCCGGACCAAAGCGGTCTCCACGCACATACTCCATCTTGTGCTTGTCGGGCAGCGGCGGGACGGCGCATTGCGGGTACTCTTTCGAGAGCTGTTTCCAGAGGAAGACGAAGTCTGTGAAGCGGCGGCGGACGGAGAATTCGGGTTTCTGGAAGGACTGGAAGTCGGACTGCGGGGATGTTTGTTAGACCCCGAACACGTAGGAATAGTGGAGCTGCAGCAAGAGGCACACCTTTGTAGTTACTAGGTACGAGACATATTGGTTTGGTGTGCCTGGCAGCTCTTTCTGCGGGCTGCCGACAAACGTCTCCAGGCGCCCTTCGCTGAAGTCGGCCGCCATTGCGCGTCTACGGACCTCCTGCGGATCGCGGATGTATATGAGGCGGCTCTTCTCAAGCTCTTCAAAGTCGCTAATCTGGTCGTATTCGGGGTCGTCGAGCAGATCGTCAAACTGGTATGGCGGGCTTGTTGGCGTGGGCTGTGTTGGACAGCTCGGAGGTGAATCGGTGACGTCGGCTGGGTACCCGGGCTTAGCGCCCTCCAAGGTGGGCGCACGATTCCTGACGCGCTCGTACATGGCTTCAAGGTCGTCCGCGCTGCTATAAAGCGAATGAGAGTCTTTTACAGCGACCATGATATAGTGAGCGAGCTTTGCAAGAATGATTAATAGTGTATAACGAGTGCAGCTAACCGCCACAACCATGGAGGGTCACCAAGCATCTACAGTGAATGGAGAAAGTGCGACTTGTCTAACAAACGCGCAATTGCCGCGTCCACACCGAAATGCCGCCAAACATAGCCCACCCTGATGAGAGAAAACAGAGGTATCGTAAGTGACCTTTAACCAACCAAGACCTAATTCGAGACATGGAAAACACATCAATCGTCATGGGCGCCGAAGCGCTTGCTGAACTCTTCAAAAAGCTGCGGGGTAATTTCGTCGCTGCTGTTCCCGTTGACCGTCCAGAGCACGCCAAGCTTGTCGTAATGCTCCAGCAGAGGCTCGCTGTGCTCCTTGAAGTTTTTCAACCGCGCCTTCCACACCTCTGGGTCATCATCCGCTCTTTGTGTCAGCGGCTCGCCCGTGATATCATCCTTGCCATCTACCTTTGGCGCATTGAATGTGGTGTTGTAGACACGTCCCGATGCCTCGTGTACCCAACGGTTGCATATCCGATCGATGATGATGTCACTCGGGGTGTTGAGGTTTACTACCATGTTGATGGGTACGATGTTGTCGAGTTGGATCGCTTGAACGGCGGTTCTGGGGAAGCCATCGAGTATGAATGAAGCCGACGGCCTGTTGGAGAAGGTGTAGCGGGGAGCCCGTACCGCCGAGGGGATCATGACTGCATCTACCGTCGTCTCTGGCACGTCCATGGAGCTGAAGTTGAGCGCATATGGCCGCAAAGCGTTGTCTCGTATCCAACCGCGGTTCGTGAGTTCGTTGACGATGAGGCGCAGGATCATAGCGTCGGGTACTAGTTTGCCAGCCTTCATCGTGGATTCGGCGTGTATGCCTGCGCAAGTCAGCATTTTTCGGTACGGAGAGAGCAACGCGCATACCGAGAGGTGTCCGCTCCCGAACATTCTTCCTCAGCAAATCGCCGGAGCTGATTGACGAGAGCTCAGGGAATTTTTTCATCATGCGCTCCGTCTGAGTTCCCTTCCCGACGCCAGGCGCGCCGACCAGTATGATCCTGGCGGCCTTGGACAACCGTTGGACAGTCATTGTTGTAATGTGTGTTGTCGCTGCTGTATGCTATAGAAGCGACTCTAGAAATATGCTGCTGGGGATAGTCCAGGTCGGTACGGTGAATAAAGCTCGAGGGCTCGTAGTTACTAAAACAAATCCATGGCGAAAATTGTGTGGAATGAAATGGAGGATCGGAACTAGGGTACGGAGAGAAGTGACAGGAGGAATTATGGAGTGCCCAGACGCGGAACCTGGGTTAAGATGGGAGAGGGACGATTACCGTCGGATAGGCGTGGAGTGAGGGGACGGCCCAGCATTCACGGCATGCCATTCGCAAGCCGCGCTGTCGTTCTTGCGGACATCGGAGACCCCAGCGCCTCGGCCAATTGGCGACAATATGCCGACAGAGAGAATACCCATTGGCCCTTACGTCTCTTCGTACAAATCCGAGGTACATGTTGCTGCCTGCCTGTAGCGTCCCATGGCGCACATGTCATGCGTCCATCCGGTATCTTCCTAGCTGTCACCATGATGCGCGTCAGGCGAATGGCTTATGCGCCCGTTGGTGGCGACCAAGCTTTACCCAGCAGATCGCCCGGCGGTCCCTGAGACTAAGTCCGAAGACGCAACGTCAGAGGAACCCATTTTCTCAGAGCTGCATCACTCCACACTCCTTGCATCAAATTCCCAACACACACACACAGCCTTCTCTTTTCTGCCCTTCATCTGTTGATTCACTACCCACACTACTTTAATCGTTGTACCATATACGTCACTCCCTACACTTCCCCCGGCGCAATGTACGCCGGTCGCACTGCCTCCAGGGCAGCGCCCGCAGTATTCCGAGCGGGCATCAGGACCACTACCAGAGCTCATCGCCCTATGCTGAGGAACTCACCCGCGATTCGCATCCTCATTCCGCTACGCGCCCTCCAAACTGAGTCGACATCGAACAATGCGCAAAACTACCCGCCTCCTGGTTTCGACCCCAAGCAGGCCAACCAGCACCTCCTCAAGCCCCAGCAACAGTCAAAACAGTCTGTCGAGAAATCAGACCCCATCATTCCCAAGTCTGGCGCAACATCCAACCCGAAGACACCCGCGCAAGATGTGCAAACATTGAGCGAGCTGAAGATGGACAAGTCGGCTGCTGAGTCCAAGGACGAGAAGAAGATTCTGGCCAAAAGGGACGCAGAGAAGAAGAAGTTGACCGTCTGGCAAAAGGTCAAGAAGGAATTGGTCCACTACTGGGATGGCACCAAGCTGCTGGGCTTCGAGGTCCGGATTAGCTCCAAACTCGCTCTCAAGATGGCAGCTGGGTACGAGCTTACCCGCCGTGAGCGTCGACAAGTACGTGTTTGAAGCCAGTATTTGTGAATTTTACTAACAGACCTAGTTGCAACGTACCGTACAGGATCTGGCCCGCTTGGTACCTTTCCTGCCCTTCGTCATCGTCCCCTTCGCCGAACTGCTGCTCCCTGTAGCGCTCAAGCTCTTCCCCAACATGCTGCCCAGCACGTACGAGGGTCAGTCGGCCAAGGACACCAAAGCCCAGACGCTCCGAGCGACCCGAAAGGACGTTAGCGACTTCCTTCGTCAAACACTCAAGGAGACTGGTCTGCCTGTCTCTGCTGAGAACGCGCAGACAGAGGAGTTTGCCGAATTCTTCCGCAAGGTGCGCACCACGGGAGAGAAGCCAACACCAGAGGAGATCATCAAGGTGTGCAAGATTTTCAAGGACGACCTCACCCTGGACAATTTGTCTCGCCCTCAGCTGGTTTCCATCTGCCGCTACATGAACATCACCTCTTTCGGTACAGACAACTTCCTGCGCTACCAGGTCCGCGTGCGCATGCGCCAGATCAAGCGTGACGACCGAGCCATTGCCTACGAAGGTGTTGAAAGTCTCTCCGTTCCCGAGCTCCAGACTGCCTGTGCCAGCCGCGGTCTACGAACCTACGGTGTCTCTCCTGGCCGGTTACGGGACGACCTCACTAGCTGGCTCGATCTCCGCCTGAAGCATGGCGTTCCATCAACTCTTCTCGTGCTCTCCAACGCATTCGTTTACGCCCAGGGCAAGGAGACAGAGATGACCTCTCAAATTGATGCTTTGGAAGCCGTCCTCTCCAGTATTCCTGAGGAGCTGTACCACGAAATGGATCTCGAGGTCCGCAACGCCGAAGGTGCCGCAACCAACAAGCAGCGTCTTGAGGTCCTCAAGGAGCAGCAAGAACTCATCAACGAGGAGAACGAGCAAACCGAGACCGTTGAGAACAAGGCTACAGCCTCGCCCAAGGACCACGAGGACATCGACGAGAAGCCTGCCCGAGACGCACAGGAGGCAAAGGAAGCCAAGGCCGAAGAGGAGAGCAAAGAAGCCGAGGCCAGCGCTGGTGATGCCGCCGGTGGAAGCGCCGAGCGTGCCGAACAAGATGAGCGCGCCTTGAAGATGGATGACCCTACCGGCAAGGGCGAGAAGCCCGCTGAGGCGAAGAAGGAGTAGAAAGAAAGACAGGTCACCCATCAAACAAGACCACCTCTCTACTTTTGTTGTGTATAGCTACGAAATCTCTTGTCATTGGCGTCCCGAAAGAAGGTCCATAGAAAATACCCTGTTCCGATATTGTTGGATGGGAAGGACTATAGAATTGTATATCGTATAGAGATGCGAGATCATGCTCGCTAGTATAAGCTATTGAATGAAAGTTATACATTGAACTTTCTCTCGTATGGTTTAAAAGCTGCGTGTATGCTCCGGACGGAACCAGCAGTCTAGAATATTGACGTCACTTGCACATCCCCCACCCCCCACCATCGACGCCTCGATCGTATCTCAATCAAGCTTTCTGCCAAGCAACACGCATCAACTTGGCAGTGAACTACTCCTCTTCTTACTGCTTCCCTTGTAATAACTTCATCTATTCCCTCTTATTCTTAGTTGTTGGAAAGGAGAGCATACCATCAAAATGCCAGACGCAGCGCAGATCAACCGCTCCATCAGTACTATCAGGACGGAACTAGAGTATCTCGTCTCAAGTGGTGTTTTGGCCCCGCCGCAGTTGCAGTCTATTCAGGCGCAGTTACCTGTACGTATGCTTTCTACTACATCTTTCCTACCTTTTTCTTGTCTGCTTGTCTCATCATTGGGCTTAAAAAATGAAGAAGAGAGTTCATGAATGCAGACGAAGAGCAGATGTCAACTGACGTGTACTCAGCAACCAAATGGCCAACCCTCGCAATACATCGATCCCAAGTACGTAGATGGAGGAAATCAATTCAACCCTGCGCTTGTCGCGCAACAAGCGCAGGATCCGGCGCATCCGGCGAATCCGAACCATCCAAAGGTATGCCTTTATTCTACTAAATTCAGTGCCTCAAGCTACATGAGACTATGAGCTTCAAAGGCAGGAAAGAGAAGAGGAAAAAAGTCTGCAAATGATTTTTGGAAGTTAGGGAAGCTGACTGAAAGATAGCACCACGAATGGGCGAGTAAACTAGCGCATAAATTTGGGAATGCGGCGGTTTACGGGGCTGGAGCGACGTTTGGTGCGGATCTGGTTAATGATGCTATGAGGAAGTTTTGAAATGGAACAGAGATGTAGATGGGGTAGGGTAGGTGTTCGTTGGTACCGAAGAGAGGATAAGTGGACTTCTTGTGCTTACTATTGGGTACGGATGTGTATGTCCTACTTTCCAATACACAGCTGTTGATTCGATGATTCGTAGTGATACTTTGGTACTGACTCACTTCGAGAAGTACGAGTCTGGCCACCCACGGGTCATGCTCTTGGGGCTGTCCTTTTCGGGAAAAACGTTCTTCTCACATAGGGTTATATAGCTTTATATCTCAGTCCCATCCCTCCATACCACTTTCCTCTCGGTCTCAACACCACCACCATGTCACCAAGAACCTCAAAACCCATCTCCGCCGCCCACCAAGCCATCGCCTCACAGAACCAACTAAACTCACCCTTCCTCCGTCTCCCCAGCGAAATCCGAAACCAAATCTACTACTACGCCCTAGGCGGCCATGAAATCTACCTCGTAACCCTTCCCACTAACGAGAAGAAGAAACGACTAGGATGCCGTCCACCCCACCAAAAAACCTGGGAAATGCACCCCATCCCCAAGAAGCTAGCCATCAACCTCCCGCTCGTCTGCCGCCAAATCCGATGTGACCTAGGAGCCTACTACCCCTTCATCCACAACACCTTCGGCGCAACGGTACTCGCGGGTTTCCATTCTATGCTACATAGGTTTACGATTGGACAGAGGAACAGGATTGAGTTGGTTGTTACGGACCATGAATATTATCCGACGGGGAGATGGTTGTGGATCCGGGAGTACATCATGCTTTGTGGACTGCCGAGATTGAAGGTAGTCGTGTTGAGGGATGTTTCTGGTGTGGGGGAGAGGGAGAGGGAGGGGATACGCAGGACGTTTTTGGAGGAACTTGGGGATGGTGTGAGGGTTGAGATTGTGGATGATAAGTTGGGGTAAACGGGATGTGTAAAGGCCTCAGGACTTGCCCTATGGTGGGAAGCCTATGTGAAGAGGATGGCAAGAACGACTTCTTTGTAAAATCTCGGACTTCTGACTAGATATATTACATCCCGGTATTGAAATACTCTAGCCGCCTGTTACGTACGGTACAACAATCCAACCTCAATCCATCTACTTACTACCCATCTCAAGACGCTGCTCCACGACACTGACCCTCCCACTCAAATCTCGCTCATCGATCTCAACAACAGGCCCATGATACGTCTTCCTCGCCCAAACCGCATAATAAATTGCACTAATGACCGCTATCGTACCCGTTACCAAGATCGCCCAATTCATGTTCGCAGGCGTAACCTCCGCAAAGGAAGGCCAGAAACTGAAGAAGAAGACGAAGCTGAGATAAGCACAGGCGAAGATGTTATTAGCGATGCCTATTGCGCCGGGCAGACGCCAGGGGCCCCATACAGCGCGGACCATGCCGTCGCTAGTTGTGGATTGGCTGTCTGTGTCGAAAGATTCACTGGGTGGGAGGATGGCGCCGGTGCAGCGGCGGTAGAGGAGAAGAGAGGATGTGAGAAGGTAGGAGGAGAAGAGGCCGGCAATAGCGACAGAGATTACGCCGTTGAAGGCGGTGGTGGATCCGATGTTTACTAGTGCGAGAAGGCAAGCGATGAAGCTTGTGAAGGCTACGGCGTAGACGGGGATGGATGTACGGTCGCTGACCTGGTTGATGTTAATACTACTTTTCTTTCAAACGCAGGGCTTTGAAGTATGCATACCTTGCTCAAGGTTCTCCATCCAGGTAGACCACGGTCTCTAGCGAACGCCCAGCAAATTCTCGAGGTCGATGCGGAGAAGCCCACATTCGCACTGATGGTCAGCACCATGACGATGGATGCCATGACAGCGGCGCCAGAGCGTGATTGAACGGCACGGTGGAAGATAGCCATAAAAGGGAACGCCGGGTTCTCTAGAAGTACAGTGTCGAGATCACCCATCCGTAAGAGCACGGTGACCATCATGACGAAGCCAAGAGATCCATTGATGGCGATACCAGTCATGATGGAGCGAGGTACGACGATCTGTGCGTTTTGAATTTCCTCAGACAGCTGTGATGATGTGTTAGTATCTTGCTTGAAAGCCAGATGCTAGAAGTGATCTCAAGTAGGAAGACACTCACATGAATCGGCCCATCACCGCCAACAAACGCAAAGACACTCCCCATAATGCCAATACAAAAGCTCAACCCCTGAGTCTGCCAATGTCCCATGTTTACGAACGTGGTAAAGGTCTCTTTCGCATTGCCCTGTGGCCCAAGGACCAGCAAAGGGATCAAGATGGCGAAGAAACCAAGGATATGTAACACCAATAGCGCTCCTTCGAACTTGGGTAGTAGCCATCCAGCAGCAATGTTGATAAAGACGCAAAACGCGATGATGGCCCAGTAGAGGAGAGTGACGTGCCAGTTCTGAGGGACGTAGCTATCGGGTTGGCAGAGCATGAGAAGGCCTTGAATGAGGCCACCGGTGAGGAAAGCGCCGGACCCGAGTGATGCTAGCCAGCCACAGAGAGTGAGCCATCCTGCGGGGAAGTTGCGTTAGCACACGCCATCGATAAAGATCGTCGAGTTTAAAGTTTACACACCTGAGATGTAACTCAGCAGTTTTTGAGAGCTTTTTGGTGCGAGCATGGACACCCAGTGGTATTGACCACCAGACGTAGGTGCCCTTTGATGAATGTTAGCAATTGCCTCAGCGTCAAAAGACCCGGCTTCCGATCGTAACTCACATTGAAACAAGCTCGCTGAGCACCATGAACACAGATACGGTGCCGAGCCATACGATGAGGTAGCCATAGATGACACCAGCGGGGCCGCCACTGCTTCTTTCAGCACAACTGTCTCATGGTCGATATGCTGTGTTATGGTGTGTACTCACTTCTGGAAGCCGACCAGGAACAGCCTGAGAAACTGTCAGCGACGTGTCAACGTGTAGTACGAGGTAGTACGACTTACACAAGAGATCCTTCCCAGGTGATCAAGACGGTGCAGCTGAAACCGAGGATAGATAGGAAGCCGAAGCGGCGCTGTACTTGCATCAGCCATGTTCGTGATCAATGCAGAGGGATACATACCTTCAGTACAGCTTTCTTCCCCAATCTTGCCAGAGCAAGATCATCGTGCTTGTCGCTAGAACGTGGCCTTGTAGTATTTAGTTCCGGATCACTGGATTTAGTCGAAGAGAATGCCATCGTGCCACCAATACGAGTACAAGTGTAAAGTCGATACAGCAATAAAAGCGGAACTCGTGAGACGACCGATGATGGAGGAGATGGGAGAGGGAACAAGCAGAAGGATAAAGAGAAAGAACCGAGTTGCCGTTAGAACCAAGTAGCCGCATAGATGAAGAACTAGGGCCGCTTATGCACAACATTGTAGCCGAGATGATCCTCGTAATGATCCTGACCGTTGACCTATAGCCTGTTCACCAATAGGATCGTAGCACCAGTTGTCTCAATCCGGAAGACCTGCTGGAAGAAACCTAGGCGCATATGCTGCGTGCCGTGCCACCTGCACTGCAAAACGAGGGTACAGCAAGGGTGTGCGTTTCTGAAATGCCGCGCCAATTTTTGCATGTGTTGGTTTGTGCTTTCTGGACTGTGTTACATACTATAGAGATAGATTTACTGCAGTATTGTTGTAGCCGGCATGCGGGCTACTGGTTCTACTTGCACTGCCCAACTCTTCGATACTTGGATGCTCCTATCCGGCCCGCTGTATGAGGGTCTGGAATTTTCGGAGCGTCCCGATCGCGATATGTCCATGAGTTGGTATCCTTTGCTGTCGTCTTTGGAGGTTTGCTCTCCTCGACGGCGCAGATCGTCCAATCGCATAAGTCCCGACTCAAAACCCTCCATGAAAAGCTTGGTATACGGAAGACATGTGGTGACGATAGCAAAGCATTGCACAATCTGGTTGCAGATAGACGAGCGCCAGTAACCGAGTGTCAAATCGTCTTTCAAAGCGGAATTGGTGCTGTCGCGATTGAAGAAGCTAAGTTGAACCGCAGCAGCGACAAGGACTCTATGTGCAGCTTGTCAGTATTTGAGATGCGTGTAGGGCTTCGTACTCACAGTAACCGACATGAAAACAAAGCCATGACCGCTGCCTTCCGTTGCCGTCGCATGTGAAGTTGCGCTGTTATGCCCAATTCCAAGGCCACGATCGCGAGCTCTGTCATTATGTTGAAGCACGAGACGGTATTCCACCAGGTCAACTGTCCAACGTCAGCCAGAAGCCGACTACGCATCTGCGTTGATTACTGACACGGTCGATGCATCGATCCAGTGTTCTGTCCCATGGTCGTGGCAGCCGGCACTCGAATGCTGCGACAAACACAGAACAAGCCAGCCACAAGATTATAAGAGCCAAGACGCCGAAATTGATTCTGCGGTGGAGTTCGGATGGAGTCAGATGGTGGACGAATGCTACGACAGCAAGCTTCGAGAAGCCGAGGGAGACAATGAAGAGTATCATTGCGGCATATTCGCTCTTCGCTCATATCAGCGCTCCGGATCAGGCACTCAAGCGGAGGTAGGAGGTTACTTTGAGATTCGACTCAATCTGATATCCACTCAAAGTCGCGATCGGTTTCCCGAAACCGTAGTGTGCTTGCAGCAATACGGCGACAGATTGTGCGACGCAAAATATCTGGCAATCTTTATTAGCAAATGTTGCTGAGTATGTTGATGCGCAACTTACCAAGGCTGCAAGTACCAGCCATGACTCGATCGTCAACGTCCGAAACACGTAGAACTTGATGCCGGCATGCGTCAAGAACGCCAGCAGACTGGTTACGAGAGTGAACCAAGTGATGATTTGAACGATGGGCGTCCAATTCAAGTCCGACAAAATGACTTGATACATCGTCTTAGACATACGCTAGAAAGGCTGTTGAGCAGAGGCCGATCGACGACTACTGCGAGAACGGACATGTTGTATGGAATGTGGGGTGAGCGGCGCGGGTAGCAAGAAGCAGGGTGAGCGTATCAGGTACGGGCCCGCCAGTGCGGTTCTTCTCGTGATGAGTAGCACAACAGCGCTGTGCCACATGCAGCTGCGCAAAAGTATAGCAGTTGGGAGACCATAGTGGCAATGTCGCGTCGAGCATAAAGCGGCTGGCACGCCGGCTAAAAGAGCTTTTTATTACCTCACAGAACGCTCGACACCTCATGTGTTTCTGCTGAGGCAGTCGAGGAACCTTTCGCGCAACCTTACGATTTCGCGGAAAGCTCGGAGGGGCACAGCATGTGGCCTATCGTTGTAGTTGCGAACGTGTGCTGCAACTGGTGTGAAGTGGGCACACCAACACAGCCACGTGTACGGCGTTGTCTCAGGAGTTGACTGATCCGGAGGTGGTTCAAGTTGCGCGCTTGGTGAACGGCTGCTCGACTCCAGTAGTTAGGTTAGACGGCGATTACCCAAAGCCTCGGGGCGCAATAGGTTTTATCAAGGTATGCAGGAAGTATCAAGTCTAAGGGCGAGGCTGGGATGTGATCTCCAGACTAAAGCAGTGTCGGGAGCGGTCCGCATCATTGGTGTTAGGTCTTCCTTGTCGGTTAGTCGGACGAAAGCCTCTGTTCGCCTGTCGCGCGATGGCGTGACGCTCGCCTGTCAGAAAGCGAGGGTCTTCGACTTCGCGAAGCAGGCCTCTTGAGATTGCGACTGCACCCATACCCTGGCAACATGGCTGATTGGCTTGCGGCTGAACGGAGGGACACGCTCCTTTTCACAAGAACGGATCGAGCCACCGGTAAAAAGTCTGCGTATATCTAGGTAATGCTGGCGATGATGGTATACAAGTGTTGAGATTGGTGTTGCAAAGGGCGAGTTGAGACTGGAGATGCGAACTCGGCCCAAATGAGGATGACATGACGCCAAGACACTAATCGAGCTAGAGCACACCTGGGCAGCGAGGGGCAACGATTGAGTGCTACGATACACCAGGAGACGTTTTTGAACCACGACATCGGCACATCCTAGCAGGGTGTGAATTTACACAACAGCGTTCATGTCCGGCGGATAAATTCTGCAGGCGGCCGGCTATGCCACGCGCTACCGAGCTCCGAATCGACCTCGGGAGTCTCTCCATTTAGCACTCTACCCGAGATAGTTAACGATTTCAATATTCTTCGATCGGTAGCTGCAAATATCTCGCCTGAGTTGAGAGTCTTGACGGAGACGAGGAGTTCAGAACGCAACCTTGGATAGGTTTTTCAGTGGACTGAACACTAGATAACACATACTCAGGCCGAACCATATTGCGCGACATTCAATTATCGTATTCTACGACTCATTACATACATAAACCACCTCAGAAGCAACTTTTCAGTTCCTCCGCTCACCATACCCATAATCCGCTCTAACGAAATCCCACGCACACCGCTGAACCCCTATAGTAGCCTTTACACCTGTATGGTCATGTCCAAACAGACTTTTCCATGCCATCCTAAAATCCCTCATTCTCTTGTTAGTCGCCGCTGCCCACTCTTTCCGTGCCTGTTCATCTTGCAGTCCATGAGGAAGCCAGAAACCAACTTGCTCGCCGCTTGGCTCGAATTCAAAAGGAGCGTGTGGACTGTGGCAGTGGTATGTACACGATGGATATTTCGGATTGCGGATGTCATCGCGGAGGCGACGCCGGCGGGAGGGACAGTGTTCTGGGCAGGGATCCGGTGGTATCCGTATGGGTGACAGCGTGAGTGTAGGATCTACAAGCTCTTCGGTTGTCGAGGGCGGTGTTTCGATGCCTGTGGAGCTTTCGCCCTCACTGTCGATTTCGGTTTGTAGTGGAGATAAGTCATCGATATCTTCGGTATTCTCAACATCGTCCTCTGCCTCTTCGATCTCCTCTCCGAACAGTGTACCTATGCTTCCTCTTTCAAGGCTGTCTTCCTCTTTCTTGACCTTCTCAACATATACCCGCTCCTCATTCAACTTCTCATCAGGCACATAGCATGTATGGCCCGCATCCCACTCTCCAAACCCACCCCATGTCTTCAGTGCCTCCATTACACTCTCAATGTCGCGATTTGACCTCGATACGACCGCCGCAAACCAGTACCCTGGCTGCACGAACACATCTCCTCTCTCTTCTTCCAACGCTAATTCCATACCAGAGCAGTTCCAGCATTGACACTTAAACCCTCCCACCTCCAATATATCCACCGCCCCAAACTTCGGGAAAGCAGAGAGTCTGTCAAGCAGCCTCCAAACCGCAGGTTTATTAACCGAACTGCGCTCATCAATCGGAAGACAAACCGCTTCCTCCGTTGCAAGGCCATTGGTGACCAACATCCTCCAAGCTCGATAGTGCCTCGCTTGTAATTCATATCTCTGTTTGAGACTGAGGAAGAGAGGGGCGAGCGCGCGAGCCTGGAGGACTGGCCAATCGTAACGAAGTTGTGAGGCCATCGCGCTAGATAGGTAGATCGACTGGTAGAAGGAGTCGTGGCGGAGAGGATGGCCGTTTCCACCGCGAGATAAGGCGCGGAGGAGCTCTCGTGTCATGGTGAGATCTACTTGGATTGCTTGTGGGCGCGTTGGACACAGTGGTTGGAGTGACATGTTGGACATCTTCTAAAGCAGTGTTGCGATATCGTCTTGGGGTGATGTTACTGTGGTGTTGTAAGTTCAGATGTAAGAGAGTTAGATGCTCGCGGTGATGCGGTCTTATCTACGAGTTGAAATAGAAAATATATCCAAAAAGCGAAGGCGTCGACCATGGTTTCATGCTCGACTGACCAACGAGAACGCCTACATATCGAACCATTAGTCACCTCTCTACCAGCTACCAAACTACCACTCCATATTAAACCCCCCTCACAAAGTCATCGCTTTCCCGGTACCCGTCCCAACGCTCTCTTTGAGCATTTTCAAATCCATTTGGTACTGCTTAATCGTCTTCGGCGGCATCCCCACCTCCCAGTCATCTTTACTCCCAATCCCACCTCCATCCACTTTAACATATTTCGTCTCCACCCTAACATTCCGCTCCCTTCCAGACCCACCTCCGAATCCGCTTCTACCTTCACCACCCATTCCACTGACTTTGCTACCGCCGTCCACCTTCTTACCCTTCTCTGCCTTGCTCACCTTCCTCTTCTGCTTTTTCGCCTCCTTTTTCCTCTCTCTCTCATTCTCCAATCTACACGGCCTGCAAAACCCAGTTTCAGTTCCATCACTCAGCACTCTAGTATGACCATCTACGCCTCGAGAGGTAGTCGTGTCGCGCAGAATTCTTAGATTTGTCCTGCATGCACATGGGAGGTTGTTCGCAGCTGCTTGGCAGGGGACTACATCGCCGACGTTGCTGTACTCGTGGCCGCACTCTCGCCAGTAAGTTTTGTATTGAGTGCATAGAGCTGGAGTGGTGGTAAGGGGATTTGGGTCCATCGTATGGTTGAATGCAGCTGAATGGCGGAGGCTGGTACTCACGGTTTTTTTCGAGGAGAGAAGTAGGTAGTCCTTGCGGTCAGGTGCTAGAGTGTATTGCGTGCTATGGGTGATGATGGTGACTATCGCCAGGAAATAGAGTCAGCAGACAGAAGGCAGAAAGTGGTGAATGATCAGTTCTGTGCCAGTTTCACATCAGACCACGTGAGTGCGTCACTGTCAAGCAGGTTGAAAACGTTCCACCTAGCCAGACCTGCGCATACATTATCTTTGCCATCTTGTATAGTAAATCTTACTGCTTCTCAGGATATCCCATCTTTGCTTCGTCTTCTGCTGTTCCAAACCCTCCCCAGCCTTCAAACTCGTCCGCGAACTTGACTGCTGCACTGAGCCAGTGGTTTGATTTGTCACTACCCTTTTCCCATGTCTCCTCCGCTACCTTCAACGCACGCAATGCTGCGCCATGTCAGTCAAGAACACCGCGGTTCGGCAAGAGGCTCGTAACATACCTTTGACGTAATGCGCATCAGCCGAATGTGGTCCGTTCAAGGCCTTGTCCACAACATGCTTCCAAGTCTTCTTCTGGCTGTCGTCACCAGTCATCGCTTTACCCATATCGATCTCTGGCCTCGTCTGGGCAATGTATACAGCTAGCGCGAACAGCCACCATTGCCGTAGAAGACTGACATGAAACTTGGCCGGTATCAACGGGAGAAGGATGCGAATAGCGTGAGAGCTTGTAAGCACATGTACGAGGAAGAAGTCGTACTTTCCCTTTTCCGGTCGTGGTGTTCCAGTCAAAAGCCCCAAGCCGACCTCCTGAGCAGCTTGGAACTGTTCGTTCGGGGCGGTTATTTCCCAAGCATTCCAGTACTCCAGAAAGGCATCTTCACGCTCCTCCAGCACTTTCGTGATATCGCCGCTGCGGTGATCGTACAGTCCATCGAAACGCTTATCCTTGCGCACTTTGTCCAACAAATCGACGAGCCCGGTGTGGTTCCCAGTCGCCTCATGAGGGCTGGGCTTCGTGTATTTTGGATCGTCGATGTATTTATGGAGCGGACTGTAGAAGCAAGAGCCCATCGCTAGGGCTTCGATCGCAACGGTCGTGGAGTTGAGCTCGTAAGCGTAGCCGAGATGAATGAGAGGATGCGCAACTGCATGGGATTAGCGATATTCGGGCTTTGGAAGAGCGCAAGCTTACGTCCTGAAATGAGGCCGTTGATCAGCGGTTCTTTGCCCTTGAGCAAGAACTCCTCAAGAACCTCCTCAACATCGTACTTCTTGCTCACGAGCTGATCCTCGAAGAAATCAATGAATGCGCGTTGGTATCTGGCTGCCCATCAGCGACTGACCCAGATCCTATGGAATCGCACCATCATGCAGCTACTTACTCGCGCTTCCCCAGAAACTCTCGCCAGTCGTCCTTTGTTATCTCACCAGGCGCATCATGCCAAGGTTCCAGCACTTCCGCCTCTCTTTCGTAGATCTCGTTCAGATGCTCTGCGGTGCCTCCCAGAAGGTAAGCCGATCCCAGGATCTAGGGTACATGCTTAGCAGCTACAGCCTTTACAGGAGGAGCAGCATACGTGCGGTGTATGGTTGTGAAAAGTGAGGTTGTGGTATATGATTGCGTAGTTGGCGTGGTTCGCTTTGAGTAGATGCTTGAGGGTTCGCGGTCGCTTCTCTGCCGAGGTCTCGATGTCGTGGATTTCTACAGAGGGGAGGTCGACGGTGAGATGCGTGCCTTCGCCGGCGCGAAGAAAAGAAGGCAATGATATTCTCGGTAGGCTGAACATTGTGACTGTGTGGTTGCAAAAGTCAAGAGAGTTTGCGGGGAAGATGCGCATCTGAGAGCTCGCGTCGCGCCTTCCTCGTTCTGGTATGACGTGATGTCCTCGCGACTTTAGCCTAATCGGGATGAGCAGTCTCCAAACAACATCACAACATTGATCGTTTCCTTCGTCTCTACTCCTACATGCTTCAAGATATATGAGGTTTGCCAGCATACAATTACTGCATTAGGTAACAACCTGTGAGCGTGGATTATAGCAGATGTGAATGGAGTCCGCTCACCTCACTCCTCAATGCTCACCTTCGTACTTCCCTGTAGTATAGTGAGTGTATCTAGCGGACTCCTGCCTTCTCTACCCTAAATTTATTTATTATAGACATGAGGTTTGTAAACAAAATTACTTCATGCCCAATCAGGAAGGTTCGCTAGGGTGTAGATTCCTACAGAATGTAGCATGAAGGACATGAGCTTCATTTCGCCCTTCGGCTTTCTCTTGTGCTGCAGGCTCTTCTTATCCACTTCACCGCGGTACTGCGATATTTTACACCTTTTCAAACATTGCCTGTCCACTCATTGCTCGAACAGAAAGCAGACCAAATGAATGCATGCTCAGATAGGCAGTTGTCTCACGTCCATTGATTGCTGCGAATTTTGGGTGAAGAGGGTTCCCTCGCCAATTTCACCCTGAACCGGACTACTAAGAGAGTTTTGCTTTTCACAGACAGGGACGCTACAATCGATGGAAGTCGGATATTGCCTGATGTAGTAGTGTATCGTCCCATACTGCACGGGACAACGGTGCTTCGGCAAGCCATGGCATTCGACCGTTGAATGCCACAATTCCTTTCACGACAGCGAACAAGCATATCAAATTCTCGAGAAGCCTATCGGATCTTCCATTAGACATGATGTCGTAGATAGTTTATACTGTTCACTTGTCTTATGGACATATTCATTTGCACGCTCTTTCGCAATGTACACAGCTGTCGAATACGTATATGGCGAATATAGTATATCGATCATCATTGGGAGCAGAGACAACAATAGCTGTGTTCTAAGAGAAGGTTTATTGCATACCTCTTTGATCCTTAGTTGATGATGATGTCTTCAAGGGTCCACGGGTTGGTGTGAGGTCCTTAGCCATCATCCGTTCACTAATCTTGAAGCACCCAAGTCGACACCGCAACAAAAGCTCCGCGGGGATCAATTGGAAAAATGCTGCTCTGACGTAGTGCACTAAGAGTTGTTCTACCTTACATCACGGCAGGTTACCAAAGACGCTTCCGCACAGGATACGGGTTATGACATACTGCAGAGCGACCCACCACGTTTAGTACAGGCGGAAATCGGGCTTTGTTCAAGCCGAGCGGCCTTCCTCCACCACAACTGCTGAGGACGTATCGCTTAGACTTCTTCCTGCGAGGACACGTCCGCTGTTGAAATCACGACTCGTCAATATGGAGACGCTGTGGAGTGTTTTCCGTCCGCCATGTCGTTAAATTGGTGCAACGACGAGGTGTGAGATAGTTGCCGCCTTATCCGATGTCTGGAACTGATGCAGCACAGGGAACGCTCATCCTGCGCACATCGTCGGATCACATCTGGGGAGAAAGATGGAGACAGTGCGATACAGCGGGTCTGGACGCTGACACGCTGGAGTCGAGATCTCTGGCGGTGTCAGTGTTGTGCATCGATCCTGACCCCCACGACGCGATCCAAGGAGAGCCTTGGTATGCAGGGGCGGCATTAGGATCGGCACGCGACAAGCTTTTCTCGAACGCCGCGGGCGGTTTGAAACAGCCTTCCGCGATAACGGCAATGACCCTGGAAATTAAGGATAAGGCTTCCTAGGCATGTGAAAGGCGATAAAGAACAACGGTTGAGAAAGTTAGAACGCGTCACGACCGACTGGGCGGCCGAGCCGCACCTCTCTCCAGCTTTCGCCCTGTCGCGCGACCTTCATCGACTGTGCAGACGCTCAAAATAGACACACTTTGCAGAGTTTTGAGGGACCGACACAGGAAGCGTCCGGGACCTGCATTGCGATGCTGCGTGACGTCGGTGGCTGTCGCTAAGAGCTTGTGCTGGCAGACCTAACGGCGTATGCGACGCCGCTGTCATGGCATTTTCAACCGAGATAGATAGCCGCAGGCGTGGTTAAGGGCTATTCTAGTATATTCGCCTAATGTCACGCTGCGGAAGACGTTAGAGCATGCTTATAAGCTTATTAATTACTAGTTTACTTAATTTACTTATCTTCTTTACTTACTTTAAACTAGAACTAAAATATATTTTACTTATTTTTATACTCTTCTTTAACTTTTATATATAAGTATTTTAATAATTTTATTTTTAGTAAATATAGTATTATTAGTAAAAACTTTTATATAAAGTTATTTTAAAGCTATAAGCTCTTTATATATAAAAAGCTATAATATAAAGTTAGTAAAAATATTAGTAAAAATAGACTTAGCTATAACTTTATAATAAATAATTACTTAAAGCTTTATAATACGCGTATAGCTAATAGTATACTTATACTTAAAAGTATAGTTAGAATACTTTTTTTTAAAAAAGTTAGCGTTAATAAATTATTTATATTTATTAGTACTAAGTACTTATAGTAATATATATATAAGCGTATTTAATTAAGTTTAAATTACTATTTTAAAGTAGTATAAATAAGTAAAGAAGAAATAATATAGTATTAAGTATAAAGTTTTATTCTATTTTTCTAAGTACTAGTAGTATATAACTATAATAGTATACTTTAGTTATTAAGTTAAGATTTTTTTAAATTTTTATAGTTAAGAAATACTAAAGCTAAGGCTTACTTAGACACGTGATCTAGTATATTCGATAGCTGTGGTTGGCGCAGACGCGTATCCTTACAGCTTTGTGTACCAGATTCGGTCCCAACAGAGATTCTAGACAAAGCGACGCGGCCCACCCGGTGTGCTTGCCATGGCCATAACACGTCCGCCGTCGGTTCCATGACCCATTTTTCTATGCGCCAGTCACTGTCGAAGGGTTGGCGTCGAATTTCAGGAATCGCAGATCGGGAGTCCCCAAAAATAATCCCTGGCCCAGCGCTGCTCCTGCTCCTTTAACCCCGGGCGAGCTCCACATCTCACTTGCTAACATCGCTGCTGTCCATCCCACAGTGTTGTCTTCTCTTTTCTCACCACCTCCATCGCACATTAATCACTACAGGGCACGCCATTTTTCTTCGTCACTCGCTAAAACATTTTCTGGATACGTCGGCACCGAGCTTGACGTCATCCCGTTGCAGCAGTTCGCGTTTGACCCTGGACCACCGGAAGGGCGAGCGCAAGCCATTGACTGCTGGTTTGGCGTAAAAAAGCATACCATTGTTTCAGCAATCGCATTTTGCGTTATCTACAAAAAATCGCCGCAAAATCAAAACACAGTCGCTACCTCATCGCTCTCCCAAGGTAGCTTTTCGATCGGATTTCCTATCGAGCCTTGGTTCGGGCGCGACTCTCCACTATGAGTACACCAAATTATGAGCGGCCAGAGCCGACATACGACATGGACAGCAACATGTCCCACCACCAGCAGCGATCTTCCGACGAGGACGGCACAGTTGTGGGGGACGATCATCAGCGGCCATTGCGTGTAGATACTGCCGCACGGCCACCGCACAACAGATCACGATCTGGCACCCACCTTACCGTCGAAACCGCACATGATATCCCAGCAATGAAGGGCATACAGTCACCGTCGCAAACGCGTGAGCAGGCGAGCAGGCTCAACGATGACCTTGCAGTGCTCGCCATTGAGCAGGGTCTGGATGAGAAGGAGGCTCTTAGGCGCAACGCGTCGATGAACCCATCCATGACGCGCGTGCGATCCCGCCGTGAGGACCTCGTAGACGACTTCGACGCGGCGACGAACCCATTGCACGAACAAGCGGCTCGCTATACGCCACCCGAAAACCCGACTACAAGCTTCTCCAAGTTCTTCAAGAAAGTTCACAACTCATCATGGCTTGTTAGGTACTTTACGTACATTACGCCCATGGTGCTCTTGATCCTCATTCCTTTGATGGTTGGCATATTTGCATTCCCCAATGCGAACGTTGGAGGCGTCAAGCTTGTCTGGTTCTCGATCTGGCTAATGATTGTGTGGCTGACACTGTGGGCTGGAAGAGTAAGTATCTCCGTCTTCCTAGTTTTACAACCACTAACATCCATCGCAGGTGCTTGCCAAACTCCTCCCGTGGCCTATTGGTCTCATCTCTTCCCTCTTTACGAACAACAGCAAGAAGTGGAGAGACATGGGCAAGCAACTCGAACTTCCAGCTACTTTGTTCTTCTGGTGGTTGGCCATTGAAGTATCTTTCCTCCCAACAATGAAGAACCACCACGTCAACGGCGACAAGAACACGCGCGACTGGGAAGGCACCATGAACAAGGTCCTTGTAGCTCTCTTCGTCGGATTCGTCCTCAACTTCATCGAGAAGATCATTATCCAACTCATCGCCATCAGCTTCCACCTGCGAACTTACCAGGACCGTATTGAGCTGAACAAGTTCCAGATTGGCAGTTTGGCCAAGCTGTACAGGTTTTCCAAGGAGAAGATCGCCATGGAAGATTCCGAGTTCGAGCAGGGCGACGACAATGCTCCATCGGGCGCACGCACCCCCGGTCAGGTTCTCACAGAGGCGCAAAAGAACATCAAAGTCGGTTTCAACAAGTTTGGAGACATCGCTGGAAAGGTCGCTGGGGACTTCACCGGTCGTGCGGTTACTGGCAGTGGCCATCCTCACCAGGTTGTTCTGCAACTCATTGGTACTACCAGCGGCGCTCAGGTTCTGGCTCGCCGTCTGTATCGTACCTTTGCGCGACCTGAGACCGAGACTGTTCATTCCGAGGATCTCAACAATGCCTTCGACAGCGACGAGGAAGCCACTGCTGCATTCTCCATGTTCGACAAGGACATGAACGGCGATATCTCCATGGAGGAACTCGAGGCTGTCTGCGTCGAGATTGGCCGTGAACGCAAGTCTATTACCGCCTCCCTGAAGGATCTCGATAGCGTCGTCTCCAAGCTCGACGATGTCTTCATGTTCATAGTGCTGATCATCACCATCATCGTGTTCATCTCGCTGATCTCAACCTCCGCCGCCGGTGTCCTAACATCCGCTGGTTCGACCCTTTTGGCTCTATCTTGGCTCTTCTCCGCAACCGCTCAAGAGTTCCTCCAGTCGTGCATCTTCGTCTTCGTCAAGCACCCCTACGATGTCGGTGACCGTGTCATGATTTACGGTAACACCGGAGATCTCGGCCGTGGTGATGATTACTTCGTCAAGGAAATCGCTCTCTTCTACACCGAGTTCAAGAAGATGCAAGGTCACGTAGTTCAAGCGCCCAACAGCTACCTCAACACGCTCTTCATCCTTAACCACCGTCGATCTGGTGCCCTCGCCGAAGCCATCCCCATCATCATCAAGTTCGGTACAACGCTCGAGCAAATCGAAAAGCTCCGCAACGTGCTCCTCGAATTCGTCACCGCCGAGCAACGCGAGTACCAGACCAATATTCTCACCGAACTGCGCGCCGTCCAAGAAGTCCACTGGCTCGAACTCAACGTCGTCTTCTTCTACAAGTCCAACTGGCAAAACGAACTGCTCAGATTGCAGCGCCGCAACAAGTTCATCTGTGCCCTCACCATGGCAATCCAGGAGTGCGAAATCGAAGGCCCCCGTATGCGCTACCCTGGTCAGAAGGAGTCTTTCCCGGTTTACATGCAGAATCTGCAGAACCCTGCTACACCTGGTGTCGGCATCAACGGCAACCCAGACCACCCCAACGGCACCATCCGCAACCAAGCCCAAGACCAACCATTCGTCGCACCCGCAGAAGGCACATCAGACTCTGCCACCGGAACCGGCGCGGGACCAACCCGTACCGGCTCCATTCTAAAGAAGCCAGAGACCCTCTCCGCAATGGGCCGCCGCGTCGACTTCTCGCTCGGAATGAAATCCATGGGCCTAGACGACCCCAGCGGCGACGTTCTCGACGACCGCGAAAACGCATCCCGCGCCCGCGCAACCGTCGTCCGCGTCACCTCGCCCTCCCGCTCTCAAGACCGAAACACCGACCGCCAATCCAATGACAGCGCACGCAGCACCGGCCTCCAACGCGTCGGCACAAATGCCTCGTCCACCACACGCGAACGCACACATCGAAACCGCTTCTTCAGTCGCAACCGCTCTGGCAACGACGTAGAAGCTGGTATGGCTGATATCCCTGAAGGCTCAGGTTACGACACCCCGCCTAAGAAGAAGAACACGCTTGATCCACGCAGTGGCCTTATTAGTCCCCGTGCTGTGAGGAGCAGTGGCGGCGAGGATGAAGTGCCTATCACGAGGGTGGGCAGTGCGGATGTGCCTAGGAGTACGGGTGCATTGGCGCCTAGTACGGCGGATAGTGAGAGGACGTTCGGTCCACCAGCGAGGAGTCGCACGGAAGGAATTGAGATGAGGAGGTTTCACTAAGGAAGCTCTTTAACTCTCCTACTCAAAGTGTCGAGACAGCTGCGGAGATGAAGCTGTCGGAGAAAAAAGTCTCATTCTGTCATTCTCTCCTTCTATTTCTCGCGTCTGTACAGCGATATCGCTCAGCGTTTTAGTACTCCGTTTACACTAGACTAGTCGACAGACAAGATAGCCAAGGGCAGTGCGCCGGGCTCCTCTCCTTTCCTTCAATTTGCAAATTTGTAAATAATTCTTTCTTCAGTTATGAATCTCTATCGTAAAGAGACCATCAAGATAGTTCCAGTAAATTGCGACAACATCGCTACTTCTCAGAACCGACCAAAGTTCGTGATCACGGGTTCCACATGCCATCATTGACATTATTTCCACATCACAACAAGAGTAGATCCATCGTTTGAAAGTAAGACTATGCATTCGCGCATAGTTTCTCCATTCCAAGACTACTAATCCCCCCAGCTCGTCGTAGCAAGCCTTGCAAACAACATCATTCCCTTTGCCTCCTTTCCGTATCTCTAAAAACCTAGTACTCGCCCTCCTCAACGTCCTCCGCATCAAGCGAGTCCTCAGCAACCTCCTCGTAATCCTTCTCCAGCGCAGCGAGATCCTCACGTGCCTCGGAGAATTCTCCTTCCTCCATACCCTCACCCACATACCAGTGAACGAAAGCGCGCTTCGAGTACATGAGATCGAACTTGTGGTCAAGGCGGGACCAGGCCTCAGCGATAGCGGTGGTGTTGGACAACATGGCGACGCTGCGGTCGACGGAGGAGAGCTCGCTGCCGGGAACGCTGATGGGCCTGGGATGTCTGTTAGTAAAGATGCATTGTGACACAAGTTAGAATGGACGTACTTGGTGTAGTTGATTCCGAGCTTGAAACCAGTGGGACACCACTCAACCAGGTTGAAGGAGGACTTGGCCTTGAGGGCACCGGCGGCGGCGGAGCAGTCGCGGGGGACGATGTCTCCACGGTACAGAAGTGCGACAGCCATGTACTTTCCGTTGCGCGGGTCGCAGACAACCATCTGGTTGTTGGGCTCGAAGCCTATCGGAGTTAGCAAAGCATCATAGATACTGCAAGGCCGTACGAAGACATACACTGGAAGGTCAGGTCGGAAACCTTGAAGCTCTCGTGGGAGCTCTTCTTGGCTGAGATGACAGGTGCGTAACTGATGAGCGGGTAGTGGATACGCGGGTATGGCACAAGGTTGGTCTGGAACTCGTTCAGATCGACATTGAGCGCACCATCGAAGCGCAAGCTGGAGGTGATGGAGCTGACAACCTGGGCGATCAAGCGGTTGAGATGCTCGTAGTTGGGGCGGGGAATGTCCAAGCTGCGTCTGCAAATGTCGTAGACAGCTTCGTTGTCAACAAGGAAGGTGCAGTCGGAGTTCTCAATGGTGCTGTGTGTCGACAGGACAGCGTTGTAGGGCTCAACAACAGAGGTAGACACGCGAGGAGCAGGGTATACGGCGAATTCGAGCTTGCACTTCTTGCCATAGTCGGTCGAGAGGCGCTCGAGGAGGAGCGCACCGAAGCCGGAACCGGTACCACCACCGAAAGAGTGGAAGATGAGGAAACCCTGGAGGGACGAGCAGTTGTCTGTGTTTGTTAGCAGACGCATTGAGCCGATGTCGGGGATTGTGCTTACCAGCAACGCGACGGATCTTCTCAATGACGCTGTCGACCATCTCCTTGCCGATGGTGTAGTGACCACGAGCATCTACTCCCGTCAGTATGTCTGCATCTGCATTCCCAACAGCTTCCAAGACGCACAGTTGTTGGCAGCGTCCTCCTTGCCGCTGATCAACAGCTCAGGGTGGAACAGCTGGCGGTAAGCTCCAGTTCGGATCTCGTCAATTGGCGACGGGTCCAAGTCGACGAAGATGGAACGGGGCACGTATTTGCCGCTGCCGGTCTCGGTGAAGAAGGTCTCGTAGGAGCCACCCTCGCCGAGCTCCTTCGCATCGGGGTTGGGACGACCATCGGGGAGCAGGCCGTGTTCGAGGAGGTACCTGGGGGTATCGTGTCAGTCTTGACTGTAGGCTTCGGGCGCATGCGGTTCGCGACAACGTACAGCTCCCAGGCGCTGTTGCCCAGCTGTGTGCCAGCTTGGCCGATGTGAAGGTGGCAGATCTGTAACTTGGTGTTAGCATTGCGCGCGCTGGATTCATTCAATTTCTTGGAGTGTTCCAATCTCCAAGCTCTTTCATCTCTCGTTGCTCCTTGCTATTTAGCCACGGTAGAGCTTCGTCTCGTCCATGTCGGCGCAAGAAGCCCCCGCTTCCCTTCGCGTACTGCGATTGAACCCTCCGCCAGAAACAAGCCAAGTTGACATACCTCTCCTCGCATGGTTACGGTGTTGCTGTGTCAAACAGACGACTGTCGAAGGAACCTCTAGTTTCCGGCGTCGACGCTGGAGGCAGAAGTGTTCTGGGTTCAAGCGGTGAGGAGCGCCGCGTTGGACTAGCTTGGTGGGGTCGCTGCAGGGGCCGCACGGTTTTGTTTACGCGACCGTCGCGACAAAGGCGCCTTGCCACTTACAACCAACAGAACCGTGGCGCCCATGCGGCACAGCGGGGAGACCGCCTTTTGCCAGGGATCCCTCTTCTTGCGGTGTGATGAGCCGATGAAACTGCGCTTTGGAGGACTTTACAGCTGTCAATCTACGGTGTGAAGCTAACAGCTGGTATATTAGTGAAGTATAAAGATGCCGATCCTAACGATTTGAGCGTAAGCCTCGTGCGCCAAGCTGGATGATAATGCGAACCATTTCCATTCCTAGTCTAGGGGGATATCTCATGTGCGGAAGGAAACCAAAAACGCCTCCTATATGCTTCTTTGTGTGTTCGCGCTTGTCTCGTATGCTGTAGAAGTCTTCTGGAGTGGGTACGACAAAGCTCCTTGCTTCTCAGCATTACTCTCCAGGCCCATCGGCCACAGCTTCCTCACCCTTCGCGCTCCACTCACCCGCTGAAGCATCAATCTCTCGTGTCGCACTCTCCCTAGCGCCGCTCTTGCTGTAGAACTCGTGAACGTCCTCGCATCCCCTTGGCGTCCTACACAGCTTACGGGCATCTGCAGACGCCGTCTTCCAAATTACCTCTCTGACCTCTTTGCCGACCTTGTCGATAGCGTCCATAGCCCAGATAACGTCAAGATGCTCGTACCCCTCGATGACCTTGGAGTGTACGACATCGACATGTGGCTCTCGACCGTGTTCGAAGCGGCGTAGAAGACGACGACCATCTACTAGGTCGTCGGAGCCACAGACCCATAATGCAAAAGGAGGAGTTTGCGGACCGTACCACGCGTAGCGCTCAGCTTCTCTCCTGTCCTTCTGATGCTCATCGTCGGAGTCATGTGGCGGACTTCTGGTCTTAGTTTTCGTCTGCTCGATCTCCTCGTCTTCCTTATCTTCCATGATCTTCTCGTCTCGTGTGGCCAAGATGCATTTCTGCTTCGCGAAACATTCCCGCCCGAGCCACCATCTCATACTCTCTGCACTGACATAGACGGGGGAGAATTGAAACATGCGATTTCTCAGATCACGTTCCCAGCGGTCGTCCGTCCAGTTAAACAGAAAGGCGAAGACACGATAACCCATGGAGCCGTAGAACTTTCCGGGAAGGAGACCATGCATAACCATCATGAATGGAATGAAGGCGTGGATGCCGAAAACTGTCCGGAACATGTTTGGACTGATGACTTGCATGAACTTGAACTGGGCTTTTCCGATCAAGGGACCAGCGTAGGCGGCAGGTGCCAGAGCGCAGAACACAGATATCTTTTCGCCAATCTCTGGTCGCTGTTCTTTTGCCAATGCGACAAGGGTTTGTGTGGTTCCCTGGCTGTGCGCAATGAGACCCAGCTTTTCGAATCCAGTCTCCGAAAGTGCGCGAGAGATAAGGGCAGGCAAGTCCATGACACCCATCTGACGAATGTTCCAAGCCCACATGCGCGGGTCTCCGTATTGCAAAGTGGTATGGCGAGGTTTGAAACCGCATCTGTTGTTGCCAAGCCAGACATCGTAGCCAGACTTTGCGAGGAAGAAAGCGAGACTGTCGTCATCGTTCGTGCAGTAAGCGCCTGCGGACTGCAAAAGGCCATGGATCATAAGGACTGGGTACTTCTTTTCACCTTCTTCATATTGCGACCCAGCAACACCCGTGCGATCTTCAGGGAAAAGCTCTGGCGAATGCGGGGAACGCTGGCCGTCATTCGTGCGCTTGTAGTCACGAGGATTGTAAAGATGCCAGAGTTCGATGATGAAACCGTCTTCTGTCTGGACGTCAAAGATCTCGCAGTCCAATCCCACTCTTCGTGCATAGTGGCGCACATCGCAAACCAGAGGATCGGGACCGCCTTCTAACGGCTCAAACTCATCTGTTGTTCCACTATCTTCTCCATTCTCCAGATTTTTAGCTGACGGCATTGTGTCTCGCTTCTTCCACGCTCTTTCTGCTTCTCTTCTTGCTTGCTTTCGCTTGGTCTCCTCTTCGTAGAAAGGCCTTCGCTTCTCAGCGTCGCGGAAAGTGAGCAGTAGGAATAGATGTTTGCACATGCCAGGAAGGGACGTAAAGCCTGCACCTAAGACTATGACGAGAAGGAACAAGAATGACAAGATGCCGGACGAGACTCGGAAGAACCAGCACTGACATTTCCTCAGAAGTGTTGGCGGTCCGTACATAGGCAGAGGCGGAAACAGAGGATTTGTCTTCGAAGGCGCTTTCGAATCACCTAATGGGACATCCGACTTCCCCTCGCCATTCATCTCTGCTTCTTTCGGAGGTATGCCGTGTACTGTCCCATCTTTTGCTTCGCGCAGCCGTGGTGAGAAGGATTCTTTCTTAGTAGGATCACGGTCGTCAATAATGTCTCGCAATTCGTTGAGCTTGGTCGCTTCTTCCAGAGGAACAGCAGGTAGTCGATGGCCGTCGGCAGTTTCGATGACAGGATCTTGCGGAGTTATGAACCGTGCTTCAACCGCCTGTGTGGAACCTGTGCCCTCATTCTCTTGCTCTGGTGTGTATTGTCCGAGACGCTTAGCCTGGTGTGCGAAATCGACTGCAGCCTGTGTCTTGGACTTTCTCTTTTCTTCATGATGGTTGAACTGCTCTTCAACACGGTGTTTGGCGGCTGTAATAGAGGCCTTCGGCATATTGATCTGGGGAAAGCCCTGTGGTTCGGCGACGGTGGTGTGGAGCGTCCAGGGTCGCGTGGAGCATAGGTACGGATGCCGGCAAATTAGTCCCTTCTTCAGTGTTGTAATCCCGAGTGGGCGGATCGCAGTCCTCTGTACGCGCAAAAGGGCTGTGAGATGCTGGAGCGCGGTTGAGAGACATGTTGCGGCTTTTTTGTCAATCGCAGTTTTGACGCGGTGGCTGTCCGCGCCTTGTTTGGCAAGAGCATTACGTCAGGAATGGATGAGGAAACGGCAAATCAGCGATCATGCTGCAGAAGGATGCATCTCAACGACCACATTTAGAAACCCCATAGCGGGTGATGCAAGCAGGGTTTGCGGTTTTGTGGCAATGGTTTGCATGTCGCAGGCACTATTTATTAACATGTGAAGAGGCTGCGGACTTGACTCCGGAATCGCGAATTCCAACGTCAACCATTTTTGAGAGATAGCGAGACTGAATCTCATTTACGTCGAAAGGTATCAGTAGAACGGTATCTAGACTTGATGTGGCAGGTACACTGCTTGTCGAAGAAATGCACATGCTGTGGTCGACGTGTGACGTGTGATGTACGACAGGCCACTTGCGGCCCATTGAAGCCTTGTTGAATCTCAGTGTGAACGTTCAACTTGGACTACTGGGCTACAGACTCGAACAACACAAGCCAACATGTAATTCTGAGTCGTGCATGCTCGTGGGATTCCTGCTCCCAATCAGTTGAGTGGACGCGGGGATTCGTGGCAGGTAGCCATGTCCGAGCGGGCTAGTTCTGCCGAGGCAATGCGGCTCTCTGGTGCTATCTGATGCCCGGGCTGATCGCACGCAACGAACAGAGCCGCGAATGCTCATACACCTGTCCATTGAGGCAGACATCCCTCGTTAATCCATCATGGACGCGCAGAATGGAGTCGCCAACCCACGGAAAAGAAGACGGAGAAGACGTCTTGACCGCCCTCCTATTTCGGCGCGACTACTGCTCGACGACCGCGTGAAGGGTGAGGTCGGAGTGCTGTCGGAGGATCTCTTCAATGATCTGTTCCCTGGAGCGAGAAGCAAGAGCGCTGGTATGTGGAAGGAATGTTTGGTAGTAGATGGGAGAGGTGGCTGACAAGAAGGATAGCCAATGGAGACGCCCCAGACTCGGATCGCATCCAACACGTCGCAATCACCCCGTGGCTGCCGACCTCCATCGCCGCTTCCCAGAACACTCCCTGGACCATCCTGCCGGTGCGACCAGCCGACAAGACGGAAACCGGCACAGCGCGCCCGCATTCGTCACTCCAGATCCCCACGTCGTCTCTCGCCCTGCAGTCCTTCTCCCAGCTCCTCCAAAATGTCGCCCCGAACAAGACACAGAGACGGGATACGCCCATCGAGGTGCGCATATACGATGTTGTGCCGGTCGGACTTGATACAGTATACGTCAATTTGGACACGGAAGCGCTGCGGAAGCTGGACGAAGTACATGCGAAGTTCGGCGGAGGCTTCATTGCTCAGATGAATGGCTCGTCACGAGCTCCGAAAAGCCGCTATGTGGAAGCGAACGGAACAAAAGGCAAAACGGTGGATCTCGCGGCGCAAGAGGAGGCCTGGCGACAGGCCGTACGCGAAGCCCTACAACTACCTACTGTCCTTCATACTGGCGACCTGCTTCCTTTGAAGCTTCCCGCTCATCCCATCACCCATGTCCCACCTCCGCCAGCCAAGATCAGCGCCTCTGAACCCGTGTCGCAAGGCCTCCTACTACCGAGCACGAGGATCGTCATACTACAGTCACATCGAAGCAGCTCTAAGCAGCCCGTCATCATGCCTCCGGTGAAACAGCCTCCGACGACCAACGGATTTGGCGACGATGATGAGGCTGACGACACCTCGAACGATACCTTCTATTCGGCCGCAGAGGACAACTCGCGCAACGTCTCTCCACCCGACGAGGAGTCTACAGACAACTTCGAGTCAGAGCTCTCGGAGAGCGATGCGGGAGACCTGTCCGACGAGTCCGACGACATCATATCGCTGAACGCGCCTATGCTCCCGCCTCAGTCATCCGGTGCACTTTCAATCTTTTCCTCCGCGACCCCACGACCTGGCAACTTTGGACGCCCTAATGGCATCGCAACCCCAGGGTCGGTATACTCCAATTTCACAGCTACGACAGCCCGTGGTGGTCCAGCAAATAAGAGTAAGGTCTTCAAAGCCCAGGGGCTTCTTCAGCGTGTCCCAGATGATCTTATCCACCCGAAGCCGGGAAGCGAGGATGACGAGGAAGCGCGCGTATTCGTCGACATTAACACACTGGTCAAAGTCGGTTGCTTTTCGGGCGACTGGGTTAAGCTTGGGGGCACCGAAGCCCCTTCATCACATCCGCTCTGGGGCTTGGGTGCATTCGGCGGAGTAGACGAGGAAGATAATACGAATTGGCGCCCCGTCAGGGTCTTTGGCCTGCCAGAAAACATGTCCAAGAAGGTTGCGAGATATCCAGTACAAAAGATGGCAGATACCGATCGAAGAAGTAGTTTCTCAGGCTTCTCACAACCAACCTCGTCGTTGCATGCCTATCTCTCGCCAATTCTTCTCGCAAACCTAGGCAATCCTTCTCACCTCCGCATTACTCCGCTAGCCCCCAGCCAGTCTTCTCATCTTCCTAGGAGCGCCATTCAAAAGCCACGTCTCAACAGCTCTTCTTTGCCTCCGTCTGCCAAAGAGGTCACCCTTCTGAAGGTCTCAACCCCTTTGTCGTCAGATCGTTTACTCCAACCCAGTCTGTTCGCGGCATTGAAAGATCATTTCGAGCAAAAGAGGCGCATTGTCAAAAGTGGGGATTTAATAGGCGTATCTATCGACGAATCGCTTGGTCGAGCTGTATTCCAAACTACGACAGAAGAAGACGCTGGCAACGATGAGCTTCTGGCCAAAGCCAAACCAACCACTAGCGACGACAGCACCAGTGTCAGCAGCCGCAATCCAAAGGTCGTATCCTGGTTCAAGATTGGCAACGTATCGAGTTCTACCCATGCATCTCACGACGGCGAAGAAGCCGACATATGGGGTGGTGCTGTCACAGTAGATGCTGCCAGCACCAAAATGGAGATGAACGGCAGCGAGCAGGGCAAGACTCCAGCTCCCATCAATAATGCCTGGCAATACTATCTTGGTGCCAAACGAGCCCCTGTTTCGAGCTCGCAGAAGACGATGTCACTAGACGAGCTGCCCAAGCCCTACATTTCATCACTTCGCAGACGGTTGCGAGAACTCATGTCTGTGGCTACCAGTCCGCGAGCCATCCACCTGGGCCTGCCACCTATCGCAGTCTTGATCACCTCGACTCAACGTGGCATCGGAAAGTCTACCCTTGCTACGAAAGCTTGCGAAGATCTCGGTCTGCACACTTTTGCGATTGATGCCTTCGATATCATCACCGAAGGCGGTGCTGGAGGTGGCGATGTCAAAACAGAGGGTTTTCTGAAAGCTAGGGCAGAGCGAGGCTTGACATGTGGGGCCGAGTTCACAGCATTGCTTGTCAAGCACGTCGACGCACTCAACGCCGATCGCATGAATACCGCGCTGAAAGAGATATTGGCCGACTCTCGCGTACTAATTGCAACTACAACCGAGATTGACAAGGTACCGGAAGGCATCCGAGGACTCTTCACTCACGAGATTGAGATGACAGCACCCGATGAAGGCGAACGAGAAGGTATCCTGAGAAGTATCGTCGACGACGCCGGCATCAGATTATCTCCAGAGGTCGACCTTGGAAACGTTGCTGTCAAGACTGCCGCTCTTGTGGCTGGCGACCTTGTGGATGTGGTTGATCGAGCTCTAGTCGCAAAGCAACAACGTCTCGAAGCGCTCGCCGCTTCCTCTACAAAAACACTCTCCTCATCTGAAACAATCACCACACGCGATATCGAACTAGCAGGAGGTCACTTCAGCAACAGTCTCACCAAAGCCGATCTAGACACCGCAGTAGATGCGGCACGCAAGAACTTCGCAGATGCAATTGGAGCCCCCAAGATCCCCAACGTCGGATGGTCAGATGTCGGTGGTCTCACGCACGTCAAAGACGCAGTCATGGAGACTATCCAACTTCCCTTGTCACGTCCTGAGCTCTTCGCCAAGGGCATGAAGAAGCGCAGTGGTATCTTGTTCTACGGTCCACCCGGAACAGGAAAGACGCTGCTTGCAAAGGCCATCGCTACAGAGTTCTCCCTCAACTTCTTCAGTGTCAAGGGGCCTGAGCTGCTCAACATGTACATTGGTGAGTCTGAAGCCAATGTACGTCGTGTCTTCCAACGCGCCCGCGATGCCCGTCCTTGTGTTGTTTTCTTCGACGAACTGGACTCTGTTGCACCAAAGCGTGGCAATCAAGGTGACAGCGGGGGTGTTATGGACCGTATCGTCAGTCAACTGCTCGCCGAGCTGGACGGTATGAGTGATGGAGGAGAAGGTGTTTTCGTCATTGGAGCAACTAACAGACCCGATCTACTCGACCAAGCCCTACTTCGTCCCGGTCGCTTCGACAAGATGCTGTACCTGGGTGTCTCAGATACCCATGAGAAGCAGCAGACTATCTTAGAAGCTCTGACAAGGAAGTATGTCGCATTCCTCTCCCGTTCCTCCATACCCACAGATGCTAACATGTTTTGCCAGGTTCACACTCCACCCCTCCCTCTCCCTTCAACGCGTATCCCAAGGCCTTCCCTTCACGTACACAGGAGCAGACATGTACGCCCTCTGCTCCGACGCTATGCTCAAAGCCATCACCCGCTCCGCCAAGATCGTCGACGAAAAAGTCGCTGCCCACAACGCCACTCATTCCCCTCCCATCACCATTGCCTATTTCTTCGATCATCTCGCCACAGAAGAAGACACCGCCGTCATGGTCACAGAAGAAGACTTCATGGAAGCCCACAAGGAACTCGTACCTAGTGTTAGTGCAGACGAACTCCGGCATTACGATAGGGTCAGGAAACAGTTTGAAGGCGCGGGCAAGAAGGAGGATAAGAAGGAGAATGGGGCTGCGCTGGCTGTTCAGCCGGCGACTAGTGCGAAGGGAAAGGGTAAAGCAAAAGCGCCGATCGATGAGGTTGAGGATATGGTTGTTAGGACGGAGAATTTGGAGGTTAATGGGTTTGGCAATGGGGATGCGAATGGGGCGGCTGGGGGGAGTGGCAAGGGTAAAGGCAAGGCGCCGGCGAATCATACGCCGGGGAAGAGCAGTGTTGATATCGCTGAAGGGGGCTTTGGCGATGCGACCATGGACGATGATTTGTACTCTTAGTGGCTTGTCTTGCTAATTGTAAACGATTGCCCTTGCAGGGGACGTTGTACATGTTTTTGTGCATAATTTTGCCGACTGATCCTTTTGGGTGATGCTTTGTGTGTGTTGCTGGTGGAAAGCCGGGTTTTCCTTTCGTTCAATAGATGTGTCATTAGTCCGATCAATTGTACTATATGATCGAACTGGTCGTTGATTATCCAGAGAGAAAGAGTACTGATGATTATGATCTCTCTCATTCGAGAGCATCTCTTCGTATGGGATGGTTATGTATGGTGGGAATTGTCAGTGACTTGCTGCGCACGAGGAGATAGCTTTAAGGTACATGTGGTTATTTTGAAAGGCTTTTCTAGTACAAAACTTCAGCCAACTCGTAAGATCGCCAACAAAATACTCGCTCCTCACTCTCATAGCGCGCGAAAGACAGAAGCCAAGTAAGCATTCCTCCGTACCCACATAGCGAGTTCCAACGCGTCCTCCCTCCGATGAGCCTTCTCGCGCAAGTCCCGCATGGACGTGCTAACCTCCGGCATCGTCTCCCGCAGCAGCCCCACCACCTTCTTCCAGGCATGCTCAGAAAAGAACTTGCTTACCGTTTCTGTGCCGCCTTGATAACTAAAGACGACCTTTTCCAGCCCCGTAAATCGCTGCAGATTCGCGGCGCAAATCGTCTCTTTACCCGCCACGGTCCAGGTACCGATGTCTAGCGTCTTGATAGCTTGTACGTACTGCATAGGCATAGTGGCTAGGAACACACGTAGGGTGTAGTCGCTAGCGATGTCGAACGTGTTAAGGCTGTAGGGAAGAAGGGCTGCTTCGGCGTGGATCTGCGTGCAGACGGCCAAGAGGGGAAAAGCGGGCATGTCGTGTTGGTAGGTGCAGAGCCTGTCATGGTGCGCGGCTAGGATGAGCGTGCAGTTGCCGAGCGCGTAGTGGTAGATGAGGTTTCGTAGCTCTGCTGGTAGACGGAGGAGAGGAGAGGTCAGTTGGTTCGCCGCTGTAGCTTCGGCTTTCGTGATTTGCGCCATCGTTTTAGCTGTCGGGACGGGTATGGGTATAGCGGCCGCTATTTGGGCTGAGCGGTTATGGTGGTGGCGTGGTTGTAGAAGTGGGGAAGTGCGAGAAAGCTTGGGGGTGCACGTGCTTGCTATAATAGTCAGGCAAGTGAAGGAGAAGACAACGTTCCAGATCTAGTTGGTCATACATAATGAGCGTAGGTAATGCTTGACTGAGCGAAGGTAGAACAGGATAGAAGTCTTTAATTTTGCCTTGTCTTATAGAAAGATGAGCTTGTGGTTGATCATCGATCTCAGCAAGCTTTGCTGGAATAAACACCTGTACACCATCTCATTTCAAGGCGCCCTTACTCCCTTTCCTTTCTCAGTGCTCATAAGACTGTCCGTTGCGTGTCTTTAAAAGACAATTGCTTCTTGCTCTTCGGCCTCCTCTTGACGCTCAGTCCGGAGTATCTCAGTAAAGCTCTTCTCACTGCTCAATCCGGAGTGTCTCATCAATGCTATTCTCACTGCCCAATCCGGTTCCTTAGGTATGAACTTATATGTCGATATTTTGACACCCGGTACATCCTTTCGTAGACCATCCGCCAAAATCCGCAGCCCGTCCTGATATCGGGGAACCCTTAAATGATTGTCTGAACAGCTGTGTTTCAACCTAATTTGCTCCAAGCCCTTGAACTTTGCGAGTGAGGATGCAACGCGGGGATAATGAGTGTCGATGAAGCAGAGTGGGACTTCCAGCGTTTTGATAGCTTCGATGGACGATGTAGTCATGCTAGTAACGAGGTCGTTGATCATGGTCGTCGATACAAGGTCGAACACACTGAGACTGTAAAGCAGCATCCCAGCCTCGGCGTTGATCTGGGTGCATACTTTCAATAGCCCGAATGCCAGTGCAAATTTGTCGCGATATAGTACCAGTACTTTGTCGCCGCGTAAACTCAACCTGATCCTCTGACCGCCCAGCGCGTACATCCAAATCTGATTTCGAAGTTCGCCCGGTAGGCCGAGAAGAGGAGAGTTCTGTTGATTTGCGGATGTTATCTGCGCTGTTGTTTGCGCTGTCGATATGGATTTGGACATTTGTAGTTGAGTGAGTTGAGTTGACGGGTGCTGCAATTACTGTACTCTCGTGAATGGAAGAAGTTACAAATATCGTGAGAGCGCAACAGGGTTTTGAAGTGCAGGCGATGCCAAGACATTCGAAGAAGTGAAAGAGAGCGTTTGCAAAGCCGTGCACTACGATAGCTTATCACATTAGTAGTGCTGTACCTTGATATGTATGTATATAGGTAGTGAAGAAGATAGATATTTTGACAAGACCTCGGGAAGGAGGGGCAGTTAACGATCCTTCTAATTCTGCATGAAAGTTGACTTTGGCTGATCCTCATCATCAAGTAACTTTACTAGAACACGATTCCTGAAATCTGCACCTTCGATTGTTTTCCTCGATCTCGATGCTCGAAAGCTACCCTGTCATTTGTGACAGCATCCCGAGACCCACTATTTGTCCGACCATATATGTCAACTGCCAACCGTCTCAGTAATGTCCCGTACATTTGTTTACCATGTCACCGTCCCACGTCGTAATTTTGACATCAGGGATCGTTTCCCGCAGTAGTTTCGCAAAACAACCCACACGAGATAAGTCGGAGTTCCTCGACAAAAAGGAATTTGTATTGTAGCGTATCCTGATCTCCTTCAGACTTTTGCATTGAATCAGATGAGGTGACGTGTGATCTGGATTTCTGCAGACGTCTTTGGTGTGAATGACCAGTATCTCAAGGGCTCCAAGCTGTGATGTACTCATACTGCTCAGGAAATCATTGGTGCTGCTGGCGTCTGTGGAGAAGTGGAAGATGTTGAGGCGGTATGGGAGAAGGGCGGCCTCAGCGTGGATTTGTGAGCACACTCTTAGTAGCGCGAAGCGTGGGATGGGCTCTTCTGAGCAGAGGCGTGGCTGTGTTGTTCCCAATAAGACTCTATGTCCGCCCAACGCGTATTTGTAGATCTGGTTTCGTAGCTCGGCGGGAAGACGGAGAAGGCGGGGGTTGCGTTGGTTCGCTGATATTTCCTGCGCCATTATTGAGTTGTTGAGACAGGCCTGGGTATTTGGCGCTGTAAGGTATATGGGTAGAGCGGTATCGTGGTGTAGCCTTGTAGACAGGAAAGTGAGAGAGTGTGTGGAGGTGCGGACAATGCCTAAAATAATCGTGAGAAGCGATAGAGTGTTTGCGCGGCCGTGCGCTAGGCCGCACACCCAACCTAGGTATCTGCTCGTCTTGTTCATGCTTCCTAAGGTCGCCTTCACAAGTATTTCCAATGCCGTTGGCAATAAAGAATGATTGCACGTGCTGACTTGGAGAAAAGGCTGGTAGTTGTAATGCTGAACACTTTCTGATCATCTGGAGAGATGGATAATATATGGCACATTGTTAATCTCTGAAACTTTTCCGACGTAAACATCCGCCAAACTCATCTGAGTTACTCTGCTTCGCCTGTAGTCTTTGCAGCCTATTCGTTTGACTTCGTAAAAGCAATCACCCTCCACCCTCCATACGATGGTCAAAACCCAATCCACCTTGTCTCAGTGATATTTGACACTGCTCAACCCAATGAAAGCATCCCATGTCATGACTCTAACACCAGGCTTATAGTTTCGCAGTAACGTACACAATGTCCGAAGGCAGGCATGGTTGTACTCCGTTGATTCGAGCTCTTTTCCAGCTAAGTTGATCTTGATTTCCTCTAGACCTCGGAAATAGGTAAGCTGTGACAATAAATCCGTGGGTCTGCAAAGGATTACAATGTTGTATGAAATCCTGATCACTCTGATGGCTTGGATTCCTCTTTTACTGGCGGACGCTGTGAAGGCAGGGATGGAGGTGTGTCCGAGGAAGTTGAAGGTGTTGAGACTATACGCTAGAGTTGCTGCCTCTGCGTTGACTTGAGAGCACGTCTTTAACAATGCAAAAGCAAGGGCGTCTTTCTGCTTATAAAGACGTGACTTGCGATTGCGTGTCACCGGCTCTGTATATATTCCTATCCCGAGAACATGACCGCCCAATGCGTAGTTGTAGATTTGATTCCGAAGCTCGGCCGGTAGACGGAGGAGAGGAGAGTTGCGCTGATTTGCCGCCGTGCTATCTCAATATTAGTTCATGTACTTCCTGCGCATACTGACTCTCGTAGACTGCATACATGTGAGCGCGCGCAGCGTTGGCTGCTGTCCTTCGCCCCATCTTGGCAGGTGTACTGGGAAGTTTTGTTGCTGACGTGCGGGTGGAGCTGTGTTGTGTTGTGATCTAAGTAGTTGGTAAGTGAGAGACAGCCCTGAAGAGCTTGGACCCGTAGGAGTGGAGTTGAGGCCCAAAACAGCAAGAGCAATGAGGAAGTTTGTCTGCGCAACCCGGCGCTGGGACGCTAGTACAAGTTCGATACGAACTCAAGGCAAGCTGTGCATGCCGCATGCATACCCTGATGTCATTTAAGTTATTGCACCGTTAAGAGTGGTTACATACGTGTCGCATCTTACTTCGTATATGCAACTGAGTCTGAACAGGCAAATACCTTCTTGAGGTAGTGTATACCTCCAGCTCGATAACATTGTTGTACAACCGCGAACATTTCTGGTGTGCTCAACCCAACTTATGCTTCGATTATGACAGTAACACCCGGTTTCATGCGCTTCATCGTCTCCGCCAGCATCCCAATATCCTGTTGCTCGCCGATAGCACTCAGCAGTGAAGGAACCCTCGCTTTCTCGATAACCACCGTCTGCAAGCCTTCCAGTTTCTCCAACCGTATTGACCCTCCATTGTTCCCAAAGTTCCAGAAGGAACGCTTCAGCAAACCACACCTACGAGGTTTGAGCTGAATGGTACGTATGAATTTAAGTTGGGCGGGGGAGCATCGTAAGAGAAAGTAGCGCATGGCGAGCTCGTGATCGAATGCAAAGACGCAGTAAGGGTACTGTAGCATGGCAGCTTCTTCGGAGATCTGCTTGCAGACGAGTAGTAGACCAATGGTACTTTCCAGTAGGAGGGGTCGCAGTAGGATCTCGTGAACCTGGCCGCTCAACACGTATCTAGCACAGATGAGAGGGTTAGTGTATGTTCGTAATTTTTCTGAGCGATGCAAGAGAAGGTCTATTCACTTGTAGATCTCATTTCGCATCTCGGCTGGAAGTTGCAGAAGAGGGGACTCGATAGCGTTGCGCGTAGTTATATTTGTGTTCTCTTCATGCGACGACAGAGCTGCCGAGTGCTCATCGGCTGCGCGCGTCGCGTCCGCCATCGTGGTCGATGTGTCGGTGCTAAGAGTGATGGAATTAGGAAGTTGCATTCCGAGCATGGAATCACTGGCTAGGACAGCCAGCGCTATAGGAAAGAAGAACTGAGGGTCCATTGCGCTAAGCCGTAAGTCGACTGCTCGCTCATTCACCGGGGATTCACCCAGTCTCGAATTTGGGTCGTTGAGTAGGTAACGAGGGTATTCTACCAAAACTAAACTAATTCGCCCAGTCGAACCCTCTAATTTAGACTTTGCGATTGCCAACGACCTCGGGAAGAAGGAGCCACTCAAGGCTGCCGCGATAGTGACAACGCAAACGACGCTGTAACTACCCGCAGCTGAACGTCTCAGCAACTAATATTTGCCACATCAGTCACACAAAAGCTAGCGTGCGCCTGACCATATCCTACTACTCCAGACGATGAAGCTCAAACGCCAATTCAACATCCTTGGGTGCGAATTCCAGAAGTCTAGGACCCAATCCAGCCTCTATCCGCTTGAGCGCCGCAATCTCCGACGGACGGAACGAGGACTTGGAAGAATTTCCTACCACAACAGCGATGTGAATGTACTTCAACCCCGTCAACGTATTCAAATTCTGAACACGCTTCAAGTCGAAGTCTCCAATGTCGTTCGGCCTGCTTGAATATTCCATAACCTTCACGTAAAAGAAGAGCTTGGTGATGGCTCCAGTTTGAGCTGGTGTGATGCGGTTCTTCAGGGCGCTGAGAGCGAAGTCGTTGTAGTACCAAAACCGATTGATGCCAGAAAATGGAACTAGCGCAGTTTCGGTATATATCTGTCGGCATGTCGACTGAAGCGCGACAAAGGGACTGCTCTCTTTTGGCCCGCCTGGTAGGTTGGTGCGTGTGATTATGACTTTTGGACCGTGCCAGGATGCTACATCTAGGAAATCCTTAGGCCCTACCTCCAAATGTGTCTCGTGGAGAGCTGTACCGGCTGAAGAATTGAGCAGTCTGATGCGGTTCGTGATCCGCGACAATTCCTGCTTATTGTACTCTCCATAATCCACACGTTTCGATTTGATGAAGATGCTGAAGCCACCCATGGCTTCGGCAAATATTTGATTGCGGACCTCGATTGGTAATGTTAGGAGCCTGGAGGACTGGACATTGCGTTGGCATATTCTCTTGTTCTCTTTTGATTCTGGTGTGGCGTCCAGCATGCCGTCTTCGAGAAACTTTATATTCGGGTTTGGTACGATTTCTTGTTCGATTGACTTGTGCAATCGCAACAGCCGAAAAAAGGACTCAAGTGCATTGTCATCGTCCGTCAGGCCAAGAAGCTGGAGCGAAGGTGACGCTGATGTGTAGCTGTACGTGTCGTCGTTGATATGCACCATCGCCAGAGCGTCGTCGTACAGTTCAAACGTACCCAACGCCTGGTTTATGTTCCGTTCTTCGCGAAGGTGCTTTTCTTCCTCTTCCCTCACAAAATCACTTTCTATGTCGTTCAGATCGCTACCCCCTATGTCCCAGTTTGAGTCGTTCACATGAGTTGAGGCCATGCTAAGTTGTAGGTTTGAGCGTAGGTCAGTAGTCCTTCGTTTTATGAGTTGAGTGTCGGAGCCGGCGAGGAGAGGACCCGGGAAGTGATGTCAGACTGGGGTGTATAGAGAAAGGGAAGTAAACACCAAGCGGCTGGTACACAATTGTCCAGCTGCGCACAGTCCATACCTTCGTGGGCACCATTACTGTCTCAGATTCACGTGAAAGTCGCAGTCGACAGAGTGACTTCGGATAAGCCTGCTCTGTTCACTTGAAAACCGTCGGCAGACAGCCCCAGGGAATTTTTCCATTCAAGTTCATGAACAAGGCGTGTTTGTCACAAACCATATGTATCCTCAGCGGATACATGGCCGATTGCACACCGCCTTGGCAGCGCCAGGACTGCTCGTCGAATCACAAACGTCATGTATCAGAGTTTCAACGGCATGTTGCATCTCCGTATACTTTACTCGCAGTTTCCAGCCATATAGCAGTCCTTGCTCTTTTGATAACGCAGAACAAAAGAAGAGTAGTGTAGATCGGACAAAAAGAAATGAGAAGCCGAGTAACACGACGCGGATGGTGGCGAGGGGATCGAAACGTTGACTCTCACTCCACTAACAGGAGAAATGGAATACGCACCTTTCGAAGAGGGAAAGAGAAGTAAGAAATAATTTGAACTGTACATTGCCTTGGGATTCTGCCAGCGTTCGTATGCTTACTAATGTAGACTGCAGTACACTTGTTCAGTATTCCCTTGTGAAGTGCTCCTGACTATTGAAGGGTAACACCGCATACAATGGTATGGATGTGGCTTTTGTTGACAACGTGCGCAATAGCGAGAAATCGGATAAAGAATAGACATTTTCTAGGCGTCCTAGAATGGACGGCACACCAGAACAGATCTGAAACACGCCGGTAATTGCGGTACGAATAAGCAAACAAGGGCCAACTTCCGCTGCTCAATCTATATGATTCAATGGCTGCGAATGTAGGAAAATCGAAAAAGATGGTGTGCGACAACAAACGAGATCCCCACCGCGAAGCCGTTAGCTGCAGGCTGCATGACATTGTTCTCCGCGTTGATCTCCGCAGTCCGGCTATCCCTTCTGGTGGCTGATCGAGGTGGGGCGTCGCGGGACCCCTGCATAAACAACACCTTGCGATGGAGAGACCGGGGGCTCTTGCGGTCCATATGGGAGCCTGCTGCCCTCAATGTTGTGGTTCCCCTTTCACCTTCCCCACCGCTTTTGGGTACATAATCTTACGCGCGTCCGGCCGCGATTGTTTACTCACAACATTTGTATCACCACAGCCATCACACCCCACTTGACCCGCCACCACACTCGCCCCGGTATACATACGCACAACAGCAATTAGCTAAACAGCTACTACTATACAAGGCGTCATGACGCTCCGCGACACATACACCAGGTTCCTGGCGACGCCCTCTTCGGGCGCGCTGGCGGACAATGCCTCGCTCCACTATGTCACCACCACGACCAGCATCAACGACGCGACCGCCATCATCAAGCACCTGTCTGTTCAGGAGAAGCTCCTGAAGAAGACCAAGGAGAAAGTGCTCAACGCGATTGAGGGCGGCAATGGCCTGAGTATCGACGTTGAAACGACTATCGAGTTCGTCAACGGTGGCGGCGCATACCTGCCAGGCCTGGATGACAATTTCGTCACCGACCGAACTGTGACGTTCCCTATGGTATGTGCCTGACTCAATCCACGTCCTCCCACCTCACTCAAAGAGGAAACCGAACATCTGAAGCCTACATTGACGCTCAGGTTTCTACTTTGCGTATTCTACCACTATGTAGTCTGCAGACCTGTTCGGTTTCGTCTTGGATGGGGTGCACGCCTTCTCCACGCGTTTACTGACACTGACAGGTGCACATGGTCCACTTTGACAAGTCGGGCAAGATTACACAGATCCGCCAGTACTGGGACCAGGGCTCTCTGCTCAAGCAGATCGACGTCATTGGTGCGCGCTCTCGCAACTGGCCCATCCGCGACAGCAGCGAACAGATCCGCCTCATCACATCCAACGCGGCAGCTGCACAGACCGAATCGAGCGCGTCGTCGCGGCCCTCAACCTCAGCTTCACGAGGCGCAGATGAAGTCTCCATCAGCTCCCGTTCGAGGGGATCAACGAACAATGCCATGAACGACCCGCACGCATCGCTCGCCCTGTTTGCGCCTCGCGAGGTTGACGCTGAGGAGCGGGAGTCGCGCAGCTCTGGGCCGGCAGCGCCCCGGGCTCAGTCTGCGAAGCCGCCTCCACGCGAGTACTCTGAGCTGTTCGCTGGCGCAGGGGGCGACTCACCGTCTCCTTCGCCCCAGCGCATCCCAGCCAAAGCAGGTAGCGGAAAGAACTTCAAGGCCAACCGATTGTTTGAAGAGGAAGAAGACGAGCACCCAGTCGCCCCGATGAGCATCAAGACGAGCTCCAAGAAGTACGACCACTTCACGTTTGGCGAAGGCGAGGAGACACCCAAGGTACGAGACACTGCGCGACCATCCAAGCACGACCAGAACCGCAACAGGAACGACGCCCACTGGGACTTTGACGACTTCGCCACCCCGAACAAGTCAAAGCCCAAGACGCTTCCTAATGCCGTTCGTCACTTTGGCTGGAGCGACGATGAGGTTGGTGAACACTATCAGCCAGAGGCGGAGGTTGCTACATCTCTGTCTCTTGCTACCCAGCTGAACCCCTGCTAACATATACCCACCACAGGACACCTCCCCCGTCCGCCGCCCCATCGTGCACAAGGCGCGCCCCGACCAAGACGCCCACTTCGACTTCGTCGACGAAGGCACACCCGAGGGCCAGCGCAAAGCCGCACCCACTAAGGGCGGACGCAGCAACAAAGGCCAAGGCCTCTACGAAGACCACGTCACGGACAAGACGGACGAAACCAGCGGCGACAACAGCGATGCAAGGCGCGCCCTGAACGATGTAACGCAGTCCAAGACGCAGACGCGCAACTCCATGAAGACACACTGGGGCACGCACGCTGACTCACCAGAGAACCGCGGCATAAACATCGCGGGTAATGGTATGGGTGGGCGCAAGGGCACAGAAGCTGCGTGGTCGCTCTTCGAGGAGAGCCCTGTTAAGAAGGAGAACAACAATGGTGCTGGTATTAAGACGGAGGGCGATGGCATGGGTGGTAGGAAGGGTGCGGACAAGTCATTCTGGGACTTTTAGGCGGCGTCCCAACCGCACAACCCACGGCTGTCGTTTACAGTACCTGCTGACGAGCGGCTGTTGAGGTTTTGAGGAGTGCACATACTGGAGCGGTGTTCCAGCACTGCGTTTGTGTATCAGGTTGTTGTTGGCTTGTGTATTCTTGTCATCTTCTCATACCGCCGCTTCTATCTGCCTTTCCATTTGTCAATCTGCTTGTAAAGGGCATTCAGCATGGCAGTAGGTTGGATGGACATTGGCGTGGACGACTGGCCATGAGGGCTCATGCTGTAGCATAGTGACCACACCTTTGATATCAGACAAGGCATGTAAGAATAAAGAGATTTTTCACTGAATTGTCGTCGTCAAACTTTGATCTTATCAAGTGACCGTTATGAGCCAAGTGTATGTAACTGTCTCGACAACTCGAATGTTCTGACTATCGTACATTCCACCGTTGAGTAGCGGACTCGTCTGGTCTTCATCCAACCGTCCAGACCGAGAGAGCTGATCGTACTCATTTCGATTTCGCTACCCTCAAGACACAGAACCCGTATCCTCATTCCTCGTAAAAACAATCTCAACTTCATCCCCCACCCTCCCTTTATCCATATCCCCATCCCAAGGATCAAACGTGATATCGGCCTTCAACCCCCATCTCCTCCCCAACCTCTTCCGCTCTTCATACGAAGTCCTCGCTCGCATGCCCTCCCACACAGCACGGAACGCTTCGCCCTCTCCTTCCCTCTCTATTTCTTGCCCCTCCTCTGGGTTATCGAACCAGACTCCCAGGTCGACAATACGGCGCAAGTCGTCCGTCGGTTCCATAGACGCCCAGATATCGACCGGCGCGTACTTGACGCGCACCTCTTGTAATGGCGTCGAAGACGACGTACCGCTTTCATGCGCAGAAGTGAGCATGAGGAGGGCGTGAACGCAGACTTGAACCCAGTACCGTATCTTGAGCGGTAAAGCGAAGCCTGGGCGCGAGACGCTACGACTCTGGTGTGAGCCGCGGGATATGAATCGTAGAGGGAGTGTTATGCTGCTTAGATTAAACGTGGGCGAGGCGAGGTATGTGAAGAGGGGTGTGACTTCCATGGAGACGAGGAGGTCGAGTTTCGTGGCTATGTCTGCGGCGGAGGCTTCGCGGACGGGATCGAGCGTTGGGTCCGCGAAGGGGTAGTGGTTTGAGAAGCCGAAGGGGTCGTTTGCGTTGGGGGCTTGCGTGGTGGCTGGCTGGCGGAAGGATGGGTATAGTGATGCGTTGGAGGCGTCGTATATGTTGTCGTCGTAGGATTCGCCTTCGTGGTCGTATTCGTCGTAGTGGCCGCTGTAGTAGGCGCCTCTTATGTAGTCGACGTCAACTTCTTCTTGGTCATGCTCCCAGTACCACACGTCCCTTCCTTCTTCTCGGTCAGGTGGGTAGTGTTGTAGGTTGGGCAAGTTTTCCCAGTCCAACTCTATCTTCTTCAGCCATTTCAGCCATTGTCTGCCGGGACCATTGGGTTCTTCGATCTTCTCTAGCAGTGCTTTCAGAACAAATGGTCCGCAGCTGAGGTAGACGGTGTGGTTTTTGAACAGGATCTCGAGGGCTTCACGGGCGACTTGACGGTTGAGGAGGAAGTATTGGTGGCGGGTTATGAGGAGGATGGCAGCAGCGCTGGGTTTGAAATATTTCAGGTGACGTCGCTCTATGGCCCGGTCAACGCTGAATTCTTGCGCAGCGAAAGTGTAGTCATATATCTATATTGCCGTCAGTCTAAGATCCAGCGGAGTGGCGGCAGAGATGCATACTTGATCCCGCAGCTCCCGTGGAAGCCTAAGGAAAGGGAAAACATGCGATGGCACGGCGTCCTCCCGTTCAACATGCTCGGTATCAACAGACACGGCGCATGCGGTGGTGGCGTCCATGGTGCCTGCTCACAATTCACGCGTGATTTTCGTGTTGCGAACCAAGCTTTGCCCCGCAGCGCTATCTGCATCGTGACGATCTTCACGTGATTGTGGTGGTCGCTTCGCATCCCCGCCCGCATTTGCCCATCCCTGTCGTGTGGCGAGGCCGCGGCGCAGCTAGCACCTGGATCAGGCAGGCGCTTGACATGTCCCATGGATGAACGGGCCGATTCCTGTCTGTAATGACCGTCATCTTCGTAGCGTATCCGTACTGTCGGGTTGGCAGCAAATCGCGAGGCCAGGCACATAGAAATACCTTGGGTACTGTGTAGAGTCTTCGAGGTTTACTCATCTCGTGCCAACATCGTACGGTAATCGTGCCTGAGGCATTTTTGCTACCCAATGCCACCCAAATCGATCGAGGTACAGTCATCTTAGGCTTCGGTTGGTACCGAGGCGAAATGCTTGCGCTGGTAGTTGCACCACTTCGAGGTAAACCTCCGTTCAACAACCATACTGCTCCGGTAGTCATGACCGAGATGAGCTTTCAGTGTAACTGCAATCTACGAGTAACCGTTGCAGCGCCGTTCGGATCCGGCAATTACAACTATATTGCCTTCAGGTACGCGACCGCTGCTGTGCTGCCGAGCTTCAGGGGCCTTGCAGCCGGAATGTCACCAAGCCTCAGATCATCGGAGCATGTCACTGCAATGTCCGTCTAATGATGTACTGCAAGGGAGGCACGGGAGCCTTACCGACTGGTCTTGTCTGCCGATAGACTTTGAGCGCGTAACGACCCACCTGGGGTAGTCCTGCATTGTGTTACGGTCCGCGCCCCAACAGTTCCACTTACCAACGGATACCAACTGCTGGCAGGTTGACGCGTCCGAGTACAACATCTGTCCTTCAAGCCTGCTTTTGGAGGTAGCTGGCGTGCTGATAACGTGTCGCGCCTGTGCAACGTGGAGGCACGCGCGTTCGATGATGCATGTCCATCGGTGGCTTGGATCGAACAACGACATTGACAGACACAAAACCTGAATCATGTATGTTGTTTGAGAGCACAAGAAACCGTTCGTTCCTGGTGTGGTCCACGTTCACAGCAACATGGAAACCATCGCCCGGGCACTGCCCCAAAAGCGTGCCATACAAGCTGCAGACACAACAGCATGTAAGCCTTATATCTCTTACAGCCTAACAATGCTGTGACCATAACTAAGCCTTCCAGATCTTTCGATGCGGAGTTGAACCATGGAAGCAGACGAACACCCATGTTGTTGAGCTCACAAGCCGACGGCCCTGAACGTGGTGAATGGTAAGTTCTGCAAACTTGAATTACGGTTGGCTTGACGGTGGATTCATGTGGGATCCGGAGTTGGCTCCTCAGCCACCGTTGCTCGATCAGAGCACTGGAGGACCAAACATGCACTGGCACCTGACACAAGACCGTTACGTTGTAAACCTGGTCGTCGGGTCTGCGTGTGGTAGCACCGCCAGACCGAGTACAGTGCGAGGAGGCGGCGATACCGCCATGTGGTGTAGAGTAGCTTGACCGGCTTGGACCGACTACGTGATACTGATTCAAAGGATGCGTAAAGATGGACATGTTTCGGCCGCAGTTGCCGTCTGCAGTCCAGTTTCAATGGTCCTAGTCGTTCTAGGCAGACACACTCCAAGTAGGTTAGCCGATCGTGTGCCCCGATGAATACGCTGATGTGATCCTTTGTCTGAGACAACACCGCGGTCGTGGTGGGTGATCGTAGAGCCATGAATGATGTTGGTCATTACTGTGACGAGTTGAGTCGCTGATATGGTTCAGGGCTTCCAATGGCGGCTACAAAGAACATGGAACTCACAGTTCAACAATAATCGATGGAAGATTGCTGTACAGAGGCTGGTCGTCCGAGATAGCAGCGACGTCGATGCTCACATGGTGTCCCGTGTAACCTGGTCGATGGATGCGGGTTCCAAGGGTTCAGCATCATGTGCATTGCAGGTTCCAAGAAGCAGAAGTAGGGATAAACGTAACGGTCACAGACGATCTGCCATTTCGACCAAAGAGCGATGGAGTAAAAGTGGACAGGAGCAAGGGGTGGGTTTATTACCAAGGGTACAGAGGAGGCACAGCGCCTGTGTGACCGCGGAGTATAATTGGCAGGGCAAAAGAGGCTGTGGGCGGCGGGAGTTCTGGCAGAAGTCGGGCCAGGAGGACTGGTTAATGGAGCGGGATGATTGCCATGCGGGAAGCAGGGTTCGGGAGCGCCGTGCCCTGCAGACTTGTGAAGCTCAGTGCATCCATCGGAACAAAGCGACAATGGGGGCAGTGTCGGTGGCCCCGGAGACGCGAAGTGTGGATATGTTCAGCAGTCGTTCTGTACCGTGGTCTCGCACAGCGCTAGCCGGCCAAGTATGGCCATGTTGTTTGGCATGGGCACGGGCTAAGGCGACTACTGCATGCCGGCAGCGAATGCAGGCTACAGAAGGATGCGCGCGCTGCAGGCGGCCATGAGGGATCGGCGCAGGAGGACAGCGTCGCAGAATTTGCTTTTGCTCGGCGCTTTGGCCGGTTGGGTAGCAGGCGTGGAGGGCTAGTGACCTCGTGGCGGTACAGCGGGCGGCGGGATAGCAACACGGGTTTGGCTAAAGTGACGACAAACTACAAGGCCCTGCCATGCTCGCCGCCCGTGTCTGCTGCTCGCGGGGCTCAGGATGCCGTGCCTGCGCATGCGTCTGCTCTGCACGCTGGAGCGGAACGAACCTCTGGCTGCCACAGCCGGGCGGAGTGGCCCCTCGCGGGTCGGTGGTGGCAGAGGGAATTGCTGTCATGGGCACCGCCATATGACAAGTGCACCAGTTCGCGCGCGGAGGCAGGGAGCCCATATTAAGTGCAGCTAGCCGCCGCTAGACGGGCAGCTTAAGATACACGAGGCCTCGATTGAACGATTTCCCACGTGCGGCCGGCTCACCTCTGGGCACCACCATATCCATTAATTGGCTGGCTCCCTGGCTGCCCTTGCGACTCGTCAAGACTCAACCGTCGCCTCTAGCTTTCTGTTGCGCCGCACCTCCTCCACTTTCCAGAGGTCCCTTCCCAACGTCGTACGACGTCCCTACGGCTAGACCGCCGGCTGCCCGCTGCTTTGTTGTGCTCCTTGCTGCCCTCCGCCCCAGGACATGTACTCGACCCGGTAGTCTGCTGACTGCTGCTCTCCTTCCCCACGCGCGCGAATCCAGAGTCTCGACACTTTGTCCTCGTCGCCGTGTCAACTGGTACCATCTCGACCCACCGCGCCCCAGAGCCGCCCCAGCTGGCCAATTCTCACCACGACGCCTCGCTCGACGCCCACGTCGTGCACTCGTCTTTTAGGGCGCCTCCATCGTGTCAATTCCAGATCCCGCCCTCTGGACGCCGTGTCCCATCTGGCCTGGGCAAAGGCACCTTTGTATTGTCCCTGCTGCAGCGTCCGCCGACTAGGGAGAGCACGGCAGCCGCATTCCCAGCTCTCGTGGAGTTTTTGCCAGGAACCGTGTTTGCTTTTGTCCCGACTCGTACCGCCAAAAGAAGTCATTGACGCCGGGCACCCTCGCAGCTGCCACTCCTGCAAGACACGGCCATCGCTCCTGCCCTTCTCGCGGTAATCGGCGTGGATCGTTACCTTGCGCTTGCCATTAGAGTTGGGACGGTCTTGGCGCTCCATTCGTCGTGCCCCACTTCAACCCAACTGCCATCTTTACTTTCAGGGAGGAACGAACCATATCCCGTGCGGCCTCGCTGCCCGTTACCCTTACCACGCCCTGCATCCCTCTTCCACTCCACGCCCCGGCCACTACCCTTACCCAAGCTTTCCTTCCCGGGACTCGGCCCTCTTTTACTCTTACTTCTCCATCTTTCCCACCTGGCCCATCTACGATTGCCGAAAGTGACCAAAACCACTTGCTCTGGCAAACGTCATTATTCCGCGCCTCACTGGCTCCACTATCTCACCCGTTCGAGTGTGGACATCATCACGAGCCCAAAGCCCTCTCGCTACCACTAACGGCGGGCACGCACGACTATTTTATAAGGTACCTCGTGCGCCGCCTCCATATCCATGAACTCTGTTTCTCAGCGTACCACGCCGCACGGAAACATGTCGCAGAACAACATGCAAAACAACATCACTCAGGGCCAGCAATCTCTGCCGCCACTGTCCTCACTCACCAACCGTCTACCTACGGCTGAGCCGACCCCGGCACAGCCCAGGCAGCACTCAGAAGCACGCGAGGTTCGCGACTCAGGCAATTGGTCTCTTGCCCAAAGCAAACGTGAGTTCTCACGATACCTATCATCTGCACGTTATTGACACGCTTTGTAGACTCATCAACTATGTCCCAGTCCTTGGGACTACACGTGCAAACACTACTCAACCCTTCCGATGATTCCCCATCAAGAAGTTCGATACCTGAGACGCCATCATCGGCTAGGTATCCGTCTGGCCTCTCCCAGACGTCTCAGGTACGCATTTTATGATCACCTATAAACTCGTCTAACATAGCAGTAGCATGGTGTTCTACCTCCGCTCAATCAAGGGTTCGACAGCCGGCTCAGTATCGATGCCGGCTCTCATTTCGACTCTCGACGCAGCAGCGTAGACAGTCGGATGAACGCTACCATGGGTCATCTATCCATTCACCCGCAGTCACCATACGAGAGCCAAAATGCGTCCCGAGTCTCGCTTGTCTCGAACCTCCAGCAGCAACGCGGCATCACAAATCCTGATTCGCGCCCTAACGGCACTTCTCCTCTGTCCCCTAATCGTGCTGCTCCGCGTGCCAACCATCCCCCTCGACGCGCTCCGGTCATTAATCCCAACCCAAGGAGCGTGTCTGGCATGCCGGACCCCATGGCGGCGGCTCCAACTAAGGGTTTTGCTTGGGCGTTTCCCGCAGATGATTACGACCACGAAGAGAAGAGGACGTCTAGCAGCGGCGAGTCTAGCGCAGACCGATCCAACGCCCCTTCGCGTCAAGGCAGCTTCGCGACGTCGGTCAACAGCAGCATCTTCACCACAGACTCCAAGCTACCACCCGGTCAACAACGACTGAATGATGGCACGCCTCCCTACTCTCATCCTTCATCAGACGTACTGACTAGTTCAGACATCCCTAGCACTCATCATCACTCCATGCAACATCGCAGCGTGACTAGCCTGCAGAATGTTGATCCCACCAACCCGCTTGCGCCTGGGAGTGGAAGTTATAGCAGGACCCCTGAGCTTCGCGTCAGCCACAAGATGGCAGAGAGAAAGCGTCGTAGTGAGATGAAGAACCTGTTCGACGATCTCAATGGCATCCTTCCCAACAGCCCAGGCAGCAAGTCATCCAAGTGGGAGATTCTCACCAAGGGTAAGTTCACTCATGAATCGCTATATACGTTTGACTGACGTGTCTTTAGCTATTGAATACGTCACCAGCCTGACCCGCGCACATCAAAGCGCTCGCGAAGAGATCAGCCGCTTGCGACCTGATGCAGAATACTGTCGTCGGGCCCAGGAGGAGAACGAGCTCCTCCGAGCAGAATTGAACGCCGTGTGGAACGCTCTCCGTCGCGTCGATCCATCCAACTCTCATGTCTACGGAAGTATGACAGGCCAGTTCGCACAAGGACAACCCGCAACTCCTGCGTCCGGAACCAACGTCCTTCCACCGTTACAGCAGCAGCAACAGCAGCAGCAGCAACAGCAACAGCAAGGGCTCTCGCAACAGCCACCACCATCGCAGGCTCAGTGGGGACCACCGCCGCATGGAGGCTCTATGCAGGGACCGATGCAAGGCGTCGAGTTTGGCGGTATGCGGCCCTACGAGCACCCTCACCGTTGAAGCAACCCTTCTTCACATCACTGTCGTCTTGCATGAGCAACGCGGCTGCTCAAGCCACTCGAGTCTTGACCTTCACTGGACTGTATTTCTGGGTCTGTTTTCCGCCTTACATCGTGAGGCTTCACTTCAGCGTTTTCTGTTTATTACTTCTACACCAACGGACGGGTACACGGTTTAGCCGACTCTGTTCGGACCTAGGACTAGCTGTCCCACCAACAACGGTTTCAATTATCTACCGGCTTTGTTTCACGACCTTTCAGCATCGAATGTATTATGACACGATCCTATGCGACATCATCGGCATACTCGACACCCCTAGAGGGTCTTTCCTTTGTTCACCTACCGGATCGTAGGACGGCGTTATATGGAGCGGCTTACACCTTTGGAGTGAGAGGGCAAGGAAAGCTTCTCGGAGAAAGGTCGGGAAAAAAAGTATATGTCATGAATCACTAAATCGGTGAATCGGGTTCCTCATGTCGGCTCCAAGAGTGGGATCTTCGGCCATAGCAGGCGTACGGTTGGGCTTTGGGTCATTCTCCAGCGATTAATCAGTCTTTCAGTCGGATTTGGCTTCATCACTGCATGTAACCCGGGACTTTGGTCCCCGTCCCCGCCATCGTTCTACACGTGGACATGTATCTGCAACCAAGGAGGACCATGTTTCTCAAACATGCATTAACAGCTATTAGCGGGGGACCTACCACAAATTCTTAAACATGGATCGTCGCTGCAGGTTTGCGCGACCGAACTATACCCACACACCCTCTCTCGCTATCGCTCACTGCACTTGTACTGTTGTTGATGGAGTGTATTGGAGATTCCAAATCCCCGGGTCGTCACGCACGCCTCTTGCCGGATCTTGCCGACACGTGTAAGCATGGCTGCCTGACGTATTGCAGTTAAGTTTCACTGATGGTGCTGTCGTTGTTTCGATGATCTGTTGTTCTGACTGACAGGCGACGGAAGGCTGTTTGCCGCTGTACTAATGACTCGTGTCTCGTCAATATTCCCCGATCCCCATCATCCCCTTTATCTTTGCGCGCCATGCTGTTCTTCAACATACGCTTGACTAACTTCACTTTCGCTTGTTTGTTAACTACCACAAAGTTTAGGTCTGCATCAACACAGCCACGTTCATACACTAGATATTCCGCAACTTGCAATGTTTGCGCGTGGTGGCGTGGCGCGGCGTGGTAGTTCTCTTGGTTGCTTGGTTTCTCGGTGAGTTTGACATTGGCGGGGGGTTGGCATTCGATGAAAGGAGCAGGTGGAGTGCACTTCATTCGACACGAGGTTCATAACTGCGCCGCAGCACGTGGGTTTCGGGATGTGGAGTGCAGTTCTGCCATGTGGAGTACCTCTTTGGACATGACTTGACACACTTGACATGACTTGTAGCTACAGGATAGGCAAAAGGGTGTTGGAGTGCATATGTGTCAGGTAGCCGCGAGGTAAATTACAGTTTGCAACTAGACTGAATCATGTTAGTGCGCGGTCGGTAGGGAATGCCGAAGCCCTGAAGTGGCAGTGGGCGCGACGGCTAGAGCAAAAGGCAAAGTGAGTTTTCCGTAGACCTGGTGTGGCTGGTGACGGTGGGGTGGTAAGTTTGGAGTCGGGAGGTAGGGACTTGGTGTGTATATCTGTCTGCTTATGGTGATCGGTGGTGATCTACAGGCTGCGGTGTTTTCTAGGAGAATTATCTAGGTCCGAGATAGAGTCATGTTGGCTTGACTTGGGATGGTGATGTGATCCATATACATAGTTTGTCTGAGGCGCATGCTGTAGTCACTAGACTGATTGGAGTAGTATAAAGGCGAGGATCACAGCACGGAAAGCTCGATGGGACAGTTCACATCATGACATTAACTGGTAAATGCCGAATTAAATGCGAAGAAAAAGGCGATCGCAAGACGCCGGAAGGGTATAATTAAAACATAAAATCTAACCATCATCATAGAAGGAACCTCTTCAAAGGAGTTCGAGATAAAAACATTACACTACCCACGATGCAAGATAGTATCCAACGGGTTCTTGGGTTCACCAATCGTTTCCTTTTGCACCTGTTTCTTCTGCTTCTTCGTCATGAGGCCCTTGGCCTTGATACCGCGTTCTTTTCGTAGTTTCTTGAGCGCTTCTTCGGTCATTTCTTGACGGAGGATTTGTTCAACGACGAGCTTCTTGCGACTGCGCTTGTCGCCACGACCGATAATGATGCCCGCGGTGATGTTGCATGTAAGACTACAACTCAGGATGATGGCGGTGACTTCCTTGGGGCGGTCTTTGTAGTAGATACCCCATGTGGTACCTCCCAGTGCGCATTGGAACATGGAGTGGAAGTCAAGAAGGACAATGATGGTGATGAGGAGGCGGATGGAAAAGGCATGGTGGGTGTATGTCTCGTGGGGCCGGTAGAAGGTATGTGACTTCTCCAGTTTGCTTTGGTGGTGCTCGAGTTTCTTCTGCTCTTCGGCGGTGAGAACGGGGGCCTCGACGCCTTCTTGTTCTGCTTCGCCTGTTTCCCAAGCGTTAGATCGCGGCATGGTCGGTAGTTCGTTGTGGTCTTTCAACTCTTGTAGTCCTCGTTCTTTACGTAGCCGCCAGGTCTTGTGCGCGTAGTAAGCGACAAAAGCCATGTGGTATGTGTCGACGATGCGGAAGGGGAACATGGTGATTCCAACAACACAGAACAAGGCAGTAAGGACCTGGTCAGCAATCTCGACGAAGTATGCCTGGCGATCACCAACGTAAATCCAGCCAATGAGGAAGAGTACCCATGCTGCTCCCCAGAAGGTAATGAGGAAGAAGTACAACGTGACGAGGAAGCCGAGTGGGTTGCGAACGTAACGTCCGAAGCCCTTCATACTCCGCTTGAATCTTGCGCGTCGAGAGTGGAGAAGATGCCGTACGTGGTCGTCCAGAGCTTCCTTCTCCTCGTCGGTCCATCCTGTCAATGAGGCACCATGTGGCAGCACGGCGTAGTGATGGCCAGCACCTTCCTCGAGAGTCGAAAGATTGGAGTCGATAGTGTTGTTTCTTCGCAATTCTCCGCGCGCGGCTTGTTCTACTTCGCCTTGTTGTGTCATCTCAGGGAGTTGATCTTCCTCGCGTCTGGCCCCTCTAGCTGTGCCCATCTCTTCGTCCGAGGAGTCTGATGTCGTCTGCCCAAGATCGTATGTGGGCTGGCGGTTATAGAGCCAGGGTAGATTGGGCAAGAACAGCGAGTTCTGAACGTTATTCAGCGTAGTGAGGGCAGATATCTCGGGGTCTAGACTTTGTTAGCTGATACCCCAATGTAGCATACTCTGGGGTTACTGACCGATGACATCAAGCACATCGACAACATTGTTGCCCATCATGTTCTGGTTTGGGTCCTTCTGATGCCGCCGCATGTGGAAAGCGGAGGACTGACGAGTCATCCCTCTTCGTGCATTGCTGGCAGTCGGCGGACCATTGCCGATAGCAGGGTTTGCTGTCGCCGTGCCATCTTCATATAGAGGCTGTAGATGGGGGCCCGTTAACTGACGTCTTAGGCTATCGTCGGCGACCATGGCGGCTGGAGGTGGGCGTGGTTCAGAACTACTTCGTCTTCGGCCGGCTTGCCATGTGCTGTCGGATCCCGGTACTGGCGCTGGGTCAGGTGTGGGTTGGGGAGTATTTACGCTTGGTTGATGTGACGGTCTTCTTATGCGAATCGACGAACTGCGCAAGCGCTGGATAGGATTTGAGGTAGGCGCGTGTGGTTGGGAGGGTTGAGTGGAGGGCATGTGTGTCGTTGTGGTGACGGCAGGGTGTGTAATAGTGGTCGACTGGGGCCCGAAATGGTGCACGCTCGTTCCCTGTCCGGGTGCGGTGGATGTCGTGGTGGTGGTAGTGTAGGGGCCAGAGGTAGTGGTGGTGGAAGTTGACGACGACGCCAACGGTCGTCCCTGCTCGTGTGGGCCTTGATCCATAATTGCAGCGGTTGCGACGAGAGAGCCCCAGGAAAGGAAGCAGTTTGGGCGAGAGTGCGGCGTTGGGGTCAAGTAGTGTCTTGCTAAGCGTGCAGCGAGCGATCCGGCCGCGACCGACGCAATTAGTTCATTGTTCAGTCAGCAGCCTGTCTCCGCAATCCGTCGTGAGAACAGGGTTAGGAGCGCGCCGTGATAGGAAAGCGGCGCGTTGGCACGGCGATAAATAACGGGTTTGAGGAATAGGAGCGTGAGAGGGGTCTTGGAAAACACAGTCAAGCTTTCCTTGCACGCGCGGGTTGTCAACCAGCCGCGTGGTAGTGCTTCGGCTAGGGCGGCTTCGTTGAGGATCCGAGTGGCTGCATGCCATCCCTCCAGCAATCAGCTCTGACGTCATACCTCATGTCTCTTCAACTGCAGAGATATCTGGGGTTACTGACGCCTGCATGAGAAGGATTGACTAAGCATGGCTGACGCCCAATGCTTGATCATACGAGCCCTGCACGTCGCTGTCGCTGCAGCCACAGTCTCTGCATGGGAGCCACCAAGAAGCAATTAGTCGCATTGCGCAGACTCTGCCAGTTGTGCGCAGAAACAGTGGGCTTTGGAGACATGCATTATTGTTATGCCACCCTGGTCGAACTCAACAAATGTCAAATGTCGCTTGCAGGCCGGTTTGGGGGAGCAGCGTCTGGACTCACAGCCACAGGGCTGAAACACGGCCCAGCTGGTCGCGCCTAGGCCAGCGTTGACGTAGCTGTGGATCCCAGCTGCGCATCCGTACCTGAGCCATGCTGCCTTCCGACATCCACAATAATCTATACCTGTAGCATCCTTATCGCATTCATCTCTCCAAAATGAAAGCGGCACGCGCCCTTGTTCCAGCCTTTCTGGCAGCCAGCCGCGTCGCTGCCATGCCGCAGCGCAGCGCGCCGCAACAAGCTATACTCGACGCGTCGACGAAGCAGCTCGCCAAACCACTTGGTGTAGGCCACTTCAGCGAATGGAGCCGTGCCACAAAGAAGGAGTTCTTGGTAGACTGGCAGGCCGGCAAGGAGGATGAGTGGACGATGGTAATGGGCAATGAGGGCGGTGATATGGACTCCATGACCGCGGCGCTCACTTGGGCCTACCATCTTGAACACTCCACCGAACACACCGACAAGCCCATGAAGGCCATTGCACTTCTTCAGACACCGTCGCATGCGCTTGATCTGCGACCAGAGAACAGGCTGGCCCTCGACAATTCGCAGATGACGCCTGGCCATGAGGACTTGTTGACGCTGGATGAGCTACCTGAGGACCCCGAGACTCTGGGCAAGAAGCTTAAGGGCATCGTCCTGGTCGACCATGGCAGCCCTCTACGAAAGTGGAACGAGGCAAAGATCCTCAGCATCTTCGATCACCACAAAGACCGCGGCACTGCTCCTGACGCCGAACCCCGTGTCTTCGAAGTAGCAGCAAGCTGTACCACGCTCGTCGCTCGCCAGATGCTCGATGAACTCGAGAAACTGGACGAAGAATACCACATGCCGCATGAATTGCTCGAGCTGGTCCTCAGCGCCATTGCCATCGACTCTGGCGGCTTGTCAGGCAAGAAGACGACCAAGACCGACATCGAAGTCTCCAAGCGCGTCCTCGCACGCAGCAACTGGAAAAAGGACAGCCTCGAAGACGTAATGGAAGATCTCGACGACGAGCTCAGCAAGGCACAAAAGGACATTGACAACCTTGGTCTGCGCGACTTGTTGCGCCGAGACTGGAAGGGCGATATCATTGATACCCCCTCCCCGCGCACTCCTACCGTGAGCATTGGCTTCGCCTCGATTCCATACTCCATGGATGAGCAGATCCTAAAGACGGACTTTGCGGAACTCTTTGGTAAGTCTTGACTCCATTCCCAATCTACTCTTTGAGTCCATCTCAACTAACACACCCCAGACTGGTTCGCCGTGCATGCCGCCTGGACCGCCGAAGCCGGCGTCGACATCTCCATCACGCTCAACAAGTACAAGAAGCACTACAAAGACGGCGAGAAGGAGAAGATCCGCGAAGTCGTCCTCACCGTCCGCGACGACGTCCGTATCGACCAGGACCAAGCCGACTCGCTCTTCAAGACCGTCAAGGAGGCGTTGGAGAACAACGAGGAGGGTATTGATTTCCAGCCGTGGCACCGTGCGGATCAGTTGGCGCCTAGGCAGATGGTGTGGACGCACAAGAGTAGCGCGGGTAGGAAGGTTATCAGGCCGATTGTTGAGGAGGCGGTTATGAAGTGGGATTAAGGGTGGACCTGGACGGGGCTTTGGTACCTATATGAAGACGAGTCTTTATGAAATGTACCTGTCAATCCACATGTATTCCAGATGTATACATAATGATCTGTGATGTAAGTTGGATAAGATGCTCAACGTCTATCCTTCACGGTAGGTTCTGGTCCATGGGGTACGTTCTGAGGATGACAAAACTCAGGCGGCGTTGCTGCATACACGGTATTTGTTCTCACAGAGTGAACGGCAATAAGCATCATGTATACTTCAACCTGGAAAACACAAACAGGGCTTCCTCAAAATATCTTGCAAATGGCACTGATAGATGGCGAAATCCATGCAGTGTTGCTTCATACATGGTAGTAAAGCTCAACAAGTGGAAAGGCTCCAGGACAATGTATATCTCAACCTGGAGGGTAGCAATGCGACTTCTTCATGCGTTTCATGTCAGTGACATCAGTAGATGCTAGATTACATGCGGCGTTGCTGCTTACACAGTACTGAATCTTGGCGTAGGAGGTATCCAGGGTGATGTATGCTTCAAACTACGAAGTAGATACACTTCCCTTAATCGATTCTTGCGAACAACTTCAGTGTGTGCTAGAACCCAAATCGTGTTGCCGCATACACGGTATCAATCATGGACAAGTACGCAGTATCGAAGCTGATGTATACATCTGGCAGTGACAACGGAGAAAGGCATAGCCGCTGGGTTGCAGCATACGTGCTCTTCACTCTCAACAATTGAGCGGTTTCCAGAGCAATGTATACGTCTGGCAGCCCCGATTAACGGCAGTCTCCACATCGGACTACCGCATACATAGTATTGAAAGTCAACAAATAGAGGGTGTCTAGAACAATGTATGCTCCCTGCAGCACTGGCAGACGCTAATATCAACGTCAAGTTGCCGCATACACAGTGTTATATATCGGCGAATGCATGGTGTCCAAGGTCAAGTATACTTCTGGCAGCCCCGATCAACGGCAGTAGCTAGTTGGGGATTGCCGCATACATTGTGTTGAACTTGGAGAACTAGACATTACCCAAGTTGATGTATACTCCTGGCAGTACCAACGAATACAAATATACACGTTGGGTTACCGCATACATCGTGGTATATATCGCCGAATGCTTAGGATCCAAGGTCAAGTATACACCAGGCACCACCAAGCGACGACAGCGTTGCAGTAGGTTTGCCGCATACACTGTATTAAACTCCATCAACTAGGTGGTCCTCAACGTAACGTATTCTTCAACGCAGATTTTTCTGGGTGCAGAATCAAGATCATAACTCATCATTCCTAGGCTACGTGAAGCTCTTTGCCATACAAAACTACAAAAACGACCAATTCCAAAGAACATTTACAAAAAAAACAAGACAATCCTACAATGTATGCCCCCACCCGGCTATCTTCAGCCCCTGAGAGCCTGCCCTTTCGGGCGGCTGGAACTCAAGGGGCCGTCAAGCCAGGGTGGAGGGGAACAACAACCAAAACGACCAACTTCCTCCAATCAAAACAAAATCATACCATCTCATCTAACGCCGCCTGAAAACGAATGGGGTATCTAACGCCGAAAAAATGCTGAGTAGTCGTTTCCGTCTATGGGCGCTACCTGGGGCGGGCGCTACGAGCAGCTGGCTTCCTGACGTTGGCCGTGTTGGTCTTTGGTGACAGCACATGAGACGAAGTGGTTGTCTTTGTGCGGGAAGCAGCGCGGGTTGCGCGCGTAGTTGGGGCAGCAGCAGCAGGCGCCGATTTCTGAGTGGGTGCCCTAGTGCGCTTCTTTGGCACAGGTAGGTCTGCATTTTCCTTGTCCTCACCAGACAATTCGTCGCTGCTGCGCTTCTTGGCGCGTGTGGTCTTTGTTGGCTGAGCGTATGTCGGTGTGGGCTTGGCCTTGGCGGCAGGCTTTGCGCGCCTGGTGTCTGGTGACGAAGTCGCGGGTGCGGAGGAGCTTGTTGGGATAGAGTTTGTGGGAGCCGCGCGTGTCTTGCGGGAGGCAGGTGCTGGCGCTGGCGCTGATGTCTTCTTGGGTGGCGCAGTCTTGATTGGTGCTGGCGCGGTCGCGGTCGCGACTGGTTGTGCAGGCGCGGATGCCTTGAGGAGGTCTAGTAGCGTGGTTTGGCGCGTCACGGTCGGGATGCGGTTGACGCGACGCTCGAGACGCGACTGCATGCTGGCACACTGCGCGTCGCACTGCGCTCGTAGCTTCTCTTTGCGCGAGTCGAGCTCGATCTGGAGGTTGGCTAGCATGTTGGCTTTCGCCTCAGCTGTGATGCCGTCTTTGATGTTGTTCATCGCGTGTTGTGTGATGTGTGACGCGTCGGCGGCGGTGATGTTATTGTGAAGTGCCGGAGAGTACCAGCTAGCAGAGAAGAGCTGCTGAGACTTTCAAAGATCTGATATTGATCTTGAGAGGCTCGGGTGTGGGGGTGGTGGAAGAGGGTTGCAGCTTCCAAATGTTGTGGTGGTGGAGAACAGTAAACAACGCAAGGCAAGCCGCGACGATGATACTGGGGAGAAGATTTGAGTGGTATAAGTGACTTATTGAGACTTTCTGATGCTTTTGCAACAACTTTTGAGAGATTTGGAGCAGATTTGATGTGGTTGCGGGTGGTGGTGGTTGCAGCTGCTGAATCAGAGTGGGATGTTGGAGGAAGGAACGTTGGAGCCCGCAGGTCTGTCCTTTACGCCAGCGCCAAGGGCGACGTCACGGCCTAAGCAGTACACTTGCTACATCGAGGTTGGTCGCAAGACAAGAGAGAACACCAAAGTACAAGATAGCAGTCTGCGCAGCAACAATTGCAGCGCAGCGCTTTAGGATTGGAGTCGCAATATTCGATGTTGAATTGCACGAGTAAGCTTCTAGATGCTGCAGTTGCCGTCTGAGTCATTTCTCGTTCGACACGCGCACGGCCTCCCGCATGCGCGGTCACAACGCACGTGATCTCGGTGGTTCCCATGGCCAGCCTCCGTCCTCCGCTGCGGCGACCTGAGCTCAGCATCATAAGGTTACCGTCGATCCAACCAACTACCCAAACAACCACCTCAACCCCACACACATCCGGCCTTCAAGATGGTGTTAGAAGCTTCTATGATAGTGTAAGGCTATATGCACTCACACAACGATCGCATACTAACTTCAGCAGCGTTGACAACAGCGAAGCTAGTCGAAATGGCGATTATGTACCCTCGCGATGGGAAGCACAACAGGACGCCGTGAACATGATCTTCTCCGCGAAGACTGGTGCAAACCCAGAGTCATCCGTCGGTCTCATGAGCATGGGAGGCAACACCCCGGAGATCCTCACGACCCTGACAACGGACATTGGCAAGGTGTTGGACGGTCTGCACCGGACAAAGATAAAGGGCAGCTCACACTTCGTGACTGGCATCAACGTCGCGGCTGTAAGTTGACAATAACCCTTGGGATGACACCTGCTAACTGAACTTGCAGTTGGCTCTCAAGCACAGACAGAACAAGTCGCAGAAGCAGCGGATAGTCATGTTCAACTGCAGCCCCATCGAGGAGGACGAGAAGAACCTGGTCAAGCTGGCAAAGAAGATGAAGAAGAGCGGTATCAGCATCGACATCATCGCATTCGGCGAGCTGAGCGACGACACCACGCGGAAACTCCAAGCCTTTAGCGACAACGTACAAAGCGCCGAAGGCTCCTACCTCGCCACCATTCCACCCAGCGCGAACCTGCTCAGCGATTCATTGATTACTACACCTATAGTTGGCGGGGAGGGTGCATCCAGCGGTGGTGGAGACAGCGGTTCCGGAGGCGGAGGCGGCGGTGCTTCCGGCGGCAACGACTTCGAGTTCGGCGTGGATCCATCGGTCGACCCCGAGCTCGCATTGGCGCTGAGGATGTCTTTCGAGGAAGAGAAGGCACGGCAGGAGAAGGACAAGAAGACGAAGGAGGCGGCCGAGGGCAAGTCGGAGCTCGAGCCAGTGGCTGAGGGTGACGAGAAGCAGCCGCTGCTGGACAGCTCGGGCCAGCCTGGTGGAAGCGGCAGCAAGGACAAGAAGGACGACGACCCAGACAAGATGGACACGGCATAAGCGGACATAGCGCAGCTAGGAAGAGGACCGCCTTTGAAGCTTCACGGTGGAGCAAGAGTATTCATGGCGTCTACTGTATGACTAGAGCTGGCGTCTACCGCATGGCACGGATGAAATGAAGCAAATAATGAACATTAGTCTACATTGATAGGTACTGGAGACAGTACTATCTTCTACAGCACATCTCTCACAACTTGACTTCCCTAGTGGGTGGTCTCTCTTCGTCCCCAGACCCGACACTATCATACATGTTACGGACCCAAGAGTGATGCCCTGGAGCTTTGGTACGAGAGTCTCTAGTGTGCTCTCGAACTGCAACCAGTGGCAATGCATGCCGCAGCAGAACGCTCCTCGTGCTGTTCAACACGCGCCCCGCTTTGTTTCTCTTCATTCCGATTCGTGGTATCATATTCCCAATGTGGCCTCCTCAACCCCCTCTGACTTTGACAAAGCTATCCAGCCCCCGATCGAACTTCTCGCACCGAATCGGCATCTCAACGGTATAGAACGGATTCTTCATGACGTAATCCGCATACAATTCATATATCCTCTTCATCATAGTGTCGACGTTCGGTTGCTGGGGCTCAGTGAAGAGCAAGAACTTGACACCGGTCTGTGTTTGGAAACATTGTATGCGGAAGTGTGAGCTTTCAAGGACCTCGATACCGGTTGCGCGGACAGGGAAGGTCTGGAGATTCGGTGTGGTGGTAGAGGGAGGCGGCGCGCGGACGGGTGGGACTGGAGAGAGCTGCGCTGTGATGGCGTGCATTCTAGGCGCTCATCAGTGGAAGTTCATAAGCCCAGAAGATTGCGGTTTACCCATGAAAAGATCCAGCGAGCATGAGATAGTCATTGCTGGTGAGCTTGCTCATGCCCGCGTGGAACTCGCGATTGTAAATGAGACCGCCAGACTTGCTGATGACGAACAGCGCGAACACCACCCTACACTATAGTGTTAGCCGACAACCTAGGAACACACTCGGCTTGCTTATTACATCTTGACGATCGGTGCGCAAGGAACAGACTATCGCGACTTTCGGCGGCGTGGTGTTGCGGCTCGCGTTCCGCCCTGTGGGACCCTGGGAGGGGCTAGTTGCACACCGCAGCCAACTACCCACTCACCTTTGACAGCTCACATCGGTGTTTGCTTGGCCATTCACACGGTTGAGGCCCGCTCACTCCTACCACTGCTTCTCCTCAAGACTCCCCACACCACGGCACCCACACCCGCTCAATATTCTCAGCCCGGCCAACGCGGACCGTTGAGCTTCACCAACCCCGCGAATCTCAACTATCCAAACCGCTGCCGGGAGGCCTCCACACACCATCATGTCCAACCAAAGCATTCTTAGAATCACCCGCGAACTCGGCGAGATCCAGCGCGGCTCCGACCTCTCCATAGCCGTTGCCTGCCGCGATATTGACGTGCGCCATGTGCGGGCGCTAATCATAGGCCCACCTGACACCCCCTACGAGTTCGGCTTCTTCGAGTTCGCTGTTAAGTTTGCGCGCGAATACCCTACTAAGGCTCCGAGTGTCACGGCTATAACTACCCATGGAGGGCGTACGCGATTCAATCCCAATATATACGCGGGCGGCAAGGTGTGCCTATCGATTCTTGGGTAAGTGAGCTTGAAGCATACGAAGGTGTCTGTTCTGTCAAGAGACAAAACAAAACGTATCGAATGCCTCTAGGCTGTCTTGAAACGAAGCAAAATACGGCAGTCCTGAAGCATACGAACACGTTTATTGTGTCAAAAGACGAGACAAATCGCATCAGATACCTCCAAGGCTGAGTCTATGCTAACAGAATGCAGTACATGGCGAGGAGAGCGTGGTGAAGAATGGTCGTCTGCCCAGGGCCTCGAGTCTATCCTCATCTCCATCCAGAGCCTTATGTCGAGCAACCCGTACGAAAATGAGCCTGGCTTCGAGGACGCAAATTCGGACTACGACAAGAAGAACCAGGAGGCATACGTAGACAAGATCCGACACGAGTCGCTGCGCATATCCGTCATCGATCGCCTGGAAGAATACCTAGGCATCAATTGGGGGAGGTCTGGCGTAACGGTCTACAACGCGGAAGAGGATTACCAGTCGAGCAGGGACGACGCGCCCTTCGAGCCCTTCAAGGACCTCTGCAAGCGACGCTTCCTATGGTACTACCAATCGTATCTAGCTCGCGTGGACGAGGCAGTGAAGAAGAACAAGGATGGGGATCGCTTTGAGAAGATGCCGTTCGAGGGCCCGGGCAACGCGATGGAGGGCACATTCCAGTACACACAGCTCCGCGAGCGCCTGGTCAAGATCTTCGAGACGCTCAACAAGGAAATGGAGGCATGGGCCGCCGAGGGCATGATGGCTGTTAGCAAAGAGATGAGTATTGCCAACAACCTCCAGCGCCAGTATGAGCAAATCATCGAGAAGTACAAGAAGCAAGACGCCGTTACTCTGGATCTTGATCTTGTCGATAAGAACCCATTCGTATGGCAGCTTGTCCTGTTCGGGAGACCTATGACGAACCTCGACGGCGGCATGTTCCGGATTATGCTATACATTAGCCCCAAATTCCCAGAGGTTTTACCGCGTGTTAGATTTGAGGGTAACGTAGCCATCACGCGTGCTTTTTGAGATTTCTCCGCTAACTGATGTCTAGTATGTATCCGCCCGATTCTTATATGGAGACGCTGTTGTCGAATTATCTCGTAACGTATTCCTCAAGACAAGCTGACAATTTGATAGACACCGGTTCTCTACCACCACCGTGTATCGCCCGATGGCATACTCTGCTACGATGCTGCCCGTAAGGACGATATGCGCTCACATATTGAGGCCATCATTGCGGCTATCGAGGAGGAGTCACCTGCATACGACCCACGCACACTGGTCAATCCCGAGGCTGCGAAGCTGTTCTGGGGCACTCCCGACGAAAAGAAGCTCTATAACCGTAAACTGAGGCGATCCGCACAGGATAGCGCTGAGTGAGTTTCATTAGTGGACGTTGCAACGATGTCTGCTAATAGTCGTCTAGGAACTGCTTTTAGAGATTGCGAACTAATGATCCCACGGCCGGTCTTCCTCTCGATATGACATTACATGATACCCCAAGCCCGACCTTGCGAGGTGGCTTGCATTACACGGCGTTCGTTCATCAGGGCTACGGGAACTGCATCGGTATAACGGCGTTAGTCATGAAATACGAATGATATTTTGTCTCATTGAAGTGATTTCATATGACCTGGACGTCTACATCGCTCTTGAAAATCGTGATAATTGTGCAGGGAACGGCGCTTCTGCACGCGCGAGTATGGCCGTTGAGACCCTGACATGCGGGAACCTTGAAGCTAACCCAAGCCCCCGGAAAGTGTTCCCCCGAGCGCTCTCCGCAAAACAATCCCTGATCGTCGCACCACCAATTGCACTGACACCCCATCCTCCACCATGCCGAACAACTCAGACACTATCCAATCGCTCGGAAAGGTCCTCGTCGTCGGAGGCTGCGGCTTTCTAGGAAGCCACATCGTCAGCTTGATCGTCAAGCGTCACCCCCAGACACAAATCGCCGTCCTCGATCTGCGAACCAACTCGAATCGCAATGCCAGCCCGAACGTGTCCTACCACGATGGCGATATCACGGACGCCCCTGCCATGAAGGCTCTGTTCTCACAGATCAAGCCCGATGCTGTCATCCACACAGCATCTCCACACTTCGACCTGAAGCCTGAGATTCACGACAAGGTCAATGTTGGGGGTACCAAGGTCCTGCTACAGGCCGCGCAAGAGTCTGGAGTAAAGGGCTTCGTGTACACAAGCTCAGCGAGTGTCATCCTCGACCACGTAAACGATCTCGTCAACGCGGACGAGAGATGGCCGCTTGTTACTGGCGACGACCAGCCTGAGTACTACACAACCACAAAGGTAAGCATACGATCGCATTGTTATGTCTTAGAAGCTAACGATATACCAGGCATACGCCGAGACGGCCGTCCTCCAAGCGAACCGCCATCCTGAGAACTCCCCAAACTTCCTGACCTGCGCCATCCGTCCCGCTGGTATCTTCGGCGAAGGCGACGTACAACTGCTTCCTAAGATGGTTGGCGCATACCGCAAAGGACAAACCAAGTTCCAAGTCGGCGAGAACACCAACCTCTTCGACTTCACCTACGTCGAGAACGTCGCATACGGCCATGTGCTCGCTGCTATCGCACTGCTACACACCCACAAACGCCTACCCTCCATTCCTCTCGACAACGAGCGCGTCGACGGCGAAGCCTTCCTCATCACCAACGGACAACCCGTATACTTCTGGGACTTTGCGCGTGCCGTATGGCACGAGGCGGGCGACAGAACACCCTTGAGCAGCGTGTGGCATCTTAGCACCGAATTCATGTGGGCTATTGGCACGATTCTAGAGAACGTCTTTTGGCTCATGGGAAAGAAGCCTAATCTGACTAGGGCTCAGGTCAAGTACAGCAGTATGTCCAAGTACCACAGCATCAACAAGGCGAGACTGCGGTTAGGATATGAACCTCTTGTTACTTTGGATGAGGGTATCAAGAGGGGTGTACAGTATATTCTGGAGCAGGAGAAGAAGGCTGGGGAGAAGAAGGGTCAGTAGACTCATGCAAACATATGAGCAGAGCCTATCGAAGACGATTTATTCCCATATTGCAGGTGTATAGTGTTTGTAGATAATGTAATTACATGCCCTCGACATGTTCGATGCACATGTTGAAGTAATGAAACAAGCGCTTCGCTACGATGCTCGTATTCTCAACTCAGGGAAGCTCTCGTAAATACATGCACACTGTCGTGGCCAGATGTAGCTAGAACCTCCCCAAGGCGGGACCCACTCCCGATTAAGTCAACTTCGTCGCGCGCGTAGCTCAGCGACCTCCCCAACCCCACGTTCACCCCACCCGTCACCATGGCGCGCAATCACGAAGTATGTCGCGCCCGCTACTTCCCGAGTCAGCATACGAAGCTCTCGGCCTCTCTCCTGAAACGATCAAAGACCTGATGAATCCCAAGCCTGCGCCCGAGCCTACCGAAATCCACGCGCCGAACCTCCTGCAGAGTGACGAAGACAATGCGCGCCCCATGTCGCCCAACGAAACTTCCATAACGCTATACGCCGAACTGCTGCTGCATATACGTACGGTCACGCTTTTTGCATCGCTGCGCACGAATTTCTCTCGGTCGACGGACGCGAAGCTGTCGTCTGATGGCTCTTACATCACTGTCTCTCATGAGGGCCAGTCTGCGTCAATACGTCTTCCTATCAACGTCAAAGGCGGAGGCGACGCTGCGCTTGAACTACCGTCACAGCCTCCAACGAAAGAGTTAACACTCCGTCTTCAGCTGGAAGAAAAGGAAGGAAGCGACCTTCTTGGGACACTGCAACGCGAAGACCGACAGGCCAACATTGTACCGTGGGACGGCGCTTCGCTCAACGATGCGAAAGATGTTGAGATAACCTGCAAAGGCTGCGACGGTATCCTTGTAGCGAAAGGAAAGATTCAACAGTGGAGAGACCTGCCTAATGAGAATTGGGCTGAGATGATGGACTTTTGGCATTGCCATAAGCCAGACGAGCACCACTTGCACGATCACACGCATGATGAAGTCGTCGGTCAGAAGGGCTACGCGGCTGGGAACCGCCTGCAGGCTATGGGAGGTGTAGGGTTTGTTGATCTGGCCAGCTTTCTACTGGCAGAGTCGGATTGCGAAGGCGCACAGGTAAGCTACAACCTTCTTTCAACCGTGTCGTGCGGTTCCTACATCGTCACTTCATGAGGTTATAACATTTATGGGCGCAAAGAAGGCGAACTCGCCTCATCAGTGGCATTCATCGTCGATACAACCGCCCTAGATTGATAGGCTCATACACGTACTCTCGGTTCCGGTGTATCCTCTTCCCCAGGTTGATGGGTTGCCGGCGCCATCGAGTCAGCGGCCTGGCGTTTCACTGTCTCTATACCCTCAGTCTCTTGGGATTGGCAGGTTTAGCCAAGGCTACATTCTACATACATCTCTGGCTATCGTTGTTCGGTCTCGCATATGCTAACATGACGCAGCTCTCCTCTTCCTCCGAAGGCACAGGTCAAGACCTGATAAAATGCAAACATTGCAACCACACAATCGGCGCCCAGGAACCCTCAACCGACGGCTGGCGAATACGAAAGTGGGCCATCAGCATACGATCTGCAAAAACCACACCCTCTTCACCAACTACGCATACAGTCCAGAAATGGATATCAGTCCGCCTCCTCCACCTCATCGAAAACACCGGCCTCCGCAAATTCCACGTTCACACCGCCGCACCACCCGACCAATCACATGAAACTCCCATACCCTCCCTCCTCATCTGGGTCTTCACCCCCGATCTCCTCTTCTCCTCCTCCATACCCACGCCCGGCCGCCTCGATCCTACACGTACGATGAAGGTCTTCTACCAGAAACAGACTTGGCAGGCTTTAAAGCCGGGAGAGCCTGAGAGTGCTAGCATAGAGGATGTGGAGTTTCCCGTGGATCTGTATGAGGAGTTGGAGAAGGGGTTGGAAGGGAGTCAGAGGCTGTTGCCGCCGACCACGAAGAAGTTTCAGGGGTGGGATGTGGGGTTGTTAGAGAGGTTTGAGGTGCTTGAGGCGGGGTTGGGTGAAGGGCAGGAGGAGGGTGAGGAGGCTGGTGCGAATGGGGTTGAGAATGGGAACGGGGTGGGCGGTGAGATACCGGAGGAGGATGTTGATTAATTTGATCAAACGGACTAATGGGTATACACATATATATGTCTTCATGGAAGCTATGCCATAGCAGTCATTCGGTTCCTTCTGCTGTATTATTTTTGTTATTCGTTCAAATGCGTCATACAAGACTGTCGGTCTCTGAGCGGGTGTATGGCATGACGATTGCTAGCGGGGTGAGAGCAAGCGCCAACCTTACCCGCAACGCTTTCCCATCCGCTCAATCACCGCTGACCTCGCAAGGATAAAACTGGCTTCATCTCCCACGAACTGTACTTCTGTCTATCCTCCCCTCTCTCTCTCTTCCCGCAAGTCAGTCAAGATTCGCATCCACTTCAACCACATCATCCATCAACCAGTATGTCTATGATCGACAAGATTGCTGCGATGCAGCGACACCGTGTCGCCGCCGCCGAGACTCCAGATGATCTTCTGGATGTGAGAGTCACTTCCGAATCATCAACTACCTCAAGGACCGGCCAGTTTACCATGGACACTGGACTCCGAAATCTATGCCAGTCCACGCAGTCTGTGGGTCTAGAAGATCATGTAGCCACCGACGTCTCAGAAGAAGCCTCCGACATGCTACAACTCAGCGCCGATCCAGAGAAGCTCGCCATGTACGCTCTCTCTAGAAATAAACTCTAATGTATGACCTGATCTTGGAAGCCTACTGACACACCACAGCGCTCAAACCAACACACAATCACCTCTCCTCCGTCTTCCAGCTGAAATCCGCAATACCATCTACGACTTGGTTCTCAGCTCTCACCGCGACTTCCACACCTTCGATGTCGCACGCCAGAAGAGTATGCGGCATAATAGTGGAAGCGAAAATACTATACAACAGCTCGCTTTGTTGCAAGTCTGCCGCCAACTCTACACCGAAACCAATCTTATCGCCCTCAACTCCACCCCCTTCGCCTTCGGCTCCGTCACCGACTTCTCCAAGTACCTCGCCCAGACACTGCTCCCAACCCAGATCGCTGCCATCACCGTGCTCAAGGTAAGTTTTGACGGTACGAAGTGCATGTGAGACATATACTGACTTAGTACTTTTACCTCTGTAGTGCCCCTTCCGCGAGATCTACTTCCCTGGCTTCGGCGTAAACTCCGCGTTCATCGGGCTCCTTCGTGACAGTTTACGTGGGCTGAAGGTACTGGTACTATTTGGGGTGAGGAGTAAGGCCGTCGAGGAGGAGGCGATGCGGGTCATAGAGAGGAAGATCGCGAGGGAGATTAAAGAGGGGTGCGAGGAGCTGAAGGTGAAGGTTGAGTTGACGAGGAATGGTTTGAAGTGGCGCAAGGAGGTCGCATCGGTCTATGGCCGTGGAGAGCGGAGTTTGGGCGCAGAGTGATGAGGGTGATTGACTCTCCTTGACCGTCCCTACAAGGATATCAAAAGCTGTGTACGATTAGACATGGATTAGTATTGCGTGCATTCAATCACCACTCAACATGTGCAAACACAAGATCTTCCTTTCCACCAGTTTTATTTATCTATCTATCCTACAGTATCTGATGATCTCTACCGCAGCCTTAAGACTCCGTAAATGGGCAGTCCGCAAAGAAGGAGAAGGGGGGAGATCAAAATCAGTCGCCAGATAAAAGAAGAAGGGGGGAAATGAAAACCCGCGCAAACAAACAAAGATCCTTTGTTTTTTTGTGGAGTTTCTGTTCTGTTCGAGGCGCTATCCCACACCCAGTGTGGGAAAAGAGAGAGTGAAGAGCAAGGCCGTAAATGCATGCGTGCCCGATTATATCTTCTCAATTCCTCCTCTTGTCATAACAGTCGTGAATCGCTGTTCAAAGAAACACCCAGTGTCCAGACGCCGGCTCAATGGAAAATTACTCCTTCTGTTTAAGTACGGGTGTGAAAGACGGCTATACAAGTGCCCGCTAATCGTATACAATGCAGTGCGGGAATTACTGCTGGTTCCCGAAGCCCATAAAGTTCAAATCATCCAACGTAGTGGTGGGCTCAATGTATTGGGGGTCGAACTGGCCTCCAACCTGGTTGAAGTCGGGAAAGAAGTTGGCCGTGTGGTTGAACGTCATCTGGCTGGGTGGCGCAGTGTCGAACAACGTGAAGTCCTGGCCGGGGCGACTGAAGCCTTGCATGGTCATGTCCATGTCACCGCCAAAGCCCTCATCCATGTCTGGTGAGTAGAGGGTGATGTCAGGCTGAGCCATGGGTGATAGATGTGGCAGACCGTTCATGTTGTTATTCGTCGCAAATGGCAGCGGCGCGAAGTCGAACGCTGTGCTCATTGGGGTTGGCTGCTGGTAGCCTGTGTTGAAGTTTGCGTTCAGTGCACAGGCGTTGTAGATGTCGTTGTGGTTGATGTGGGTGTCTTCTGGCGTCACAGCATCGTCGAAGGATGTGGGCTCAACGGGCGAATGTCCAGACGAGTATGTGAAGTGAGAGCCATCGGTGGTGATCGAGTCACGACGGAAGTCATCTTGGTAACCGTGGGCACTCATGGCCGGCGTTCCGAAGCCATAGCAGTTAAAGTTCTCGATCATGGGCACTTGAGGCGAAGCAGCGAATGGTGTGATAGGTGTAGTCATGGTCGCCGACATGGGTGTACCGATGAAGGGAGTGAGAGGGGTAGCGGGGCTGTGCTCGCTGCCAGAAGCGCCCTTCTTGCGACCGTTGCTCTTGGAGCGAACATATTCCCAGCCATGAGCCTTCTCCATGTGCTGCTTGCAGTTGGACTCGCGCTTCGAAGCGTACGTGCATGGGTGGTAGAGACACTTGTACTGAGCAGGGGCAGCAGAGTGCTTGTCGTTCATGTGCCTATCACGCTCCTTCTCAGTCGGCCAGCCGAGTTCAAAGTACTTGCAGTTCTTCTCGTCGCACTTCCATGGGCGAGAGTGAGTCTTCTCGTGCTTGGTCAGGTCGCATGGTCGCTTGAACTCCTTCTTGCAGTCACGGCAAGTGTGCATCACGTCTCCGGGTTTCTCGGACTTCCGTCGTCGCGCCATGGATCGGGTTACTTCGTCCTCGTCCATGCTGTCCTCGTCGGCGTCCGACAGACGACGCTTGATCCTGAAGGCGTTCGAGGCATCCACTGACATGGGGATGACGTTACCGTTCTTCTCCCGGACGAGCTCGACAGGACGGCCGTTGTGGCTGATTCCACCGCGGAGGGTGATCTTCTCATCGCTATAGAGTTTTTGATTAGCGCGGGCGAATAAAAAGTCGGCGGCGCGGTCATACCGTGAGTAATCCATCTCGTCCAGATCCTCACCCTTGGTTTCTTTTTCTCTTGTAGCAGCCATGATTGAAGCGTATCGTCTAATCTGTTCCATCAAATCGAGGAAGTAGCCGTCAGTATAAGGGCGGTCGGTTGGTAGTCGCTGGTCTTGTTCGGAGATGTACTGGACGGTCGTAGCCAAGAGTTGGATTGATCGTTGGCAAAAGCGGAAGTACGAGTCCGGGGAAGCCGACAGCTCCTTTAAACCACGAAAAATGCAATAAGCTTCTGCACTTTGAGAAAGACAACGGGTGATTCCACTTACCGGTGCGAGGAAGACGAGGGTCTTCTCGAGGTCACGGAGGTTGCGGATGTTCTTCTCACCTATGCGTCGAGGCACGTCCTTGACGAGGGAGTGGAAGTCCTTGAGAGACTCCTCGGCGAGAATGGGCTTGATGATGTAGTCGTGGATCTGCTTGCACGTGTGCTCGCCGAGCACGTCCTCTTCTGAAAAGGTGAGCGATGAGAAGGACCTGGTGACAGCCGAATGCGTCGAGCTGATAGAAGTGCTAATGGAGTCACGGACGCTCGAGCGCTGGGAGCGAATCTCGTCTTTATATATGTTAGTATGTGGGGCGTTCTCATCCAAGACGGGTGGCTGCAGTGGTTCCTTACCGTATTTCGATCCACTGATGCTGGAACCCAGACCGCTGTCAGAAGCGTGGTCGTGGGGGCTGCGTCCAACTGCAGTAGGCTTTGGGTCAATGTCCATTGGGGTGTGATCCAATGGGGCGCCGTCGAGGACAAAGCTCGGGACAGGAAGAACCTCCGGATCGTTGAGAAGGTCACAGCTGGTGACAGCGCTCTTATGGCCAGCGACCCTCGCTTCGAAGTCTTTGAGCAGGTTGGTGACGCGACGCACGTTAGGGTCCTGGATGGAGTCGTTGACTAGCTCTTCCAGCCGGTCAGTGTTGGTAGGCGAGCGGCGGGGCATGCAGAATCGGTCCACCTCGCAGATGTCGGACGAGATATGGGTTGGCGACGAGAAAGTGCCGCTCTTCCTTAGCTGCATGCCATGGGTGCTCAGAGGGGATGCGGAACCCTTAAGAGGACGGCGGCGGGGATGACGGTTCTGGTCGTGGGGTGCAGACATGTTGAGTATGACTGGTCGTCGTACCGGTTGAAGTGGGAAAGGCGGCCTCAGGTGAGTCACGGACTGCACAGTTCCCCAAGCCCGGCGATCCAAAGAGACCAAGTGTGAGTGGTTATCAGAGCCCAGATCACGTTTTCATTGACCGGGGATAGTGGAACCTTTGCGGCCGCGGAAGCTAGCAGCTGATAGGCTAGGGTGATGATGGTGATGCAGCGAGCGAGGAAAGGGCGCTGAGTCCTTTGGTCTGGTGTCGGAGGAGACGTGCAGGTATATAGGAAGGCGCAGCACGTGGAGTAAGACGGGCGGCGAGCGGCAAAAGAGGCACAAGGGCGGCGGGTCTGCGGTGCAAAAAGAGGACGGGGAGGGAGGCCTGAGGGATTAGGATTTGAAGCAAGAAGAGATGTCGAGCAGCGCGGGCTGGGGGGATAGGTGGTTCAAGAGGGAAGGAACGGGTTGTCGTCGCTTCCTCCAGTAAGTGGAGTTCAACTCCAGGCAGCAGTGCACGGACATCTGACGTTCCGCGCAGTCAGCCCCTGCTCGGATCCTGAATACGAGCTGCATACCATTATTCGCCCATTTGCACAATAGCAGCCATCCGTCTTCTGCGTATCTCTGCCGTGTCTGTTGCTGCGGGAGGTGATTGCGAGAGTTATTTCATCCCTCACCGCGATCCTACTGTGGTAAAAGACACTGAACCACCAGAAATGTGCTCCATCCAGCGGTGACAAGACCCTGGCCAGAAACCGGTCAACCCAAGAAGCGCAGGAACGGCTGCTAGTGCACGCGTATCATTGGTGAATGGCGTCAGGCGCCCTATGGGTGGAGGCTTTGAAGGGCGGCAGGGCTGTGCATGGATGAAGCGACTTCGCCATCCTCACCACTTCTGGTGGATCAGCTGCTAAACACAACTAACACGTCGCTACTGATAAACCCGCCGTCCCCGCTCCCTGGAATTGCACATTTGCGCACGCCGTCCTACCCGCTTTTTCCGTCGCTGCGCAATTGCACCGTGTCCTGATGTTCTGGATGTCGGCCCATACGTATGCCGCATCCTTCGATTGGGCGAGTCGCGCAGGACGCCTTTTCACCGGAATCGTGGGGGCCAAAAACACGTCGTCAACCTGCATGTGATTTATAGGGCTGCGCATGCAGGGCGCGGAGATGTTGATATTGAGGGAGTCACACATATAAGACCCATGGCGGGGTACTCCGGGACTAAGTATAGGCTTGTTGGTTGTCTCACACTCTCTACGCAGGTCGCCACCCCAGACGTTGGATGCACCCTCTCTCTCACGACTCGCTGCGGACAAAAGCCGGATATTCAAGCGCGGACATATCTCCCACCGATTACGTCGTAATGACTAGCATTCAAAATGTCTGTTCCTATCGCAAACTACTCCGTCCACCTCAGACTTCACTGCACTTCCTTCCTTTTGCAAAAGCATGCACCGATGACTCAGATCGCTCTACACCCATACTCCGATCTCATGAGCCGCCGGCTTCAAGTTTTCATCCTTCTTTCTTCCAAACTACGACACTGTCACAACTTCACTGCTACGACAGACATCTCCAGAGTCTCCAACGCGACTCTATACCTAGTACAACACACTACCAAATATCACGTGTCTTAAAGTGCTGTCACGCCCCTCTAGCCAAATTTATGCAGCATCCTGGTCGCCGGCATCACGTACCAGTAATAAAAGCTGTTCGCTATCATGATCATTTATGCTAATTCCTCAGCCACCTCCAAGGGAAAGTTTGAACACCTGTCTAGCTACAGAGAATGGTAGAAGTGAAGAAGCTAGAACTTGAAATTACGTGAAGATTTTGATATCTTTCGTTTCTATACTAATGTAGACAGCAGACGGCATCGCATCCACTCAGTTCCTTGCATGTATAAGGTGTTCACGACACGATTCTAGTAGGTCGGTACGGTAATCCAGATGCCAACCCCACTGGCGCGCAGAGATTTGCCTAACCAGTATCTCCAAATCCAACAACCTCGTTCCTTCATCAAAGGTGTTCCACCTGCGCAAGGCCATACTCCTACAAACTTCCCTCACAACCCAGCCCTTTCCATTCCAATCTTTGAATTCGCCTCGCCGTGCTCTTTCAACCTCTTCAGTGCGCGGCTGTGACATCTTTCGGTTTGTAGTGTATGCATCTTCATAATCTCTCTTGCGCATCAGAAAATTGTTTATGTTGAATCCAAACTGCTCCATCGTAAAGTCTGCAATGTATTCCGCTCCGGTTTGGGTTCTGATATTGAAGACGCTGTGGCGAACAAATGGATCTGGCTGTTCCCCTTCCAAATGATGGACAACGTAAGGCTTAACTTGAACGGCGAGCCAAGTTATCGTCGCTCCTATTTCTTTAAACACAGGCTCGAGATAGATAAGAAAGAGTTGAATGCTTAAGTCGCAGTGGTTGTACTTGTTGCGCGCTAGCCGGTCTAAAAGGGATACGTCAGGAGGATGGGCATGAGGACCAATGCCATATATTAACCTTCGATTGCTATCTCGAACTGGGACTTCGGTAATGATGAAAGGTCTGCTCCATCCTGTTGGCACCCAAAGGACGTGGTAAACAGAAGGTCTGCGCTCGTACTCCAGTACTAGATTGAATATGTGCCAATATAGCAAGAGTATCGACCGAATGCGATAGTATTCGTCCAGTGCTTGGCATGTCCACGGGAGTGTAGTTATGAAGTTCGTTGCCGTTGGAAAGTGTTGTAGAGATGTTGGAGGTGCGTGATGTTCTGCCAACAAGGGGGGCTTTGGGGTCGCTGGAGGTGTGGGAGGTTCTGTTGGCTCTGATGGTGTCACGCTGTCCCGACGGGGGCAGGAGAAGGTGGGAGATGGAGGAGGTGTCGTCTCTGATGATATTACGCTGTCCTGGCGACGACGAGGGAAACTGACCGTTGGAGGAACCTTGCGTGTGGAGTTATCATCCAACATCGGAAGGGGCGAAATGGACATGATGAGTCCTCGGGCTGTGATGACTGTGAATCTGCTGATACAAAAGAGGAGACGATCTAACGCAGTTTATATACCGCGTAGGTTTCGAATACCACAGTGGGATATGATGGGCTTCTGTGGATTGTCCTGTAGATTTTCTATGTCGAGCCACGGCACCGTGCAATCGCCCAATACGCTCTTTTCACTGTCAAATCCAACACTGCATCTGAGTACAGGAATCATCTACCTAGATATAGAGCGAAAAACCTTTTCGCTGTATTCTTGGGCACACACCGTCCATCCTGTGGTCCCGCGATCACGCTTCGCAAAGGTGTTACCAACTTGAACAGCTCGCTTATAAGCACTACCCGACATTTGAACTAGACGAATTCGGTATTCTCCATACCGCAGGTCTTTGGCTGGTAGTCGCTGTATACTCCGCCGTGGTAATCATGAGATTGCTCGGAGACTAGATCGCGCCGCAGTACGTCTGGGCCGTGATACGTGGGCCAGAGACAGGTAGAGATCTTGACACGCATATCGGCTGATGCTTTACGTTAGTTCTGGTATATGTAGCCTCGAGTCCAATCCATAGATACGTGTACCATGGTAGTGCGATGGATGCTGTTACCTTTCCCCACGATCCTATCGGTGCGCGACAGACCTCCGCCAACGCTGTTGCAACTACATCCCAGCACCATGTTCGGCCAACTACCTAGGTATCCTCCAAACCAAGCAAAAGCTCAATCTCGCGTGTGGATGACAACATGCAGATAAACCGCGGGACGCGGCTCATGAAACCTCCATCCCGAGTTGCGCGCGCAACATTGCTTCAGGCAAAGAATCGCAGTCGTCGCCAAAAACCAACGTCGAAGCCATGACCGCGAAAGAGGGGAGCTATTATGGGAACATGCAGGTTTCCCGCGCGCAGTGGATCAGGAGAACCACCATGTGACATCAGCGTGCTCCGCGTTAAGCGACTTGACCCTGAAGGTACTAGCGCCCAAACTCTGGGAACAGCCAACGCCAATGAGACGCCGGGCAGTATAGTTCCGTTTCATGAGCCCCGTCGAGCTCAAACCCCTCGCGATGCCGTTGCCGCCGTCGTCGTTCTGACTGTTCAACCCTCTCTCTTTCCGAGGCGAGTCTTCATCGCTCTCGTCTTTCTTGTCGCTCTCTCTCCCTGCTTATCCTTAGGTCTCTCGCGGCCGTTACAATCTCTCTATAGGTTCACGCTGGTTCGTGCCTACACGCTCGCTCCCTCGCGGTCACATCGCGTTATCGCGCATTCGAAGCGTTCGCAAACGAGTTTTTCGGGTCGATTATTTGAGTTTTTTTGCAAGATGTTGGGTTTTCACAGAAGAACGAGGTCTTTAATACCGGTTAAGGATTTGGGCAAATATGATAAGGTTGCTATGGTTGAGGAAGAGGAGGAGCGGGATGTAGAGGAAGAGATGGAGAGTCACAACGCGCCAGACGGTGCCGATAAGTCGCGGCGGACGCAATTGATGCTGGTTTACCTCATCTTCCTTGCTGAAGCGTAAGTTCTACTATACATCTCATATGAGATGACCCGTTTCTTCCGGCTTGTGCTAACATTGGCGTAGCATCATGGCATCAAGTCTCCAGCCACAGCTCCAAATGCTCCTCTCATCCTCCGACTACTGCGGCACCCTCTCATCGTCTTATCTCCGAAGCATACTCGACTGCGCGTACGCATTCGGTGGAACAACGGGTCTATTCTGGGGATACCTCGCCGACCGCATGGGAAGACGGCGCGTTACGCTCATCGGGCTCTGGAGCATGTTTGCATGCTGCTTGAGCATGGGATTCGCAACTAGCCTCGTCAGCTGCACAATCTTCCGCTTCGTTGCGGGCATGGTCAGCTCGGCGATCGTATGCACAACCCTGACCATGATTGGAGACTTGAGCACATCGGCAGAGGAGAGGGCCAAGAACGTCGCCCGACTGCCTACCATTTCTCTGGGTGGCTCCATGGGCCCTATCATGCAACTCATGGTATCGGAGAGCCTGCAAGCATACAACATGGTCTGGCAAGACTACCCAACACTGGGCTCTGAGCTGGCCTGCGGAGCCGTACTCTTCGGCATCGCGCTCACGGCGAGCATCTGCCTCAAGGAAACGCTTCCCCACCACAACGACCGCTCAGCAGACCCCGTCGACATGGACTGCGAAAAGGCTGCTTTCCTCCGCCGCGACTCAGAAGACACCAACGTCACTCTCGTCGACTTCGCTCGCCCAGATCCCATCACCATCTCGCAGTTCCTCCAAGCACCCTCGCTAATGGTCCTCCTCTCTTCCTTCTGCCTCCTCTCGCTCCACGCCTCGACCTTCGACGTTGTCCTCCCCCACCTCGGCCACAGCAGCACAGACCAAGGCGGCATGGGCATCTCCTGCGAATGGCTCAGCATCGTCGTCCTCTGCGTCCGCGGCATGGCCGGCATGGTACTCTTCTACGCCATCCCCTACGCAACCGAGAAGTACGGCCTCGTCAAGCTCTACCGTTCCGTCTCCGCCATGCTGCCCGCAACCTACGTCCTCACCCCCATCCTCGCCATCGTAGTCACCTGCTCCGGTCTCGAACCCGTCATCTCCACCTTCTCCATCTTCGCCCAGCACCTCCTCACCGGCGGCGCAAACGTCGTCGTCTCCCTCCTCGTCCTCAACACCACACCCGATGCCTTCTCCGCCGGCACCGTCGTCGGCATGATGCAAGTCGCCAGCCTCTTCAAGGCTTTCGCCGTCGCAGTCAGTGGAACAAGCTACTACTTCAGCGACGACCTCAGCGTGCAAACAACAAACTTCGCGCTCTGGACTTGCCTCGCGCTCTTCGGCATCGTCGGCGCGGGTCTCGCGTGGTTCGTCCGCGAGAGACCGAGTGTGGAGAAGGATTTCCCCAGCGAGGTTCTCTGCTGGGAGACGTGCTTTGATGCTGATGCTGAGAAGCAGTTTAGTCTGGAGGATGTCCAGGAGGTTTGATTGATACTATCGATATCATATCATCATCTGCCCGTTGTATGTCTTGATGTACCAATAGCGCGTCGACATTGCGTGTTTTTCCTATTCTTTCGTTTGTCTGTCGCATGTTATGCTGTTTATTCATCGGTCTCCTTGTGTTTGGGTTCCGAACTCTGCTTCTTGGGTTGTATGAGTATATAAGCAAAACATCGTATTCTGGCTTGTGAGCCAGCCATTTGCCTTGATAAAACTTTCACGATTTGCAAATGTGATTTGATCGATTCAGCAGTGATCCTCCGCGCGCCTGTACATGTAGCATAGACAAAAAGACCGAAAGGGACAGAAACCCTTGGGTTGCTAGGTTGAGCGACTCTAAGGGTCTCATATTCTCCCGCTCTAAGTTGGCAATGCTAGAAGCGATGACAAGGTATAGCATCTCGCTGTTGAACTTGCTTGTTGTCACAGTTTGTTAGAAAGGTTGGAGAGCTACATGTCAAGAATGGCATTTCACGACATCAAGCATCAGGTGGAAAGAACTTTTTGAAATGTGATCGTTGTACTATCGACAACTAAGTTGCCACGACGGGCCTACATCAAACCGAGTGATTGAGTATCTCTAATCAAACAACTTTTACCCATGAACGCCATACCCGAAGGCCGAAAACCAGATCCGATGATCATATCACATCATATCGTACGGCAGCTCCATTACTTACTCTCCGAGATGATCAAAGCAGATACACGAAAGGATGTGAAAGGCGATGACTAAAACGAGACGCTTAGTCGAAGCTCTTCTTCTGTCCCTGGAAGTCGCCGAAGCCACCACGGTTGAATGAGCCACCGCGGCCACCACGGTCACCGCCACGACCACGGCCGCCTCCGCGACCACCACCGAAGCCACGGCCTCCGCCACGACCACCGCGGTCGCCGAAGCCACCACGGCCGCCGCCACGTCCACCGCGACCACCACCACGGCCACCGCCGAAGCCACCGCCGCCACCGTTGTCCTCACGAGGTTGAGCGTAGTCGATGCGGATGGCACGGCCACCGATGTCCTGACCGTTCAAAGCCTCAAGAGCGGCAGTAGCCTCCTCCTGGGAACCGAAGTCGACGTATCCGAAACCCTTGAGGGAGCCGGTGTCACGGTCGGTGGGAAGAGAGACACGGGTGATGTTACCGTACTCCTGGAAGACCTCCTGGATGCTCTCGTTGGAGCACTCGAATGAGACGTTGCCGAGGAAGAGGGTGCTGCTGGGAGGGCTGCGCTTGTCACCGTACTTGTTGGCACGGGCACCGTTGGCATCGGGCTTAGCGCGGGGAGTGCTGAAGTCGACGTTGAGCTGACGGCCGTCAAGCTCGTACTCGTGCATCTCCTTCTGTGCCTTGGCGGCGTCGGCAGCGTTGGCGAATTCGACGTAACCGAAACCCTTAGCACGGCCAGTCTCGCGGTCGGTGATGACACGGCAGCCAACGATCTCACCGAAGCCCTCGAACTCGCGGCGGAGCCAGTCCTCGTCGATGTTCCAGCTCATGTTGCCAACGAACAGGTTCTTGATACCCTCCTCAGCGGCGGGCTCCTCAGTCTTGGTCTTCTTGACAGCGGGGGCAGCGGCCTCCTCAGCCTTGCGCTTCTTGGAGGGAGCCTCCTCGCTCTCGGAAGCGGAGGAGTCGTCGGAGTCGGCGTCAGAGGAATCGTCAGAGTCGGAGGTGGAGGTGGCCTGTCAAAGTTAGTCTACGTTGAGTGATAGGAAGATGGTGAACTAACCTCAGCCTTAGCGGCGGGCTTCTCATCCTCAGACTCGCTGCTGGAGTCGCTGTCGGAGTCGCTGGACTCAGCCTTGGCTGCGGCCTTCTTTACACCGTTGGCCTTGGCCTTGGGGGCAGGCTTCTCATCCTCACTGCTGTCGCTGTCGCTGTCTTCCTCGCTGCTGTCGGAAGAGTCAGAATCGGAGTCGGCCTTAGCAGCGACCTTAGAGGCAGCCTTGGCAGGAGTCTTCTTCTGCTCGACCTCCTCCTCGCTGCTGCTCTCAGAGGATTCTTCGCTCTCGCTCTCGCTCTCAGACGAAGAATCAGACTCAGGCTCTGGGGTGGGAGCCTTCTTCGACTTCTTCTTGTCCTTGACGTTGGAAGCAACTGACTTGGCAATGTCCTTGCTCTTCGACTTGGGAGTAGCAGCGGGCTTGGTGACGCGACCAGCCTTGACGCTCGCGAGCTCAGACTTCTTCTCCTTCTTGGACGACTTGTCCGCGACCTTGGTCTTGCCCATTTTGATGATAGGTAACTAGATCTACAACGTATTAGTATTGTGAAACGTGCGACGAGAGTGCCGATGATGTGCGACAGAAAAAGAAAAGAGAGGAGCCGACGGCACGAAGCCGTCGCTCGGGCGCTGATGCCAAAAGGTCATCGTATGCGCCAGCCTGCTGGTCTGATTGTCTCAAATTGCGAAAAGCCCACTGGTATCTCTCGAGACCGCACGAAGCGGGTATCCCTCAAGCCCACGGAAAGCCCACAAGAGCCCACAGATACCGAGCTTCAAGGCATGTGTTCCCACAAGCGCCGAGAAGACGGAAGATTAACCCTCATAGTAGCAAAAAGCCCTCAGGATGATCTTGCCTTGCCCTGACGAGCGGCAGGCGTGCCCTCTGTAATGTGTGTTAAGGAAAAGCCAAACGTTGCCCACTGACTTGTAATTTGATCTGGTACTGGATGTTGCCCTCAGTAGCCCACTTGAGAATCGCGAAAGCCCTCAGTGTTGATTTCGAACGGTGAAAGTTCGAAAGAAGTTGTGAAGAAGGTTGATGGTAGGTAGATGCAAATGGCTGGGAGCGCGCAGTTTATGTAGCGGAAGGATCAGCATCGAACTTTTCAGCGGATCCGGGGCCCGAGCGCGGCGCTAGGAACGCGTTTTCTTGAGGTACGCTAGATTCGCCCCACGCGAACTCCATCCAACGGCGACGGCGGTATTTCCCTCAGAGATCTCAGGGTCTCGAGATGACTGGGATTTATTGGAATGGAAAGTAGATGGAATGACTCTTGTGCGGAAATGCTAGGAATTCCACCCACTCAAACTTTCCTCCGGTACCTAGGTATGTCCTACCTACTTAGAGGAGTTCAACCCTGCACGAAATTTTATTAGAGAACACACAAGGTCTGCACAGCAGCAAAATGGATCAACCTCAGATAGAATGTTTGCCGAGGTTGCCCACTGTGCCCTCATAATGGTGCTCACAGCAGCTTGATCATGCCGTAACCTATATGTGATCTCGGCAGCATCAGTTGCCTACAAACGTGATATGTACGTTACGGCTCCATCACGAACCAAAGCTACAGCGCAGCTAGTCTAGGCAATAGCCTGGACCAAGAGCGCTGACTCTTCTTCGTCCGAAGAGATCTGGGTATCGAGCTCTTCAAGGGCTCAAATGCAGGGCACAAGCTAGCGCAGAAGCGGTAAAGCGTAGAATCTCCGCCACGAGTCCTCGATTCCGTCCGGGCCCTCACCAAGCTCACCTAGGCAGCTCCAACATGGCATCTCCGGCAGCCCATAAACCGCGACGGCGGCGAAACATTGGAGAGGGCTCTCTCGCTCAGGTCGCACACGGCACGCTCGATCTCGACCATTCGACTAACGCACGGAAGCCCGCGTTTCCTCTCGTCGCGTTTCTCTGGCCAGCTAAGGGCACCGTCTCGCAATGGGTCACGATACCCCTCATCCTGATGGCAGTTGGCCTGTTCAGGTGGACTGTCAGTTTGTGGGGCTATTCTGGATTTCAGTCACCGCCAATGCACGGTGACTTTGAGGCCCAGCGGCATTGGATGGAAATCACCAAACACCTACCCGTGTCAAAATGGTACTTTTATGACTTGCAGTGGTGGGGATTGGATTACCCACCTTTGACTGCTTATCATAGCTGGATTCTGGGTGTCATGTATGTTCGAGCATTGGATATCAAATACAAGTACTAATCGTTGCAGTGGTTCTGCTATCAACTCCAAATGGTTCGCCCTGGACGAGTCACGGGCGCTCGATGACCCTTCCCTCAAGATATACATGCGAGCGACCGTCTTCGTATCCGAATACCTCATTTACGTTCCCGCGACGATCATCTTCCTCCGCCGATATTCGAGACTAGAGGGTGTCAACATTTGGGAGTCGTCGATTGCGCTGGTTGCTATCCTGATGCAACCGGGGACGATCTTGATCGACCATGGGCACTTCCAATACAACACAGTTATGCTTGGTTTTGCAGTCGCAACACTCTCGAGCATGATCGCAGGGAGACCGCTGTGGGGATGTGTCTTCTTCGTTGGCGCGCTTGGCTTCAAACAGATGGCCTTGTTCTATGCGCCTGCGGTATTCGCATACCTGCTGGGCATTTGTCTCTTCCCTAGGATCAACATCGTGCGGTTCCTTGCGATCGCGCTGACTACAGTGGCCGCATTTGCCGTGCTATTTCTGCCGTTCTTGATGGGTGTCGCATACGACAGATATACCCGCTTCAATTACGATCCTTTGGAGATGCCCCCGCTGCTGACCTTGAGATGGTTCATGACGCCGTGGAATATGAACGCCTGGTACTACCCATTTGTGCTGGAGATGGGACAGGCGATCCACCGCATCTTTCCCTTCTCCCGTGGATTGTTCGAGGACAAGGTTGCCAACATCTGGTGCACTATCCATACTTTCCACAAGCTTCATCGCTATCCGATCGAGCTACTTCAGCGTCTCGCGCTACTCGCCACGACCGCTGCGATTCTGCCGCCATGTTTGATCATCTTTGTCAAGCCTAAGAAGCAGCTTCTTCCATTGGCGTTCGCGGCGGTCTCCTGGGGCTTCTTCCTCTGTTCATACCAGGTGCATGAGAAAAATGTCTTACTTCCGCTTCTGCCGATGACACTGCTCCTCAGCGGAAAGGATGGCTTGCTACCTTCCACCCGCGCGTGGGTTGGTCTTGCGAACATGCTCGGCGTTTGGACTATGTTCCCGCTGCTTAAGAGAGACGAGCTACGAGTTCCATACTTTGTCATATCCCTCTTGTGGGCCTACCTTCTTGGTCTCCCGCCCGTGTCTTTCTCTGCCTACCATGAAGGCAGCCGGGGTGGACTAAATGTCTTCAGCAAGATCCTCCACCTCAACATCTACCTGGCCATGATTGGATGGCACGTTGCGGAGGCCTTTTACCCTCCCCCAGCCGACAAACCGGATCTCTGGGTTGTAGCGAATGCGATTGTTGGGACGGGTGGCTTTGGTATTTGCTACCTGTGGTGCTTGTGGCGACTTGTTGTCAAGAGTGAGTTGTTTGGAGCAGAAAAGAGCAAGACGCAGTAAAAGATTGGTGGATGTTCGTTGGTGCACTTCAGCACTTCTTCAAGATACCCAGGTAGATCATGGAGGGAAGATTTGGTTTCCTCATATATAGTATTGTACATCGAATCTAAAAACGCGTATCGTGCGCAACGCCACCCATATGCTCGTGTTGTACATGTCGTATACATTTCTGTCCCTCATTGCGCTATATCTTGAAGCCGTATCCAGCCATGCACTTCTTGTAGTCGTCGACGAGGGTGAAGCACTCCTTCTGGGGGTCGTTCGATGTCGAGAAGAGCATGCATTCGTCGCGTTTAGCCTTTTGGTCTGTGCAGACGCAGCATGCTGTTCAGGAGTCAGTACTAGAACAGTAGGTACCAAGAAGTTGGGTAGAAACTCACGCTTAACTTTGGCTGGCGCGGCGGTGTCCTTGAGGTCTGAGCCCATGTTGGCAGCGGTTGGCGGTGCTAGAACGCCATCAATTAGCTACTCTGCGTCGCATACAAGCCATGATCAAACTGCAAGCATACCTGACGACATTGTGAGTGTGGGTGTGTGGTGGAGGTGAATTGAAGATGCTTAGCAATCGCAAAAGTTCCCAGGACATGTCATCGGACTCCCGCGGCGCTCCATACGCCACACGAGGCTTGCACGGTTCGGCTAAAACCAACCCTGCAGGCGACAGGGGGTTCTAGACAATGAATCTCAATCAACCCCACTACGTTTTGCGCCCCACGACTCACACTATAAAGTATAAACAACAAACCCGCCCCCCTGTTGTGCTGCTTTCCGCTACGATACCTTCACTGTAACTTGCAACGGGGCGTGCGAAAACATGGCTGGCGCAAAGATCTTTTCTATCGAGGGCAAGGGCCTCAAACTCACCACCGCCGAGGATATTGAGCCGCACATCCAGGACCTCAAGAGCAACGACGATGTAGAGGAGATCAAGTTTCTGGGCAACACTCTGGGTATTGGAGCCAGCGAGGCGCTTGCAAAGGTCTTGGAGAGCAAGAAAAACCTCCAGGTATGTTCACAGCCCCGCTCATCGGCGCTGGGATGTCAAAGACGGACTGACTGACATGAATCCCAGGTCGCAAACCTCGCCGACATCTTCACCTCGCGTCTCCTCTCTGAGATACCGCCCGCGCTATCCCACCTCCTCACCTCGCTCCTCACGCTACCAAACCTCCACACCGTCGATCTCTCAGACAACGCGTTCGGCCTCAACACGGTTGCCCCGCTCGTAGACTTTCTGTCGCAACACACCCCACTCCGCTACCTATACCTCAACAACAACGGTCTCGGACCCGCAGCCGGTGTCCTTGTCGCCGATGCGCTCACCGCACTCGCCGCCAAAAAGGCCGCCGCGCGCAAAGACGGCAAAGAAGTCCCCGACCTCGAACTCGTAATCTGCGGTCGCAACCGCCTGGAGAACGGCAGCATGGGCGCATGGGCAAAAGCCTACGCCGCCAACACGGGCGTCAAGACCATCAAGATGACGCAGAACGGTATCCGTCAGGAGGGCATCTCGCACCTCATTACCAACGGCCTCGCCCACCTCTCCAAACTAGATACCCTCGACCTCCAGGACAACACCTTCACAGCCATGGGCGCAAAGGCCCTCAGCAGCGCCGTCGGCAACTGGACTGAGCTCCGCGAACTCGGCGTAGGCGACTGTCTGCTCAGCGGCCGGGGCGGCGTCGCTCTCGCTGCTGCACTAGAGAAGGGCAACAACAAGAAGGTTGAGGTCCTGCGCCTCCAGTTCAACGACATCAACGCTAAAGGTCTCGCTGGCCTCGCCTCCGCGTCCCACACCGCACTCCCTGCGCTCCGTCGCGTCGAGATCAACGGCAACAAGTTCGACGAGGAAGACCCCAGTATCGAGAAACTCCGCGATGTGCTCGATGCACGGAAAGAAGAGAGTGGTGAGAACGCGGACGACGACGAGTACTGGGGTCTAGATGAGCTGGACGAGTTGGATGACGACGACGAAGACGAAGAGGAGAGTGATGCAGAGGAGAAGCGTGGGGATGCTGATGGTGACGAGGAGGGCGTCGAGGTTGAGGAGAAGGCTGCGAGACAGGTCGCGGCGGATAACGAGGCTGAGGAGAGTAATGTGGGTCAGGAGAAGGATAAGAAGGTTGATGATTTGGCGGATATGATGGCCAAGACGGAGATTAAGTGAGGGTGTGAAGAGTGCACTGGAGGGAACCTTGTCATGCATTTAGCGGCTTGGGATGAGGATGGCTTTTTGAGTAGGCATGTAGGAATTGATACCATAGACCTTACTTCTGTTAACTGCACACGAGGTGGTCAAGTGTTGGGACATGATGTTCGATGGAGGTGTTAATTTAGAATGTAGTGCGATATTGCTCTGTACAAAGATTGAGAGGGTAAAGTGTGGTTCATTAGGGTGTCCAGCAGACAGGTCGTCTATGTATAGGTTCGTGACTTTCATGCCACCTGCCCATGTTCAGTTATAGTGAATCTCGAATATCACCTGCACCTCTACCATCTTAGATACCTCCCCGACATTCTTGGACACTCCTATCATGTCACCCCCATGCCTCACTGCTTCATCGATCGTCCGCGTCATAGCTTGGCTCAGCCAGCAACTTTCCGTTCTCGTCCACTCGGCCATGACCGTCCTGCACGAGCCTCTTCACGTGCATGTCTTGTTCGTTATTCTCAAGCTCCTCATCAACCTTGTTAAGGTCCTTGTCGGGCTGTGAATGCTCTTTGCGGTGCTTAGTCGCGGAGGAGTTGGACACGTCGCTGAGAGACTCTTGTCTACGGGAAACGAAGGACTGCGCAGTGGGGCTGAGTCCGCTTTTCTCGGTGTGGCTGTTGGTCGGCATCTCTTGCGGCTGGACTGTTTTGGGGTTCAGTTGAGTAGAGAAGCCGTTCTCTCCCTTGGGCGAGACAGCAGAATTACCGTCTTGTAGGTCGCCGTGATGTTTGGAGCCAGACAGTGTGTCACGGGAGTTGATGCTCTCGCTACTGGCGCGGGGACGTTCATCGCTGGCGCGAGCACTTCCGTTGCTGGCGTGCGATTCACAGAGCCCCAAGCATACATGTTCCTCAGTGCCGCGGTTGGCACGAGCATCGAGAGTCTGTGGATCATCCATCCCCGATGCGGCGGCAAAGCCCGCCTCGATCTTAGGCCTCATAGTCATCTCCGCATTATGGGAGTCATCTTCCTTCTCTTGACGAGACCGTTGCTGAGGTGATGTGAAGTTCCTACTGTTGGCACGAGATCTTCCGTTGACAGGACTCAAGATAGATCCAGTGCTGCTGCTCAGTGATAGTTGACGCTCACGTCTGGCTGCAACAGACTGAGCGACAGCGGCGATGCCACCCTTCTCGGTATGACCGTGGGCGCGGGCCTCGAGCGAATGGAGATGATCGGCTTCAGCCTTGGTGACGGTGCCTTGCGCAATCTTGGGTTCGATCTTAGCGATTTCCTCCTGGAGCTCGGCTTCGACTTCAGGATGAGGAGCATTGGTATGGCCGACGGCCTTTTGCAGTTCTATAGATCGTCAGTGTTTGTCTTGATGTGGAGCGAAGGATCAAGCGGGATGGCATGTGGAAGTAGGTACGTACTGCTAACGATGCTCTGGGCAACACGAAGAACCTCGGTGGTCGCCTCGTCAGGGCTGCCATCTACAGCGATATGCAGGTCCTTGGCGGCCATCAGCAGGGAACGATGAGAAGCCTGAGCTTGACTGGATCCCTTCTAATCCACACCTTGTTAGCAATAGCTAGGGATTCGACGGCAGAGATAATGCGGACCGCTCTGTCGTCACGTGTAGCGACGTTCTCAGATAGAATACGGGCTTCCTCGGCTGTGATGGTGCTCGGGTCTTTTCGCAGCTTCTTGAGGATGGCTTCCAATTGGTCTTGGAATCGCTGCGAAAGGGTGGTAGCATCGCTGCTCGCGTCAGAGGACACCTTCTCGCTGAGAATGTCGCTCATGGTGACTGATAGAGGTAGGGCTGTAGGTGATGCTTGAGTAGAAGAAGCGGTGGCTTGAAGCTGTGGAGAAGAAGGTGGGTGGTTGTTTGTGTTTGCGTGCTTTATCTGTGACGATGACGTCGCGGGATCGCGTGTGGAAGGAAAGTGCAGGTGCAAACAATGAGATCGGACGACTCTGACAGCGGCTCTTTCCCGATGGGGACGAAGGCATCAATGTGTCCATGATGTGTTGCGGAGCAATTCTCCGCGTCGTAACTGCCTCTTTCGAACATGCATTCGATACACTCTGCGACAACGCGGGTAAACCGTAACATCACGTTAGATACGTAGAGTAAGATTGAAATGGAAGAGGCTAAGCACATAAGGGTAGGAGAAATATAAACTTCAACTCCAGTAATCAATTGAGCGTGAAATCCGACTGAACATATTGTTACATGTTAATAATGATGGAAAAGTCTTGCAAAGACACGCAGGCCTCAAAAACATGTAAAAACATCAATAGGCATCCAAATCGTTCTCCAATTCTGTCAACTCTTCCCGTTTCCGGTCAGCTGTTTCCTCACTGTCGTCCGAGTCGCTTGCTAGATCCCCGTGAAGAGCTTTCACACCATGCTCTTTGACGTACTCATCAAACTCATCATCTTGTCTTGCAAATCCAATCTCTGCCGCCAACTCATCTTCGGCGGAAAGGGGGGCCATCGCCAAACCACCTTGATCGGGGTCGCGTTCAAGACCATGGCCGTAGGGTTCGTCATCGCCGTCTTCTTCTGAATCGTAGTCCTCGTCGCTACCGTCAGGCGAAACTGATTTTTCGTCTTCGCTGAAGTCATGTCCTTCGGTAGGCATCGGTGCTTTTTCGTCTTCGCTAAAGTCATGCCCCTCGGTAGGTACCGGTGCTGGAGCAATTTTGCTGGGTTGCTGCACTTCGTTGCCGCCATTCTCCTTGATATCTTTGGATGTCGCATCTTTCTGCTGCAATGCAACATCGTCATTCGGTTCATCGCGAGCTGAGGCTGGTTCTGTAGCTCCAATACTCTCTAGCTCCGCTGTCGATGTTGTTGGGTCCGTAGTACCGACTTTCTTGGCTTTCTTCACGCCATTAGATGGCTCGCTCGATACGTCGGGCTCTTCGGAAGCTGCGCGCTTCAAGGCTGAAGTTTCAGTCATGGTGGTCAATTAGAATTGTGAGATGATGAGGGGAGTTCAAAGTTCGAAGGGTCGACGTTGGAGGTTAATAGGGGCTGGGATCAACATGATGACGGAAGAGGCCCTTCGCAGCCCTCCATGGATCGGGAGTGATATCCCAGCTGTGGCGCAGATGAGCTAACCTACCCGGTAGACACGACTTATCGAATCGTCAAGTTAGGAGTTGGTACCGTAAATCGAGCTTGGGAATAAAGAGATTGAGTCGAGAGTCCTGGGGGTCAGACGAGATCTCTCGACGTATTCGAAGCTGTGTTCATATCTTTAGTCCATACAAATCAGTGCCCGCCGTGCTGAGGAGCAATACGAGGGCTTGTAAATAACCCATGCTCTACTCAACCGGGGGTGTCGCGCGAGAGCGTTGAAGTCACGGGAAACTTGTTACGACGTGGTGACAATGGAATGCCCGCAGATGACTGCAAGCGACACTTTCCGTTGCTATAGCCGTTGGTAAAAGATGGTGGTTTCCTTACCTCGCACTGCGCGATGACGCGGCCACTGCCGAAAAGCCGAACAGCAGGGATGTCTCCTCACTAGCCCCACCGAAATCCAGCTGTCAAGCCTCACCTACCCACCACCCTCTGCCTGATTCAATGTCCTGCGCCACATATATGTCTACGGAGCCAGAATGGTCAGCGCCCAAGATGTTGCGGCTCGCCAGTCGCACATGGGGACAGACGATCAAGAGCAAGCGCAAGCCGCGCAGATGATCCAGCGCAACTATCGCGGCTATCGGGAGCGCAGGCAGCTTCAAGGCATGGGCCTCGATGCTAGCGCACGGTGGGCAGAGGTGGGAGACGTTCGCACTACATAGAGAGGTGTGGCTAATGGTACCAGGCGATACGCGACGGTTAGCAGTCCACCACCCTCTCTACTGCGCCCAAGCTAAACCTCTCAAGCGAAATGGCGCAATGCAACGAAGCCCAAGCCGCGCTCGGAAGACGCGGCTCTGCGCGACAACCTCACTACCCCCGAAGCACGTGAACGAGCGAACTCCATAGCAGCGCGCGAGAAGTGGAAACGAGTCGGCGAGATTGCGCGACGAGCGGGCGCTGACGATCCCCACGATGCCTCAGAGACGGACGACGAGGATGCGCCCGGGAACCACACGGAACAACGACGGAAGCAGAATGAGTCCAAAGCCGAGCGCGAGAAGACTGCCAAGATGATGGACCTCCAGTACTTCCTGGAGATGGTGGACCAGAAGCATCGCTACGGCAGTAATCTGAGAGCCTACCACGAGCAGTGGAAGAAGGCGGATACCCACGAGAACTTCTTCTACTGGCTCGACCATGGCGAGGGTAGGCACTTTGAGCATCCGACCGTCTCTAGAGAGAGGCTCGACACAGAGCGGGTGCGCTACCTGTCGCGGGAGGAGCGTCAGAACTACCTAGTCACCATCGACGACGAAGGTCGTCTATGTTGGGCGAAGAACGGAGAGCGCCTAAACACGACCACGGATTACAAAGATAGTGTCAACGGTATTGTACCGGTCGACGATGACACTCCTGCCTACGGTCCCAAAGCGAAGCTGCACTCTGGACAAAGCAAGACCCTGCGACGAAGTTCAATGATCTCGGTGAGCTCAAGCTCGTCCATATCCGAGAGCGATGCGGAGGCGGAGGAGGCAGAACACTACGTCAATGAGGACCTCGACAAAGCTAAGGGCGTTTCGAAACTCAAACATGTGTCAGCCGCGACTATTCTGAACCACCTTCTCCGTAGTTCAGTGAAGCCAAACTCATGGATATTCGTAAGATGCGCACACTCCTCCGTCAGCCAGGTGTACTAAGCAAGCACAGGTAGCCGACACATCCTTCCGCCTGTACGTCGGGATCAAGCAATCGGGTGCTTTCCAGCACAGCTCGTTCCTCCACGGTGCGCGCATATCTGCCGCAGGTCTGATCAGAGTCAAGGATGGTCAGCTTCGGCGCCTCTCACCCCTGTCCGGCCACTACCGACCGCCGACGAAGAACTTCCGTGCGTTCGTACATTCCATGAAGGAGAACGGAGTAGACATGTCGCGTGTCTCCATCTCCCGGTCGTATGCTGTCCTCGTCGGCCTTGAAGCTTACGTTAAGACACGCAAGAAGTTCAAGCATGGGGTTGAGCACGTCAAGGAGGCAGAGACAAAGGTCGTGCACCCGGAAGAATACGAGCGGAAGGTGGAAGAGCAAAAGGATAAAAGCGAAAGCGCGCAACGAGAACGGCAGTTACTTGCGGAGGAAGCAGAGAGGAAAGAGGCAGAGAAGAAACAGACTAGTCTTGGACGGCGAATATGGAAGAGGCTCAGTCGAGACCGCGGTGAGAACGGCGACCTGACACCCAAAGAACGGGAAGCCGCTAAGCAGAAGAGGAAGAAGTGGTTGAGCAAGTCGGGGGAAGATGTCGAAGATGGGATTGCGCCTGACGGACGTCGGGAGTCTGCCCCCGCGGTGTGAGCGGCTGGCTGCGATGCGAGCTACGAAGCGGGCTGCTGCTGTTCCTGCATGACCCCATACTCACCTCCATGCCTTCTACCTGTGGCTTGATTTCGCGCGGTCATGATATCCTCTCTTGTCGATTTGCCTAGAACCATCAGTAGACCTGAAGTCGTAGAACGAATAGCATTCCTAAAGATAGCATGCATGGCATTATTCGCGCGTGTCATTGCACGATCATCGCGCGATCAACGTCCGTCTATCGAAAACGTAGAATCCAGGAACCAGAAAGCAGGTAATGGCTTGACTCGGTGGCGGACAATAATTTTCCAAGCGTGCGGACCCCGTTCCGTGCCGCCATCATTCTTACGAACGGCGGCGACTGACATCATACGCGTCGTCACGGACCCAGATTTCCCATGTTTGTTTTGGGGGTTGGGAAATGTGTCTTTCTTTGACAACCTGTTATTTGGGCATGACTCGGCAGCGGGCAGGATAGGGGTACCTGAGATGAAGTGATCGATCGTGCGTCTGCGCAGAATTGCTTGTGCAGTTGTGGCGCGAGGATAATTATGGGTACGACGGACAAGTCTCGATCGAGACGGCCTGTCGTGATCGAAACCACGTTGCGCATACATACTGTAGACAGCTAACAGCTGCAAGTCAGGGTCAATGAATTGCCCGGAGGTAAGTACCACGGGAATATAACGATTGGGTTTGCTGCAGCCTCTTAGCGGTGCGTGGTGTCACTCGCAGTTGGGATGCGGCCAACGTCCCGACCGTTGCGCTGGAGCCCCGCCGTTCATCGCGGCACAGTCCAACTTCACCATGACCACGGCGCAGGCCTCCTCGGACATGAAGCTATTCGGCATCACTCTTCCGAATTCCGTCGTTTCTGATCTCCGCCCGCCGCAGGGTCCCTCATCTCCCATGCCGTCTTGCAGGTCGCGGTGATGGCTGGTGGTGCTCACGATGGTGGTACCGAAGACTGGTAGCATGCAGCGATCGGCCGCCAAAAGGAAGCTACGACCCCGCTAAGCGACGTTTGAGCAGGGGAGCTCCCGACACCATGACGTCAGGCGCCCGACAACATCATACGCGTCGCTGCAACCTGCTTGCACACACGGCACGACTTGCTCTTCCATCCTGCTGCATGCGCCCTAATGATAGGAGGGAAACACTGCCGCCAGGGATTCCGTACCCGATGCTCGACAAGGCCAGCCACAGTGCCGTCGATCGGGCCTGGGCTCTGTGTGCTTTTGCTCCACCAGCTCGTTTCGCACTGCACTCATGCCTGCGAAGGCGTATCGACCGCCCGGTATTGGCCTGCCTGAGATGACACATGTCTCCCCAACCTCACTTCCTGCATGCCATTGGTATCCTTCCTGCAAACTAACCTCGTCCAGTGCAAAGAGTACCGTAGGCAGCCTTTTCGCTAGAGCGTTTCAGCTCCACTTCCGGCTGCAATTCAACTCCAACCCTGGCAGCAGCCCGCTCTCCGCGGTTCATCGACGATGTTAGGCCATCCCATTTCCAGCCACAGGCCGTTCCCACCCCTGTTGCAGCAGCTACCCGCTTGTCTCACCACGCTGAGTGGAGGCCATGCCACCAGGATGCGCTGACGCCCCGCTCGAGGCTGGAGCTTGTGAGTAGTGTGACGCAATACTCCTCCTGTTCGTTGCACACACTATGGCGCCAAAGCAGGTTTACTCTGCCTCTCCACAACTGAGGCGCAAGCTCTTGCTCCTGGAAACCAGCATTCGACGTCATCCGTTCCAGCATGCTCAATTGAGGAGTAGTTATCATAAATGCCTGCTTCTCTGTGATCCTTCCGCACTTTCTGATCCCTACAAAGACGAACCATTCGTCAATTGATATATGACCGACGAACACTTTTCCTCCCACAACTACTCGTACTACTCTTTCCCCCCAACACCTAATAGACATTCCCCCCGGTCTACACGCTCTCAGTCTATATCAAGCAACGTGTCAGGAAGCGGCCATCATCGAGCTACTTCCTACAGCACCTCATCCTACACAGTGAATCACGGACACGACAACTCCTACAACGTCTCGAGCGTTCTATTCAACAACATGCCTTCCCCAGCAGCTGGAAAGGGTGACACCCCCCGCACCCCTACCAAGCTCGGACGAAAGCCACAATCATCTGCCCCCAAGCTGAACAAGCCCAAGTCGGAGGACGCCCCCACCCCCGATGTGCCTGAGCAAGCTGAGGACGTGAAGAAGCAAGGAGAGGAGAAGGCCGAGGACACCAAGAACCAGGCACAAGACACCGCCGAGGACACCAAGCAAAAGGGCGAGGAGACTGCCCAAGATGCCAAGGGCAAGGCGGAAGAGGCTGCTGAAGACACCACCGGCAAGGTTTCACAAGCTGGTGACGAACTAGAGCAGGCCGACCCCAAGCCCATTGACGACGACAACGACGCCGACGAGGAGGCTGAGGAGACTGGCGACGACGCCACACACAAGGCAGGAGACGATGCGGAAGACACCGCAGAGGACACTGCCGACAACACAGAGGACGATGCGACAGAGACCACCGAGCAGGCCGCTAACACCGGCAAGCAAGCCGGTGGAGGCGCACTGAGCGGTGCTCGCGGTCTAGCCGGCCGCGCATCCAACCTCGCTGGCAAGGCCAAGCAGGACCCACAGGGAGCTGCTCAGGATGCTGGTAGCGATGTTCAGGAGGCTGCCCAAGACACAGCAGAAGATGCGCAGGAAACTGCGGAGGACACTGCTGAGGGCGCTCAGGACACTGCCGAGTCGGCCAAGGACACCGCTGAGTCCAAGGTTGGCGACGCAAAGGACACTGCTGAAGACGCAGCGGAAGATGCGCAAGACACCGCAGAGGACGCGACTGAAGATGCCCAAGGCACTGCAGGAGACGCCACTGAGGACGCCCAGAGCAAGGCTCAGGATGCCACCGACGACGCCAAGGACGCCGCCGAAGATGCTACCCCCGACCTGAGCATGCTCAAGGGCCTCGAAGTCGACGAGGAGGGCATGATCAAGAACAAGGATGGCAGGAACGTCGGCCGCCTTGTAGAAGGTGATGCCGAGGACCTCGCCGGTTACCCCATTGGCGACAACGGCGAGATCCTCGACGACGATGGTGATCTCGTTGGCCGCTGCGAACTTACACCTGAGATGGTTGAGGAGCAAGCCAACGAGGCCGAGGAGGCCGGCGACAAGATGCCTAACATCAGTATCTTGAAGGGCCTCACCGCCGACCGATCTGGTCAAATCCTCAACGAGGACGGTGACTTTGTTGGTCACCTTGTCGACGGCGACCCATCCGCTATCCAGGGCAAGGAGTTCAACGAGAACGGCGAGATCCTCGACGATGACGGCAACGTCATTGCCAAGGCTGAGCTTTCCCCCGAAGCCGCCGACCTCCCTGCCTACCAGCAAGACGACGAGGATGAGGATGAGGAAGATGGTGACGCCACCGAGGGTGTCACCGATGCCGTTGACGGAGCCAAGTCTACTGCCGAAGATGTCAAGGACGGCGCTGAGGAGAAGGCTGCTGACGTCGAGGAGGAGCTTCCCGGCGTCGAGGCCCTCGAGGGCATGGAGATCAACTCCCAGGGAGAGATCCTCAACGACGACGGTGACGTTGTTGGCAACGTTGCCGACGGCGATCTCGAGAACATCGACGACGTCAAGGGCCTCACCGTCAACGACAAGGGCGAGGTTGTTGACAAGGACGGAAACGTTCTCGGAACGGTCGAACTTGCTGAGGGTGCTGCCGACAAGCTCAAGGAGTCTGCTTCCGGCGCTCTCGACACCAGAATCTTGGACGGCCTCAAGGTCAACAAGAAGGGCAAGGTTCTTGATTCTGAAGGCGAGGAGATTGGTGAGCTCAAGGAAGGTGAGCTCAGCGACTGCGCTGGCAAGAAGATCAACGACCAGGGCGAGGTCCTCGACAAGGAGGGCAATGTCATCGGCAAGGTCGATGTCGTCCCTGGCGAGGCCGCCTTCACTGCCATCAAGGAGCTCAAGGAGCAGCTCGGTGAGCCTCTCGAGGGCGAGGAGGAGCAGGACGAGGAGGAGGGCGAGCCCGAGATGAAGGAGATCACCCCCGAGATTGATGAGCTTGAGGGCTTCAAGGTCAACAAGAAGGGCCAAGTTCTCGATGAGGAAGGCGAGCCCATTGGTGAGCTCACCGAGGGTGACCCTGCCAAGTGTGCCGGCAAGAAGATCAACGACAAGGGCGAGGTCGTCGACAAGGACGGCAACGTGCTCGGCAAGGTCAAGGCTCTGCCCAAGATGGTTGAGGCCTCCGAGCTGCCGGAAGAACCTGAGGTCAAGGAAGTTGAGGTCACCCCAGACATCAACGAACTTGAGGGCCTGAAGGTCAACAAGAAGGGCCAGGTTCTCGACGAGGAGGGCGAGCCTATCGGTGAGCTTACCGAGGGCGAAGCTTCCGAGTGCGCCGGCAAGAAGATCAACGAGAAGGGTGAGGTCCTTGACAAGGACGGTAACGTCATCGGAAAGGTCAAGGCCCTCCCCAAGATGGTCGAGCAGAAGGTTGGCGAGGCTGAGGACGCCGCCGAAGATGCTCAAGACGCCGCCGAGGACGCTCAGGATGCTGCTGAGGATGCCGAGGACGCTGCCGAAGAAGCTCAAGATGACGGCCGTCCTCCTCTTTCCATCCTTGATGGTCTCACCGTCAACAAGTCTGGCAAGCTCATCGACTCCAACGGCAACGTCGTTGGCGAGCTTACCGAAGGTGACGCGAAGAAGCTTTCCAAGTCTGGCACTTCCTGCGACGCCGAGGGTCAGTTCTGGGACAACAAGGGCAACGTCATTGGCCGCGCCCAGACCATCCCTCAAGAAGAAGGCGAGGAGGAAGCTCCTTTCGCCGGTCTTGACGGCCTCGTCGTTGTCAAGGATGGCTTCGTCGAGGATGACAAGGGCAACCGCGTTGGCCAGGTCACCGAGGGCGACGCTAAGAAGCTCGTTGGCCGTTCCGTGGATGAGGACGGTGATATCCTTGACAAGAAGGGATCAGTTGTCGGCCACGCTGAACGCTACGAAGAGCCCGAGGAGGAGGCTCCTGAAGAGGAGCAGCCTGAGGACTTGTCTATCCTTGCTGGCAAGACTGTCAACAAGCAGGGCAACGTCATCGGAGACGAGGGTGTGCCTATTGCACGCCTCGTCGAGGGCAACCCCAAGGAGCTTGCGGGCCGCAAGATCAACGAAGAGGGTCTCATCTTCAACGACACTGGCAAGCAGATCGGCCGTTGCGAGCTCATCCCCGAGAACGAGCGTGAGAGCAAGCCTGAAGGCATCTTTGCTGGTCTTGAGGGACTCCGCGTCATTCAAGGCGGCATGGTCGCTGATGAGGATGAGAACACTGTTGGCAGGATTGTTGAGGGCAACCCCAAGCGTCTTGTTGGCATGGCTGTGGACGAGGATGGTGACATTCTTGACAAGTACGGCAACGTCAAGGGCCACGCTGAGCCTCTTGAGGAGGAAGAGGAGGAGGAGCCCGCCGACCTTTCCATTCTCGACGGTCTCACCCTGAACAAGCAGGGCTACCTCGTCAACGGTGAAGGAATTCCCGTTGGTAAGCTCGTTGAGGGCAACCTTGGCGAACTTGCTGGACGCAAGTCCGACGGCGATGGTCTCATTCACGGTGACACCGGCAAGGTTGTCGGTCGCTGTGACATCATTCCTCCCAACGAGCGCCCCGAGCGCAAGGAGGGCCCATTCGCTGGATTCGAGGGACTTCGCGTTGTCAAGGACGGATTTGTCGACGACAACGACGGCAACCGTGTTGGTCAGCTCACCGAAGGTGACCCCAAGAGGCTTGTTGGTCACACTGTCGATGAAGACGGTGACATCATCGACAAGTACGGCAATGTCAAGGGCCATGCTGAGCCATGGTCTGAGGAGGAAGCGGAGGAGGTCGACCTCTCCGCCCTTGCCGGCTGCACTGTCAACAAGGCTGGAAACATTGTCGACTCCAGCGGCACCGTTCTCGGACATGTTGTTGAGGGTGACCCAACTACCCTTGCCGGCAAGAAGGTCGATGGCAAGGGCCAGATCTGGGACAACGAAGGCAACGTCATTGGACGTGGTGAGCTTTCCCACGGTCAAAACCCAGGACCCGAGGGTCCCTTCGCTGGCTTCGATGAGGCTACTGTTGCCAAGGACGGTACCGTTCAGACACCATCTGGCGACATCGTCGGTCGCGTCACTGAGGGTGATGTCAAGAAGCTTGTCGGCCACAAGGTCGATGAAGATGGCGACATCAACGACAAGAACGGCAACGTCATCGGTAAGGCCGAGCGCTGGGAGCCTGAGGAGAAGGAGCGCCGGGTCAACCCCATGGCTGGCATGCGTGTCAACAAGGAGGGTGAGGTCCGCGACGAGAACGGCGATGTTGTTGGCCGTCTCACTGCTGGTGACCTTGGTCACTGTGCTGGTCTCGAGATTGATGACAACGGCTATGTTGTCGACAACGACGGCAACAAGGTCGGTGAGGTCACTCTTCTGGAGAACATCCAAGAGGAACCCGATGAGGATGAGACCGACGAGGAGAGGCAGCGTCGCGAGGACTCTGAGCTCGCCAAGAAGATGTCTGCCATCTGCGAAGACACCCTTCAGCGTGTCCAGCCTGTCATGAAGCAGATCACTGAGGTATGTTTCACTCCTAACCCATCACCATCACAAACATATACTAACAACCGCCCAGCACATCGAGCAAGCCGACCGCACACCTCGCGACGAGCTCGACGAAGAGGAGCTTGTCAACAACGTCAAGCCCCTCATCGAGGAAGGCTCCCGCATCCTCAACGACTGCAACGGCTCGCTCCGCGGCCTCGACCCCGACGGCCGCATCGCCGCCCAAGCCAAGGGCCGCCAGCAAACCGGCGAAGCCTCACCCGAGGAGTACAAGCTCGCCGACAACCTCAAGGAGCTCACGACTTCCGTCGTCACCACCATCGACAACGCGAAGAAGAAGATCTCCGACATGCCCCACGCCAAGAAGAAGCTCAACCCTCTTTGGTCCCTGCTCACCGAGCCCCTCTTCCAGATCATCGCTGCTGTTGGTCTGCTGTTGACGGGTGTACTCAACCTCGTTGGCAAGCTGCTCAACGGTCTTGGTCTCGGTGGTCTTGTCAACGGTCTCCTGGGTGGCCTTGGTATCAACAAGCTACTCGGCGGTCTTGGTCTCGGCGGTCTGGGCGACATGCTCGGTGGCGGCGACAAGAAGGACAAGAAGAAGGGTGCTTCTGGTCCTATGAGCATGGTCGGTGGCCTGCTCGGCAAGAAATAGACATCTTGACGATGTCTATGGGGATGAGTTGAGACGAAGTAATGTCTATTCACACTTGGTTCGAGATTGTTTGTCTGTTTTTGCATATGATACCACGACCTCATACCTGGGTCGTCGTTGCTATCGTTCATCGCCACGGAAGTTTGCAGACCTTTCTGCTTCGCTTCCCCCTCCACCATTGGATGTCGACAACACAAGAGATTGGAAGATCGGGGGGTCTGAAGGTCACTACCTTTTGTTGCCGAAGGAAGAGGAGGAGTGGGGATTTCACTGCAGGAGTGTCTGCGCTGCTTTCCACTGACGTTCTGGATGAGTGCAACTTCACCTGGGTATCTGGTCCGATGATGGCATGAATTCCTTGTTTTTTGCTCGTTCAAAAATCAGCGTTCTTGTTTTTGTTGTTTTCCGACACACACACATCATCATGCCGCGACTCTCAAAGGCCACGAGAGGACGCGCGCATCTTTGGCTAGACCAGCCGGGTTTTCCTTTGTTGCACACCTCAAAATCTGCGATTGTTCTTAGCAAGCATTGGCGTTTATGTTGTTGGTGGCCATCAGGGGGATGATTGTTGTATGATAGTTGTTGTTAGTTAGTTTTAATCACTTTACTTTGAAATCGTCTTCGCCTTTGCAGTGTGCCATGTGAAGTGAGCTTCGTGAGTTTTGCTGTTGACTTAAGCATGTTCTTCAATCGCGACGTTGTGCACCTTAGTGTGGCATGTGACATGCGTGTTCAATGGGTCTTTGATTGCGAGGTTGATGACTGAGGTGTGGTTGGGTCTTGGCTAATGACGTCCTAAGCTGATGCGCAGCTTGTGAATTTGTTGCGTCTTTGGTCATGATGTGCTCAGTTTCGTCATGACATGCGGATTTAGTAAGCCTTTGATCGTGGTGTTGGCTTTCTGTGTGCCAGTCGTGTCCACTCGATCTTTGATCGTAGATTTTCTGAGCCTCGGTGAGGCATGTGAAGCTATTCGGCCTTCGTTCATGACGTCCTGGGCTGAAGGCGTAACTCGTGAGTTTGTTGGGACTTTGCCTCATGACGTCCTGAGCCTCGGTATAGTGTGTGGATTTATTAGGTCTTCGATCGTGATGCGCTAGGCTTTGGTGTGGCATCCAAGCCGATTGGGTGTACGATCATAACAGCACCTGGGCATCGGCTCTGCGGCATGTCTTTCACCATGTGTCGAGTTGACAATTAATCTGTGTGTTTGGTGGGACCGAGAGCAGCTATACTATAACTGTGAAACCGGTGAAACCGGTGATACCACGGCTGCCTACTTCGAGGTGGTAGAAATCCACGCGGACGCTCATCTCCTTTGCCTCCTTCATGAGCTTCGATTTGCGCATGCGAAATTCAACAGACTTTGGATCGCATGACTCGCATTCGCGTTGTTTTCGTCCGGAGTGGTTCTGGACTTGTGGCTAGCAGACCCTGAGCCAGCGCTCAAGCTCCCTCCTTCTCCTCGGGGTTGCAGCATTGGCCATGCACCCGGCCGAGCTGGGGGACGGCGTGGATGGGAATCCAATTGGGCAGACCTGGGCTAAATACGGCGAACTTTAAATCGTGCCGTTCCCCGAGTGCACTCCTTTTTGCGGGTGCCTGGTGCTGTCTCGAGCTTCGATGCGCCTTGACTTATTGTCAGCGCTTCAACAACAAGAGTCAAGTTTAGGAGAATTGGAAGAACGTTGTGGCACGCCTTGCAGCCCTGGAGGCTTTGCTGATCTTGATGCAGATCTCGACGCCAGCACCGAGGTATGAAGCTTGATTTGTCTGCATTAGAGTGTCAAAATTACAGGACAGCTGCCATCTAACGAGCTTGGGCCGCCATCCCTCACGTCTCCCAATATGCAAGACGGCAACTCTCGAGCCAGAGTTTCGTACGCCTTGCAAACCTGTTCATCGCAATAACAAGGAACCTTCCATGCGCAAGTTCATCGAGGTCCACGGAAATAGCGACTGTGTAGAGTCCCGAATCTCTGTACTGCCAAGCTGCGTTTCACTCTCGGCGAGGCTGAGCCGTTCTTCTGCAGTACCTCATCGTCCCCACAACTTGACACCATCCGGGTTGGCGGGTGCGTAGCGAGCTGCTGGTGCATCGATATTGCGATTTCAGTACTTCCAACGACGCCGCTGAACCTAGGACATTTCTGCGATCCTGGACTCCGACGGGTGCGGGAAGATCCCCCAGATGCCCGGTCATCGTTATCGGAGTTCTCTCCACCAGACGAGCGCGGGCCTTTCAGTGAACGCGGAACGAAGGAACGAAAGCAGGATCTACATGAACCTCCAACTCTGCAACATCGCGTAAGTAGGATCAGTCCATAAAGAAGAGAAATGTCCGACACTACGATTAGCACGCGGGACGGTCCACAGGTTCATCTATGGCGACGAGAAACACTGGCATGCGATTCGCGCGGCCACCAGCACCGCCGGGGGAGCATGTAGCGCATTTGTAAAAGTAGACAACGTGTTAAGGGTGAATTTCGCGCTTCGAATGCGACGCCCAAGGCTAGAGGACCTGGTGCATCTCTGCACTGCGGTACGTCTCCTGGATGCGGGTGTGGCGTGGTGTTTATTGCTCCTTCCCAGATGAGAGGATGGCACAAAGGCAGTTGACGTGCTGGGTACGGTACCAAGCCAATGGTGACTGGTCAGTCTTCACCTCGGCAAGAGTAGCGAGCTTGCGCAAACCTAAACCCCAGCTCATGCTGTCATCGACCGCGCACTATCGGTCCTAACCTCGCGATCGTCCACTCGCAGGCCGAGCGCAAGGCTTACAATTCTTTGCCATCGTAAATCACCATTCAGAGGACAGCATTCCGGAAATGCTAACGGGCACGCAAGGCCGCGATGCATGGCACCTATGCACACGATCGGTCATGGCTTCTGGAAGCTTGGTACACCACCTGCAGACGCTTGCGGTAGCCAGGCACTTGTATATTCTAGAGCTTTTCGGAGCTGAAAACGCCTACAATCGACTCGTCCTGGGGTCGCAGGCCAAACTCGCGGGAGGCGGGACTCAGACCATGCACCAGCCATAAACCTTGAACCACAGCTGCTACAGGCACCAACCTCTAGCTCAGAGCAGCCCTTTGAATACCTGGCTAAAGAGATCAACCGTAGTCACGCGCCCGTGTGTCGATTAGCAGCAATGCTTGGGCTGCAGGAATCGGCCTAGGGTTTGGAGCGTTCCTGGCGCGTGGTACGTCTCCTATGTACTATAGCTTTATGTGCTATAGTTACCTCAAGCCAAGTACGTTCGCCGGCCTCATCGTGAAACCCAGACATATAGTCGTGCCGTCCCGCTGGTCAGCCTTGCATCCCAGCAACCGCTCAGCATGCCTTTCAATCTCACCATTGCTATCCCGACGCTTGTGGGCAGTCTGCTGTCTTTCGTTGCCACAGGGTGCGTTCTCATATCGTACGTTGTGTACGCTGATTCGCAACGGTCTTTCCGTCATGCACTTGTATTGAACCTTGCTTTGGCTGGTAAGAGCTCTTGACGATCAGATGACATCTCTAGACTGACCACGCATACCAGAATTCATCAATTCGCTGAACAATTCGATATCTGGGATCTATGCAATTGCCAATGAGGGTTCCATCGCACCGGGTGCGGCATGTAACCTCAATGGCTGGGTAGGTCAGTGGTCTGTTCAGGCCGCTGACTTCTCTATCCTGGCCATCGCCATAATAACGCTTACTACGATTACCCGTAAAACGTACATGCCCAATGCCTCGCTCATGAGCAAGATGCTTATTTGCGGCTCCGTCTGGGTCATTCCCACCATCACAGGTAAGCCCATAAATGCACATCCATCAACGCAAGGCTGACCTGAATGAACAGCGAGTACAGCTGCAGGATTGAACGAGTTGAGCCCCGTCAGCGGAAACTGGTGCTGGATATCGGGCACGCGAACTGACCTGCGCTATGCCCTGGGCCATGGCTGGAGGTTCAGCATCATCTTCGGAACGATTGGAATCTACATCTACATCTGGATCTACATGCGTCGGCACTTTTCGCAACTGCACTCCATGAGCCAAGGAGGGTCATACAATCAAGCCAGCGCTGCCAAGCGCCGCGAATTTCGCCGAGACGATGCCCACGAGCTGAGGAGCGAATCGCAGACGGAGCTGCACGAGATCAACGTGGAGTACGCCTACGAAGTAAAACACTCCGATGGCATGAGCGACACCAACCTCGGAAAAGAGGACATTATCTTCACAGCCAGCGACCTAGAGTCAAACAGCCGCAAAAGCGCCACCACACTGTCCCCTCCCATGTCACCCAAAAGCCCTTACTTCCAATCCGCATCAGGTATGTCCTTCCCCATGCAGATGCGCACGAGCATCTCGGCTATCTACAACGTGCCAATGCTAATGGTTACCAGCCTTCCCCTCAGAAATGACTGCGCCTTCAGATAAGAAGCGTAGCATCGGCATGATCAGCAACCATCCCGCGCCAATGTCCGGGGCTTACGAGTCGGGCGCACCCCACGAATCGGGAAGTAATCAGCAGGGCGCCACCAGCACAAAGAAGGTCGAGCGAGAAATCAAGAGGATGTTACTCCTCAACGCATACCCCATTCTGTATATCATCCTCTGGTTACCTGGTATTCTCAACCGCTTGGTGGAAGCTGCGGGCCATCCCAGCTATGCGTTGAGTATTCTGCAATGCTCAACGCAGTACATTGGGTTCGCAAACGCCATCACCTATGGCTTCAACGAGCATCTAAAGACGACGCTGAGACGCGACTTCGTCAAGTGGTGGCGGGCGCGGCGGAGTTGAGGTGGTTTCTACACGTTTCTTCTTTATTGGTTGGTTACGACTTTACAAAGATTTAATATTCATGCTATATACCTCACTAGCACATGTGATGAGTGTTCCACGTTTCATATATACGCGCATGTGAATATGGACTGACCGAGGTATCTCGACCAGGCAAGGCGGTTCTGATGCGCTGACTCTTCGTCGTCATTTCGAGTCAGCTGCGGATTTATGTCACATCATGATTATGTGTTTGCGCGACTGTCACCAGGGCTGGCCAAATTTCGTGTTGCCTTCCACGAAGATTATCTTAGCGCGGAAGTATATTGCAATAGGAACTGTCTAGTCGTCAAAATTCAACAGCATGTGTACGACTCGCACTTCAGCCACCGCTTGCTAAGCTCAGCATTCGGCATCCGTATAGAGGGACACATTGTTGCCCATCCTTCAGGCGATAATAACAATACCCGCTTTCTCGCACAGTTATATCCGCTCTCCAGGACGTTATCACTCTCTCCAGCTCTCGCATCTCCTCTTCTTGCTGCCCTGCAGTGACGTATCGTGCTCGGCAATTCCTCTGAATAAGCACCGTTTGCAACCCCTTCAGCATGGTTGCCCAGGCCGAGCCATTGTACCTTGCCTTCCACAGCGTGTAAGAAGCCCTAATGCTTCCCATAATTTCGAACCGGATTGTCTTGATAGCGTTGCGCTGAGAAGACGATAGTGGCCTTGCGAAATCTGACAGCTTAAACGGATTCGAGGCGGAAAAGGTGTTGAGTGAGAACGGAAGCGTCGAGGTTTCATTGTAAATCTGACGGCAGACGAAATGCAGACGGGGGACTTTGCCGACTGCGTAACCGTGAGGAGAGATTTCGTAAATCTCGCCGCCCAGAACGTATCTAGCAAGGGACGTTAGTACAACTCTGTGGAAGCATGCGCCGGAACCTTCATACTCATATATCTGATTCCGTAGTTCTGCTGGAAGTCGCATGAGAGGAGACTCTATAGAGTTGCGTTTAGATCTGATTTCGTTAGCTCTGCAGATTAAACCATTATAACACTAGCAAATCGGAAGATCCAATATTGATGTAGGCTCCAGAGTGTTTAGTGTTTTCCTTGCATGAGGTGCAACGGCTACTCACGTCTCGTTTACTTCGAACGTTGAAATCGCCCTGTCCGGCCAAACCTTTCTCGTCGGCTTCGGGACCTGAGTCATGTTGTCGACGACCCTTGGCTTTAGCCTCGCCATCTTTGTCGGAGCAAGTCGGTCGATCGATAAGAAATGAGAAGAAAGACAGAGGGTACAAGGTGACGAAGAGACATCCAGGGTCCATTGCGCTAGCCTCATGCAGACCCGCTCACTCACCGACTAGGCAGAGACACTCTCTCACCTGGGTACAGTACTAGCGTATCAGCCGTCACTACGAGATAGAGAAGAACCCCTAACAACACTTCTGCTTGTTACTCCCAACCACTTTATAATAACACCCTAGCCCGCCTCCCACGACGATGGCGCATATCTATCAAAGCTCTACAAAGCGTCACACCTCTCGTGTAAATACATCAACCATGGCGAGCATCTGCCCAACCACATTTCGGCTATCCAAGCAAGGCGAGATTCGAAGATTCCGGAAGATATATACGAAGCTCATGATGGAACCGAAGCTGGAGCGCATGCGTGAAGTCGACCAAATCAAGATAGCAGAAGCCATCTACCGAGGCAAGCTACGTCTCTACGACAACGGTATGCTGGATGCTACACCACGTACATCCGATGTTATAGCCACGTAAGCTCTATTGCATTGGGAGTCTCGCTACTTACTGATGTCTTCAAGTACCCACCGAAACAGCGTTACCTCACCCCTACTCCTTCTTCCTGCCGAAGTGCGTAACAAGATCTTCTCCTACGTCAACAGTGGTCTACATATCTATATGAGATCTGGACCCGGCTTCGGGCCTGTCATTTACATCAAAAACGGCAGTCACGCGAATGCAACTTTTGAGTATCGACCATTCCTTACTCCCCAGGGAATCTGCCGTCAAATCTATAGTGAAACAGCGCTACTTCCTTTCACCACGAACGAGTACTGGTACTTCACCAAGAACTCGCTGGAAATATGCAAATCCGTTTTTTGGGGTCAGCAATTGCAATGCATCCGCTATGTCTCCTTCGCTATTACGATTATAATGGGGAAATTTGACCCAGTAATCGGGAACTTCGATGCGGGAAGGCTGGACGGCTTGAAAGCCTTCCCTGATCTGCAAGAGGTCACTATCTACTTAAACATGGAGCATCCAGAGGCTGAGCGTCGGTTCGAAGGCGTGAAGACGTTTCTGAAGGGCTATCTGAAGGAAGTGGTATCTGCGGGTGTGAAGATTGTCTATGAGCACCGCTACCGGGAGGTTGACTTTGTCGTCTGGCCGACAAGCCTTGGTCGTCGAGTTCGGAAACCAGGATCTCCAACGTTGATGATTTGAGGATCGGCTTATACCTTTGTCCTTAGAGTATGGTGGATTAGGAAATGAGGGTATTCTGTCAATTTTCCATGATCATACAAAGTGGCACATACCTGTACACTACGGAGACCACGTAGTCGCTTTTGACTATAGTTCCAAGGTTCTGCTATACGAGCTTGAAGTATCCGTCAAAGTAAACCTTGCGGCTATTACACACTAAGTGAAGTCGAATATTCTAAAGTACTAACGCCACGTCCAGCACGTCGTGAGCCGCAGAATTGCTAAACAATCAAGTTGCACAGTATGTCTCTGTAATCCATTGGTAGTCTTCGAAATATGTGAGGTGTTACATCTTGGCTATCGGTTAAGACTGCCTGATTATAGACCGATACGTATATCGACAACGCTCGTGTACTGGTACCAACTAACTGCAAGCTCGCAACACTCAAAATCTAAGCCTGATCTAATAACTTTAAACTGATTGGAAAGATCACACATCACAGCCTGAGTCAAGTTGATTATACGTGCATTGCAATTGTCGGATAGTAAGGTTTCATTGCCGTCAAAATCCTCCATGAAAAGCTCCTCTTGCGTATATAATCATCGTATACATTCCCCGTCTCCCTCGATAATTTATCCACTGGTTCATCCCGACTTGTGTAGATGCGTACTGAAGTAAGAGGGATTATGTCGCCCTTTATTCCTTGTAAGGACTGTTGCTGCCTACATCGCAGGAAACACATTAGCAATGAGCTTCCCAACATGACACAAACCAGAATAGATATTTAACTTACATCCTCTCACCGTGTATAGCTTTCCATACCAGTTGTACGACCCAGAGTGGTTACCAAGGCCTGCGCCCTCGGGACGGCACTGGTTCAGAATGTTCTCGAACGCGTCCCAGCACCTCTGCTGATCAAAGCCTCCAGGCCATGAGAGTCTGCCTCCACCCGGGGCATGGTAATAGCCATCGTTCTTGTACAGTCCGTCACCGCAGACGTGTTGACGAGCAGCGTAGAGCTGGTTGCGACTCGAGGCGGGGACGGCGCCGCAAAGTCCGTAGCCTCCGCATTCGGCGGCAGAGACGACAGCTCCTGAGAGCATGATGCCGACGGCGATGATGGAGTTGAAGTGCATCTTTGTGGTTGTTTGGAGATCGAGGGGAGGAAGTGAAGGTTCTTGGATAAAGGTTGCTTGTTGTGATGATGAGAAGGTACAGTGTGGATTGAAGCCTACTTATACTTCGACCACGTTCACGACTATTCATATAGATACACCACTCCGGACTTACTGGAATGCGAGATCGACTGCATAGCATACCCCATGTTCCCAAAAGGTATACATTGCGAAACCTACAGACCTCAAACTTGCTCAATCAGGCGAACGCACGAGACATCACCGCGCCGTTCCTCGTAGCTCACATGCAGACATCTACAAAACTAGCCCGCTACAGAAGGTGTATATCAAGATTAAAGTAATTATTCTCGTACAGCTAGATATTGAGTTCAGCCACACTAAGCTAGAGTACGCTTGACCATCCTATTGGTGGGCAGCGATCCGGACTGCCTTCCGTAGCCGCTGCCATATGCGGCCCGCACCTTCTACTACGCAAAGCTTGGCCGGTTGCGGTGATGATTTCCAAGAGTTGTGCCATAGAACAGGTACGGGGTCATCCGATCGTACCCACCTACCTGGGTACGGCAACGTGCATCATTCCAAGTGCCAAAGAGGCAGGTGTAAGTTGAACGGAAGAGGCACCGAGCTACGTATTCGACATCACATGCAACCGCGTCGCAGAAGCCCGCATGTTCGCCAAAGATTGCTCAAACGGTCTTGACTATCGTACACTAGACTGCGGGCTCGGCTATCGGCGTCGTAGCAAGTAGACCGCAACATCACTGCTAGCTGACTAGACCGCATGGATACGAGAACAGCAGACCCTTTGACCCCGGATGCATTAGAAGCCGCGCTGGCGCGTCCCACTTCGTAGCTGTCAGAGTCTAGCGATCTTAGTAAAGTGCGGGGATAGAGAAACTGTTGAACCCGTCGAAAATGGCCCTGGAGGAGGGGATCTTCGCGGGGAGAGCACCTGGGACATGAAGGATGTGTTTGAGCACTACCCATATATGAGGCGATAAGAAAAGAGAAAAGGAATGGTTCATTGTCTACATGACGTCTTACCCTCATCAATCCTGGTGAACGTACTCCACCGCGGCGACTACGTCCACATACCTTATCATGCCTTGAAGACGATCGTCACTCCCTCTGCGCACAGCACTTTCTCAGGCCTCTTAACCAGTTTATCCTTCATCAGCTGAAACCTCTCATCAGTGATGTCTCTCCAACTCCCCGTGTAGCCCGCATAGACATTGAATACAATCCTCCTTAAGCCCGCCAAAGGCGCCAAAGCCTCCACTCGCAGGATATCAGTGTCGGTAATGTCTCTTCCGAGATGCATTGAAACGGTACGAATGGCGTTGAACTGTGCAGGCATCAACTTCCGCCACCAAACATTTACATCGCTGGGCATCGGCGAGTGTGAAGGCTTGTACCAGAAATTGTTGATGGAGAAGGGAATGAAGCGAGCTTCCGCATATGTCGAACGACAGACGCACAGAACAGCTAGAGGGTGTTTGATATATTTGTCTGAGTCATGGGCCATAGCGAGCGGCCTTTCGAGTTGAGTGCTGAAGATAAGGTAGCTTCCGAGGACATATTCCCAGATGTAATCGTGCAACTCTCGAGGTAGGAGGAGCAAGGGTGAGACCCGCATGTTTCTCTCGGTGCTGAATTGCTTAGTGTTTGATCCTGAGCCGAGAGGGCTGTATTGTGCTGGAACCAATATCGGCTGTACTTACATCGCCGCGTATCTGCCGAATGGTGTCACGTCTACCATATCGTCATGGAGGCGAAGAACCGGTGGCAGATAGCCGTGTCTCTTATTCCAAATCATCCTATCGGCAGCGTGGGTCTCGGGTTAGGCTTGACTGTTTTCGGGTTTCCGTTTCGTATAGTTTTGACGGGCTTAATGGCTAGCACCGGTAGGGGCCTTTCAATTGTCACCGCGAAACTTTGAAGAACGTCGATGTCATCGAGGGCGCTGATGTATGAGAAGTTGAAATGAGAAGATGTAGATGCGGAATGAAAAGACTTTGAGTCGGTAGCGCCTTCGTGTATTTAGCGAACCCATGCTCTGGTATCATGCCTCTGTTCCACGGTACTACAATGACCTAACGCTAATAGGCTGCGCAAAACTTCTGAAGCTCACACCAAAATCGCACCAATAGTTAATCCCAATGAAGAAGTATGGTCAAACTGAGAAATCCGTCGTGTGTTCCATGACGTGTGCTTGAAGGGTAATACCGAAACGCGGAAGAGCAAACAAAATACACCAAACCTTCAGCATTGAATCTGAACTCAATGTCGTGTTTTGCTCTCAAACAATCGCAGCTATCTCGCTGAAGTCTGTTCGCTTTTACTCGCCCAGGTATATGCATAAGCTCTCTGTGAAAACGAGAATACGATAAGTGGTATCGCCCCTCGGTTATGTACTGGAGGTAATCAGCAAGTGACATAACACATGCTTTACGGTACGAAGTACCTCCCGAACTATTTATTCCAATCACACCGGTCTCACTGTGATGTTGAGATCGGAATTACCCCATATGCCCATCAGCTTGTTTTCGATAGCTTTGCGCAGTGCAGGATCAGCCCAGCACTGGCCACCACACTCATCGTCGCTCGGGCACCAGACTTCAAGAGACTTCAGATTTGGAAGGGAGCATATGGGAGCATCGAGCTGGTCGCAGAAGATCGTAAACCGCTGCACCGCAGCTATCTGTCCGGGTAGCTGTTCCTTGAGCCAAAGTTCAATTAACCCGACATCGTCGAACATGAAAGAGTTGAGGCTATAGGGTAGCAAACAAGCTTCAGCATGTATTTGTCTGCAAACTCGAAGTAAATCCAATTTGGGGACTAGGTCGGTTGGCAGACTCCAAAGCCATACAGTGTCAGCGTATACAACTTCGGACCAGATTTTGTTCCGTATCTCTGGGGGCAGGCGCAGCAACCCGGACTCGTTTGCATTCCGCTGAGCTCTTATGGTACTATTAGCTAGACCTAGACATCGTAAACATGCACTTACATCGCAAGGTAGTAGCTGTTAGGAGTAACACTGAGCATTCCGCTCTTTGACTTCTGGGTATTCATGTGTTGCCTCGCTGCCTGCGACTTGGCGCCACGCTCGGGCTGGCGCCTTTTCGCGCTGCTTGGTGTTGACATGACGTTGTTTGGCGGGGAGAGTCGCCTCTGAGAATAGAAGTCGCGCCCAAGAGTATGAGCTCTGGCCTCGTAGTGCACACGAAAATAGTGAGCCGCGAATTGAAGAGCTTTGATAAGGTGTGTAGAGCCCAGGCGATGGGTCGTAGACAGCTGTGGTGAGTGAGAGCACGGGCACTCCCAATGAGGTGAGAGCAAACCGCGTGTGCCAAGACAGCGCAGTCTATCGATATGGAAGGGGCGTGAAGCTGCACTGACTGGTGATTAGTCCACCTCAAATCATCCGCGCGCTCGGATGGCGTCAAGGTAATATAACCATCACTCACCCATTCCAACATCTAGTCTTCATTATCCATTGCACAAACTATCCTAGTGCATATGCGTATATCCCATCCATTGACCAAAACGCCTAACCTCCCCTGGGGTATATTCCATATGCGTATTTACCAATGGACCCAAAAACGGTAACAGTAAGCAAAAACAACAGACACACCGATGCCAAAGCACATGCTAGTAATACCGCTTTCATGCAAATTCCGACTCCCTAACGCCATCATGGTATGCATGCCCACCGCCCATAACCGTAGCGTCGGAGAACGACGACTCAGTCCATGACTCCAAACTGCTGAAATCGTAACGCCATCTCTTTCATACGCCATATGGTTTCACGCTCGGCCCGACGGGCACAGCGAGCGTGGCTTCGCCTGGTATCTTCTTGTTTCCGAATTTGCTTGCCAGCTCTTCGATCTTGGGAATTAGCTCGCCGATCCTAAAGGGCTTGCTGACGACGTCGTCCATGCCGGCCGCGAGCAAGGTTGCGATTTGTTCGCTGCGTGCGTTGGCCGTGACGGCGATGATGGGGACGTGTCGCTTGAGTTTGCCTTGCTGTTCGAGAGAGCGGATTTGAGAGGTGCATTGTAGACCGTCCATGACTGGCATTTCTTTGTCCATGAGCACCACCGATATGTCTTCTAGCGGGGATTGCTGGGGCGACGCCCAGAAAGTGGACGCTTTGAGCGCTTCGAGTGCTTCGCCGCCGTGGTTCGCGACGGTCGTTTGGATGCCGTGATTGTGGAGCTGCCGCTGAAGTACTTTTTGGTTTACTGTGTCCTGTTAGTAGGAGTATATCGGCAGGGGAAATGTCAATGACGTACCAAGATTATCCTCTACGATCAACACTTTGAGTTCTCTCTTCTTTGGCTTCGGCTTTGACGCATCGCCTTCTTTGGCAGGTATCGTCGCAAAGTCTTTTATCTTAGTCGCAATCTTGGACGGCACAGGCAATTCCCTCTTGCCCTTGTCCTTCGCATTTGAAACTTTCCTGGACATGGATGGGGTTGGAATAACTTCGAGAGCCTCTTGTGGCTCGCTGCTTCTTCGACACTTGACGTAGAAAGCAAAGGTACTGCCTTTGCCTGCTTCAGAAGAAACGCCAATCTCTCCACCCTGGAGTTCGGTCAATTCGCGTGAGATGAACAGACCGAGACCTGAGCCGCCGTATTGGACATGCGTTCGAGGGCTTGCTTGGGAAAATCGTTGGAAGAGGAGCTTCTTTTCTTCCGGCGTAAGACCTCGGCCTGTGTCTCGCACTGCAAACTCCAGATAGATCTCTTCACCATCGCCCCAGTCCGGACCGCAAGTTTGGTCGGTCCTCTTCGCTCGCATGGGGAAGTAGCTAACGGTGGGATGATCGCTGGCTGACGGTCGCTCTCTCGATGCTGATAATACGACTTTGATGGTCCGGGTCTCCTCGGTGGTAGTGAACTTGATCGCGTTGGTGGTGAGATTGATGAGAACTTGGAGCACCCGAGACGGGTCAATCTTCACCCAGTCGACACCTAATTTGGTGAACGAATCGGTCAGGACAAACTCCATCTGGATACCAGCCGTCTGAACTTCGCCTTCGAACATTTTCAGGGCGCGCTGTACGACTTGTAGTGGTTGAGCGTCGACCGGTGTTACCTGACGCACTTGTTAGCAAAGATGTCGCGGATTTCACATCGTATCCGTACCATTAGCATTGCGCTGTCTAGCTTTGACAAAGTCAAGACATCGTCGACAATGCGCTTCTGATGCTGCGCACACAAAGCAATCGTTTGCGCCGCATCTATAGAATCGGCCAAAACAGTCTCGTCAATGACGTTGGAGCCTGACGCTCTGAAATCTCCCAGGATGGTGCTGATCTCGTCGGCACATTGCAGGATAGCAGAGAGGGGATCTAGATTGTAGTCAGTATAAGAAACATTTTCGTACGCAGCAGTATCATACTTCTCATTTCGTGCGACGTAATGTCGATGAAGTTCTCCTGCTGTCGTTTGAGCTCAACGGCTTCCTCCATTTTCCTCTTTTGGAAACCCTCGGCCCACTTCTGTGGAGAGATGTTCGTAATGCTTCCGAAAACACTCTTCAGCTGCCCATCCTCATCTTTCTCGGGGTACGCCTGAAACAAGACCCACGTCTCGCTCTTGTTCCGGTTGCGGTCCTCCCAGGGCGCTTTGAATCGGAACTCTATGTTGATAGGAGTGGTGTTGTTTACGAGTTCCTTCCAGTGCGCAAGAATGAGGTCTTGATCCTCGTCTTTGACATAGTCAATCCATCTGTCGGTCATCTCCGGCTCTCTTGGCACTCGCGCAATTTCATACCACGTGTCGTTGCAGTAGGTTATGCGCCCAACGTGGTCAGCAATGAAGAGACCCGCAGGAGACAATTCAGCCATCCGCGTAAATCTCGTCTCGCTTTCCCTGGCTTCTTGTGTACGTGCAGCGAGCTGTGTAGAGAGGTTGTAACGGTCTTCCGCTGCGAGCCGGGCTGCCCTCTGCCCCCTTCGGATTTCTTCCTCGAACAAAACGACGGAAGCGAGAGAGGTCGCGAGCTGGCGACTCAATAGCTGGATGAAGAGGTTGTAATCGTCATCGTAAGGCCTTCGCGGATTTATGCCCATGACTAAGAAGCCAAGTATGTTTTCACCAGTCGTAGGATGGATCGGGCAGATGACCACGTCGCGGCAGGCATCTCCAAAACCTCGCCATTCGAGTCCGTCCATCATGGAATGTGGCAGGTCAGCTGATCCGATGCTAACAACCACGGGCTTGTCGGTCTTCATTACTTCGCGGAAAACCGGCCCGAATCCTTCTTGCCCTTCTTTCAAATCAATGTGGTCAGGGGCAGCTTGATGGCCGGCTGGCACACCAAGCGAGCCCTCGAGAAAACACTGTTTCGAGCCAAGCAAGCTGCTAGATTGCAAGGAAGACGAGTCACTATCATTCTCATCGTTTACGCTGTAGAGCATTACTACCGGGGTATCGAACTCGTTCTCGGTGAGTGCTATTAGCACTTGATCCCAGAAACCCTTTACTTCCCGAGCGGTGGCAGTCCGTTCGCCGACTTCGCGGAGAGTGAGCATTCGCCTTTCCGCAATCTTCCGCCGTGTCTTTTCGAAAGCTGGGTTGTAAAGACCCATGACCGTGCCGTCTTCGCCGACCATTGGGATGATGGACCACGAGAAGTACGTTTCCTCAAGGAAGCCGCTGCGTTTCATAAACAAGCAGTCGTCGTCCTTCATAGTCGCTTGCCCTGTGAGACGAGCGTTTGCGAATACTCCCTTGACCTCATCCCAGATTTCTGCCCAAGCTACTTTGTAACTCTGGCCCATGAGCGCAGGATGCTTCTGCCCTGCAAGCCCTGATCGAGACGTTAATTGATGTCTGAATGTCAGTACGCGAGTACTTACCAATATAGGCTTCGTTGTAGATAGCCACAAGCTCTTCTCCCCAGTACATAGCTGCAGGATGGGGACTCGCCCTGATCGCCATTAGAATCGAAGTTCAAGTGTTCCGCGCCATAGTAGTCAACTCACATGATGAGATTACACATTGCGCGAAGGTCATTGGACCAGTATTCGATGGGACCCAAGGGTGTAGATGCCCAATCGATTGAGCGGGCAAATTGGATGTGTCGAGGAAGAGAGGGCGATATGGCTAGTCTGGTCCAGTCGAAGAAACCCATGTCGTGGTGCTCATTTCGGTGGGTGTTAGTTTCTCTATGAAACGGGTCAACGTCGCCTGCAGTGTGAGCTCGCAATACGCACTCGTTCCCAAAGGAAGAGGAATCTTCCGCTGCGGATAGGTCGATCTGAGATAGCCTAGGAATCATGCTATTGCCTCTGTCGGCGAACTTCTTGTAGTTTGGTTCAGGCTGGGGCGCGGAGATGGGAGGCGTCGGTTCACCCTGGGGGACCGTGGGGATCGTAGGGATGGTGCTCCCGAAATAATCTTGCGGTTCGCCTTGATGCGCTGAGGATACGGAGGCATCCCCATTGGCTCCCGACTCAAGGCCTGCGGACGAGGTTGAAGGTATAGCGAAATCGTTGGGTCCGTCTACAGCGGGCAAAACTATGGCAGGGGCGGACACGGTACCAGAAACGACGCGCAACCGTTTCCGCAAGGTGTAGCAAGTCCATACAATGCCACCGTGTTCTACCGGGGAAGGATTCGCCCCGGAACCATCTCCCTGGACTGCAGTGCTCAACAGCCATCCTCGAAATTGTTGTGTTGCGTGCGCCGTGTCATGGTCGGAGGGAGTGCCCGCAGGCTTGCCAGCTACCAGCTCCCAGGTGGAGGAGTCTAGTCGGAGGGCACTGTTGGAGAAGAGTATCTGCAAGCTGGACGATTCGGGAACGTAGTTTGCAAAGTCGCCCGTGTCGACGATGAAGGTTGGCCGCTCATCCTGCTCGAGCAGCTCGACTATGCCGATGGATCCCAGTACGCGCAACGGATCATGCTTGTCGCGCGAATCTGGCGATGCTGCGGGGGGCAGGCTTGAGCGTTCTGAAGTGCGCCCGCTGGCAGCGCCCGAGGGGCCTGGGGGACTGAGGCCGCTGAAGGTGCCCCGTGCGAGTGTGACGGTCTTGATGCCACTGTCCTCGCGTGTCTTGCTCAGCATCCTGTAAGCCTCGGAGGTGGAGAAGCGTGCGGGCAGCTGCGGTCGGATATTGCGCGACGAGGAGAAGAACAGCGGCGAAGGTGGCTGGCCGTCGAGACGGAACTGGGCGGTCTTGGAGAAGCCGAAGTGGTCGAGCGAGTGTCGCGAGCGTGGGTGCGCTTTTCGGCGCTTGTGCAGGGGCTCGCTGGCGGGTGCTCGTAGGTGCGGCGATGTAGGCGCGAGGGCGTCGTCGGTGGAGGGAGGAGCAGGGCGCTTTATGCCAATGACCTGGCGAGCGCCGTGCGCAGAAGCCGGCGGCGGAGTGCAATGGCGACGGTCAAGCGGCGAGTTTGGCGTCCATGGAGGCTGCAGTATAGCCAAATTGGATGTTTCGTCGAGGGCGCTGGGCGGGTCCGGGGTCGTGGGTGACGTAATTGGAGGCTCGTGATACAGGGCAAACTTCAGCCTGCGCTGCTCGGGCGTGGTGTCGTGATCGTGAGGCGTCGCCGTGTCAATACCTGTGAAGATGGACCGCGGCTCCCTCATAGAAATGCTGGGATGCGAGGCGACAGGCAGGGCGAAAGCCGTTGATGGCGGCCGCACGTCACGCTGCAACGTCAAAGGTCGGTGTGGTGGAGCGTCGTCTCGAGATCTAGCATGCAGTCTCACCGCGTAGGGGCCGAGTCGATGACACCGGGGAACGACGGACGCTCAAGGGCGGCTTCTGCGATGGCGAGGCTGGGCGGGTCGGTGTGCAGCTGCGCGGCGACGGTAGCGATGACGGTGGGATGCGGTGGGTGTCGTGTCCTCAGGGCATCATCGTGATGGCGACAGTCGCTCTGCACATTTGTTTTCAGCCGTCGCTCTGGTGCAGCCAGCGTACAGGACCTCGGGAGCGTCCAGAGCTGTAGATCTCGCTTGCGCGCGTGCTTGGCCCTCCCTGCAACACCCTGGCCAGTCCATCGCCATCGAGATCGCTCTCACCATCCTCTCGTGCCTAGCTTCACATTCGACACGCCCTGGACAGCTATGACGCCGTGCATGGCATTCTGACATGCCCATCTGTGCCATCTGCAGCAGCTGGAATGCTGTGGCCTGTCAGTGCACCGCTGCTTTCGCGACTGTGCTGGTCCCCACGTCATGCATCTGACGGGTCTAGACTCGAGCCTCAGACCCGCACCCATTCAACACATGACCCTCTGCATCGTCGCAACCTTGAACCTACCTAGGTAAACTTCGAGAAGCCCAAGATATTGGAAACGTGGACTTGGTTTCTTCTAGCTTGTAATTTTCTTCCAGGAACACACTAATAGATGCTTCTTTCCGCCGTGTGCTGATCTGTGTTGGTCGCCCCTTTCTTACGATGGTACCTCCATCCAGTTCACACTACGCGAATACCGCCAAGCCTTCCCTCCTCTTCACCACCTGCTACCTGTCTCATCGTCAACCGCGAGAGACGAGATAATCGCACTGGACAACCTCTCGGTTGATTCTCGGCACCTCCCAACCATGGGTGAGCTTGTTGTGCCATTCCCACGTGTGCGCACCGTTCCGCGTCCGGGCCCGGGCCGACCTGATGTTTTCGACTCATAGTCACGTGACCATCTGCCATTCTCTCCAGGCACCGTTGCCGCACCCATACGACCCATCACTGTACCTGCCATATCAACTGCGCAAACGGTATCATCAAGGTTTGAAGCAACTGCGCATGCAGTCCATCCTGCTTGTCAGCGGATTAGTCTCGTGCTCATTCAAAGCATTCCGTTGGCATCGAGAAGCCTCGCCGTTATCGCCTGCCACCACCTACGTTTGCGACGACAATCTGAAAACATGCGCGGCGGTGCAACATGGTTGAGGTCATCGCATCCCCGAGTGACATCATGCAGCATGCGACACTTCGTGTTTGCAGATATCGTGGCACGATGGGGGCACAAGTCGTCTCGGCTGCAGCTGCCTCGAAATTTAGCCACCGTGGCAGGGCATTAATGGCGCATGCGTCGCCAATCCCAGCCACACCACGCTGTGCCATCCACGCCCATCAATAGCGATCCCTTGCTTCCGTGCTGGAGCAGAAATTTCACACTATTGAAATTGAGTACTGCAATCAGATCAGAAAGGAAAGAACTGGAACACCGAGATCAATCAAAACCGTCCTCGACTGGTCGTCGCACGAGGTCAATGAGCACATCTCCACGACCCAACACTGAACGCGCAGCGAAGCGGCCCTCATATATCCACGCCAAGCTTCACTAATAGAACTCTTGCAAACCATGGAGCTCCGGCTAGCCGCCAGACGTATCAGGCCGGTTCATCACCCCACTTTTCCTGCCCGCCTGTCAGTAGAGTGGTCAGCTTCGACATGCCCCTCCACTCGAAGCCGTGCTGCTTCCCCTCATGCCATCTCCATCTGGCCAAGCATGTACAGCATGAGTGATTTGCTCAAAGACAACTGGGGCAGTGCGCTCCGGGGCTGCTGTGAGATGCCCCGCTGGCAACGGACTGTGCACAGATCCATTTGCTTTAAAGTCCTGTCGCGCCCCTCGCATATCATCAGCTCCATACTTGCTTCTCTCTGTGCTTCCTGCTACCCCACATACTGTTTTCTTAGAGACACTCACAAGATAAATACACAATTGCCAGCTAAGAACCCACCATGGATTTCCTCAAGAAGAAGATGAAGGAGCTCATGGATGACGACGACAAGAAGCCAGCCGGTGAGTAACTCTATAACAAACAAAGAGACTAAGTACTTATCCGGATAGACTCCCAGGCTGCTCCCGGTGGTGCTGGCCCTGGTGATCGCGCACTTTCTGATAGTTACTATGGAGGCGGACAAGGCGGTCCTCCCCAAGACCAAGGCTATCCACCTCAAGGTCATGGCTACCCGCCTCAGGGTCCTCCTCAAGGACAAGGATATCCACCCCAAGGATATCCGCCTCAAGGTCAAGGTTACCCACCCCAGGGCTATCCACAACAGCAGCCTTATGGCGGCGCCCCCACCCCCACAGGTCCACCAGCGCCGTATGGAGCGCCTCCGCCGATGCCACCGGGCTGGACTCAGCAATGGGACCAGAACAGCCAGCGATGGTTCTACATTGAGCAATCAACTGGTCGCACGCAATGGGACCCTCCTTCGCATATGCCACCTGGCCCATATGCCCCACCCGCAGCAGGCGCACCCTACATGCCTCCAGCCGGTCATGATGAGCGCGGCCTATTCGGCAACACCCACGGCCACCAGGGACACGATTACACACAGTCTGGAGCTGCCACGAACGAGGCCGAGAAGAAGAAGGGCCATTCTGGTGCCATGCTCGCCGCCGCTGGTGTTGGAGGTATCGCAGCCGGTGCCTTCATTGGCCATCAACTCGGTATGTTGCTTTTGTGTATATAACATGCGGCAGCGCGACTAACACATACTAGCCGACGACAGCAGCGACGACGAGAAGCAGCAGTCATATGCGCCTCCGGCGGCGGCTCCCGCAGCTGGTGCAGGCGGCTACGGTGCTGACCCGGGGTACGGGGCTGATCCCGCCTATGGCGCTCCTCCTCCAGCAGGCCCTAATGACTATGATAACCACCCGGCCTTTGAGGAGCCCCCTCCCGTTCCCACCCATGACGCCGACGGTGACTCCATCTCAAGTAGTGACCGTGAGTCCATGGAGGAGAAGCGCGAGGAGCTCATCGAGGCGCAGGAGGAGTATCAGGAGGAACTCGAAGAGAACTACGACGATTAAACGCAGGACTTTCGGTCGTCGGTCGATCGATCGATCGGTGCGTGGGAAAAGGACGGATCACGAAAGTAACGACAGGTATTTTCTAAAACTTATGAGCCACGAGTATCGTTAGCATGATGCAAAGAAGGAAAGATCAGCCAACTTGTGATTCTCTCACTCGTATTCAAAGAAAACAGTTTCAGATTTGTGCAAACTAAGGCAATACCACTTAACTCCATCGTCACTGCAGTGACGAACCAAGGTAAGTTCTGACTGTACGAAGTGCATGTGAGACATATACTGACTTCGTACCTCTACCTCTGCAGGCCATTATCCCATACCTCTCCCCCGTTGTGCCCCCATCGAAAACCCATGGATATCGGCGCCCTTGCAACGAGAGAACGTAGTGAGCGTGTATTCATCCCTTTCCCTCTAAACCATCGTCTTCACCGTGTCGCGTGCTGTAGTGAGCGTGGCTAGCAGCAGTCGCAGCAGTCCAGGCAATCGAGGCAGCATTCGCATGTCTCACCGCAGAGCCAGCAGCAGCACAAGGTCGCAAGACTAGTCGTCGCATTAGCTCTGTCCATGTTCTGTAACTATGCAACACCCAGCCAGTGTTGCGAAAAGGAAGAAAACACTTACCAAGCAGTCAAGCATCCCCTCTCCTTCTTTGGTTCCTCTTGTGGCGGCGGTGGTCCTTGCTGATAGTACATCTAATTCACGAACAGCGTCAGCCACACCCTAAATCACCGCAAACTCGCAATTGCACGTTATGATAATAGATTAGACTTACCGGTTGCTGAGGCGGTGGCCCATAGCCCGGCTGCGGAGGGCCATAGTAGCCAGGTTGTTGGGGAGCAGGGTAGCTCATATTTAATAATTTGGTGTTGTAGACCTGACGTTGGAATAGAGATGCGGGCTCGTGGCTGGTGAAGCGTCTAGCTCGTGGTGTGGCAAGTGAAGAGAGGCTGGTGGTGAGGGTGTGCTGTGGCAGAGGAGTGTGGCAGACGATATGTGTGGCACAGCAAAGTGGAACTTTTAGGGGGACCAACCCGTGTCTTTTAAGATTGCACGTCTTGACGCGCCTGGCTATTGCTTTCGGCAAACGGCAACACCGGATCTGCGAGGTAAAGGGTGCGAGAGGCTATGCACGACCCAACGTGCTCATCGTAATTCACCGCGTCCATGCCGGTATACGTTCCGTACTTTTGGACGGCTGCGGGTGAGCTTTGCTCGGCGCCACATGTGTGGCAGTCAGGGCGCGTAGCTGTGGCATATGCTCGGGCTTGCTGAGGCATGAGTGGGACCAGGCAAGCCACTGCTGTGACGATGGACGCACGACCCTTGTCATACGCGTGTGCAAAGTCTTGGTATGTAAGGCGCATGACTTGATAGCGTTTCGTTCTGCGTGCGAACAGTACGATTTACGCTGCTTTGCTACGTGGTGCGGTGTTGCAAGGATATCTGTTCAGAATGCGAGACATAGTGAACAAACATCGTATGCATACATTTTCGATACTTCCTACCACGGATTCGGGAAAAGCGCGAGCTGAAATGACCTTTTCGTGAATGGCACATGTGAGGTGCTGTTGGGTTGCATATGCGAGCTTGCCGTTCGTTCCGGACGCTAGCGACCAAAGTAGCTTAGCTGTGGCGCCACTTTTCAACAGGCAATATTAGACGGGCCAGTTAAAGTGGCTCAGTCGTCCGTTCCCTTGGCATGACAGCAGCGACGAAGCTGGTGCTCTGACGATATCATGCCTACCAGATTTCTGCCATGGGCCTACTTGTGAGGCCTAATACGAAGACGAAAACACCACCAAGAGATCCGAAAGCTACTGTGGTATCGATGCCGGGGACCTTGGGCGGCGCGGAAGCGTCCGGCGCCAAGTCAGCATATACGCCGTCGGCGACCAAGTGGAGAGTCTGCGGTCCGAAAAGCGATGTTTGTCACTCTGGTTGGGAGCCGGCTTGGCGGTAAAAGAACTTTGAGGGTAGTCGACTAACCAACATAGCGACTTCTTGTGGCGCAGGTGAGGCGCAATCTCGATACAAGCAATGGGATCCCAGGATTGTCAGTACCAAACAAACGGGTCGATCCGTATGACAGCTCTTCGTTTCGTGCTGTTAGACGACGCGTGGCTTGGTAGACAAAGCAGAAAAGCGGCTCGTAGAAGTCGTAGTGTGGAAGTCGAAAGGAGCGCACATGGATGATCTTTCGCTCGTTTGAACAGTTGATACGTTGCGCTGTCGACTCCTTCACGAGAAGTAGCGAAGACTGCCGTGATTGACAACCCTTAGGGTTACGGTACGTCGTCACCGGATTCCTATGCTTCCGCTGGCCGAGGCACAAAGCCCCGTTCGGCTCTTCGCTTCTGCACCCACTCGCCGAAGGGTTTCCAGATGGCCTCTTTCTCGGCCGGCTTCAGACTTGCCGCTAGACCGCTCGTACTCGTAGTAACAAAGACCCTGGACCCGTTCCATACATTGCCATCGACATCCTGCTCTTCCTGGCCATCCTCGCTTTTACCCATGTTGTGCTCCTCGTCCTGCCACCCGTACTTGAAATCTTTCTTGCCCATGTTCTTGCCATAGCGATACCGCCAGATGGCTTCCCAGATCCCCTTGCCTACTATGCACACAGCCTCTGGCTTGTATTTGAGGAACTTGGCATCCAGCTGTGCCGTACCAGCAGCAGTCTCCTCTTTCGAGAGCTCGGCAGCGTCTTTGGAGGGTCTCTCGACGATGTTGGTATTACCCATGCAATAAAGAGCAGGGAGACTCCGATCTTCCTCAGGCTTCAGTCGACGGTCGGTAAGTCCTGAGGAGTGGAGCAGCTTCCAGAAAAGGTTCGAGGGATGGGCATAAGCATGCCCTGCAGCGGCCGTCTGAACACCTGGATTCGTGCCAACAAAGATACAGATCAGATTAGGCTCTAGTATGTCGACCAGCGGCGATAGATGCGCGTATTTGGATGGATCAGCATATTTGCTGGGTTTCCTCTTCTTTTTCGGTCGTGGGGAAGGTTCCGGTGCGATCTTTGCGACCGCCGTCACAGTAGTCCTACTGCGCTTTCTAGGTTCTATCGGCGATCTGGATGTTAGTCCTGTACGCTGGTCCGTCTGCGTTTCGGTGTATTGGAACTTCTTCAGTCGGTCTTGGAAGGATGCAGATGATGGTGTCGCCAGCTGATCATCGGGTTCTCTGACATCATCATCACTCAGAACTCGTGGAACTGCTTCAGCGTTCTCGCTATACCGCTGATTCGAGCGTGTGCGAGCCATGCGTGTTGCGTTGTGTCTCAGATTTGAGAAAGAACGCGGTCATAGCAAGTCGCGTCCCTTCGAAATCCGGACGCGTTGACGTCATCGGACCCACTTTCGCCTAGAGCCAATCGCTACCTGTGCACTCGAACAGCACCAACCGCGACGCAGCCTTCACGAGACCGTTCTCTATGTACGCGTGCATTCATTTCGGAGATATTTACTAATGTACAATTGAGGCATACCCGCTCGTCCTTCTCTTGATACCTTTCATGGCCCTCGGCTGTACCTGGGTCCACCTCTTTGACAACCGTGAGTGTAGAGAAAGCCATAGAGTATACATCTTCGTATGTGCGCTAGATGGGTTTGATGGTGCTGTAGTGTTCTGGCAGCATCGTCTCATTATGCACATTTCAACTAAAACCCCCGGTCCAAAGCTGGTCGCAACAATGTTCTCTCTTCCTTCTCCCATTCGGCGAAGTTTGTCCAACACGATGAGCACGGTTGGGCTGGAAGAGTTCCCATAGTTATGGTACACGTCGAGTGAGGCTCGGATGTGGTCGTCGTTGAGTTGCAGAGCTTGCTTGGCCCCCTGTAGGATGGTCGCGCCGCCAGGATGAATAGCCCAATCGAAGTTCGAAGCAGGATTGCGAGTCGCCAATGCAGCGGCGTGAGTAGTATTGAGGGCGGTACGCAGTCGATCGAACAAGGGCAAGATGGCGTCGATGGCTGTGCCTGGAACGTGTTTGCTGATAGTAGCTATCATGCCTGCTAATATATTAACATCAACTCAAAGCAACAGAAATGCAACACTGGACGTTACAGAAACATACCATGCTTCTCGATATCGTACGAGATGTAGCTCGAAGTGCCCGGCACAACTACACTGTCCCAATCTTGTAGCTCGAACACTGGCTTTTGCTTGTCTTCCAGGGCAAGACCGTTGCATACTGCTAGCGCCGCTGCGCCATCGGAGAATAGCGCTGGAGCTACGTGTAGCTTACCGTCTTCACGGGCCGCTTGGACCTCTGCCTGAATAGAGAGACTGCATATCTCACACGCCATCACCAGGACGCGGGCAGGTCGTCCTCTTTGTGATGCGGCAGCGGCGATGCTAGCAGCTGCCCGAAGCGCTGATAGACCACCTGCACACCCCACGCCATGAAGTAGCACTCGTTGCACGTTTGGGCCAAGTCCAAGCTCCTGGCATACAAAGAGATCATAGCCGGGGTTGCTCTGATCAGTGCAAGTCACTGCTACCGTGTGCGTTATGTCGCTGGGCTCAAGGCAAGCTTCTCGCATAGCCTCTTTGCAGGCCAAGGTGGTGAGCTGCACACCTTCTGTCCGGAACATTCGGGAGATTGAGTCGGCATCCGGCGGTGCAGTGTTCTCTTTGGACCATCCTGCGTAGTCGAGGATAGTTGGGCGGGAGACGATCTTGGTTTTCTTGTTGAACTGGATGAGCTTCTGGATACTGGCGAGGCTATTAGCATTGGACGAATAGTTCCTATGGAAGACACTGGATGACTGACGCTGGTGAAGTTACTTCATCGGGGCACAAGCGCTGCAAGAAGTCCTCAAACTGCTCCTGTCTTACCGAATGGGGCGGGTACTCATGGCCCAGGCCAATGATGTATATAGCATTGTTCTTGCTACTGCGTGACATACCGTTCACTGAAGACATCTTCCCCTTGGATCAAAACCAACTGCGACACGGAGGGCGTAAGCTTATCACTCTCTACCCCCCTTACACCCGTCCCGTCACCAAATAGCAGATGCGCTCTTCGCACCTACACCCATTCGCAATGTGTAGTCCAGACCGCGCCACTCTTGACTCACCCGTAGCCCGGAGTTCTGAACACATCCATACGAAGACTTGGTCTACCATGGCCTAGCTGAACAACCTTGTGATTTACGGGCTGAAAAGGTCTTCACCGGCCAGTGAGCACTACTTTTGCCTTTAGCGATGTGAAAATAGCCTACCGCTAGCGAGTAAGACATGAGATGGGTGTGATTTCGCTAGATCTGCTGCAGCCTCAGCACACTCGCGAAGACTTGGTATGCCACCAACAAGTTCCACTCGCCAACGTAATGCGGCCTCTTCGGAGTCTTCGAGCATTGTGGCAGCACAAAACCGGCTTGTATGCCGTCAATAGCACGCCGCTGACGGGGCGAAAATGGTGAAGCCTTAGTGTTCGCGTTCCTAAATTCTGTGCTCTCGCGAAGAAATGCCTCATTAGGCATTCAGAAAGGACTTTTCGACACCTAAATGTTAAGATTGCCGAAGATCATTTTGCTCCTCCTTTGTTCGATTATCACGCTGTGATCCTGCCGCTGCGTTCGGACATTTTCTTTGTTGAAATATCCCCCCTTGGTAACTCAGCTATGACCAATCATGGAAATGGAAATAAGAAATTATACATAATTCCTCAGGCCTTCATAGGGGGCCTCGGAGATCATTGAGGAACTCCGGTGAGTCGTCTGAGCTTCTCATACGTGAACAAGGCGGGAGAAAGAAGCGCACTAGGCGCTGGCGCTTGCCACAGTCGCTAGCGAACCTTTCAGTCGACGATATGTGTATCTCGCCGACCTCTATGGTCCCCAGAAATCGTGTTCGGCCGTGTTGGCGCCTTGATCATCTACCAATAGGTTGATGTGATAACGAAGACCGTCGAGAATGGACTGCCGGTTGAGTCCGCATAATACTAGCCTGAAATCTCTCGATCCAAGCGAGCGCCACAAGACTGCCTGACCGGGGCATGCGAAGTGAGGGCCTATCGAGCCAGCTAATGCCTCGCGATCTATTGTAAATTTTACCACCGGGAGGGGCGAGTATGCGAACGGGATATGGAGGACGAGGAGGCCCCAAATCTGACGATTGACTCCGGGTCAGTGCCAAGAGATAATGCGACGACAGAGATGGTTTGACTACACATGAAGCTAGTGCGTGCCGCGTTCGCCCGCCCTGCTTCTAGCAGCTGAAAATCCGTCATTTCTAGGGGCGGTAAGCGTAGTCAGCGTGTACGATCTGGTACCCGTTGGACCGTACGAGCCTCTCCACTATCAACAACATCGCCAAGAAGTCGTGTCACTACCGCCACACGCGATAGAGGGCGGAGTTCAATGTTCGGGCACACTCTAGTACTTTTCCGGCGCGGAGACGATCTCCTTGAACGTCCAGAGACGTGTAGTCGAGGTCATGGATCAGGATGGGGCCGCAGGATAATTTGAGTTGCAGAAGGATTCGTGCTGTAAGCGAAGAGGACGTTCCCGAGGGGGTATGGGTGTGGAGGACACGATACCCGGTTCGATGTCGAGATAAAGGTGTGGATGAATCCCGGTAAGAACGTGGCACGGTCCCCATTTCTAGTGACAGATCTTCATCGCGGTTACTTCTGATGTTGTGAGGGACGTTGGTGGAGAAAAGTCGTGACGTGCAGTGCGAGGACATCTACTCCTGACCAATCGATGGCGGAGACGCTGAGAAATGGATTTAGAGGGGTCGTGTTTATCTTCGCGATCGATTGGCGACAAATCGTGAGCGGCTTACGGTGTGAGCAGAACGCGATTCAGGGCGTATGTAAGCGCCGTCTTACCTGGATGTGGCACAGCAAACGCATGTCAGATGCCATCAAACGTCGCCGACGGCTAACCTCGACAGAAATGGGGTCCTCGATCAACTGTAATTGTGTGCCATCATCGTGCTTCCCGTTATTGTTGAGCTTGCTGTGCCGCATGCGGGGGTTCTGCCAATCCGCGGTCCGAACCGTAGTGGGTGTGCTAAAGTCGTCGGATGGTTCGCATCTGGTATATTGAGCTCTTTCCCGGGAAATGTGTTGGGTCCCAGGTCATCAACGGGCGGAACGCACAAGGACTTCCGGTGTCCATACCCGTGGGTACCTAAAGAGTGGGGCGTAAGCACGTGACCATAATCACCTTCACACCAATGCACACTTCAGCTCGGCGAAAGCGGCGAAGGGGGGCCAAAGGGATGTGCGTGTGATCCAATGGAGAGGGCTGGGTTGTATGTCAGATGCTTACAATGTGCAACTAATGTTAGAGGGTCTCGCACAAAGCAGGAGCCCTTGCGAAGATGTCGCTGAAACCTACATGCGTCCGGCAAGCTCGGTGTTTAAGGCGGTCAATTAGGCCTCAACTCGGGTCATTTCATATCGGCGACTGCGGCGTTGCTTTCGGGCTTATGCTGCCAGACGTTGCATCTTTGAAGTGATTGCTGCTGTTTTCGCTTCCCACAGGATCCGTGCCATGCGCAATGCTTTCCTAATCCGGATTACTTCGCGTGGCGGCCAGACTAGTGTAGGATGTACCGCGAAAGCACTCGCGAAAAGCATCGTTGCCAGTTAGCACTCACGTGGTTACCTGTGTGCATTTGCGAAGTGGGTTCGAGTTTTGAGCGAGACACCGCTGCTTTGGAGTATATATCCTAGGAACTAGCATGCCATCAAAACATACTTTCCGATAGCGCTGTCGATCACAACGAGAAACATGATGGTTATGGACAGATTCGACGACGTCTCATACGGATTTGAGATGATGCGACAGCAGAATTTTGCATGGAACAGCGAAGTTCTTGTGGAGCAACTTACGAAGCAGTGAGTGACGAATGCGACTACGACCCGGTCAGGACTAATTTGCCAGAAATGACAGCCAAAAACCTCGCCCACCTCGAGTCGAAGAGTTGGCTTCAGACATCTATACACGTCTACCACGTGAGCTACGCAACCGGGTGTACGCGTTCTGCGTCCAGGGATCCTATGACAACGAAGTCATCGTTCGGCGTACAGCAACCGGAAACGGCCGACGCTTCGCGCACCTCATCCGACAGGCGTGCGGCCAGCATTCTTATCAATGGATCGAAGACCCCACCGCAGCATACATGAGTACAGGAGGTTTGGGTAATGAGGTTGCTAGAGAATTGCTCGAATGCTACTACTGGACACGTACATTCAAGTTTGCCCATCACGAGCTCTTTCTGCTCAAACCGTTTCTTGAAACGGATGGTTTCGGGCTGGGAATGATTCCAGCGCATTATGCAAGACGCTTGCACATACAGATTCGGCCGCTTGACTTTGCGTTTCTGTTGCCGGAGAAGCGGCAGTTTGAAGAGCGGCGGTATTGCAAAACCATTGAGGGCCTCACTGTCATCAAGACCGCTCGAACTGAGGTCGTAATCGAAGTCGATTTAGCGCAAGGGTCTCTGGGAGATGGTGATTACGAGCGCTTCTCCTACGAAGCTGCGCAGTTCATGTTGAGGATAAGAAGTGTGGTAGAGACTCTCCAAGAGACGGGACTACGCATACATCTTGCGACCATTTAACCTCGAATTTCCGAGGTTATCCGCATATTTTTGATTTTATGAAGCATAAACTTTACATTAGCGTGGGAGTCAATGGATGAATCAGGACACTTGTGCCTATAGGTAGTGCAGCTGTCTTTTGTGTGCTCCTTCTGATATGATCGGTATAATTTTCATCTCCGCAAGAAGTTTTGGTGGCGTGGCCAGGCGTAATTAGGCTTGCCGTGTTTCGTCTCTTATTGCTGCCATGCGATCCGTGGCTAGGCAATGGCTTCCGGCCCGCACAAAGGCCGAAAATGATCCCCGAGCGACACCATCAGTGGATGTCTTTGATTGGACGCTATTGTGAGCTTCAAGCGATGATAGAGTGAGATGGAAAGCTGGTGTTGATGAAAAGACTTTGATGAAAGCTGCGTTGACGTGGGCCGAAGGACACATGCGCTAGCCAGCGACAGGGGCCAAAGGATCGCGACTCCTCTCCACCAGCGCAGCTTGGCTTAAGCCACGATGCAACATCGTGACGATCAGCCAATCCCAGTGTCTCAACCCAAGAGCCTAGACTGATCGTTTCTTTCTCGCAGATAGGACTGCGCGACAAATGCACGTTTCACGCGCTGTGCGTAATTGTCAACTGCTATCGCAACTGCTCCATTATTCGTTGAATCTAGGAGTTCCGTATACATACTAGCATCTACAGACCATATATGCTGTCTTTGTCGAAGAACACAAGTACTGCTTCACTACCCCTCACGTTCACTGCAGCATCTGTCCCAACCGCTTCAACCACCGCGTTACCCATCGGCTCACCCTGAGGAAATGATTGTCCAGCCCAAGATGTCAAGGAGCTATTCCCAGTGTTTACGAATGGTGCCGTCAATCTCTTTACACCTAAGCACCCGCCGTCGGAACCCACAGCGCCCGATAGATCAACATGTACCGAGAAGTCTTCGGTCGAGTTAGCGTAGAAAGGCTTCATATTGACGAGTGCTAGTTTCGACAGGTGATCGTCGACGTAGAACGCATATGCAGAGAACGACTCTGGATCGACGCCAGCAGGTGGCTCGAGAGCGCGAACCCGAGTGTCGGGCACAGCAAAGGCCTCAGCCATGAACAGCTGCGCGAGGAAAGAGGGCAGAGTCCGTGCCGGGCCTCTCAACTCAGTGTCGCGAGGGTATAGCATTGAGTAAGTGCTGAAACCTGGACTACCGTTTGCACCAGGCGTGTTGAGCTGTTCGTCGGACTGAAGAGCAAGTGTAGCACCCTGGTGTAGATGCGTGGAACTGGCATTCCTTGTCGCGTAGATTAGCTCGCTATCGATGACCCAAAGTGCTTGCGCAAATGTATCGGTGACGTTTGGTGCTCCAGAGCAAGAGACGGAGTTGAACTCGCCAATGTTCCAGTTGTTTCCGGCATCGAGAGCAGCGCGGGCAGACGGGTAAATTTCTTCATCGCAGTAGCGTGTGAGCTCGGTATGATTGAGGATGTTCTCGATGGTGGCCAAGGCGGCGCGTTCTGGATCGCAGGTTGAGAAGGCATACGAATGTATCGAATATATGCCAACCTGATCTTCTGAGTCGATGCCTGCAGGGATGAGTGCTGCAGGTCGAACCTCTAAGCCTGAGTCATCAGTCGTGGCGGAAGATGCCCACCAGCGCTCTTGAGGAAGATCTGAACTGTTCAAAGCATCCAGCGCGGTATCGATGCTAGCTGTGTACTGTTTCCATTGCTGCACATAGGCTGCAGTCGAATCGTTCCACCGGCTCTCGTCATAGTTGGTCGGCTCGTTACCAAGCTCAAGGTACGCGACCTTGTCAGATTGATAGGTAAGCGATGCGACTGCAAGGCCTGTAGAGATTTCCAAACTCTCATTGCCAAAGTTGAGAGTTGAGATGAACCTGGTGCCATTGGGGAAATTACTCCAACTCTTGTAGTAATCGGGTCCAACAGTGGTCCGCCATACGCCGCCTTCCGGACTAGTGGTACGCACCACGTCGCCACCGTCAGCGTCGAATATCATGCTGTCCATGGTAATGCCGCCAGGTCGGATGACAGGACTTCCACCATGCTCATGGATCCTGTTCAAGACACTGAAAGTAAGGTTGTTGGGAGTACTAGCATTACCGAAGAAGTCAACCCAGAAGGCAGGTTCGAACGAGAATGAGGCAAAGGAGTTGCTATGTGGTATCGAAGCGCCTTCTGCTGTCTTTGGTACGCTTAGACATGCGGCTCCGGAGTGGTCTGTCGTTGGGTATGCGTAGACAGCAGAGGCAGCAAGGGAAATGGCGGCGACTCTGATTGGGGCCATTATGGGAGTGTTGAAATCGTTGGTGGTTTATGGAAGGAGCTGTCCATATTCCCATGGCTATCCGAGCTTCATATGCCATCGGAAGCTATGACAGAAAGCGTATCGACATCATCGTGCCTCTTTTTCTAGGCTGAAGCGGACGCGATTATTCCGACGGCCGCGAGATGTTCCATTGAGTTGCCGGAAAGGTTGCTGAAATGGTCCTAGAAGATGTGGGGAGGCTGCGGGGAATTGGCGGATCGTCGGGCTCGCTCCATAGCGGGGGCAAAAGTCGGGTTTAGCAACAAAGGGCTAAAACCATAACACTAATCACCTGGTCACGGACCTGCGATCCATCCTGATAGAGACCGAGTCCGCTGGTGCACAGGGATCTTCTATCCTGTTTTTCTAATTTGCCATTATTCAACCATGTTATCAGCTCGACATTCTGAGTAGAATCACCAGGCAGCGGAGCGTGGCAGACAGAGTCGAGAAGCGCGGTTCTTGCTGTATCCATGAAACAGAAACGGAAAGCCGTGGATTGGTAACAGATATCGGTCGGCTCGGAGTAGTACTATTTTGTACCTACGGCACCGTGCGGCACACCCGTCCTTCTCCGCATCATGACCTCACCCATAGCATTCCTCACCTCCTTCTCCTGATGCACCACATTTTGCACCATGTACTTCTTGAGTGCTTCCCTCAGCTCACCCTTTGCCCTCTCGTTGTCCCTGTATGGCACGCTTTCCAGCTCCAGCAGTCTGTTCGCATCCTTATTACTCTCCGCAACAAGCGCGCTGAGACGATCAAGCTGCTTGTGGCGAGTGTCTTCGGTATCGTCGTTGGCTTTAGCGGCATGTTGAGGGTCGCTTCGGTAAAGTGGCATGAGCAGACCGAGAAACTGCGTAAGGGAGATCGCAGCTTTCTTCAATATGGTGATGATTTGAAAGGGTAGGTATGGGGGACGCAGGTTGGTTCTTGCGACGAACGGGTTCAAGTATTTCGAGAGAAAGGTGGGGTAATCTGGACGAAGAGCGGTACGGATTTCGAAAGTCGCAACAGCGAGAAGTCCTAGGTAGCGCCAGTAGGACCCGTCTGTTAGGAAGCCGAGGGCGTTTGCGCCAACCAGAATGATGAAGAGTACGCCGTAGGTGGTAGCGGTAGTGAGCAGCGCACTGTCTGTGTAGTCCTTGATAGTCAAACAGCTCTGGCATTGCGCAAAGATGCTTGGCCCGAAGCGGTCATATGCGAACCGCTTTACAGGATCCATTATGATGTCTTTGGCTCGCTTCAGATGAACATAGAAGTCATTTGCCCTCTCTCTATCCACGTTCGGCCCAATCTTATCTGGGTGGTATCGAATCGTCAGCCTCCTGAATCGCGTATTCAGTGCGCTCTCGTCGACGTCTAGTGGTACACCAAGGTCGTTGTATGCATTGCTAGAGCGCTGCAAGTTGAAGTCGACTTCGTAAATGGTGAAGGCGAAGTAAGCGGCGTAGATGGCGATCAAGATGTTGCGGCGGTGCTTTATGAAGCGCGGAGTACCGGGCTGCGGTTTCGGGTCGCCAGCGCGAATGAAGATGCTGTAGAGAATGGACTGGGCCCATCCCGCTGCCTGTGTCGCGTTAGATATTGCCGTGCCGCAGGTGTGAGGGCTAGCTTACGACGGGAATGAGAAACTGCCACACTAGGAAAGGACCCAGAGTGTCAAATGACACGTTCGATATCGCCATAGTGCTCGGTCACTGGTGTGAGAACATGAGGACGCAAGGTCGAAGTATCGAAGAGTGGAATGGAAGCCAAGTGTCATCGAGGCGCGCGTTCGGAACGTTCCGAGCACTACCGAGGCACGTGCGTTCGTCGCAGCACCTTGAAGTCCCGACAGAACTACATAGTCTCATGAGGTGTGCCACACATACACAAGAATTGTTTTGGTAGGATACAACTAACTTTGCGGAAATGAGGACTCATTGGGTGACTTGTATCGACTGATACAAAAAGCCTGACAACATTCAAGCACTATAGGTAAGATTGCTCCCGTATTATGACGAGACACCTTCAACACCAGCGAAGAAAAGATTGCGCCTTCGACTTGAGACAGGGGTCTGTATTTGGTTGGTACTGTTAGTGAAGTCACACTATGGTATCCGTAATGGTTGTCATACTTAGGTAGGTAGGTAACTGTTCAAGGTTGAGTCCATTGATTTCACTCACCCACAACACACAAATACACACATCGTGAAAATCTCTTCACCCAGCGACAGACACCATAAAATACCCGTGGATACTTAGCAGAATGACCACTGCCGGCGATATCGACAAGGCCTTCACTTAGGCGTTGAGCGAAGCAGCCAATTTCTGCAACAAGGACCGCCTGGACGAATGTATCGAAATGGCCCGCGCCCTTCTCGCTGATAAGTCTATATCACGACACCAACGTATGAAAGCGCTCCTGTCTTTGGCTTCAACACTGGGCGACTGGGAAGACGCGAACAACTGTCACGTGGAGGCGGAGACCCTGTGGCGTGTACATAGGCGTTCGCATCCAGAGGGCGAGAATGCTGAGCTCGATATGTACATGGACGAGCTGCGCGAATTCTTAGACGAAGTGGGTGTCGAGTTGGAGCGGACTAAGTCTGGAGACTACGACCCGGAAAATGACGTGGATGACAACATCGCGGCGCACGATGTAAGCTCTAGCTATATGGAGTGCATGTGAGACATATGCTGACTTCGTACCTCTACTTCTGCAGGAGCATGTGGAGGATGTGACTGACGCCATGGAGACCCTTGAAATGACCGACAGTGCGATGAAAGATTAACCGCTTGTCGGTGTCCCCGCTACCGAGGTTGCTGCGTTTACCGATGATGTTCCCGCTATCACGATTGCTGCGCCTGCCGAAGGTGGAGGTGAGACTGCAGATGGTGCTGACCCTCAGGCTCCTCAGGACCAAGGAGAAAATGTATGCCCCGACCTTGGTTGAATCCCTGCTCCCCTGCTTACTATATCGCAGTCTCGTAATTTGGCGCTGCGCATCGATGCTGGTCTTGCAAATGCTCAATTATGGTCGTCGGTCTCACCTGCGCTGAGTCCAAACACGCCAGCATGGCAGCCGACTGGTACTTCTAAGCTTTCCTCCTCAAGCCCGCCTGCATCTAAGTAGGATATTGTACTGACGGTTCATCAGGGCGTACGAGTTCAAGGGTGCAGGAGACATAATGTAGTGAGAAAAGTCATAGATTTCTATGGTTGACGACATCTGTCGATCAATGGTATAAAGCGATGCTATGCAATTAGAAACAAAACGAAACTCGCGCATTCCTTAAGACATGCGACATAGCAAATTCCTCCATGCATCTCAAGCCTAGATGGGTGACGTTTGTGCGTCGGGTATAGTTCCTCCAGGCATAATGCATAACAAGTAACGACTCAACGATACCGTAGCGCACACAGCGCGCTCATTCGCAATCATGTACGACCAGCGCTCGTATCTTCGTCTTGCAACATATCAGATCTTACATCTGACCTCCAGCCTGAGGCATCAGCTCCTCATCCTGCTGACGCTTCTCCTTGAGCGATCCAGCAGCCGAGCGGTTCTCGACGTCGCTGTCGGAAAGGTCGTACTGGCGAACGGCCTCGGCGATCTGAGCCTCGTCCATCTTGGGGAGCTGCTTGGCGGCTTGCACGTAGCTCATCTTCTCGGTGTAACCCTTGGCGAAGATGAGATCGATTTCCTCGAGGGAACGACCAGCAGTCTCAGGGTAGAAGAAGTAGATGACAGGAATGAAGGAGGCGTTCAGAGCAGCGAAGAGGAGGTAGGTTCCCCAACCGATGTTGGTGATCAAAACGGGGGTAATCATGACGATGAAGAAGTTCCAGAGCCCTATCAGAATGTTAGCAATTGTCTCGAATGACTTATTAGACAGAGAATCGTACAGTTATTAATGGTTGAAAAAGCATTGGCCTTCTGGCGGGTCTTGAGGGGGTTGATCTCGGCTGGGTACAACCAGGGAAGCGGCAGCCATGTAACACCGAAGAACGCGATGTACAAGAACAGACCGACGGCGGCACCCTTGGCAGGTCCCTCGTTATCCTCGTTCTCCACGCCACCGGGGAGCAGGCAGGCAAAGGTGATGATCATGGCAGTCATCTGACCGACGGTACCGATGAGGTACAACTTTCTGCGGCCGACACGCTCAACGAAGTAGAAAGAGGTAGCGGCGAACATGGCGTAAACAACCATGTTGACACCTCCGAGAAGAAGGGCGAGGTTGTGGTCGGTGTTCAAGGCGCTCTGGCACAGAATGGGGAAGTAGTAGATGACAGCGTTGCAACCGGACAATTGTTGCATGAATTGCGAGGAAGCACCGAGGATAGCACGACGGAAGTGCTGGGACTTGCCGCCGGTAAGAAGAGCCTTAGTAGGGACCTTGCCGCCACCACCAGATGCGCTGACTGCATCACGAATGACTTGCATCTGGACAATGACCTCTTGGTCGTCGCGGGCAACACCGTTGAGACCAGCCAGTACAGTAGCGGCTTCGTCTTCGTGATGGTGGTTGAGAAGCCATCGAGGAGATTCGGGTAGCGAAATCATCATAACGATGACGATCATGGCGAAAACACACTGGAAAGCAATGGGGAATCTCCAGGTGAAGTCATCGGGACCGTAGAGACAGCCGTAGTCGATCCAGTAGGCGATGAGCGTACCAATGGCAACCATGGAACCCTCGATGCAAATAACTTTACCGCGGTTCTTGGCCTTGCAGCACCTGGAAATAGTCAGTAGTTGTTTGAAAGAGCAGGTTTTGGGTCGACGTACTCAGCCTGGTAGGTAGGAATGGTAGAAGTGTTGATACCGTTTCCGACACCAGTAATGCATCGTCCGACAATAAACTGGGCGGTAGCACCGCTGTTGGGAGGAACGCAGGCAATCTGAATGATGACACCGATGATCATAACTCCGGCACCCAGGAAGATACTCTTGCGGCGTCCAAGCTTGTCACCAAAGACGAAGACGAAGATGGCACCAAGCAGACAACCGACGGCATAGATGGAGACGACGAAACCCTCGTAGGTAGAGTCATCTATGACTTCAGGGAACGCGGCTTGGAAGGCGGGAGCGGAGATGATTCCACTCATGACACCCTGGTCATAACCGAAGAGCAGGAAGTCGGTAACAGCAACGATGGTGATGAGAACCTGGAGGGCCCTGCCGGACTTGCCCCAGTAGGTGGGAACACCATTTTCGGACTCCTTGATACGTGGCGGCATGGTTGCGTTGTATCGATGGAAACTGGAGAGGAGTGAGGAGATGCTGGGGAGGAAAGATCCGTGGGGAGAGAGTAGAGCTTTAAATGATCATCGTCCGTTGCGTACAAGGGTGTTCGGCAGAAACGTGGTTACTGGTCGTCTACCCTCGGCCCACTAAAAGATACGCTACCAAGATTCCGACTGACGCGTGGAGAAAACTAGATAACGATTTTTTTCCAACATCTTGGCCTTGGCTGGTGTAGCAGTATGCGAGCCTGAGGTGCGGGCGGTAGAGGCGCAAATAAACTGTGGATACAAAGGCGAACCTAACAGGGTCTGTTGGTGGAGCAAGCCATCTTGGGCCAATCTTGGAGAAGAGCGGAGGACGCTTGCAGTCCAACAAGCGCGCTCGGCACAGCATGTCTCTGCTCCTAGCCCGAGGTTACCTCCACATTACGTCATGTGCGCAGGGCTTGGGGTCAGCCTGGGGAAGACGCAGGTGAAACGATTGGTGAACGACGGGTTCGCCAGTCAGCACAGAAGGCTGGAAGAAGTTTCTTCGCCGCCTACGCCACCCGCAACCGCCTGTCAAAATCTACGGTACGCATGTCAAGATGATGCAGGAACTTCGTCGTCGACTAGGACACCGGTGTAGGTCGAAGGCACCATCTCGGGCTACATGCCGCCGTGTACGGATAGCGTGCTAATTCCTCCCATAAGGCACGGTTTCAGTCTCAACAAGAGGGCGCTTGACGTCATGCACCGGCGACTCGCGTCCGTCCCCATGCAGGGTCTGACCAACCGTGCGCATGCGGCTCTGCAGCCTTTGCAGCTTGGCCGATGATCTTAACTAATAGAGACTGCAGTTGGTGGAGCTTGAACACGCCATGTGCTGCAACGGTGACGATGGTTGCTGTGATGGTCGATGGTCGGCTGTACTTCCTGGGATGGAGTGCAGCAACGTCGGGCGGCACTGCCGGCCGGGAGACGATTCGACGCACGTGATAGCGGCATCTCTCGAGACACTCAGATTAAGTTGCTATACAGCCGAGGATTTGCCCAGGCTTTCGGGAGCGCTCTTGGTTCGCTGACACTCCTCCTACATATTCTCGCCGTGCGGTCGATCAGCTTGGTCGCGCCGTGGATGCTGTTCGGTAGGCGCGGTCGCGCTTTCTGCCATGGCGGGACAAATTGCCAATGCATGCTTGGTAGTCGGGAGAGGCTCGTGTGGAGTTCACAAGCCTAGCGTGGGGATGAGGCTGACATGTGCACCGTCTTGCAGATCTCGGGCCTTCCTGTTTCGGGACATCCGGGCGCATTTCACTGACCCAACTCCTTTCTCGTCACGCAGGCAGGAGTAAACAGCGGCAGCAACACCACCGAAAGCAGTCCTCGCAGCCTACGAAAGTGCTCCATACCGACAGGTCTACCCCAGGACCCAGCTAAACTGCGCCGATCTCTCCAGTACCCCATCAATCCGCCCCAAATTATGCTCCCGCAAGCATTCCACATGCCGGAAAAGACGGCTCTCATATCGTGTGCTAAAACACACCAAACGCCCCAACGACGTGGTAACTCCACATATAACAGCCAACCCCAATTTTATGTCGCTTTCGGGGCCTACTACACCGCACTCTCGCTCAAGTCCCTGCCAAGCGGCACACACTCCAGTCTGTCACCGGAACCGCCGTCTAATGTCGGGGTCTCCGCTTTATGCAAATGCCGTATTGATAATCACACTGATAATCACACTCCACTTTTCCATCACTCCCTCCAACGCAGGGTCGCTCCAAAATCCGCCAATTACTGTTGAATATGCATCACCATCGTGACGGACCTCCACCGAGTTGCTGTTTTGATCCCACTTGGTTACCATCGTCGACCCCATTGCCAGGACTCTGGGACTGGGGAAAACGGCGGAGATCAAATTCAAGAACGTTCTGCTACGATCCCTAGCTCTTGCGTCTCGGTTCGATGCGAAGGTCATGTTGACAGATCCACTGTATTTCAGCCGCATAAAGGCGTCCTGCTGCCCCGACTGATTCGACCTCCGACTTGCCATCGGAGCGACCTAGTCAACCCGATCCCAAGACCTAACCTCCGTACCAAGGATGCTGCCAATGTCCGATAAATCCATCCGATGTCCCAAGATAGTGTGGGGATCCCACCATCTCCAGGATCTACTCCTCCTCAACAGTCATGTGTCCCACCATCGCTAAAGTCACCAGGTCCCTCGTGCATTGCCCAGGTCGTCGCCAATGCTAGTCGCAGAACAGCGGGCCCACGGACGGACTAGAGTTGGGTCTGGGGGCCTTTCATCTCTGAAGTCGGTCGTCAGTCGTTTCCCCGTCTATTGAACCGAGGCGGCTCCTCGGTGTAGCTGGCCTGTCTCTTTTTACCCCTGGAATAACACCCCTTCTGGGTCTACGGATTTCCAAGGTTGCTCGCATATCCCATTTACTTCATTCTATCTTCGAAGTTCTCTCTTCCTTGACTTTACGCCAGGCCACTTTCTTTGTTCTCGAGATTGCGCGGCAGGAGCATATTCGAGCTGTTTGCTTTTCCAGTGCGATAACGGTTACTTCTGGAGTGATTGATTTCCGTCCTGCTGTTGAAGTTCTCATACAGTGCTAGCTGGAACTTGCGAGCAAACGAGCTGTAGCGCTCTCATCACGAGCGGGCGGTATCTCTGAGCATGTTGAGTTTAGCGGCATGTCATTCAGCACCATTCGCGTGGACCACACATGAAGCGCATTCAGACGTGACAGCTCCGTCACAAATGTGACACCGTTGTGATGACCTACCGCAATTGCAAGCGCCACGCCATCCAGTAGATTGGATCAAGATGACCACCACTATATGTATTTTGTATCTGTTGCTGCCGCATTTTAAAAAGAACAGCTTTAGAGATGGAGTTGGTAAGCTCGCCGCACGATGAGGCATGCGCGCACGGATCACGTCATGTGTTAGCGTGTCTTTCGACGCGTCGCCGGCACGTAAGCACTCCACTCCCACGACCTCAACACCGCAACTGGCATATTCCATCTCACGCGTGGAAGATCCACAGCAATAACCCTCTGAAGGCTTCGGTCGCACATCATATTGATTCACCGGGAGATCCTCGTCCGTAATTGCGCAGCTTCATTGGGCGACTAGGCATAATCGCACTGCGTACCCTGGGTTTGGCAGCTACCCAACGATACCATCTCGGCTTAGTAAACATCATCCGCTTTCGTCACCATGGCGCGCAGAATGTCCCCAGAAGAGTACCAGGCGATTGGTCGCAGCTACTATAAGCTGAAACAATACGAGAAAGCCTTGGAAACCTTTTCGAAAGGTATCGAGGCTTGTCCAACCGCGGATCTGTACGATCATCGGGCTGCGACGTACGACAAGCTTGGAAACCTCAACGCCGCCGTCAAAGATGGCAGAGAGATGATCAGACTGAATAAGAAAGATGTCAAAGGCTACTTACGCACAGCGAGTATCCTGGAGAAGTTGGAGAAACCCGAGACGGCGCTTGGGATTTACAAGTACGGAATGAAGAATGTGCCACCTAGCGACAAGAACTTCAAGGTATGTGATGTATTCTTTGTCCTGTTATGAGGACACATGTTCCACTTCGTCTTTTGCATGGATTACTGACTGGCGACAGCTCTTGCAACAACTCCACGACAAGTTCACTCGAAAACTATCACCTGCAGCGGCCATCGATCCGTTTACCGTGCTGCCCGCTGAGCTAGCGGAAATGGTACTAGAGTATTGCTCCTTCCGCCACATGGTCAACTGCATGCGCGTCAGCCCAGGATGGAGGGACTATCTCTCCAAGTTACCTAAGCTTTGGATGCATCTCGATCTCTCCGGCGCCCGCCGACCAGTCCCTCGTTCTTTCGTCAATACAGCTTTCAAGCGCTCGGAATACCGAATGACGCGCGTCACGATCCATCGTTTCGAACACATGGACGTACTGAAGAATCTTGCGAAAGCAGCGAAGGACCTTACAGAACTAGAGCTCATCTCCTTGCCACACACCATGTCAGCCACACTGATTGACATTGTCAAAAGCGCTCCAAAGCTGAAGAAGCTCACGATACATCCAGAGATCACGCAAGATACTGCAGTGCAGATAATGCATGCGAGACCTGTAATGGAACACGTGGTCTTCGGCGCATTGAGGTCTCGCGGGGCCGCCACTGAATGGACAACTTCATTTGGGAATCTCCGCACCCTCGGCATGTATTGGTCGTCCCCCGTCTCGACGGTCAATCTCGGGCTACATGACCTCCTGGCTCGAACGCCATGTCTTGAATCCCTAGCACTCTCCAACGTGGAACATCTTGACTCTCGACAAGGATGGCCCAGAGACGAAGCTCAATTACCACCACTGAAAAGCCTGACGCTGAAGCGGATGGACCTCCTGCAGTTTCCTCTTCTCCCGCCGACGCTACAGCGACTGGTCATCGAAAACGACGGTGGTGGATTGAATCTACAGCAAAGCCTGTTCTTGCACCAGTGCTGTATCCCAGAGCTCACACACCTAGCCATATCTGGCTTCATAGGCTTGGGCACAGAAACACTAGGAGACCTACTAGATATCTGTTCCCACGAGAATGAAACGGCAACATGCTCTATACGACAACCTTTGCAATCGTTAACCCTGCACGGTCTAGTCGATAGTATTGAAGATGACATGTTCGGAAGAGGGCCTTCTGCGCAAATGGAGTCCATATTCGGCGATTCCCCACGGGTCCTCACGCCCGCGTTGGAGTCCCTGGATATTGCCACAACGCTCTGCAATGACGATGAGATAGAGAGACTCCTCATGTACCCGACGGGACTCAAGACAATCGACCTTTCTCACACCCACATCACTGGGGCGTCCATCAAGATGCTGGCAGACAAACTTCCGAAGCTGACGAGTATCAAGGCGAATCAGTGTGCTAACATTAATGGGCGCGATGCGATCAACTACGCGGAGCGAAAGGGGATATCAGTGAGTTGCCAGATGGCTGAGCAGAAGGGTGGACGAAGGCTTCGCTACGGATAGTCTGCCGTGCGCCTGAAGTTGTCGACAGGCATTCTGTTTTGGAAGACCAAGGCGGGGTTAGATCAGAATCCACGGAAGAGATAACAGACAATGATAGCAGAAGAAACATTTCGTAGCATCTATGTAGCGGTATAATACGGTGTGCAGTCATGTAATCGTGAGTGCCATCAAAAGGGGATCATTAGCTAAACTCCAGCGCCAAAGTCCTTGCGCGCCGACGCAATGCATTTATCAAATCCAACCAAACTCCTCCCGATTACCGTTCAAAATACCAACGCCGCGCCAATATGCTTGTGCAGTAGCAGAGCAAGGGAGAAAATCGCAAAAAAGGAAAGCTCGACTACTGAATTAGTTGACATCCATGCCATCATCCTCCACTTCGTCCTCTCCGTCGTCCTCGCCTGCCGTGAGGACGCCTGCGCTACCCAAACTGCGTTTGCGATTGCTGCCGCCGAAAGAGCGACCGGTGATTTGGCTGAGGAGATCCAGATCCTCTCCACCAACGATGCGCGCTTCTGGAGTAGCTTCACAGCTGAGCTCGATCAAGCTCGCCGGGCTGAGGCTACGGTAGCCGGCTGTGCGGACGACTCTACCAAAGTTCTGCATGCAGAATGTAGCAGCTCGCTGCTTGAGCCAGTCCTCTCCAGCAGTAGCAGCACGCTCCCAGATTATGGCTGCGTGCTCAATGTCGAGCTCCCGACCCAAACGGTTGACACAAAGTAGGCGGAGACGGGGCATGTCGTAGATGTTGGACATGACAAGCATGCCTGCTACGTCGTTCAGGCTGGGTCCATTCTGAGGGTTTGGCGCAATGCTATCCGTATACAGATAAAACAGGAACGCCCGAACTGCTGAGTACGGTTCGGGAATGTGCATCTTCTTCGAGTGGAACTCTGCCATCTGAGCACTCCATAGACGGGCGAAATGGGGCCAGCGAGCATGGAGAATGAGCTTGTGAACGTGAATCGGCCGCGATACTGGGCTCACGGTTGTTGACGAGCCGTTGGGATCTGGCACGGCAACATCCACGTAGTCATCATCATCGGGATCGGCCGTGATGATGAAGTCTGCGCCGCTGCCGCTCTCGGGTGGTTGATCAAAAGTTAGGGAAAGATCCGCACCAATACCGGTAAGGTGCGAAGACACATTCGCATCGGAAGAAGGCATCATCTTTGAGCGCGTGTCGGAGGCCAGCTCGTTGCCCAGGATGCCATACTTCCGAAGATCGATGGCGAGGACATCGCTTAGATACTCGCCGTTGTGATTCCCATCATTCGCCGACTCGATCGGGCTACCTAGAAGCCAGGCATGTGTTCCTTCGGGATTTGTTGTGCAGTAGTGCCAGCGGTAGTTGGGGCTGTAAAGGTCCTTCCCGTCGGCAAGCTTCTGCCATCGCAGTGTATCTAGCTCTAGACTGGACAAACTTGTCTCGCAGCTCAACTCTGCCGGGGTGACGAAATCGAGCATGCAACCGGATGAAAAGATGTGGAAATGCGTGCCCGCCGCTTGAGATGGTAGGTTCGGACTGGAGTGAAATTTGAGAGATGAGATGGAGCCAGGCGCAACGTAGGGTGAGCGACTTGAACCCATGCCATGATATGACTGAACGCTCGAGTTTGCAGTGTAACCACTACTTCCGGTCGCAAGTTGACCAGACGCTGGTACAGGGTAGCGATGTCGGGACGAGATGAGTTGCCGGTCGCCTGTTCCATACTTCATGGCGTGGTCAAACTCTGGGCTGCCGCGGAGATCGAGCCACCAGATCTCATTGCTCTTCTCCATCTCGTCGTTGATGCCACCGAAAATCCAGATGCGACCGTTCCAGATCCAGCTGGCGTGATCGTAACGAGGAACGAACCTCCATGTCCGGGACCAGGTCCACGTCTTGAGGTCGAGATAGCAGATGTCGTCTAGTACACTATCATGTCCAGTCTGGCCCCCGCTGATATATAGCTTATCATCGTATATGACGGCCGAATGCCGAGCGCGACCGCGAGGTATTGGGCCATGGAGTTCGGGCTGCGTCCAGTGGGCGGTCTTCAGGTCGAATACGATGACATCGGCGAGGTGTTGACGGTGCTCATTCTCACCACCGAAGACGAGCAGTTTGCTGCCTTGCCAGAGACATGCGGTGTGTCCTAAAGCGTTATGTTAGTTGCGACGGAAGTAGCATTGGTGATAGAGCGGTGAGCACGTACCCATTCGTACGCCCGGAATGTCCCCGTAGTTGTCGACCAGATTCCATTGTCGAGTGACGAGGTTGAGGCGCAGGACGTGGTTGTAGACCTCGTCGGTATACTGGTCGAAGCCTCCAAAGGCGTATATCTGATCATCGCCGACATATGTGACAGAGGCATTGACCAGGCAGGCGGGCTTGGCGCCGATTGTCGAAATCATTCTCGGTTTGTAGCCTTCGACGGCTGATCTGCGGCTCCGGACGGGGCTCGCAGACATGAGGAAAGTGTTGTTGGCAGAGCTGGCGGATCCCGGCGTGTTCGAGTGGGAGTGGCTGGGCGAGGGTGTAGAGGTGACGGCGGGGTTGAGGATGTTGGACGGGAAAGCGGATCGAGCGGATGTTTGTGCCATGGATAGTGAGCGGTGAATAGCGTCGTCTGGTTCGTGGTAGCAGCCCCGGTGGGCAGAAGTGGCCTTTGTCTAGGCTGGGAGAATGTTTGACGGAGGAAGTTGAGTTGGCTGGCCGTGCATATTGCCGCCCCTCACCGCCCGAGCCTGGAAAGCGGAAGCGCCGACCCACGACGACTCAGCCCTGTGCCCGAACGGACAGCGCGAGCCACTCCGAGACTTGGCCACTGTACAGCTGCAGCAGATTAATGCACCACGGCAGATGCTACAATATGTGATTAGTGAGTGGCTGTGCGATGTTGCTGGACTGAGAGACTGCTGAAGTGCGTCGCAGCCTGGCACGAGAGCAGACGCTATGAAGCCATCGCCATCATGTATGCAGCGGCAAAAGCAAGGCCATGCAGACGGCGGCATCGACACGACGATGCATGCGGCTTCACAAACCGGATAGACTACGATGCCGGCGAGGGTCGAGCACCGTCATGTGATGTCATGCGTCGTGGTCGTCCGGCCAGCCTCGCGCAGGGTCCCGTCCTCGTTACCTGGTCAACGCAAGCGTAAACAAAGGATACTTAAACGCCCCCATACCTGCCACTCTGCATATCCACTACCACGCACTCTACCATCCGCACTGCCCTGCATCTTCTTCTCCAGAGCGCGAATCACTCAATTACTTTCGAATCAATACTTCACAGCATCGATTACAGCATTGTCTAATACTAATCCTTACACCATATAGCAGAACCCAACCCACATACTGTATGCCACCACGTCCTGTGTACTAAGAATCTAACTAACCCTAGTCCAGTAGGAGACTAGCTAGCAGTCATGGCAAGCACCGCAGTCTGCGTGACTCCGGTCAAGAAGCGCTCTGCCGTCTTCAACACCCGCACCGCCGGCGGTCGGATGCCACTGACGCCCTCTCCCCGCACCCCGCGCACCCAGACTCCCGATGTGCAGGCACACGAGTCGATTCATGGCAACGACTTCAAGTCGCGCATCCAGCGCTCCGTCACCAAGACGACGCGCGACTCGCCCAAGTCCAACATTGCTCGCTCCCACACACACACTCCTCGCCGGTTAGAACTCGGTGTCTCTGAATGGGCCCTCACTGGATCCGGTACCACTGCCGCCACCAAGGCCAAGAAGGAGAAGAAGGAGGCGGCTGCCATCCGTGCTCGCCCTACCAAGACGCGCATTGCCTACAACGCCGCCGACCGCTTCATCCCCAACCGGACGGCAAGCGAGGCCATCCGCAGTGTCGGTGCCAGCAAGCTCGACGCTGAACAGCGCCCCAAGTCAAGCTCCAAGAAGGAGGGCTCGACCGTGCTTGCCAACGCCGCAAGTGCTTTCGATCTCGGTGGCCGCGGTTCAGAGGAGGATGTCACACTGTCCCTCGAGGGCCTGAGCCTTGAGGACGACGAGGAGGAGAGCCGATCGCGCTCCAAGCCAGCTCCTAGCCAGGCTGCATACCAGTCCACACTTGCCTCAGCATGTGGCATCAACACAAACACTCGCATTCTTGCTTTCAAGCCTGCGCCGCCCGAGTCATCCAAGCCCATCGACCTTCGCTCCCAGTACAACCGTCCCCTCAAGCCCAGCAGCAGCGTCAACGCACAGAGCCGCCGTCGCATCCCGTCAGCTCCCGAGCGCGTCCTTGATGCCCCCGGTCTTGTCGATGACTACTACCTCAACCTTCTCGACTGGTCCTCCGGCAACCAGGTCGCCATCGGTCTTGAGCGCTCAGTCTACGTCTGGTCAGCTGACTCTGGGTCGGTCGCCTCTCTCCTCGAGTGCCCTGCCGATACCTACATCTCTTCCGTCAAGTGGTCCGGCGACGGTGCCTACGTTGGTGTCGGTCTCGGCACGGGTGAGGTCCAGATCTGGGACGTTGAGGAGCAGACCAAGCTGCGTAGCATGTTCGGTCACGAGACTCGCGTTGGCGTTATGGGATGGAACAAGCACATCCTCTCCACCGGTGCCCGTTCCGGCCTTGTCTACAACCACGACGTCCGCGTCGCTCAACACAAGATCGCTGAGCTCGTCTCGCACACTGGAGAGGTCTGCGGTCTTGAGTGGCGCGCCGATGGTGCCCAGCTTGCCACTGGTGCCAACGACAACATGGTCAACATCTGGGATGCGCGCGCGCTCGCTGCCCCCAAGTTCACCAAGACCAACCACCGCGCTGCCGTCAAGGCCGTCTCATGGTGCCCATGGCAATCCAACCTGCTTGCCACCGGCGGTGGTTCCAACGACCGTCAGATCTACTTCTGGAACACCACCACTGGTGCCCGCATCAACCACATCCCCACCGACTCCCAAGTCACCAGCCTTCGCTGGAGCACCCACTACAAGGAGATTGTCAGCACTGGTGGCTTCCCCGACAACAGCCTGAGCATCTGGAGCTACCCCTCCGGTGTCAAGAACATGGAGGTCCCCGCTCACGAGTCTCGTGTTCTCCACAGCTGCCTCAGCCCTGATGGTCAGATGCTCGCCACCGCTGCTGCCGACGAGTCTCTCAAGTTCTGGAAGATCTTCGAGAAGAAGCCCGGTCAGCCTTCCGTTGCCGCCGCCGGCTCTGCTTCCATGAAGCCCAGTGCGACTAAGCAGATGACTATCCGCTAAGTTTCTGCATTCGACAACGAAGGAGCTCGTATCAGATAGATATGGGTTGGAGCGTTAAGCTCAGTTAGCCCACAAGTGTCTAGCACGGACATCAACTACCGGCTTGCGCAATGGAGCTGGTATCATTCATCCGACTCTACGCGCAACGGTAAGTTGGTAAGTAATCACATCTCGTTTGGGTATGTGACGCGATCCTCTCTCTCGTTCACAGGGAAAGGAATCTCCACATCTACCCTCGGAACATCTGTCAAGAGTACAACTGGGTCTCATCATGGCTTTTTTGTCCATTCAGCAAGCGAGGCGTCTCGGAAGCATTGCAAGGCGTTGGAATTAAAGAACTGGCTTTTCGAGCGTCCTATGGACAACGAGGTTCATGATATTTACGAACATTGGGAAAAGACAGACTCGGTCTATTGTCTTTCGAGAGAGTTTTTGTATTTGTACATTCACCGCGCCTTGATGCGCTTGGGATTGGGACATTTGGGGGCTTGGGAAGGCGTTCGATCTTAAATAAAATGGAAACATTACAACATATGATCGTTTCATGACTTTGCCATGGCTGGTTGGTGACTTTCCATGTCTCTGCACAACGCGTAGATAATTCAGTTGAATCATCTGATCATCTCAGCGGCCGAACTATTCGTCGATGAGACGAGTCGTACAATCTCACATACCCACCAAACCTTCCTGCCTCACCTTTCACTCTGGGATCGGATTGGCACTTCACGCATATAAGCCTATCCCTACATGTCCAGACCTTCTCAACCCAAACGAACGCCAACCCAAGCAATCCAATCCAACCAACATAATGAGCTACGAGCCCCTCCCACCCATGCCAGGCGCATGGCCATCAGACGACACAGACCCAATCACCTCCCCTCTAACCTTCACCCTCTCCTCCTTCATCTCCGCCACCGGCACCGCCCAAACCTACATCGAAACCACGCTCCACCAATCCAAATCCCAAGTCTGGCTCTCCGAAACCATGACGAACATGACGCTCTTTGCCTACGCCGAGGAACTTATCGAGAAATCAGTGGCGTATGTTACTTACATCGCTCCCTACATCGGTTTCTTTTCAGAAGACCAGTTCCCGCCTCCGCTGGCCGATGGGATTATCGTGTCCTATACTTTAGAGGAGGTAGGGTTACTTCGGGCGATACTACGGTATTCGCGGGAGACTGGATTGGATGATGATGCTGTCATGACGTTGCAGACGTTCAAAGAAGGTGTGGAGACATACCGGCTCACAAAGAACATCCAGGGGCTGGTTGCATTGTATATTGAGTTTGGCAACGCGAACGAGCCACCGCGGATCTGGGAGACGGCAGAGGTGTATGCCCCTGCTTATGTGGATTCTGTGGCTACCGTTGACGTCGAGACGGCGATGCGAGATGATGTCCGTTGTCCGTTTTGTTGGGGTGCTTTTGGTGCGGGGGAGGATGGGTGTTGTGGCGGGGTTATCAAGCAGGTGGAGTGCTGTGGGAAGAGATTTGGGAGGGACTGTCTTGTTGAGGCTATGTTGGGGAGTTTGCTTTGTCCGAATTGCAGGAGGGAGTTTGCGGTTAGGCGCGTTGAGGATGGAGAGAGTGGCTAGTATGCAGGTTGATACAAGATGGTTGCGGTGTCTTAAGATACAAGCTTCTTACGACCGCATGTTCATTTCCAGTATCTAATCCACTCATTTTCCAGATCCGTCATGCTGTCCTGGAGGATGGCCGCTTGCATTGCTTTCTCGTTTGCTTTCGCCATCTCCACGTTTGTTATACCCCAATCAATCTGCATGGATGTTAGTCATCGTCGTAGCCTCTCATGACAACATTCTCGTCAATTTAGTACTCACCGGCGGTGCGCTCCAGCCACTGACAGCCCATTGTGTACTGCGGATCCTAGCCTGCGACTGCGCAACAATCATCTGATTCCTGTGCATCCTCTCCTGCGCTTTCAACTGCTGAATTTCCTGCTTCATACGCCGAAGCTGAATCTCAATTTCTTGCATCTTGTTGTTTCGTGCCATGAGCTTTTGGCGGAATGTGGAGATGTCGTTTGTACGACTGGCATCCGTAAAGTACGACTGGAGACGTGGGGAAAAGAGATCACACAGAAAGCCTCCGGCTTTTGCCTCTTGCTCTTCAAGCTGCGCGAGGATCGCTGGTTGGGGTGACTGAGAGTAGAGAGGTTCGATGTGTCTAAGGTAGCACTCTTCGCAGGCAGTGAACTCGGGAACCGTAGAAGGGAAGCTGTACTGCTTTTGGCCTGAGACCAATGTCCCTTGTTGACATGCAGGAATAGGGCCCCATTTCTTGACGAAATCGATCAGTGGCGTGATGTCTCGTGTCTTCGTTTCAAGAGTACTTTGCGCAACGGCGGCCATCTGATCAACAATCTCAACACACCGCTGTTGGCCATTTCCCTGCGTCATCAGGTCGCAGGTAGCGAGAAGCCTTTGTCCGTTTGCAATGGGTGCAAATATGCGCTTCAGGCAGGGAAACAGGACGTTTATATGCGCCACGCAGAATGAACAGGCTGTCATCTCTTCGACCAGCGACCCGGTCTTTGGGTCTTGCAGACAGTACCACGTCCTAATTACTTCGGGCCTTCCTCCAGTCTTGACCACTGGATCCTCCATGTTGAAGTTTGGGCAGATGCCATCCCTGTCAGGATCAATGCTACTGACTTCGCCCAGCAAGCTCAAATCAGGTTGTCCCATTTGGAACAACCACATATAGGCTAGTCTCACCCACAGGAACGAGAAATCGCAGACAACAGACATCTTAGCTGGTTTTGCGGGACCGGCAGATATGAGTGATGCATAGCGAGTGTTGCGGAAGGATGTGTTGTAGCAATCCGGACAAATGTCGAAGTTGGATATGGCCCTTGGCGATTTGATTTGCAGCCAGTCATTATGCCCTTGCGTGAAATTTGATCGTTTGCACAATCCAAGGGCAGGGGGTTGTTTAGTTTGCGGGGTTGCTGATTCTGAGGATGGTCGAGGTGGAAGGGGTGGGGGCCGAACGAGAGGCATGACTCGTGCAGGAAGTCACCTTGGTGACTCGAGTATTGTGAGAGCGACTAGTAGGAGATTCGATTGTGAAAGAGAGACTTTTTTACTGAGGAAGACAGCTCACGTTCTTTGCTGTGAGCGCGAATATCCTAGGCTACAAGGTGACTGGTCTGCCGAGGCTTTCAGCTGAAGAGGCTGAAAGTATCGTCCGAATACGATACCGGTGAAAGCTCGCCCCGCAACGAGCGCCCAAATGAGGCCATGAAAACGCCACGCACGTCGGACCTTCTAGATGCGTTGCGTATCAAATTGAATTGCGCATCGTAGAAGCGAAAGGATCGACAGGCTGCGGCCCATCGGGCTGAGATGGAAAGTATGGTTATCGATAGCAGTCAATGGCCCTAAGTAGTCAGCAAGTATCGCAGCAATGTATACCAGGCGTAGAGAGCATTAATCGTAAATTTGATGACTTTGCGCGAAAGTTGTGGCTTGAAGGATGCTGGAAGATGCAAGATCTCGACAACAGGTGTCTGAGCCGAGCGGCTGGTAACACCACCTCATTGGCTGACATCTCGCTTCCCCTTCACCCATTATCAAGAGTGTAGACGGCTAGGCGACTCTAGCTCGAGAAGACTTGTGCCAGATCATATACATTAGACGAGCGTACACTGCCGACGTCGCAATCAGTAATAGACCGGTCTTGCTGATGGTACAAATTTTGCATTACCATGCAGCTGGCAAACAAAGTGGCAGAAAGATGGTACGTCTCTTTGTACGAAGTTTGTAGTCGTTGGATGTGACTTCGACGCACATGCAGTAGACCCAATCGTTGATTTAGATCATGTAGCGGGAGAAATTGTCACTCCACGAGTTCTATCAATTTGCTGTCGCGTTTGTTGTAGCTAGGCAGTACACCCAACGAAGTTGTGTAGCGGCAGGTATATTCTCCCTATCGTTGTATGTATCGTACACTCGTATGGGAGAGCATGTGCGTCGCAGTCGCATAAGCGAATGTTGACCGGGGCTTATTACAATATCTGGCACCCTCAGGCGAGACATGTTGTGTATACACTCGTTGGTGATGATCAGAGGCGTGCAGTCATGTTGTCCAAGATGTGGTGCAACATTGAGCCTCCTTGTTGCCGCACAGCGTCAGTCGTACAGGGCTGTACATTCATTTTGTTTGCCCAAGGCAGACTGTGACAAATCGTGTGTTTGACTCGAGGCGTTGGCATGCTCGTTTAAGGCTGACGTGCGCCGCAAAGCACCTCATGGGTTGCAGAAGCGCCCGGCACGGGAGGGGGTTTTCCAAGAGCTAAGCCCCTCGGAGATTTCATGCTGTAGATAGCGTCACGGGTAGAATGATGGCTTCGGATTCTTTCATCGCGATTCGCGTTACCTTTTGAGCGGTGAGGACGCCCATGTTGGCCTAAGAAGCCAACACCGGTCTGGTTCAGTATCGAGGAAACGGACACTGCGAAGGGTTGCTTTTTCGAACGATGCCCAGGACAAGAAAGGGTGCTCGGCTGATCCTACTATTGTGTCTTGTGCATCTACAATAGCAAACCTAAAGCGCCCTTTAGTCTCGGGTACAATTGGGGAAACAACGAGCGGCTTCGTACCAGGCAATCCAGCTGTTGGTGGGATGCACAACACTCCAAAAGCCAATGTAGCGGCCCTTATCCGAGCAGTTGTAGATTGAGACATGTGCATGATTGCCATTGTTGGTGGACTTGGCATAGAAATTCCTGTTCCAGCACGATATCCAGGAATGAATGCCCGCTTTTCGGGTAGCCATCGTACCAGCATCCTGGGATATCGCGTGGCAGTCGCTAGTAGGGATCGCTTTCAGGCCACCCAGTATCATCACTCCGGATGCATCGGGTTATCTGAATGCCATTATCCGAATAAGTCTAGATGTCGTTGGTGGTGGGAATACTTGCCAAAGAAACGATGGGAGTAAGCGCCGATAACGTGAGAGCGGGGTCGCTTCGGTTGGGTGTATACACAAAAGCTATCGACGCAGAGTGGGGCACCGAGTATGTTAGACACCTTCTTCAAAGCCATGCCATTGCTCATCGACTGTTGTAGCGTGCCCTGCGCATGAAACTGTGTTGGTTCCAACGTCGCCGATATACTCAACATTCTGCGTAATTGGCGTCGAAAGGCACGTTCCGATCGGCCGTAGACCTGTGTGCATGAGTTATGCAGGCCGTAGCTGCAGCCTCCTGTCAGTCATCTTAGAGATTGTACCTGTCGGTTAGACAAAGGCCGAAAGAATGTCCTGTGCTCCACGGCGCTTATTAGCAAGCCGCCTTGAGCGCGGCTAATGTCAAACGCGGAAGCGGCGCAGGTCGCACGAAGAAGGGCAGCTGGTGCCATTGTCAAGGTGGACATGGGCCAGGTAGCTGCTTGTAGGCCAGACTAATGGGATTATTGAAGATACGCGCGGCGTGAGCTGTGGTAGGTTGGTGGAAGAAAAAATTGTATGCTTTCGTGTCCCAGTGGAAAAGTTGGGGATTCGATTGGCCAATCTAAGCATCCGAGCCCATGGTAGCCGGGGACGCTGATACGCTTGGGGAATCTGGAGATGAGCTAGTGGAAGAGCGATACCGATGACGATCCTACAGATTTAGCAAGAAGAGGCTCTTGGGATGCCATGTGTCGACGGACCGTTGCGAGCAGGAAGTCGTCACACCACGCAGGCCTTCATTTGATGCAAGGCCGCCACGTCGATGTCGATGGGGCCAGACTGGAGACAGAGCAAACGGTGGGAGGGCACCGTGACTGTGCCGCACACTTGTGCTGTCTCCAAGCACCTGATGGAGCCTTTTGAGGAAGGGTGCATTAGCGTCTCAAGGAGGCCTGGCCCTAGTCATCTGCAGCAACGTTCGCCATGCGAGGAACTAATGCTGGGTGAATAGATGATGCCAAGGGGCTGCTTACCTACACCTTGGAGGGCCGCGCAGCCGTTTGTGTTCCGCGGGACGGCATCAGGTAGGACAATGGATCGGAGGGGTTCGCACCAGCAGACGGAAGAGGGAGCCAGGCTGGTAGCGATGGCTGTTCTAGAGGATCCAGTGTCGTGTCTCTGGCACGCACGGCGCGGGATCGCTGACCATGCCCGCCATCTAGCGTGGGTTTGGGCGCTTAAGCTGCAGTGCATCCCTGAAGCTTAGCAGCACCCAGGGCGGCGATTCGTCTGCGGCGCCCAGCGGTGGTGGTGAACGGACAGGTGTTGTAAGCGGGCGTAGTGCACGGGCGGGCGAGCAGTTCGCTGCTGCTGCTAGGTAGACGATTGACGCCGCCTGCCGCCTGTCTGCGCTGAGAGTCTCCACCGAGGCAGAGTCGCAGTGTTGAAACAAACAACGACACCTCTCTGCACCAAGCACCTTGAGCCTCTTCCCGGCAGCTGGCCTGCTCTGATAAGCCTCGTCCCGTCCTTCTTTCCTTAGACGCAAGCGCTCGCCCGCCGCCCACCCTTTTCGCGCCTTCCCTTCTGATTCGTGACCCGCCGCTCAGCCTCGCCAACCCCGTCGTCTGAGTGATAGGCAGCCCATCGCGAGACCACGCGCGATTGTTCCTTCCCACCGCAGCGTAGATCCGGCGCAGTCCTGGCGCAGCCTCTGTTGTGCCTTCCTCAAGAGCAGCGCGAGGCATGGCAACCGCGACGCAGCTCATGCCGTCACCGAGTGGCCTGAAGTCCATGTCGGCATTCAGCCCCTACACGGACTCGCCCAGCTCACCGGGCACCTTCGCCCACGTCTTCTCAAATAGGTGCGACGCCCTCGCTGCGAAAGCATTGGCGACTGCCCGCTAACATGGACTCCCCAAGATCCTCAGGGCACACGTCCGACCACCTGCAACCACCGCCCAGCCCGTATCCGGCGACCGTCGACCCCTCGCCCGTCGACAGCAACGGCACAAGCCATACCGATCACACTGAGGTACGTCGCGTCGTGGGTGGATATACGAACGCGCGGGGCTGACCCCACTACAGATCGAAGACGATGCCCAGGTCAATCACCCAAGTGCAAGCGAAGATGGCATGAGCGACATCAGATCGCCGGGCACTGACGACATAGTGAGCCCGGCGAGCCAGGACGGGCCCGCAAAGGTATCATATCAACACCTCTACCGCGCCTGCCTGCCTGCAATCATCTAACCTGTGACAGCCCCATACCCATAAGCTCAACACCGCCGTGCGCAGGGCTGACTCGGACGATGCCCCGCCGTCTGTCATCCATGCGCCCGACACCTTTAAACAATTCGTGAGTGCCCTTCTGTTATGATTGCACTACATGGCTGACGTGGGAACCAGAACCAGAACCGGATGACGTCTGGCGGGTCGTCGAGCGCAAACACGTCAGATAACACCGCTGTCGTATCGCCGTCAACGCCAGAAGCTAACATGCTTCCGGATGTCGAGGACAAGCACACATCTTCTGCCTACACCACGCCCATTGATACCGCCGTGTCCAACTCAGTTACCGACCGCAGCACGCCGCGTGCCCAGACAAGACAAGATTTCGAAGAGGACTTGAGGCGGCGCAGCGTTCGTAAAAGCGTCAATCTCGCTGGTATGTCTGCACGCATTTTACAAGGCCACGCGCTAACATGCACAGATATCGCCGAGTACGACGACCATGCTACCACGGATTCTTCTGCGAGCTCCGTCATCGAACAGGACGACAGCCAGTCATCACAATCGCAAGACGGCGAGTCCATGTCCATCGGCACCCAAACGATGGGTCAGGCGATCCACGGCATCCAAGAGTCGGAGAAGGAAGTGGCTGCCCTGCGAAGCGCACTGGACGAATGCTGGACACTCTGCAACTCGCTGGCCAAGTTGAGCCAACACCACAGAACACGCATGTTCCACTACTCCGGTGGAAGCCCTGATATGCAGGAGCATGCCTGGAGAACGTGTTGGCGACTTTGCCAGAAGCTCTACGAAAGTAGAGAGGAGAACCCCTCCACGCAGATTCGACCGACCCTGGAGCTTTGCCGGGACTTTTGCCAGGCACTATTCGACGTGCGTCAACGCGGCGATGAGGCTTCTGATTCGGTGCTTAGAGTCAGCTTTGAGCTGAACAACCATCTCTACAACGCACATGATCGCACGCTACCCGAGACATTTCGTGAACGCACTCTGGATTTCTACTTGACGTTATGCCATCGCTTAATGAAGCAGCGTACTTCACTTCCAGAAGAGACCGATTCGTTGCTCCATGCATGCTGGTCACTGGCAGAAATGCTTTTCAGTCTCCGCCAAAACAGCCGGGATGGCAAGCCAGCCGACGAGGAACTGCTGGGCTCGGCGATCCAGGCGTGCTGGGAATTGTGTGACTTGTTCCGTGAAGGCTGGACGCAGGTGCGGCCTGATCGCGGCACTCCACGACCGACTCAGTATGCCTTCTCGGTCGGACGCAGTTCCATGACACATCGCTCCCAGACTGCGTATTCGGAACGGTCTGGGCGATCCTCCAGTGTCAATGAGTCGTACCATTCAGCTATTCAATCGAGAAATGCGACGCCAATGCAGCCAGAGACACCAACAACCATCTTCGATGACCGCGAAGAGTTCTCGCCCGCAGACGAGCCCAACGTGCCAAACATACTCGTTCTCGGCCCAGAAGCTGGCATGACACGGACACATGATCGTTGGTCATCCGCTTCCTCCAACCTTTCCACATACTCTGACGCCTCACAACACACTTCCTCTACCGCCACCGCTGGTCGAGAGGATGCCAATCTGGTCCGCCTGAAAGGGCTGATTATCAAGGCAGCCATCAACACCGGCTACAATCGCCAGGTCCCCCTTCCAGACTTTATTCGTGCTTTACCGTCCAACAGCTTCGGCGCCGAGACGTGGCAAAGTCAATTATTCGAGAGCTACCGAAAACTTGTTCTTGCAGACCCGACCCTACGAAGCGTTCACACTCAACCACTGCGCAGGCTGACGGCACTTGAGATTGGACGATCGGTGCAATGGCTGGGCCGCAGCGAGTCATTCAAGTGGCTGCGCGAGCTCTATCGCTTCGTCTTTGGGGCCTATCCTGAAGATACCAGTCAGCGCAACCTCATAATCAACGCCTAACGCACTTTACGCATGGATCTTTTTGGTTTCGGATCTTGAACACTTTTTCAGATCATGGGTGTTATTTGGATGGGCACTTTTCTTCTATTTCCGCCATATACCCCCAACGCTCTCTTCAGTGCGCGTATCATTCGGTCCCAGCATAGTTTCATCGCATGTTGTAGATTACGGATCCTGCATATTCGCTTCTGTGTATACCTTCTTACTATCTCTACCGCTCTCATGACGCCTATTGCCAAGTTTACGACTTTGATACTATATACAAATAATAACCCATTCTTACCGAAGCAAGCTTGGAAGTACAGAATGCCGAAGTGATGAGGGCTCGCCAAGCTGGTGTTCGAGAACAGCGGCGCGAAGCAAACCCCCATGTTAGACTACGAAACCTGCTTGTCTGCTCTTTGGATAAGATGGAATGTCGTCGAGTTGTCTCAGTCGTAAGTTCTGCTGGCGGGTACAGAGGTATCTTGTAACTCTCTCCTTCGGTCTGGATCTCTACGTCGGTCTCACAGGTACCTCAATATAGGTAGTGAGTCACGCAATGAGTGTATCAGTAGCGACTAGATTTCTTCGAATAGGCTGCTTAAAAACTCTCAGCCAAGTTCAACGCTACTCCATCCCACTCTTCACCTAGGTCCCCATCCCCATCCACCGCCACCCATGTTTGGCGACTTGTACGTATCCCACTGACCTCCTCCATGCCAGTGATCTGTATTGCGATTTACGCCGCTAGCATGGTCTGTATCATTGAACCATCTAGTTTGGGTGCCTGGAAGAGTAACTTTGCCATGTGCATCGGGCTGTCTGATGGGTGCGAGAAGACGGCCGTTATTGGGAAGCTCATGCCGGGGCGTACTGCCGTATTGCGACCACAACCGATGTTCGCCTCGTTGGGGATAGGGGTTGTGGGGCATGGTTTGTTTGGCGTACGTGCTTGTGGGTAACTCTTAAGGATGGTAGTGAGAGGCGACGCGGGACAATAATATGTGGATAATTGAACGAATAAGTGTTGCTTTTACTAATGTAGATGCTTGTGTTGAGCGTGCGATATGGCTTTCCTGAATGCTGTGTGTCGTTGTTGGTGAGGTTGTCGTTGTATGTAGCGGTGGAGACTTTATACCTTGGAGCTGTGATTGAACTTGCACTTGATGGGTCAGAAAGTGTGACAAAAGGTAGGGACAGCGTAGTCTGTCATGTTGAAGGGACAGCGACATGTACCCATAATTATACTTCACGACAGCGTATCGAGGGATGTATAGCTATTCTCAACGTTTGGTCGCATACATGCGCGCCGTTTCCATCCTTGTCCCTTCTCCTTCACAGATACCGCCAACAGTGCCTTGTACCGCCTATCGTTCACTCTCCGCATCCACCCATTTTTTCTCCTTCTGCTTCTCCTCGCGCATCAAAGCACTACCGCAGTCATGCAGACCCCGCGTTAATGCCTTGCGATGCGATTGACTCAGCGATGACAGATTTGCATCCTCTGCGAGCGCCTTCTTGAAGTAGTCTCTCATGTGAAGAAGCTCGGCACCCTGCCAGCTATCATGAAAGAGCCTCTCTCCTTGCCATGGCGGTCGCCGTGCGCGAAAGGCCTTGTCTTTTACTTTCCTCAAGTTAGCCTTCTTGTCTTGCTCAGCGGCAGCTTCCTCAGCTCTTTCAGTAAGCACCTCTTTTTTCTTCTCAGAGTCCACCTCCAAACTCGCAAACTCCCTCTGGAGCTGGTCAACAGTCGCCCAAGAGCTCTTGGAAAGACTGGTGTCATCTTTCTCGTAGCCTTCTGGACTCGCCCAGCATGAGGGCGTGTAGAAACGGGAGCTTCGACTGTAAGTGGGCCGGGTGCGGCTCCGCTCTATGACTGTGTGCTCGTGGTGTGACGTCGTCGTAGCTGGAGTGTAATCGCAAGGGAGGATGGTGGCTTGCGCGTCGATACTGACTGATTTGCGAGGGGGAGAAGCGGACTGTCGTAGAAAATCAGCCGCTAAGTTGACTAGAGGCAGCGAAAGAGATATCCTTACTTGTTTTGTGTCCCCTTGAAGTAAGCCTTTAGACCTGCTCACGGCTTGTGCGACGGCTACTGTGGTGGCGCTTCTACTGGTTTTGACGATCTTGTCGAAGCGGTTCCTGGGTGTCGACCTTGCATCTGCTAGCCTATTGTTGACTCCTTCCATCTCTTTTAGATTCATCTGATCGACATCCAGCGGTTCGTTGTCGTCTGAAAATGAGATCTGTTGAGACCTCCTCTTCCACCTGCGCTTGACCTTCTCCCAACTACCATCAGAATCTTCTTCTTCCTGGGGCGTAGGCTCTGAGACAGTCTCTATCACCGGCGATCGTGATGTCAATTCCACCTCTTTCGAACCGGGGTATTCCAGATATTGACAGCCAGGCACCTTCCAACATTCGTCTCTTGCTAGTTCCCAAAGATATAGTGCCTCGTCGACTCCCCATTCCTCAGCCATGTCGAAGTGTTCATCTCGTAGCTTCTCCAGGGTCGCAATAAGTCTCCAACAATCAAGTTTTGCCCTCTTCCACCGACTTGTGCAATCCTTGTGTGACATCCAACCTAGGTCATCGATACCATTCGTACGTAGCTCTGGCCCTGCTTTTGAGGATTCGAAGATACCACCGCGGCGAGCTAACGCAAATGTCGCGAACTTCACTTCACCAATGCGAGCCTCTGTGATGCAGACTGCGCAGACTGAAAGTGCTGAGTCGGGGATAAGGTTCGGTGCATAAGTATAGTTGTGCTCGCATGGTTGCCGCATTGAAGCTAGTGTCGGAAACTGCGAAGCCATGTCGACGCGATTGAGAGTTGTGTGCACCGGCAGCAATCCTGGCTCCGGCCAGTAAGTAAATCGTAGTTCTTCGTGAGGGTTCGATTGCGACCAGCGGTCTGAGGGGGCCAGTTGATGGTTCGCCTAGAGAGCTCTAGCGACCCAAAAAGTATGCGAAACGCACTCGTTCGAGAATAGGCGCCTAAAGTTGTTCAAGTCAACATCGTTAGAGGAAAGCTGTATATTTGTACCGGAGGTGAATAAAGAAAACAGCGAAGAAAGGGTCGTAGTTAAGAGATCTGTGGCAGCCGAAATGACATAGTAGGGTCCGACGGTCACTGTGAGCTGGCTGGACCGAGCTTCTCCCCTTCACTTGTCGCCAGGGTCCAGTCTGTGCCATTAAGGACACGCGGTCTCTACCATTGCAGATCCGATTGCTCGCTGTTTCTACTTCCTGTAGGCTTCTGAGGGGCGATGTTCAGAGCGGCCAGAGTCGAAAGGTGCGGATTCAGACGTTCTGCGTGAGCAGCTGACCCATTGTGAACAGCACAATGCGACAATGTCATCCTAGTCCGTCCGGTATTGTTAAACATGTGCCGCGCTCAGCCTGAATAAATATCGTGCTGATGGCGATTCCGACACAGGCTTCCGCGAACGTGGCGCGACAGGTCCGGGTTACGTGTTGGGGCATCTGCGATGTGATGCCTCGCCATATTGTTTGCAGTCCTGCATAGCCGACAGGATCTCCAGAGGCCTCGTCAGTCAGCATCTCGTCGCGAGATGGCTAGTGTGTATATTGTTCAGTTGATGCTTAGTGCCGCGCATTGTATCCATTTCTCAAGGTGCCGAAGAAACATGCTCAATCTGTCGCTGATGGATACCGGGCGGAGCGGCCTTTCTCGTCCTCTACCGTAGCTGTTGTATAGAGTGCAGAATATCGCTGTATGATATTCCGTGGAGAGTCTCAGTGACATTTAATCAGACATGATGAGCATAGCATGACCTGTCGCACGCACTGGAAGACGGATGAGGGTTGAGTTCGGACGGGCCGGCAAAAGAGCGATGACGTTTACTGCTTGGCGCTAGCGTACGATGAGCTCCGTCGTTAGCACCTGCACCCGGATAACGCTTGTTCTTCCAAACACCTCAATTCTATCCCCATTCCCCTCTTCTCATACCAATTCGTCTCGCCATGTTTGCCAGACAGGTATTCCGCCCAGCCAAGACGCTGCACCAGGTATGCGCTCACAATTCCGTCTGATTTGAGATTACAAATCGCCAATGTCAGTTTTGGAGGTTGACAGAAAATAGCAAGTCCGCCGTTACGCATCTGAGGCGCCCAAGAGCGGCAACAATGGCATTCTCTACACGGGTATCGGCGCTGCCGGTCTCGCCGGTGCCTACTTGTTCATGAGGGGCGGCGACGCGCCGTCAGGGCAGAAGGGCAATGCGCCGCCATCAGAAGAGGCCAACAAGATCCCCTCTTCCACCGGCGCCGTCAAGAAGGCCTTCACTGGAGGCGACCAGGGTTTCGTGTCGCTTGCGCTAGAGAACATCGAGGTTGTCAACCACAACACCAAGAAGCTGCGCTTCAAGCTGCCGGAGGAGGACATGGAGAGCGGACTGCCTGTCGCATGTATGTCTATTGTCAGAATGGCTTAATCACCGCACATGCTGACTGGATATAGCGGCCGTTATCACCAAGTACAAGGGCCCCGAGATGCAGAAGCCAGTTATCCGACCATACACCCCGATTAGCGACGTGGACCAGAAGGGCTCCGTCGACTTCATCATCAAGGCCTACCCCAACGGCCCCATGTCTCAGCACATGCACAACATGGAGCCAGGCCAACGGCTAGACATCAAGGGACCTATCCCCAAGTTCCAATGGAAGGTACGAGCCTCCTCGATATCCTAGTTGTGAAACAAACACTAACATTGATGTCTCTTTCACAGCCCAACATGCACGAGCACATTGCCCTGATCGCTGGTGGCACCGGTATCACACCCATGTGGCAAACCGCACGACACATCTTCCGCAACCCCGAGGACAAGACCAAGGTTACGCTCATCTACGGCAACGTTTCAGAGGAGGACATTCTGTTGAAGCGCGAGTGGGAGGAGTTGGAGAACACATACCCCCAGCGCTTCCGCGCTTTCTACGTCCTGGACAACCCACCTGAATCATGGCAAGGCGGCAAGGGACACGTTACCAAGGAGCTCTTGAAGACTGTTCTGCCTGAGCCCAAGGAAGGCGAAAAGATCAAGCTGTTCGTGTGTGGACCACCAGGCATGTACAAGGCTATCAGCGGAGGCAAGAAGAGCCCTTCCGACCAGGGCGAGCTTGACGGAATGCTGAAGGAGCTTGGCTACAGCAAGGACCAGATCTACAAGTTCTAGACGTGTGTATATATAAGTGTACGATACCGGGTAGTATGTGCCATGGAACAAATTCGCAAGAGCGAATGTAGACATGCAAAGACGCGGTTTTCGCTCGTCACCCTGGCCCAACACTGCTTCCATATGATATTGCAAAGACAGCAAACGGCACTGTGGTCAAATCTGTCGGTCTCACAAACACGCTCGATACAAAAGGAAGAAGGTCATTTCCATCGTACTTGAATGTGTCAGCTTGGCTGACCATAGCATCAGTCAGTCTATTTCCGCTTTTAGGTGATTGGGTCGGCGCCAGCAACCGGGGGGACCTGTCCTGATCAAATCGTGACGTTTGGAAACAATTTCAGGCCGAGGATGTCTTGCAGACGTAGACAACGCCTGCTTCCGACATTTCCGTGCAACCAGAACCCAAACAAACATCTCTTGTTGCGTAGGCGCCCATTGGTTCAATTCATCGACGACTTGCAGCTGTACCACGACCTCCACCTTCCACGAACCAGGCTTACTCAGCACTACTAGCACTAATCCCTCAGGCGACATAGACTGCGAGATGGGTGTGACAATATCCCACACAGCCTTCTCCCCGCTATCCATGATATCGACCATCTTCGGCTTCATCTCCTTTACCTTTACGCTCGCCACTTTGCTTAAAGTTTCTTGGTCCAATCTAGCGACGTTTAATGCCGCACCAGAAGAGATCAAAAATATCTTGTCAAGTCTGAAGCAAGCACTATTGGAAGAAAGAAGGCATCTGAGAAGAGTGAGAAAGAGACTGAGGAACTTAAGGAGAGACCAAAGTCACGGTCCCAGCGCAAGAAGTGATTCCGAAGAGTACTACGGCAGTGGCAAGCCCGGGAACGAGAGTCGAAAAAGAGGCAGACGAGGGAGGGGAGGCGGCAAAAGAAGAACTATGCACTTCGACCGCGACATGCAGAGTATGCGCTCAAGCGGCGAAGAAGAAGCATTAACCGTAATGCGCGTTACCATCCGCGACCTCATCCAAAAGTTCCGAGATCTTGAGTACCCTTTTCTGAAACCAGAATATCAATCCCAGGACTCGGCGCAATGGTCCACTCAATCTTCGCCTTTTCCATCTGAGAAATCGCCATATGCAGCGCAATACTACCCGCACTCCGATGACGATGATTCTCCCCCAGCTAGTCACATGCGCAATAGCAATCGTCTGGGTTTGGAATACGCCAACTGCGATCTTCAACGTCGTTGTCTGTGGGTGCGGAGGAAGGCTGATGTAATTAACCTTAGTACGGTGTTGAGTAGAGTGGAGGGTAGGCGGACGGCGCATGAGGTGGGCCAGGTGTTTAGTATGGTGTCAAATATTGGGAGAGATGTTGAAGATTTGAGAGGGGTGCTTGATGGGGTGGAGGCTAGGTTGAATAGAGTTGTGGGGATAGGACGCGTGGATTAAGATGAGAGAGGATTGGAAGGGACTGTGTTGGAAAGATAAGAACATAGACCGGATGTACCATGGTAGACATATTCGCTTCAAGCGACCTGTCCCATACGGGTTTCGCGCACATTACATCACTGACCCCGCCATTAAACGACTGGTATCCTCCATAAGATATTCGCCTTCCCTCGGCTTCTCATCTACTAAAGCCCAGGAATGCAACTTCAAGGATCGAGAAGATCTAGCCGAGCCGTCGCCATGGACGATGCCCAGAGCCCTCCACCACCATACTCGCGGGGGCTCAGTCCCTCACTTTTCTGGAACACGCCAATTATCAGTACCCCGAATTCCCGCGATACCCCAGCAGAACGCAGAGGAAGTGCCATTCGCGTAGCATATTGGCTCGCGCGCGAAGGCGCTGGACCAAATGACCATGATGTGGTATACGCTCGAGGAGACTCTCAATCGCAGGACGGGCATAGTGACGATGGTCCTGGAGAAACGCATGAGCTTTTAGAGGACGAGCGCTTGAATGGAGGTGTACGTCTTTCAAACGCTTACATCGAGAATAACGGAGACGCATGTGGTTTCGAGATTGAACGGCGGAACGGTCTTGAACCGCACGGCACCCTTGACAAGACGATTGAACTGCGAGAAGGCGAGATTGAGATCCTACACCCTGGTTCCGGAAGAAAACAGGGCCGAAAATTACATGCGTTCGCACTATGCGCTCGCATACTACCGAAGTTGCCTTGTCGCCGCAAAAAACGAACCTGGTCAATGTGCATCAGACATCTTCTCGGTATGAACCCTGGTTTCTGTCCCGGAGCTTTCGCTTTACGCCGTGAGGGAAGCAAAGATCTCTTCTGGGATCAAGAAGATCAACACAAGTGTTCATACTGTGGCCTCTCAGTCAAGTTGTTCTATCCCAGGTCCTACACTCAAGACGGGCCAACTCATCAAGGACTCTCATGTTCCTTTGTGCTTGAATCGCATCTCCCAGCTACTACGAAAAATGGAATTGAGAGGCGAAGTTGTTTGATATGTTGGGAATACGAGGGTATATGGGCCGGAGCCATGGACGAAGAGCAATGGGGAAAGCATATGAGGCGCCACTTTGATGAAGATGGATACTGGGTCTGTGGGTTTGAAGATGACAGAAGCTACATGATGGACAGAGACGACTGTAAAGCGAAGAACTGTAAGGCGGTGCACAGCTAAGTTGAGGTCATGTCGTGTCACTTGATTGAGAGCATGAACTCTGGAAGGGCAAGGGCACGTCAGCTCATGGTAATACTGAAGATTCCAGAGCCTATATGAATGCTAGCCTACCTACATTGCATGTTCTTATGCTGATGTAGTCTGCAGACCTGTTCCATCTTTTTTCGTGCACAAGATCGAGGCGTGCTTTGGCATATATAACTTGTATGTCTGACTATCGAACGCTGATTTGGATCGTCATAGACGCTGTACCAAGGCTTCCTTCGCGTCCTCTCTATCTCTATACAATGTCACATCGTTCTACCCAACCTCCGCTATACATCTTCACGAATACCAACGACTGCGTTCATTGCACAACCGCCTACAATACATTCGTTCCGCGTCCAACTCTCTTCACCAACAATGCGGCATATACAGTATTTCGCAACACCTCCTCCTTACTCTCTACACTCCAGCATCCAAAGTAAAACTCTACTACTATACCCAAGCCAACCAGTCAACACAACACAACACAGTACCCTCAAGCCCTATTACCCAGCAAACCCCACAGAAATGCCACGAGACCCCTTCGAAGACTGGAGAAGGAACGCGGAATACTTCAGACAACACCAGCAAGATCAACAGTTTCGTTACAGCGGACAGCAAGACTTTCCTCGGGGACCTCTGCCTGGTCCTCGAACGCAGTTTCCTGGTATGTTTCCCCCAGGCTCATCATCGTATGGACCGAGAGGCTATCCCGGAGGAGGCGGACCGGGCTACGGATGGAGCGCGACGGGAAGGTGGTTGGGGCCTGGACCTCCAAGGTAGATGGGAAGTCGAGAGATATGGTGGGATGTGATGGGCTTCACGTGTTTGAAGGCAGTACTTGGAGAGTGGAAAGGAAGAGGTCCCGGGTGTATTTTGTAATGAGATGATATCAAAATGCCTCAGTTCATGCTTCTCTCGTTCTTGAAGTGCGTGTCTACTGTGTGATTATATATATATGCTGTGGTGGTTCCTTGCTCAGCTTCTCTGTGGGTCACCCAAGAACCACTCAATAACTATGGTCATCCTCAATCCATCATCTCAGTGTTGCGAGGTTGCTACCCCATCTTTTTAAGTTCATCATACTAGTGGGAATATCCAAGCAGGGCAGACACGTTGATGGATATTGAGCAAACGTGCTTCCAATAGTCAAGCATCGTATACAGCTTCATTGAATATCTCGACGTGTCCGTGCGAACACAAGGCACCGTACGTGTCAAGTACTGTTTGATGCAGGCCTTGATGATCTCGCCCGAGTACGTGAAGAGCTACCAGTATACATACGGCTACAAGATAACAGTACACCTTCCGCCAGCAGTGGTTGCGATTCTCTTGTGCGCAGCAATATTGAATGAAGACAGGCATATATATCGCCGCTGCGATGCTTTTCTAACCTTCTTCATATCGCAATCCACAGTACACAAAGCAAGCAACCAAGCCAGCATACAATTTACTCCATCGACCGAAGTCTCGTTACTCATACCCAGAAAGCAACCACACATAGCGACACCAAACTCACATTCAGCCACAGTACGCCTACCTTCCCAGGTAGCCTTCCAGCGACCAAAAAATGCCCATCAACCCTTATGAAGGCCGAGCTGCTTATCCCCGCCACAACCTGAGTGAAATGCCAAGGCAGGGTCTCAGACTTCCTCCCATGATGCCGGGATTCCGAGGGGATAGAGGAGACTTTTACGGGTCGAGACCGAGACGACTACCCCGTATGAACACGCGGGGCCAGATATGGGCGAGAGATGAGAGGAGCATCATGAACGGCACTTGGAGATATGGTTGGAGGTGATGGAGTGATGAACTGTGAGGAGGCAGGAAGAAGAGAAAGGAATGAGTTCTGGACGTGTGGTGAACCGAGGAGGAGAATGTATGTAACTTAGCTTGAATGAGTTTATACACACCTGCATTATCTAAATGTCTACCTTTACGTGCTTCGAATCTACTGATCCTGTCTCACCAAAATATTGCGCTGTATCTATTCTAAGAGCTGCCTGTTCAAACCAAAGTTGCCAACAAAGCGGCCCTCGGTGATTTCAATAAGAGACATGTAGAGCTGTTAACATGCACGTAGCTGCGACATACCTCACGCGAGCAGTCATCACTGTCCTCTTCCATGCTGCGGTATTGAAGAAGCCAGGCGTATAAAACGTCGCGGCGATGTTTCTCTTACCTCTCTCATACCACAGTCCACAGTCCATAGTCCACGATACCCAAAGCAAGCCACTAAGCAATCATACAAGTCCCTTGATCTACCAAAGCCTTCTACCCCATACCCCATCCCTAAACAACACCTACAGATAACTACCACCAAACAGCCATCAAGCTTCAACACATACATCTCGCAACCGAAGATGCCCAGTCCATACGAAGTACATTATCGAAGCGACAGACTATTTGAACTACCAAGGAATGCCTGGAGACTTCCGCCCATAATGCCAGAAGGCGGAGATCGCAGTTATTACACCAGTAACCCACAGCAGAGACGACTACCCCGCATAAATCCGCGGGGCCAGATATATGGTAGGACTTTTTACGGTGGGTCCAAGTATTGGCATTGAGAGACTGATGGATCGAGGGATTAAGGCATCGTGAGGAAATAGGACGAAGAGAAAGAGATGAGTGTTGGGCGTATGAGACACTGCGGAGAGAAGGATGCATGTAACTAAGCTTGGGAGAGTATACACCTACTCTCTAAATATTAACTTCCTCGTGCTGATGAAACGATGTTCCCTTCTGGCCTATATGTCGTGGTCTGTTTTCTTAGAAAGCTTCCTGGTCATTCATTAGTCGCCATTTACCCCTTCCGAGCTCATCTTTGCAGCTAGATATTTACCGGTGTTGTACAACTGTTGTACGAAGATGTCATGAACAAGGCCAGGTCACACGCGGCCCAATCTCACTCAGCAAACTACGCGCGTTCCTTTCCTCAACATCAGAGTCCATTCAGACTCCCATGCAACTGCTCAGGCAGCTGAAACCATGCGAAACCTCATCCGCCAAGTACCCAAGACACGTCCTGCTCATCGTATCGGCGCGTAACGAAGAAGTGCGGGATAATGCGACGGCCCACTATACGACCGTCAATATACCCGTACGGACCGTCTCAATCTACAAGAGGACATCCTCCGCGTTAGCGAAAGCGGAGAAGGGAGATGACGTCGTTGAGCAAAAAAATCCATCGAGAGCGTCGTTCGGTACAAAACCCATCGCAGGGTCTGTTCCGCCTAGACCGCAAAGGAGCGCAAGCCTATGCATCCCTGTTCTTACTGCCCCCCACAACCTTCCAGATGCGTGATCACAGCGGACGATGGGAATACCACATGCCATGCGCCAGAAAGGCATTCTCATTCCTCCTCCAGATCAACAACATCACGCGCCCACTGCCACGTACGGCACCATGCATTCTCTCGCACACCCTCACACGCATACACAACACCCACCGCCACAGCTAGCGGTAATAATCGGCAGCAGCCGGTTCCAACCTCCGCCAAGAAGACCCTTTGTGGCTAAAGGCCCCCCTTCGCACCTTCGCGGCATTTTAGCAGCGAGCTTGGCAATAAGCTTAACAAGTTGTGCATGTGGCTCGTGATGTCTTGTGGATTTCTTGGTCGCCCTAGAGTGGGCCAGAGTGCCCCTGCGGGAAAGAGGGTCCTGTGCAGACGTGCAGGGAAGTGTACGTCATTGAAGGATTGCGATGGAGGCGATTGGGGAAAGGCGGAGATTGGATTAGGGAAGGGGTTCTTGACGGAAAGAGGTGATGAGGAGCGGGGATTGGCAATGGCGTTATTACTCGGTCTCTTTATTTGATTTCGTTTGATTTGTTCGGGCTCACGATTCGTTGCTTGCGATACTTTCCATAATGAGGCGGCCAAGATTTGGGATCGCTGCGTGGGTTTGTGATCTGCGGGGAATTCCAGTCTCACCGCGCATTAATGAAGATCGGATGCTACTGCTGAGATGAGAACACGTTGGCAGTGGATCGCGCAGATATGTTGGAGTTGATGTGTTGTTTGAATTAGATAATTTGGTGAACTTTCGACTCGCTATTCGCTACGCTAAACAGTGTCGCATATATCTTGTCGTTGCGACACGAGGACATTTGCTTCATCTAAAGAAAGCTCCATGCTTTATGATGGTTGTTGTCTTCGACACCAAGAAACTCCATGAAATGCGACGAATATTGGTATCCGCAGACGATGATGAAACCGACAAAGGAAATCGTAACCCAAAAATGAAAATCCGATAACAAGGGAAATCGAGCAGGAGGTTCTCATCTGTAACTCCTGATGCTTGGAATATTGCGCATTGTGTTGGTTTAAGCCATGTTGGCGGCGCCGTGCTTCTCATCCTCGTTCTTCTCAAACATCTTGTCCTCGAGCCACTTGGTGGCTTTCGCGCACTGTGCATCCACGTAGGTGGTCCAGAGATGGGCGATGGTGTATTCGACGACGAAGAAGATAGGGATAGCGAGGGCCCAGACGAACCAGTTGGTAGACCGGGGGATGTAGTGCTCGATGGCCTCGCCCTGACCGTCCTTTGGCTGTTCGACGTGGTAAGGTGCGGTGCTGAATCCGTAGATCAGGCGCGCGAGGCCGACCTTCATGACCGTTCCGTGGGTAAGGTATACGGCGAAACTGTTGCGGCCAACCCACATGAAGAGCTTGTTCGAGAACATGCTCTGCAGGGAAGGCGATAGCCAGATTCCAGTGACCATCAGATCCCATCCGATGGCTGTCCAGCGCTTGGGGTAGCTTGCCGCGCCTTGAGGAATGATCCAGTCTCCGATGTTCTTGAGCTGAACAGACCAAGTCGACCACTCCCAGTGCTCGCCGGGGTAGCACGCCACGTACCAGCCGAGGAGGATGAGGAATGCGGTCGCGATACGGCGGGCCTTTACGCGGCTGTTGACGAATTCGCGGAAGCTTTTCTCGGAGCCGAGGTCGCAGAGGATGACACCGTAGAGGAATTGGCACTCGAAGGTTTCTAAGAATGTCAGCTTGGAGTAATAAAAATCGGAGTATTGATACACACCTTTCTCAGGGCTGGTGCGCATCCAGTACCAGAGGAACAGAACCATGCAGGTGAAGAGGCGCATGCGGAACTTCATGAAAACGGTGGCGAACAAGAGAACGTAGATGAGGAAGGCACCCTGCAACAGAGGCAAGAGAGCCCACTGGTGGTCGTCGTATTCGTTGTTGGCGCCGGACCATGAGGTCTGGAAGTTCTTGATCAAGCGTGGGATTTCCGTGTCAAGACCACCAATGTTGGTAGGGACGGAACGGCGGAACCAGTGGGAGTCGCTAAGGTGCGCAACCTCGAAAGCTCCCAGCTGGGCGAAGAACCACGCAATGACCAGGGCAATAGTCGCAGGCATGATCAGCCTCGGTGGGCGGCGGAAAGCAGATTTGCCCAGTGTCTCGAGCGCAGCTGGGATGTTTCCGGATTTGGCTTGTCGGAGTGGTTTGATGGCGCATACGTAACCGGTGAGGAAGGCAAACATTGTGACTCCAATGCGGCCTTGGAACGGTAATCGGAGGAAAGGTAGCTGCAGTAGTTGGGGTGCTGCATTCTCATTGTCTCGTGGCGACCACAGGCTGTAGTCCCAAGCCCTGCATAAATGTGTTACGACGACCCAGAAGGAAGCAACTCCGCGAACACCCTATACATGTTAGTAGATGTCTGTCATATCATATGATAACTACACACCTCAACCCAAGTAACATTCTGGCGGTTGTTGGAAGCCATTTTGCCAGGACCAGCGGCGGGTTCCAGAGGAGTAGCAAGGCTCGAGATGGTGGCGCGCGCAAGCGATAACGGGGCCTTTGCTAGGAAAGACATATGCATGCAGACGACTCAACGACTGATGGTGGGAAAACAGGCCCAAGAAATGATAGGAAGACCAAGAGAAGGAAGAAAAATGAGCGACAGTGACAGCTATAGAGGCTGCATTGGTGTGGGTTGGATCGAACCAAGAAGGAGGTTAAGTGGAATGCAAGGGTGCAAGCAAGTTCCCCCATGCAAAGACGGCATCTCGGATACGCTTTCTTGGCATGATAGAGATGCGTCGAGAAGGAATAGGGATTTTTGGCCGTGTAATTGGCGTTGGGGCTGAAAGGGGGAACAAGCGCCGAGCCAGCATGGGTGGCCGCGTAATATTCGTCGGTGGATGGTGAATAGACCCCACCGGTTTCAGGCCTTCAGTGTCTTGGCATCAAGCCTCTGCATGGGCAATTCGCTGTGGCGGTGGCCGACGACGCGCCAACCGGAAGCCGGCACTGCAGTCAAGAAAACGAATATAGAGCGTGTGTTGGCACGGCTGTGGCGAGGGCGGGAATGGTGCCTCAGGTTGCGCAGAGAAGCCGACGTGCATCGTCGGATGCCTGCCATGACAGGTGGACAGGACATTGGACGTGTGGCGCAAAGTTCGGGCCCAACGCAGCGTCTGTACCCACCCTCCACGTTTGGTTGGCGGCTGACAGTGCAGGGCGGGATCGTCGACGTAGATTAGATGACAGCCGCTGTTTTGTGTGTTTCAACTTTCGAGGCCGCGCAATGTGTGTAGCGCGTATCATCGCCGTCTCCTAGCGCGCTGCGACGACGATGGCGTGCGTAGACGACGACGCGTTGGATTATGCGTGCGTGGGCGGCCGAAATGAGGCTCTTCAGCTTCGACGGTACAGGTGCTAGCGCTGGCGTCGTGACGAGCCACAGCTGTCAGGCCAAGCCCTCGAGGCTGCATGGGATTCTGACAACCCCCAAATACCATCCATAGCCGCCAACTCAGGTCCACGGGTACCTTGGGCTAAATGATTTGGGAGCTTGGCACTGTGTAAGATGAGCAGGTGAGATGCCTGATGTAATCTTACTACATCTTATCTATTTACTGATCTGCGAAGTCGCTACACAATGACCGCTTCAGCCCTAGTGGTTCTTCTCAACAATCTCCTTGGCAAAAGCTGCAAAGTCTCTCTTGTCGTCGACCTTGTCCCACAGGTTCGGCTGGGTGAACACTGCCAATGTGTTCCTCGCTACCTTTCCCCCAGTCGCCGCGCCTCTCACGAAGTGGGGAACGGCTTTGAACTTGCCCTGTGTGATGATCTCGAGCGCTTCGCCTGTTTGGAACGCGAGACAGTCTCGAGGTATGCTGACCTTTGTGACGTTTCCGGTACGGGAGTGGATGTAGAGACCCGCCTTGGGGTCCGGTGAGCGATCCAGTTCCTGTAGGGGCGAGAATGATGCACCTGTTTTTGGCGGATTGGTAGCCTCGTCGACGAACATGGCAGATGTCAGACCGGTCAGACAGCCATGATCGAGATGAGTCGCACACCAGTCGTCCTCGTCACCGCTCGATGTATCGGGGGCGGGCGAGGGACTGGGGAAGTAGTGCAGCAGCCTGGCCTTGGTGGAAACACTTGTCTTGACTAGATGCTCGAGGTATCCCTTTTGGTAGCCATCGATGTTGGCTTCAGCGTACTTGTCGCAGGCACGAGCAACCAAAGCAGCTATGTCGATGATGAGAGTACATAGCTCTCGGAAAGTCTCCTCGAAGCCTGGGAGAAGCTCTTGAGACGGCCACACATTCGGCGCGGTGTACTCTGGAAAGGAGGGGTACTTTTCAGCAACCGTCTTCTGCTGCTCTTCGAATCCGCCGGCACAGTTGACGTAGTAGGAGCCCTTGAGAGTGTCGTATTTGCCATCTTTGAGCGTCTCCTTTCCGCAAGACCAGCCAACCAGCCACTTGGACGCTGGAGATTCGAGCTTGACTAGTGCCATGTCAGTGATCTTTCAGATGTAGATTTAATTAGTGGCGCTTACCCAATTCATCCTCTGGTAAGTTTCCGAGAGCAGAGGCGTAGGATAGTAATTTATGTCGCAGCTCATGGAACTTGGACGGGAGATCCTTTACCACAATGATTCCCAGGCTAGACGAGCCAAAGGCCTCTTCAAGTAGCGAGAAGTCTACATCATCTGGAGCAATATCAGCCAAGCTGAGTCACAACCATGCAGCTACCACTCACTGTTCTTCAAGGCGTCGAGACCCACGGCGACGGCGCTCTGGTTGACTGCAGCATTAGCGTTGGCCATGTTAGTCGTCTAGCAAGATACAGGTATGTGATGGCATTCACTACGTAGTCGGTACTGCGACTTTATCGTGATGCGGTAGTGCGCGGTTGGTCTCATCTGGTCCGCACCTCGACTGCACCTGCCTGATTTGCTGCAGCCTCGGCCAGCTCCGATCTCTCACCTCCGACGCCTGATTGCGACTACCAACAACGCCATCGCTATGCCCAAAGCCCTCCACTTCAAAGGCGACAAGAAGGTCAAGAAGCGCAGAAAAGCTGCCGACCCATATGACGCCGACGAAAAACCCTCGAAGCAGCTCACCACGAGCGCGCCTGCCGAAGCGGAGCATGACGACTCTTGGGTGAGCGCAGATGCGCCGAGCGACATCACAGGCCCCGTAGTCATTGTGCTGCCCATCGACACACCGAGCACGTGTCTGGCATGCGACGCCAATGGAAAGGTCTTTGCGAGCGAGCTGGAGAACATCGTTGACGGCGATGTCGCGACGGCCGAGCCGCACGATGTGCGCCAGGTCTTTGTCGCGAATCGCATCGCTGGCACAGAGCAGCTTAGTCTGAAGGGCCATCACGGAAGGTAAGGAACCACGACATGGATGGTGCTGGCACCGCTAACCTAGTCCAGATATCTGAGCTGCGACAAGTTCGGCGTCCTCAGCGCAACCGCAACCGCCATCTCCCCCGAAGAAACCTTTGTCGTCATCCCTGTACCTGACAATCCCTCTGCCTTCTCCCTCCAGACTGCCCGCGACCTGTTCCTCACCATCGACGAATCCTCCTCCAAGGGCCCAGAGCCACGCGGCGACGCAGAACACATAAGCTTCAGCACTACTTTCCGCATCCGCATGCAAGCCCGCTTCAAACCGCGAAACAAGGCAAGCAAGGAAGAAAAGGCCAATGTCAAGATTAGTCGCAAGGAGCTGGAGGACCAGATTGGCCGGCGTCTGAACGATGCTGAGGTCAAGAAACTACGGAAATCGAGAGTCGAAGGCAACTTCCACGAGACAGCCTTGGACATGAAGGTCAAATCCAGTCACGACAAGTATGCCAGCATGTGAAAACCTCCGAGTATCAGCCACGATGCCTCAGAGTAGCAACAGAGCGTTGCGTCGTCGCATGGTGCCGCAATGACACCACAAGTCGCCCTTGGCGTCCACAAGCAACGGCAGCACCCGCGTTACACCATACTCTGCATATACCCGATCCTATGGCTGCGACACTGCAAGGCCGCGTAGCCTTTATGCGCCACGATCTGGAACTGGTTTCGAAACGTCACCCGCCACACCTTGTGGCTGGGCGTCCGTCTGGGCTCCATCCGCCTCAGCACCCGCAGCCTCAACATAGACGGAAATTTGTGTTGTCTCAACAATACACAACGGACTGCCAATAGACCTCATGCGGCCAGTATGCTTTTCTTCCTTGGCAGACACTATATTAATAACAAAGGAATTCAACACATTTTCTGCAGTCCCTGTATGTGTTCCTTGGTTATCTCATCTTTGCTTTTGCTCCTGGCCGCTTTTTGTCGGATGACGCGATGGTGACGCGTCTGGAATGATGTGTGATATCCGACTTGGGTGAAGTATGCTTGAATGACTTACTAGCTGGAGCGGACGATCCCGCATTCTCATTTCGGTGTCAATGTAACCCCAACTGGGGAGCATACATCAAGAGATGGTTTGGTGCTATAGCAGTTACTATGCACGTTCGCCACTGGCGTACACTGCGGGTGGCTTTCCTTACTGCTACACTATACGATAAGCTGGCTTATTGATTCCTGGACTGAGTGTAGAGCACTGACACGAGCAGCATCCTAGACGAGGCCCAAACCGAGGTTGCACCACATAGAAGAAAAAAACTGAACAGGTCTGCAGACTACATTAGGACAAAAACTTGCGAAGTAGGTGACCTAACATTAACGTAGGCTCTAGGCTGTTCAGTTTGATTCTTGCATAGAAAGCATAATTAGTTCACTTCTCCCTCCAGTTGTACATTAGATCGAACGACTTTCGAAGAACCACGCCAAGACCCTCGTTCTTCTCAACCTGATCTCCTGCGGCGGTATCCCGCCAGGAGCGTTGTCATCGCCCCGAGACTACTACATATACTAATATGTCTCACCAAGTCCCCGTCCTAGGTTACCACGACACCGACATCGCCGCCGCCGAGGAAGATGTTCTTGTCGTAAGCGACGTAAGTACCTTCTAGCCCCTCTATAATCCTTAAATCAGCACTAACAAAGTTACTTGTATAGCAGCCGGCCCTCGCAATCAACCGCGACTCACAAGGTGAACGTCTTAAGTAGACATCTGGCTAGTTATCCTATCACGCAATCTGTACAGGAGCTGCACAATATAGAATAAGAGATGCGATCGGGATCGAGCTGCAAAGGTGATACAAAGAGGGCTTACCTCAGTGGGCAATTTGAACGAACCTTAGGCGAACAAAGTCGGCTTTATTGCATGGCTCGCAGAACCATCCATTAACGTGACTATGTCCATGCGCCCTTTGGCACACCCAATACCATTCAACCCCATTCAAACCACCCTAACACCTTATACGAGGGAAAAACTAAACACCTAGAAGCCTACGTCGCTGTTAGGTTACCTACTTTGTAAGCTTTTATCTTAATGTAGGCTCTAGGGTGTTTGGCTTTTCCCTTGAAGGGGGTGCTACACCTGATATCCACTGCGCCTTGGTCACATGATACCCACATTCTGTTCTGCACACGTGCACGCCCAGATTTCAGCTGCTACATAGCCCTCATACTCTCTTCTTTTCTCATCTCCATGCATCGCAGACACTATAGGTCAGTACAAGAAGCTCATGGATACTTTGATCCGGTGAGACAGAGCCGCGCTATGCAGTGAAGGTACCTACTCCACCATTGGAGTTTGGACCCAATATTGGAAGGCACGCGAAGCGTACTTCAGGTGAGTGAGCAGTGAGAGCCTGCGTCTACTTGTCTCGTCGACTGATGCACCTTTGCTCGAAGACACGACAGTCGCGATTACGAGATCCTCTCACAGGCAGGCAGGCGCATTGGACAAATCTACTCATTACCGCAACTACACGTAGGTACCCACAACACCAACCTTGGGCCACACGACCTCGCGTCCAAACTTACAATCCACACCCCCGCTATTCATATATTCCTGAGTATATGTACTCCTAACGCCGTGGAAGCTTCAATCTTCTCATCTACGTGTCTCGCGACTGCCGACCATCTGGAAGCGACCTCGCCCACCATGCCCGGCAGCTACGTTAAGAACAACTGGCGCATCACCGACAGCATCACACCCGTGGTGTGCTTCACCACAGCCGTATTCTGGGCACTCTACATCCTCTCCTTCCCACCTTCCACACGCTTTTACCGCAAGCTCTCGATCCTCGCCCTCGCGCTACCAACATGGTATGCATTTCGGCACTCGGACTACTTAACGCCGAATTACTACCTCGACGACACATTCGGACGAACTTGCCTGATATGGTTCGTCCACATGAGCTACGAAGTCTGCGTCATGGAGTTCGCGCCCGTCCTCACACGAGAGAAGCGAAGTCTGGGAGACTGGGACCAAAAGAAGGAGAGAGTCAGGCAGGGATACAAAGTGCTATTCGATCGCAATCACACGCAGGTGCTTGAGCAGCAGGGACACATTTTACCGAAATCATCCCATGATGCAATTTCGGCGGCGAAGGAGGAGCCAAGCGAAGAGAGATACGTTGCGACTGACAAGAAGACTGACGAGCCCGTCTTACCGAGCGCTCGCGTTCAGCACGGTGTTGTGCTACCGATGGGTCACCGCCACGGCTACTCTCGCTGGGAATTCCTCGGCTACCACATACTCAAATTACCTCTCTACTACGCCGCGCAGTGCGCCTTCACCTACTACGAAGAAAACTACTCACCAGGAGCTCTAGACCCTGCCACATATATGGGACCGGGGCTTCTATCTTTCTTCGACCGCATCACGATGTCCATAGGCAGACGGGAGATATCCTGGCGGCTCATGTACACTTTCGACTGGTGCATTTCATCCATGTGGCTGTACGAGGGATATCACAGTATATTCGCCGTCCTTTGGGTTGGCTCAGGGCTGGACGGACCGGAAGAGTGGTCCAAGTGTCTCTTTGGTTCGCTGAGCACCGCGTGGTCGGTACGAAGGTACTGGGCAAAGCACTGGCACAACTTTGTCTACCACTCCTTGACGGGCCATATCAAGTGCGTGACGAGGGGCTGGCTTGGCATGCAGCGCGGTGCGATCTCAACCCGATTGATCGAAAACACACTCGTCTTCTTTGTATCCGGACTCATTCATGCGCTGGTTAGATGGCAGCAGGTCCCCATGAGCGACCACTGGGGTATTGCCTGTTGGTACGTTGCACAGATGCTACCTATCATCACCGAGATGGTCGTGGCGCACCAGTGGAGGAAATTGCGAAAGTGGCTGGGATATGGCACCGATTCGAAGTGGTTGAACCGCTTCGAGTATGCGGTCGGATACTCGTGGGTCATTGCCTGGTTCCTATACAGTGTGCCCAAGTATTACCAGACGAGGATGCACTGGACGAATGCCATCATACGGAAGAAGATCATGGCTGATATGGCTGCGGATGGGAATATCAACAAAACGGGCTCGGGCTGATATGGGGGAGGCACGCATCGTTCGTTCCGTGTGGGGGAAAACTTGGAACGTTGTGTGGTGACGTTGAATGGCCAAGGAGGATGATGTACCGTAGAGGCTGCGCTGCGGCACTACGTAAAACATAGGTATTCATGATACTTGCCTTCTTGTGACTCCTCTAGCTCGAGGGTGTGATGGTTTGACAACGTAATCATAGATTCTATACCCCAGCGTGCATCGGTGTTTTGTAATCAAGGCATCGAAAGTCCAAAGATTCCAAAGATGGAACGGTCATCATTGCCTAATCGTGAAGCATCTAAGCAGAATAGCGTCTATAAAAGCACTGCAGTATAGGTGTTAGTTGCCGGTTGGGGTGGAACAGTGACGTATGCAAAATCGTGTGGCCCGCAACAACAACTCCTGCAACCGACATATCACCGAATAATGTCTTCATGGAGTGTTCATTCTGACTTCATTACATTGGTATCATCATTAAACTATGCTACAAATTTCGTTACACTGACATCAGATCTAGTACCTGGTCAACTTGGGGCTGCCCTCCCACGCCGGGAAACTCCACTTGGTCTCCACAAACACCTTCTGCATGCCATCCTCCTTCTTCTCGAACTTGTAGTAGACCTTGTCCAAGTCTTCGAGGCGGACACGGTGAGTGACCATCTTTGAGGGGTCGATGCGCTTCTCCTGGATCATCTTGAGGAGCGACTCCCAGTACATGTGTACAGGCGCCTGACCGTTACCGATGAGACGGATACCGCGCTCCATAAGAGAACCGATGTTGAAGTGGTTGGTGAAACCGACGTATACACCGGTGATACCGCAGCGGCCCATGTTGCGTGTGCTGGTGATCATCTCGTTGATGAGCTCGCTGGTGTCGGTTTCGAGACCGAGCATCATCTCGAAGTAGTGGGCCCAGCCCTTGGCGTATTCGCCGGCGGCACACTCAATGCTGACGTCGGGGCCGCGGTTGTTGCACATCTCCTTGAGCTTGCTGGTGACGGACTCGCCCTTGGCTAGGGTGGAGAAGTCGATGGTCTCGATGTTGGGGTACTTGGACTTGACGAAATCGAGACGCCAATTTTGGTCGATCATGATGACGCGCGATGCGCCTTGCATGAGAGAGAAGTCTGCGGCCATTTGTCCGATTGGACCCGCGCCCCAGATGGCAACGACGTCGCCCTTGTTGACGCCGGTGTCGACGACTGCGTGCCATGAGGTGCATACGACGTCGGAGAGGAAGAGACCCTGCTCATCCGGAACGTCATCGGGAAGAGGCAGTAGGTTGACGTCACCGTAAGCGACACGGGTGTACTCTGCTTGGCCTCCGGCGTATCCACCAGTGAAGTGAGAGTAGCCGAACATGCCTGCTGTCCGGCCACCGTACATGGCGTTCTCGATGGTGTTGGAGTTGGTCTTCTCGCATTGGGAGGACAGCTTCTGCTTGCAGTAGTAGCAGTCACCGCAGGCGATCTGGAAAGAGGCAACAACTCGTTGGCTATTTGGTGTTAGCGACGCGCTGATCAAAGACTCGGATGCGTACGTACCCCTTCTTGAACTTTGTGACACCAGGTCCGCACTCGTCTACAACACCACAGAACTCGTGTCCGAGAATGTCGCCCTTCTGCATCTCCACGACAGCGCCGTGAAGCAAGTGCAGGTCAGAACCGCAGACGGTAGAACCAGTGACCTTGACGATAACATCGCGGTCCTCTAGGATCTTGGGCTTCGCGGTGTCGATCATCTGAACATCGTTCTTGCCGTACCATGCCAAAGCCTTCATCGTCTCTGAGTAGTCGGCGGTGCTCTCGTCGTTGCCAGGGTTGGTGACGTTCTGCGCGGTGGTGGCGTTGTCACCATGGCCAATGGCCTTCTCAGCCTGGCGGGCTGCTTGGGACATCATCTTGGGCTAAAATTTGATGCGTAGTGGTATGTGTGAAAGGTAGAAAGATGTTCACAGTTGGAGAGCCTGCAGTATGCGCAGCGCGCCTACCTTTTCAATGCCAACCAGCGACATTTTCGATGACATATTGCAAACCTGTGACGTGAATTTTGCAGCCCTCTTACAACTACCGCGAACCAGAAGATTATCCGCCCCCTTGTACATGCGCTTGGAGGGGCTAGCTTAACGTCATGACACGCTGTGGAGGGGCACAAGTCCGCTATACGCGAGCTGAATGTACGCTTTTGGAAATGCCATGTGCTGGCGCAGATCGAGGTTGGCGATGGGAATCCTACGAGCGTCATGGCGATGTCATGGTGGGGCAGCACGCGTTTCGCGTTTGGCCGTTGGAGCTAGACATGCAGCTCTGGCCAGACCTTCGCAGACCGAGCGCGTCCCGAACGGCATTCTCTCGGCAGATGGTTATATCGTCGTGTTAAGCTCGGGGCGTTGATACAGAGGAGAAAGTGGAGGTGATGTCGTGTGGAGGTGCGTAAGGGACGCGAAGTCCGCCCTTCAGGGCTTGCACAGATGCATGCAGTTCAACCCGATTGACAAACTGGAGGACAGCGGCTGCGCGAGGGCTTATATGCCTGTGACTGAGGACCATGATGGTGAACGGACGTCCAGATCATGGTCATACGCTGGAAGTGGGAGCAGGTGATATGCATGAGACGGTGCTGAGTAGTTGCCGGCGCAGGTACAGACCTCTCGGATTGCATGCGCAAGCATGAACGCGTTAGCGGGATGTGTGCGATTCGGTCCTGTTCGACAGCTTCCAGGTTCACTCTGTGGTATTGCGGGTAGCTTTGTGCGACACTTGCTACCGCTTCAAGCACGAACGCAGTCGGCGATTCGGTAGAGGAGACGTGTAGGACCAGAAGCTCTTCAATAGTAAGCATTATAGCAACGCGCGAAACAACAAGAAAGCCATATTCAGTACTTGGGCAACCGCGCAGAGCTTGGCAGGCCAAATGTGTCGACGAAACATCACGCTTACACCAAAGACGATGATATAGAAGGCGAGGAGCTGCGGTCTTGGTCCCGCTGCACAGATAGCTTCGAAGCTCGACGCGTTAGCAAGCACCGCGGGACGAGTCGCGACGCGTCGAAAGCAGCACCAGCTAATGAACAGGTCTGCAGCCTACATCAAGACGAGTACATGCCAAGTACGTGACATGACGTGGGCGTAGGCTCTTGGGTGTAAAGTCTCTTGCTTGTATGTGGTAGTACTCTTGAAAGTTGTCGAACATCTTCCTCAATCCAATGCGCAAGGCACTGGAATCAATGAAAATGTAAAGCCGCAGTGGCAGACCAGCAAAAATTGCCCCGCTGAAGCCCCCGAAGGAGATTCATGACAACACCACACCCCGCTGTGCAATGGAGGCGACGTTGTCAGACCATCAAATGCTTGAGCTTGATGAGTCGCAAGAAGGTCTAGAGATTGTTAGCAGGTGTAAACGTAGGGGGGTGGTTGGGGAATACGAACAAGTATTCCGAGCTTGGGAGGGACGGGGGCGGCGCGGTATAAGTAGCCAGACGGTCTTGGCACGCTAGTGGATCACATGACAAGCAAGGGCGGTCCAGAGGCCAGTGCGCGGGGGGACTGCGGGTAAAGGCCGGCAGTGAGATGACCAGCTAGGTCTATGCGCTCGCCTGAGTGATGCTTCCCCATCAACTCACATCTTTCGACATAATCCTGCGTAACGCGGCATATGCAAGTCAGTGCACTTTCACATATGCGCTGAGGATCTGTAAAAGACGCTTGGGTTCGACGAGTCGTGCCAACCGAGCAGAGCCGCGCGGTTTCGTTGCCCCGGAAGTTTTCCAAGCGCCGCCATATGTTTAGCTCGTTGCCTCAAAACCGCACCACCCGGGCGCCTACAGCCTGACGTCTACTGCAAAGTAGAACATTATGAGTAACCCAGGCAAATATTGGGTCGATGCCTGTACTTCGCAAACTCTGTGCAATACGCTTCCGATCAGTCGACATGCGCAACATTATCATCTACGCCGTCGACCTAAGATTGTATCCAGTGTCCTCATTTTCCGATCCTCTTTTCATACAGATGTTGTTGAAGAATCCCATCAAGACTCAAAATCTCGTACATTGCCCAGCCATACCTGAGCTCCGCCTTTCTCGTACCTCTTTCGTAGAGGTCTTCATAGTCGAGCATGCGTATATTGCAAGCCTCATTGGGCGTTCGTCGGCCTCTGTAACTTTCAATGTCCTTTCTATCCAGAAACTTTTCGCAGGGAAGTACTGTCGTGTCCTGGTTTGCGCGGATTGAGCGTATGGCTGGCTGGCTCTATTTGCGAACCAGGTTCGCACACTAAAGGCTCCATCTTCTGTACCACGGCCGTGAGGTGGTGAACGTGATAGAGGAACGGACTGGATGTTAGAACTTGTACGTGAGGAACTTGACTTCGAAAGTGTGAGTGCTGACTCTACTACTTTGGTGACGTCCAAGCGCGCAGATAATTTGAGACGGACAGCGAGTCTATGGCAGTGAGGTATGGCATGAGTAGATTCGCCTCTAGTAGTATACAAATATCACAGTGAAGCAATGCTAGATGTAGCGATAGCCGATTCCGCACGCGACTGGTAAAAGAGCTCAGGAGATACACTTCAGGTGTATAATAGAGCAACAGGTGAGAGGGCTCAAGGCATATATGGAAGGACCATAATTCCTGAGTATATCAATATTTAAACGATGTCTAATGTTTTTGGAAAGCAGGCTTGATGTGTGGTATACTTCGCCATGCCTAATGCTGGTTCTGCATAGGATGCGACATACGTAATACCTTCCAATGTCTGATATCTGGCAGGCTGTTGGACCACACAAACGCCATTGGAGAAGTCTTTACTCTCACCTAGTAGAATGGTATGCAGTACATACAGCGTGCGATGAGACCCGAATCACGTCGGTGTGGTACCGGGACCATGAGGAATCGCGCTAAAGCCCCCGATGCCACATGGAAGATACCTAGGTATCCACTTGTATAAGGTGAAGGTGAGAGCGGGATCCTGACTACTAACTCTACACTCCTCCATCTACACAACAAATCAATACTTTAAACACTACCAGAACCACCAATACCTAGGTATCAGTTCGCTTCAACATCACCATGACAACACCCAACCTTCCTCCCGCGTGGCTTGTACATGTGACTACTTTCCTTCAGTCCGCCGAAGTTCAGGCCAAGGTGGCCCGCCTCCGCGCAGAGACCCGCGAACTGTACGCCGAGATAGGCAGGTTCGCAGCCATCAGTGAGTACAATTCTGTCGCAGTTGCAGTAACAAGTGTAATGAATTTGGAGCTAACTGGTCATCTAGACGGGCCCTTCATCGCAGCGGGCGGTGATCCACATAAGCTCCCAAACCCATGGTACCTCACACCTGCGCGCCTAGACAGCATCTTACGCCTCTATTACGGACTGAAGCCCCACGACCCCTCTGTCGCGGCCATCTCCTTCGGTGAGTACTTTGGGAGCGTCAACGAAGTCGCCAACGGAGTACCAATCGGCATCGTCGTCAATGAATTCACCATCTATTCTCGGGCCGCCAACCAGGATGAGGTCATCCAGATGATCAAGTGCATCAATGACTCCGAGTCCTTCGGTGAAGGTGGCACAGGTCTCCCCGTTCACAGCGAGGAAGAGCTCAAGTTCAACATGATCTGGAAACTTACCCGTTAGAGGGGTGGACATCTGCATACCAAGATCCGAGGAAACTTTCCTCGAGCTCAGGGACGGAGTAGCAGATGAGACCTGGAAATACCTGGGTGAGCATGAACGAAGATGGATATGGATATGGCCATGGTTCACGGTAGATTAGGGACAGAATGCCAATTTCTCTCTGATCAACAAAACAATACCTTGACAAAGTTACGCGTGCAGACTGATCTTGATACACACCGTAGAAGCCTCTTCCCTTGTATGCCCATTTATACGCACGATCATGCCTTATATAAGGAAGGTCTAGAACAGGTCTGCAGACTACACGGGCTTATAAAGAAGCAAAGTAGCAGACTTCGTGGTAACGTAGGCTCTACGGTGTTTAGCTTTCTCGTTAGTTGTGGCGAGTCCTCCATGAGCGCAACTTCGGAAGGCTAGGACTTGGTGTCGTTGACTTGCCAGGGCTACCACTTTACTAATTTAACTTCGAATTTTGCAAGCAAGGAGCAGAAATGGATGAATAGATAGCTAAGTGTAACCAAAACCACTTTATGCGCAGCTCGTCTAGACGCCTACAACGATTCAAGTGGGCTACATTCAGACACTTATAATAGCTCGTGTATGACTTCAAGGGCGGGCAGTCTGTTAGGATCTCGCACAAAAACTTCATGTAGTTTCCAGAGCCATGTTTCGTCACTAATAACTCATTTGTGAGAAACTTTGTATACCTCAAACCGATTACAAAAGTTCGACTTCTCCATCAGCTACTGTCTTTTAGTCTCTACAGGTATGTTTTGAAACTGAAGCGTCTCCATGACGCGAGCTACTCCTGGGAGGAATATTAGGGAGATTAACATGTATTAGCGGTGCGCAACGGTATGTAGCTGGAGACGCTCAGGTCAATCTTCGTGACGACGAGCCAAATGCTACAATATCCATTGGGCGCCTTCTGAGCGTTGTCTCGTAACAGTATTTTAAGATTTCCGTCAATTATAGCTCGCGAAGCCTCTCTCACGATCAAGTATAGAAAGATAGGTTAACTCGGTTTTGTAGCCTTAGCGTATGTGGTCGTTGTCTTCGAGTCCTGGGAATGTTAGAACCTGCTTTAGTTTGAATCAATGAATGGAACTTTCCTGAGAGGTTGATACGCCCCACGCCATTTTGAAGACCAAGCGACGACACAGCGCACCAATAAGGTGTAGTCCCCGGCATGATACGGGGACACGAGTCAGCCGCAAGTCCAGTCTTTATAATGTCCAACTTAGCGGTGATAGCCTCTTCTTCCGCGATTTGCTCTTGTTCTTCCAATGCTACCCGGTCCGTATGTTTTCTACGTTAGAACATAGCGGTATAACCGCACTAGGCGCTTTATACTCAGAGGCCCATTAAGCTTGCCCTCTAGGACGCAGAGTACTAAGATTGTGTATAATCATCGCTCGTTGTAGGATGATCGTGACGGTCCAAGGAGGCTACGCGCACGGGGTTGCCGAGGTCCCGCGGTCTGCAAGGATAAATCGCTTGGCGTCGCGTTCAGCAACATCACCCACTATATGCCCTCGAGACGTCGCATACCCTTGACGCGCTGGTTGCGCCTTCTTATTTCCTGCTCTCTTTCATGTCTGGCGCAACGGTATACTGTCAATCACGGCGCCATAGCAGCCCAGCCTTGCGCCCACTAAGGGTAGTTACCACTTAGGCATCACCACCAACCCCCTTCTCACACCATCTGTTCGATAAGCGGAACCGCTCATTACTTGCGATGATGCATTCAATCAGACATGGTGCTAATTCGCTGGGGAATGTAGAACACTACGCTGCTGGGTACGCCGTCATGGCCACTTCAGACAGACCACCTACACATACCTCATTACAGAGACCCTTAACGGAAGCCGCGCATCAACTTGGTTCGAGTCATCGCTACCGCTTTTAGATATGACGCACACCTCCGACATTCCACTTTCCCTTATCCAATCCTTGGGATGCCCTTGCCGCATGAACCACGCAGCACAAGTCAACAGTCGTTTCTGGCCTGATTCGCCCCGTACGTCAGCAAAGCCTCCACCAATTCCCAGCGTCCGTCCTGCAGCTGTGCCACGGTTCTACAAGCGTCTGCCCCACTACAGCACACAATGTCCAAGTACAAAAGGCCTTCCTCGATAAACTTTTCCTTTCGCCCTAAGTACACACCAAGAACGAGATCGCTGGATCTTCCATTGTTTTACGCTACCCAAAACCAAGAATTCACAAGCTCAAAGCCAAATCGACTGCCGAACTCCACCTCCACTTTTCGTACGCGAGACACCAAAGATGGACATTAGATGGACCTACCGTGTCGGCGCGTTAACCTTACCTTCCTTCGATAATATAGGAGCCCAATGAATACCAGAGTGGAGCGACGGCGTATCTCGACAAAGCGTAGCCCGCATTCTTCACGATGCCCAGGTCAGGGTTCTTGGCTACGGCCTCGTAAAGCGCGTCCGACCCGGCCAGACCCCATCCCTGACGCCTCGCACGCTACTAGTCACCTCGGACGTTTCAGTGGATGGACAATACTCGGCCTGGAAGGTCGCGGTGAGTGATCTCAGATTACTCTTCGACAAGGCCAATCGCGAGGACATTACGGTTGAACTTACAGACATCAGAACAGCAGACGGAGTACCCTCAGCGCCGCTCACAGATTGCGCGCCAGAGCTTGTCGCAGCATGGGAGTGCTACCGGCCAGCTCTCCTTGAAGATATCCAGGAACGACAGTGGCTCACCGCCGACATCGTCCTCCGTGAAATCGGAGAATTGCAACCCATACGCGCGCCTACTCTCCTCATCACCGCACAAGATGCCGACTCAGCCATATGGTGGGACAGAATCCTACCTCATATACGTCAACTACTCCCCCAGACAATGGAGGTCGATCTCCTTTACGCACCACACCTGGCCATGCAGACATCTGGAGACGAGGAAGAAGCAGAGGAACCCCGTGTACGCCCTGCCATATATTCGACGATGCAGGACTACGACGCCATCGTAGAGATGGGAGCGAGTATCGGCGTAGAGCAGCCGGACAACAGCGGAACAGTCGGCGCTGTCCTCGTACTCAAGGATGCGGCGGGAAATGAGACGAATTGCGCCTTGACCAACCACCACGTCGTCGCAACACACGATCCAACGAGTGTCATCAACCGCGGTATGTCTATCGGGGAGCACCTAGGTGTCAACCATGAGATCTCGCAATTAGGTCTAGTCAAGATCAAAGCCCCATCCAACCCAGATCACACGAGGTTCCTCAAATGCAAAGCAATGGATAAATACGAACATGACCAAGATGTCGCAAGTTTCGATAATCCATACCACCCTGAATACGCTCGGGCGCAAAGCAGGGCTGCGGCGACTAACAGAGACTGCCAAGTCCTAGACGCCGACCCGAATCGTCTTCTAGGTACGGTGATCGCATCGTCGGGCTATCGTGTGCGTGAGAACGACGACTACACCTCCGCTGAAGTACAAACACTCTCCACTGTGGATAACGTGCTGGACGACGCCTTCAAGAGGAAGGACGGTACATTCCCCCCGAGCCTGGCCGACCAGATTGCTGGTCGCACCCTGAAATTCGCGCTCGACTGGGCACTGATCAAGGTCGCCACAGGCCGGACAATGAGCGACCGTGTTCCCATTGGTGGCGCAGGCATCAAAGTGCCCCAAGGAAAAGGCTGAAGAGGTCTGCAGCCTACATTGAGATAAAAACACGCAAAGTGGGTAGCCCAACATCAACGTAGGCGCCAGGGTGTTTGGTTTCCCCCTTCAATGAAATGCGAATATGCGCCCGTATCGAGATTTACATTGTCGCATAGACCGAGTTCGCGCATATATCCAAGCAAATGGCATGTTTGATATTCGGTCGGAACTTTACGTGGCTACTCTGTACTATATTGTGGGGCAAGCTAACGAGGTCCATGTTCACGGGGGATGGTGGTGATAAAGACTTCAGTCTGTTCGAGACTAGTCAAGACGCGAGCGCAGTAACGTGAGGATCTCCGAAAGATGAAAGACTCCGCGTTTTGGAACCAGAGAAGAAGCAGACAGTGAACTTTCATCTTCTCTGACGCGTAAGACCATGGCGCGAGGAGGCATTCGATGTGAGTTTCGAAAAGAAACTGAAAACTGATGATGTTGTGAGGTCCTCTTGGCTGCAGCATGAAGTCTGAGATGCCAGATTTCGAATCCTTTGTATGCGTTACTTGGTATTTTGTTTTTGACAACCGCAATGCTTTCAGAGACCGAAAAGAACATGGCAAGTGTTGTTGTAGTTTTGGTAGACCGGAAAGAACATGGAGATCTTACCTTTTGCTTTTTGGTAGACAGGAGATCTCAGTCGTGTTCTGGTTTAAGGATCTGGTAAGAGCCCAAACATAGCGAGCGTTGCTTGCACTTTTGATGGAGTGTAGAGCTGAATCCAGACATGCGCTGTGAATATTTTGATTTTGGCGAGGAATAAAAGATGCAAAGCACCAGATCATGTTTCCTTCATGCTTTGATCTTGCTGGAAAAGACCGGTCTGGGAGCCCACATGAGCCAGATGATTGACGATTTTGATGGGAAACAAGACCCGGGCAGAGACATGTATCGTTGCAGCGAAAATTTTGATTTTTGGAAAAGATCGGGTTGGAAGCCCACATGAGCATAATAGTTGACGATTTTGGCGAGAAAAAGACTGGACAGGAAGTCCACATGATCTTGGTGTTCCGAACTTTTGGCGAAACAGAAGACAGGCACACATGGGTGAGAACCCAAGGTTTTTTGATTTCAGGGAAAGTATTGTAGGAGAAAAGAGGATGGATGAGCAAAGCCAGTTATATAGCCGTGCTAGCTCTCCTAAAATTCACGTGTTGCACTGACATTTGCATGTGCGAGGAGAGGAGGAAGGTAATGATGTACTGACATGCGACGGGTATATTTCATTTCGACTCTCCAGGCACTTTCACGAGCGCATCCCCAACATGAGTTCTCCATATGCTTTTGTAGCTTCCAATTTGCGCCGTTCCCATTTGACTCCAAAGTATGCTATACAATCCATCTATCCGTCAAGCACTCCGCTCTCCTTGAGTGAACGGAATAGTTCCGGTTCCAAGAACTTGCTAATTGTGACATCCTCCGCGAGACCCTTCCTCCTCCTTGTCTTGAGCACGAAATCGCGTGCGAGTTGTTGTGCGGTTGCGGGTTCGAGCGGTCGGGTTGTGATGTCTTTGTCGAGAGGGTCGCCGGGGACGATGGACCAGCGGTCGAAGACGAGGGAGAGGGAGACTTGGCCTTGTGTGTGGATCTATGGGAAGTTAGTATATGCGCTAGGTGATGGGGGTGATTGTAGGAGGTGTACGTACCCTGAGATCGGTCTCGAAACCGAAAGAATCGATGACCGGGATAAGACCACGCACGTTGTACAGCGGTGTGCCCGCAATGGGTCCATCCTGCAGAACGTGTCCTCTCCTTCGTGCGAGGACTGTGTACAAGCTGCTCTTGGTGTCTGCAGGGCCGACCATGCTGCACGAGTACACCGGCTCCATGAGCCTGGGACTCGCCATCAGGAAACTTGAGTAGCACGCTCGTCGACTGGTGGGAATGATCTGACCACCTCCGCGGAAGATGGCTTCTGGCGCAAGTTCGACATCGGTGATACGGAACTTCGTGTTGCGAATGGGCTCTTCGCAGAGTGGGCCTTCTCGAGTAGCCCAGCTGAAACCTTGTCGAAGCGTATCGCGCACCGTTCGCAGAGTCTTGCCGTCGACTTCTGAGGGAAGTGTGTCGTTTTGTAGGATATTGGGGCCCATGTCATCAGGTCCGAAAGCCCAGATGTTGCGCGACGCAAGCAAGTCGTATCCGTAGTTCTCTTCGAAGAACTTTCCAACGACTCTGACGGGATCCTTGATGTTGACCTTGCCAGCTTCAATGTCTTCCGCGATACCTGGATCGAGCGGCTCAGCAATCATCGTGAGCTTGTTCTTCTTGTTCGGTGTAAGCGCGTAGCACTTGATGGCGGACATCTCAACGACCGTCTCGCAGAATCTTGTGACGGGATCTGACACCTTGATCTCCATGTCGGCGTATAACCGTCGCAGATCGTGCAGAACACAGTCCATGTATAGTTCGCCCGTGCCGAGAACAACGTGCTCTCCTGACTCCTCGACCTTGGTTGTGATGAGCGGGTATGACTTGTTGATCTTGCGCAGACCGTCAAGCATCTTCGGTAGTTCGGAGGGGTTTATCGGTTCGACGGCGACCTTGAAAACGGATTCAAAGAAGTGGCGGATGGGTCGGAAAATGTAGGCGTCTTCGTCTTCGGGGAGTTTGGTAGCCACAATGGTCGCCGTCTTGACTATCGAATTGTCGACACCACCGAGCAGCACCCAGTTACCTGCCGGAACACCGCTGACGGGGATGTTGTATCTTGACTGCGCTATCCACGTGTCTGTTACGGTCGCAACAACCATATCTTCCTCATCTTCGATCGTGTAGCCTTCACCAAGAACGCGCACCGATTGCGGCGAAGTTGCAGTACCGCTCATCACTCGGCCTAGTGCGGTAAACGATTTTGCATCTGTCGCGTTGAACAGCTTCGTAACGTGTATGACTAGGGGTCCGTTCTGGTCGCACTTCTGCATGGCTTCCGCGGTCTTCGTATCCAGAGGTCCAGTGTAGTGTCTTTGCAGCAGCCGTTGCGCACCTTCTTCGGGCGAAGGAACATGTTGGGTGATCATGTCGACGAAACCAAGAGATGGGCCGAAGTACTGCTGGCATACAAGGCGCATCAGCTCCTTTGCGTCGGTCTTGTATTCCGATGGCTTCAGTCGGATGCCCAAAGTGTCGAGCGTGTCCTTGAGGTCATCCGGGCTCTGGCTTAGTGTGTGCGAGTAGATCTTGTAGACAGGCTCCAAGATCCAGTGTACGAAAGACCGTTGTGAGCCCTCCTCTTGCCGCTTGCGACTGAACTTGCGGCTTCCAGGGTTGTAGAAGATGTCGCCCCAAAGACGCATGGCGAATTTATCGATATCCAGACCCTTCATCGGAACGCCGAAACCTGGGAGTTTCGATGGACCGGGGTAAAAGTCGGAGTACATCTTCGCGAAGGACTGAATGGTGAAGCACCATCGCATGCTGGAGCAAGCAAAAGCGACGTTGCCTTTCTCAGGGCTTACACGTCTGCTCTCGCCGCGGCCGGGGATGGTGTTCTCGATGATAGTGTTGACCTCCTCGATTACGTGCTTAATCTTGAAGTATGCGTCGCTGGGCGGCAGCTTCAGCTCGAGGATCAAGCGGTCCATCTTATTGACCACAAGTGTTAGAGGCAGATCTTCCAGCACCGCGTGCTTTATGATCTGCTCCGTATTCACTTGCACGCCTTCAACCACATCCACCACCAAGACCACTCCGTCGACCAGGCGCAACGAGGCGGCGACTTCATCGGCGAAGTTTACGTGTCCGGGGGTATCGAGGATGTTGAAGAGATGCGACTTCAGCTTCGTGTTCTGGAGGACAAGGCTCATGGGCGCAGCCTTGATGGAGAGGCCTCGTTCGCGCTCGAGCACGTGTACGTCGGTGTATCGCAGCTGCTCCTCCCGCTTCTTGCCCCTCTTGTAGTCCAGACGATCTTGGATGTCGTGTGTCTCCATGACCAACATATCCATAAAGGCAGTCTTTCCGTGGTGCAGATGTCCAGCTATGGCGATATTCCGTATCTGGTCGGGGAAGTTCATCAAATCCGTCAAGAGCTCTCTCGAGTGATGCACCGGAGGCAGATCTGTCTCTTGAATCGTGAACTTCTTCTGCACTACCGGCGCAATAATAGGCTGCGCCAGCGACTGCGTGTCTTCCTCGTGCACCAATACTTCGACATCGGGGCCGTATACGTCGGACGCAGAAGGGTAGTACTGCTTGTCTTCGTGGAGAATCACGGCATTGGATGGCCCCTCGTCCACCTCCATAAGCTGCTGGTCGTTCGTCTCAGCTTCCTCCTCATCGTCGAGGACATAGGCGTCGGCTGCCTGGCCGGTGCTCTGGACATCGTCGTCGGACTCGGCCTCGCCAATAAAATTTCCGAACCTGTCAAAAGTCAGTCGCGTAACATATTTGGAGAGAATGGGCGCACTCACTCGTCGTATAGGTCATCCATGGCGGCGGTGGGTGTGGGTATATGCGCGGTGGTGATGCGCGTCGAGCTTGAAGCTGTCGCAAAAGTTCAGACGTGGTTCCGCGGCCTAGCGCTAGGCGGTGAGGGCGGAGGTCGTGCCTGACCAATGGGGCTTCGAGGCGACTCCTGCAGGGCCAGCAGGCGCCATCCGTTGTCGCGCAAGGCTAAACTCCAAAAAGATCCATCGGGGTATATTTGTTGATCGGGCCATTTGCTCAGAGGCACCTTATATCTGCTCTCTGCACCTTCACTCCGCTTTCCTGCATACCCAAGATACCCATCATGTCGTCCCTTCCCCCAGTTTACATCGTCTCGGCCGCCCGTACGCCTACGGGCATGTTCTTGGGGTATGTTCCCTGGTACTAGAGAAGAGGGGCACCGCCGACTCACGCGACAACAGCTCCCTCTCGAGCCTGAGTGCTGTCCAGCTGGGCTCTCACGCCATCAAGGGTATGCTAGTTTGCTGCAATTGGAACATGAACTTATTCTAACAACTCCTGTAGCTGCCGTTGAGCGCGCCGGCATCAAGCCCACCGATGTCGAGGAAGTCTTCGTTGGCAATGTTCTCTCCGCAAAGTATGTACAACACCCAAACATGCCGAAACTCCAGTAGAACTCTACTGACAAACCTCAGCCTCGGCCAGAACCCTGCCCGCCAGTGTGCCATTGGCGCTGGCCTCCCCGAGTCGACCGTCGCAACCACCATCAACAAGGTGTGCGCCTCCTCCATCAAGGCCCTCATTGTCGGCGCCCAGACCATCATAACTGGCAATGCCGATATCGTCGTCGCAGCGGGAACCGAGAGCATGTCCAACACCCCCCACTACCTCCCCAACCTGAGGACCGGCGCCAAGTTCGGAGACCAGCCCCTGGTCGACGGTGTGCTGAAGGATGGTCTGACCGACGCATACAAGAAGGAGCACATGGGTCTGCAGGGAGAGGAGTGCGCAGACGACCACGGCTTCTCCCGCGAGGACCAGGACGACTACTGCATCCGCTCCTACAAGAAGGCCAACGCCGCACACGAGGCCGGCTGGTTCAAGGAGGAGATCGCTCCCATTGAGGTTACCGTTGGACGCGGCAAGCCTGCGGTCGTCGTCGACCGCGACGATGAGCCCAAGAACGTAAGTCGCGACCCTGGCAGTGTTCACTAATCGACACTTTCTTACTTATTAATCACAGTTCAACGAGTCCAAGACGCGCACACTGAGGCCCTCTTTCAAGCCCGGAAACGGAACCGTCACCGCTGCCAACGCTTCACCGCTCTCCGATGGCGCTGCTGCTCTTGTTCTTGCCTCTGAAGAGGCTGTCAAGAAGCACGGCCTCAAGCCCATTGCTAAGATCCTCGGCTGGGGTGACGCTGAGCAGAACCCCTCCAAGTTCACCACCGCCCCTGCGCTCGCCATGCCCAAGGCTCTGAAGCACGCCAAGGTAGAGCTCTCTGCTGTCGATGCCTTTGAGATCAACGAGGCCTTCAGTGTCGTTGCGCTCGCCAACATGAAGATCCTTGGTATCCCAGAGGACAAGGTCAACCTGCACGGTGGTGCTGTCGCGCTCGGCCACGCGCTCGGTGCCTCCGGTGCCAGGATCACAACTACACTGCTCGGTGTGCTAAGGGAGAAGAAGGGCAAGATTGGCTGTGCCGGCATCTGCAACGGTGGTGGTGGCGCCTCTGCCATTGTTGTCGAGTCGATGCAGTAGATGTGCCGTCCCGTTAATGAAGACACGTAATGCTAGATATGAATGAAGTAATCGTCTATACTTGGGCTGGATCTTTGCGCCCAGATGCACTGTTGCGTGAGCCAGATAGTAAACATGAGCCTTGTTTAGTTATCAAGATGATCAACGATCTCACCCACTATAACCTCTTCTGTATTTTCTGTTGCATGTAAGTTGGCATGTCCCAGCCATCGCGACGACAATACACCCACCTGCAAAAAGCACTTATTTGTACTCGAGTTGTGTAGATCGACTTTCCGATTCATTGGTTGAACGGTCGGTTTCAGGGGGGTGGAGCGCCAGCACTGGCCGCGCTCGCTTCCAGAAGCGCTAAATCCGGCGCGTGGCATTGGCCAGCAGTCGCTCTCCTTCATCCCAACCCCCGATCACCTCACGTTTCAACGCGTCGACGACGAATCACATGCTGATAAGCATGGCAAATGCCTCAGGCAATCGATAATAACCGTAGGCCCCGCCACGTATCCACCGGGATGTGCGCTTCTCGCTGTTTCAAGCGCCTCTCCCCGTTCACCAACGGACCATCCGTCCTATTTCTCATGAAACGGCGCACGTTTGGTTAAACATCCGGGCAGCCTTGCTCAGCGCTATTGAACCCCCATCTTGTGTACCTGACTGGTTCCTGCAGGTCCCCCTCAATGTTGCTAACCGGAGATAAACTCGGTCCGTCTATAACTCCCCTCTTGTTGAAACGGAGCCCGATGTGCCTAACGGGAGATGTACACTCTCCCGCGCTCGTCTATCCTCTAGACGAAGCCGTTGGGGCGAATCGGTGGCTGCTATGTCAGGGTCGTTGCCACGCCTCCGTTTTAGGCCTGTGTATATAGGCAGGCCGTCCCTTTCCGACCATCTGGTGCCTCGTTACATCGCCAAACTATACTGTCGTCTTTTCCGTTCTTGTGCCTTTTTTCTTCACGCGTCTAGTACGCAGTCACTCATTACTATTCTTATCTTTCGGCGTCTCGACGATGCGTTTCTCCACACTCACTTCGGCTGCGGCCTTTTTCCAACTGAGCATAGCTGGCTATACTCTCCAAGATGACTACATGACCGACTTTTACGGGGCCTTTGACTTCTTCACTGATGCCGATCCGACAGAGGGCTTCGTCAAGTACGTTGACGAGGCTACGGCGAGGCAGACGAACCTCATCAACTCGTCTTCTTCAGCGATTTCCTGGGGCGTGGACACACAGAACCAGACCCCTGAGGGAAGGCCCAGTGTCCGTATCCAGAGCAAGAAGACCTACGACAGTGGGCTGATTGTGCTGGATGTTGCCCACATGCCATTCGGCTGTGGTACATGGCCAGCGTAAGTAGACTTCCATCCATCGAAAGTCATGTTGCTTACACATTGATAGATTCTGGACGACTGGCCCCAACTGGCCAAAGAATGGCGAGATCGACATCATCGAAGGCGTGAACGACCAGACGAACAACGGCATGACCCTCCACACTGGCCCCGGCTGCCAGATTGGTGAAGACACCACCCAGTTCGCTGGCTCAGTGACCACAGGAAACTGTGATGTCGCTGCCGAGGATCAGTCGAAGAACGCCGGATGCTCCATCGAACACCCATCGACCAAGAGCTACGGTGCAGGCTTGAACGAGGGTGGTGGCGGTGTCTACGCGACACAATGGACCGCCGATGCCATCAGCGTTTACTTCTTTCCTCGCGACTCCATCCCGGAAGACGTCCTCGGTGACAGCCCAGACCCAAGCGGCTGGGGCAAGCCAGCTGCCAAGTTCGCCGGCGCCTGCGACATCGAGAGCACATTCAAGCAGCAGCAGATCGTATTCGACACTACATTCTGTGGACAATGGGCGGGCAGCAGCAGTGTTTGGAACAAGAGCTCCTGCAGCAAGAAGGCAGACACATGCGAAGAATGGGTCAAGAACAACCCCGAGGCTTTCACAGAGGCGTACTGGACGATCAACTCCTTGAAGGTGTACCAAGATAATGGTTACGCCGCTGTTCCTCAGCCCTCTTCGGTGCCTGAGCAGAGCAGTGCTGCCTATGGTTCTGCGCCTGTCCCATCGGAGACACCTGCTGCGCCTTCTGGCATTCCCGAGCCCTCCGAATACCCTGCAGTTCCTCCGCTCATCACCGCCTCTGTATCCGGCATCTTCGCACCAATCCCGACGAGCGAGACCCTCTCCTCCAACGCCCCAGTCGCATCACCTCCTGCCGACGATGCCTCCCCCAGCGTACCCGCCGAGACCCCGAGCCCCATCGCCGCACCAACCACGCAGATCAATGCTCCGGCTCCAGCTCCAGCTCCGACCGGCCCCATGTCTGGTTTCCAATGGCCCTCTGGTGGCGCAGATAGCGGCAACAAACCCAAGCCATCGACAACACCCTCTGCCTCGCTTCCTGAGGGCACTAGCACGGCAATTGAAAACTCGAGTGGCGCTGCCGCCGCTCCCAGCACAGCGCAAAGCGTCGCTCAACCTTCCGATGTACCTGCCGCATCACAGTCATACGCTGCGCCTGGAGTACCTGCTCCAGCGCCCACTGTATCCCAAGCACCTGCTGCGCCCGAGGTGCCCGCCCCAGCGCCCACCAACGTTGAAAAAGCACCTCCAGCCGACCCAGCTGTTCCCGTCGTCACAGACACTGTCGAAGCTATTCGTACAGTAGTTCAGACGATCTACCATACCGTCACCGCTCCCGCCCCTGCGCCTGCGGCACCAACGCCAGCTCCTCCTGCTGCTCCTCCTGCCGCAAAGGGACGCATGGCAAGACACATTAGGGAGCACAGGCAGAGGCTCACAAGGCACCACGCCAGGCACTGAGCGGTGCATGACGAATCATGGAATGGTTGGACAAGTCACACTGGTTGCTGGCTTGGTGGGTGGAAACGGCGCACATATACCCCTGGGTTTCTTTGTACATATCTTTTAGACATTGGCAGCAATTCATTCGGATGTGATCTGCATATACATCGTCTTTCGTGGTGCCAGCTCGTGATGTGTTGATCTACCACATAGAAACAAGTACTATGCTAGATGTCTACGTTCGTAATGATCTTTGTATATCCCTTTTTCTATGCGAATGCTTTCACCTTTTTGGGTTTCGATCTTCCGATGGACAGCTTACTAACATTATGTCTTTTCGCTACCAACCTTGAGAAAGAAGTCAAAGAACACCCCCCTCGCGTTGGCAGCACGGTTAAGGGGTAGCAAAAAGCAATGCTGCCTACACGCCATGTGTTCTTGTTACGCGTAGCGAGAAGAACGAAAGCATAGCGAGCGAAAGAATAAAACCAAGCTGTGAACCACAGCCAGGAACACTCACCCCTAGTGCTCCTTCCTTTCTCCGGCGGAAGCAAAGAAAATGGCAAAAAGAATGTGGACGCTGTGGGAATTGAACCCACGACCTTTCACAAGTACGCAGAAGAATGCGAAGCGACTGAGGTTGAATGTTAGGGGAGGAGCTGAGTAAAGGTGCGTTGGGGGAAGTCTTACAAATCATACCCCTAGACTTTGGGATGTTAGTGGGTTGTAGAGGGTGATTGGGGTGTTGTGGCAGCTTACCCAAGCGCCCGTATTAGGTAATCGATGAAGAATTTCTCAATGACAATGGTTACAATGTCACAATAATTCAATATTTGGTATTCGGATGCCAGGCGCGAGTAATGGATGGCGTGAGCGAGACCATGGTCGAGGTGGGGGTGAGGGGCAGATTTTGGAAGGTGGGGTAAGGTTGAGGATAGACCTACAACCATAGCCATCGCATATCTATACATATTACACCTTGGTCTATCTACAAAATCGCTACTCATAATCACTACCTAGGTAGGAGAGACTTGAAATCCATAAAGCACACGAGCAATACCTCACTCCGCCAGACGATTGATTAACATAAACAAATCGGCGTGTTGTACTCCTTCGACTTCAAAGCCTGTTGACCCTTCTCATCCAAATGGTTAGACAACTTTGTTATGCCAATACGCCTAAACATGGGATACTGCGTTGTCGGCGCAGGATCTTCCGAGCCTGGATCACTACTCTCGGTTTTGAAATCTGTCTTTCCTTCGTACTTGAGCAACAAGCAGTACAAGTAACGAAATGGCTTTCGTACGGTTCGCTCTCCATACGCGACGGGCATGCAGTATAGTTTTGCGTCATCGCGGAAGATATCGACGTCAGACTCTGGGGCGTCGAGATACAGGTTCGCGTGCTCGAGAGGACGCGCAGCGCTGGTATTCGGTTCGAAGACTTCAGGTCCGGATTGTTCTTGCTTCAACCGCCAGCTGTACGGAACTCTAAGGGGCGGGTGAAGCCTACGCAGCTCAATAGCTCTGAGATAGCGCGGTTGAAGCAACAACATTCCCTGGTCGACCATACCATACTCGTTGTCTGCATCCGAGAGGATGACATGGTGGTCAAGTACTTCGAGCATTAGCTCTTGCTCTGGATTCGAGTCTTCCCTATGATCTTGAGCCCGGGTATTCCTTCTGCCTACTCTTGCAGCCCCGTAGTCTGTAACGTCGGGATAGGTGATCCCGTGAGGAGTGTCGATTGATGCCCATGAGAATGAAGGCGCTCGAGTTGCGTCGCGGCGTCCAGGGTTCTCGAACACACCATCTCGATAGAGCTCATTCACCTGCCAAAGAAGCTGGCTTTCTATATTGTTTTTCCAGAGGCCAGCAATGTACGTGATTGGTTCTGTAAACAGCTCCTTGCCTTCACTGAAGCGTCTCGCGATTCCGGAAAGCGCTATGAGTTTGTCGCCTGATACTGTGAGTTGCGTTTTGGAATAAACCTCTACAACATGCTTCCACAATTCGTAGATGTAGAGATCACTCATGCCTTCATCGGGGTCCGGAAGACCCTGAAGGCGATTGCGTCGCAATTCCTTTCCAGCCTTCGCGGTTAGATCTTTGAAGCGACCTTCGTCCACCATTGTTCCTTGCCTAGCTCTCGTGGTTAAATTCATCTCAGGATGACCCTCGGCATCTTCAAACTCTGCACACTCCCAAGCAATTTGATCTCGACAAAAGTGCAACACTCGCGGTGCCATGAGACGTTCTTGAAAGACCCAGCCTCTGCGGTTGACGGGTGCTTCCTCGACGAGTTCATTCCAGAAGGATAGATCAATGATGGTGCACCTTATCAGCTGATCTTCCTCCATACTTGCGGGTCTCACCGACCCGAAGAGATTCGTTCCAGTATAGTTGACGTTTATCTCGTCTTCCCAGAGATACTCGGGCCGCCGGCTGAAGAACAAGCCCTGATCTCCATCGGTGGCAGCAGTAGCGGAAATATTGAGAAAAGATCCTCGATAGATCTGGTCCATTTGTCGACTCTGCTCTAGCCAATCACTAAGAGACCCCTTCGATCTGCTGCTGTAGTTCTCAGTCGGCTGTATTATGCACATCGAATCAATCCAGATGAACCCCACTTTGTCTAGACGAGAAGCAAAGAGGATAGCGTCTCGGAAGGTTTTCGGCAACTCTCGCAGCTCGATACCGTCTCGTTTGAAACGTTCCTCAGTGGTGTGATCCAGCCTAAGCTGTCCCTGGACACTTTTGGGCTTTCCCCAGCAATGGCTCAGCGTAACGTACCGATAATCCTCCGTTTCGACGCGACGCTTCTTCGCCCTGTCGTTATACCAGAACTCCATCAACAGTTTGGTTGGGATGCCTGGGATGTGCCTGAATCCGCTGGTTTCCCTCAAATATACCTTCTTCCGCTCCACGTCGCCATGTTCGGACATGATTGTCAGACTGTCTATCTCTTTGATGCCGTTGGCACTACGGAGCTCTCCAATATCCAATAGGCGCTTGGGGTAGACCTTCTCGCCAGAGGCTTCTCGGAAGTTTGCACATTTGCATTGTTTCATCCAACCCTGTGCTACCCCGAACACCTCCTCTGAAGATGTATCTAACGATCTTGGTGTTCGCAGCCGACGGTTCTCAGGTTCTGTATATGTGCTTAGAAAACGTCTTGTAGTCGGTACTACTAGGTAACGTACTGGTCTCCTTCAGCAAATATATACGATTGTGAGATCCGTTGAGGTCGAAGTCGAGGCTGTATCTGACCTCTCCCAACCTATCGGGGAGTAGTCTCTTCAGGCTAGCTTTGATCGATATGGACTGATCTTCGAGAAGATCCATATCGTGCCGAAGTACCTTCGCTAGCGACATGCATATCGAACAATCAGCCTCTCTTGATTTGCGAAGCGACGCTGTGGTTTTGTGATGCTTGAATGTCAGATCGTGAGTACCTGCCCATAACTCCCCGCTTCCGCCCCTTAGCATTCCCACACATACTTGGCAAAGCATATCGTTAGGGTAAGGCTGAAATCGGTGTTGGCCTGGCCTCGTTTGATGGCAAGGGGCTGTGCTTAGCCTAATTGCTGTTATAGAGCGGAAAGAGGACTGCGCCCGATCAGTACGTTATGAGAATCGAGAAGAGAAAACAGCGACTTTGAAGAGGAGGTGCGAGCGAGCTAAGTCATACGGTAGCGCAGACACCATGCGCGATGAGTCTACAGCACGCAGGAGGCGAGGCTCGAGCGCCTCGCATCATGCTGGCCCGCCCTCGTCTCAGCTGCGGGTGCGAGCTGCAGCGGTACTGATGGTAGGCGCCAATACTGCCATCACATAGGCTGGTGGCTGCATCCCTGATAAATCGTTGGCTGTGGGTGCGGGATGAACGGTTGTCTCTATGTCGACGCTGGGGCGCAAAGAAGTTGCCCGACCCTGCACCGGTGTGCTTGGTCACTCCTGCCTAAGGCGCCACGCGACGTCTCGAGTGCTGAGAGCTTGATGCTGCTGCGCCCCGCCAGGCTTCAGCTGGACATCCGCCCCACCCGCTTCCACTACCCAAGGCCTTCACGCAAGGCTCCAGCACGATACAAACATTACAGAAAGTCAGTTCTCGTTGCGTCCACCAATATTCGAATCGTTTACTCGTTGCGCATCATCTCAAACACCGGGTAAAGATGCCCTCCACTTTCAAACTGTCAGCCTGGAAGGACATACCTGTCACAGTCGCAGATGGCCACAATCTCGACGAAGAGAAGCTGCTTGGATTTCCAGCGTTCAAGAACTGGTTGGAAACACTCAAAAAGAATCTTAAGGTGCAAACAACTCCTGGACACACGTTTGAGAAGGATCCATGGCGCCTGGAGGGCGTGAATATACACAGCGTCACAGTCTTTGCGAACGGCAAGATAGGTTTCATGACGATCGAAGCCTTGATGAAGAGTGGCAAAACAAATCTGGAACGAGTTATCTTCTTGCGTGGTGGAAGTGTAGCTGTTCTGATGATACTACGACCTAAAGACAACAGGAACGAGCGATGGGTCATTCTCACAGAGCAGCCACGAATCGGCGCATGCAGCACTGCTTTCCTTGAGATTCCTGCAGGAATGCTAGATGACAAGTCTGGCGATATAATTGGGAAAGCAATGGAGGAAATCCAAGAAGAGACGGGCCTGAAGGTCAGGAAAGAGGAGTTGATTGACCTGACCGCAATGGCCCTTCAGCAGGCTCAAACGAAAGAGCACCTTCAACCAGCTGTGTACATGAGCCCTGCAAATCTCGACGAATACATCCCGCTGCTGTTGTGGGAGAAAGATCTGGACCGGAAGGAGATCGAGGCTCTGAAGGGGAAGTTGACGGGCGAACGTGCGAAGGACGAGTTGATCACTTTGCGCGTCCGCGATTACGAAGTGCTCTGGAAAGAGGGCGCAAGAGATGCTAAAACGCTCTGTGCGTGGGCGCTGTACGAAGGATTGAACGGGGCCGGAAAGATTGAAGAGCAATTACGGCAAATTCGCATATTCGGACACACGGATGACTCACAGGGGAGAAGATATCTCCCCTAACTCCTAAAGTCGAAGGCCTTTTCGATTATTTTCGCACTATTTTTCGTCTGAAGAAGCGCTACTAGCCGGCTCAATCGGTCGCCAGCCTTTTGATGGAATTATGCTCGAGCTTTGGTAAACACAAGACCCGGCTGATAGACAGTATGGGTACCTGCAGAGTGCAGTTGAGGTGTTGATAGCGGAACGGCCCGTAGTTTCATCGGTCGTTACGCAGCAAATGTTTCGGTGTAAGGGGTGATCTTCGCGACTCTACTGTTCGCGAACTGAATACGCGCGTTACGAAGTATGATAACATGTTTCTCAATGAAATCGGAGGCGCTTAGACTTTGCAGAACTCAAGCTTCATGACTCGTAGACGCGTGTAGACCAAGGTACACGCTCTGGGTGACACATCACATCACATCCTGAAGGGTTTCACCATATACTATTTGAGGAGGCTATCACACAACAGCCCGTGTCACTACACGTAAGATATGAGGTTGATCATCGTCACGCTTCCCGCATTGATGGATCAATTCCTCGGAAAGTCTGTTGCCATGCTCTTGCTTCGGAATAGCTAAAAATGCGCGACGCATACATACTATTAAAACCTAATAAGTGCCTACTTCCTAAGTCATAGCATCCTCCTGCCCTAAGATATTCTTCAGACAATACAACACGAGCTGTGCCACCTCTAGTAGCACCAAAGGTGGCTTTTGGTACAAAACCGTGGTATCGAGCTAAGGAAGAGCAAAAGACATGTGACAAGATCTCATACGCGCCCATTTGCTATCGCCCTGAGCAAGTCCACCATGACGATGACCAGCCGCTGCTAAATTAACCATATCACGGCCATTGTCGCGAAGAAGTTTTTGGGTGTACCGAGGTTGCCATCTCAACTCCATGACACTAATCGCTGAGTGTTTTGGAAAAGGTATTCCGTGTTCGCATGCAGGTTGAACATGAAACATCTGCACCGCGATTCTCAAAACAGACCATGGACGGGCGCAGCTAACATTTTGAAACAATGTGGAGGGAGATGTAGGAAAGAAGAGAAGAGGAGTAGAATAAAAGTTGGAGCTATATATACGGCAGAGGCGTACTCTCAACGCATGGGCTGCTTGTGAACGTTTTTGGAGACCGGATGTTGCAGTGGATGTCTCTGACGTTTTCAAAAGTGATGTATCTGGCATGAAACATCATGCTCGGATTTTGGAGAAGAGAGGTCGTCATGTATGCTTCAGATGCAAGTTTCGATAAAGGCGGATTTTTTGTGGTTCTTTTTGATATGAACGGGATGCAGCGAGCATCTTGGACAACAAGCTCAAAGATCCAAGAGCGGCCATGTTGTATGCGTTGGGGCTTTTGAAGCACAGCTCACCAACATGGATTGTAGGTGTCTGTTTTTTGGTAGTTCGCGGCAGGCAGACAGCGGAAGACATCATACTGTTCGTTGTCATGTTCGAAGCAAGTCATGGCTCGAACTCCGCCGGTTTTTCATTTTGGTGTAGAAAGTAAGGTAATGGAAGAACGAAGGCGGGTGTGCCAGACGTGATATTTATACCCATCTGCACTAGCACAGAGCGACGCCATGGTGATGTGGATGGCGATGTTTTATTCTCAGCGATGCACAGCGCAAGTTGACACAACCGCCCGATCATGAATTCTGCTACCTTTCCTTTTTGGTTCACATGGATAGCACGAGGAGTAAAACAATGGCCATATCGAGATTGGCTGTATTTTTTTGAGAATGTGGGATCGCATATGATGCAACTCTAGTCGTTTTGGTGGAATGAAGAGACCGGAAGGGCGAGATTGTATTCGGTGTACCCTGAGGAATCGAACGCATCATGAGATTTTCTTGACGATGTTTTAGAACATACAGGTGCGTCGCAGTTGGTTTTCAAAAAGTCTCCGGCGAAGGGAAAGACCGAGGAGCAGACATCATCTTGTCGGCGCAGATATTCTGGGGAAGGCCATGATCTTGTTCATGGAACGTTTTGGTAAAACAGAAGGTTTTTCGTGTGCTTGCGAGAACAATGAAGAGAAGAAGCGACAGGGACTTAAATATCGTGAACCGGGGCCGCGACGGCGGACATGGCAAGGTTGATGTCGTTTTTTGAATCGATTGAGGGGTCCGAAATCCACAGATGATGGCTACATCGAATGGCGTTTTTGGAGATGTATGCACATAGACACTCTTCGGTTGTGTTTTGAACCGTGGAAAAGGGACGTGGACATGAACCTGATTGGGATAGCTTTTGAGACCAGCCCACATAGGCTCGCGACAGGTGGATTTTTGGAAGAATGCAAAAGCAGTATATGGGAACGAGGTCCATAGGCAGGAGAGCGCTGTTTATATAGACGTTGTGCCAAGAGGATTCCGTTTGCGTCATCTCAGAAAGGCGTGAGGAATACGATAGGAGATAGTCTAGTCTGTGAGCGGGGCATCTGGGTTCGTATACTGTACCGGTAATTTAAGTAGACTGCTGAGACAACAATGTCAACATGTAGCGAGCAAATATTTACTATCGAGAAGCAGTCGAAAGAACCACACACAATGAAAGTAGAAATAGTATTTGGGTATCAGAATACGCGACGATACGTGGCAGAAACCGCGAAAAGCACAGAGCGCAAAAAGAGTGTGGCCGAAACCAAAGACACAACGCTGATGACAAACCCGGTAAAGCCCAGAATCTCCCCCTCCCATCACTTGTACTGATACTCGTTCTCGTCGTCGCTGTCATCCTGTCTCTCGAGCACATCTTCAATCTCCTCGTTCAGCAGAAGACCCATATCATACGTCTTCTCCCTGATCTCATCCGCCTCTTCCCTGCCCACTGAACAGTCATCCATGATAAGAAGAATCGCCGCCTCAGGCACCATGACGGCTTGCACAAAGGCCGCGATACCGGATGCTTGCACGACGCGATCCTTGCAGTTCTTCATCTCGACCTTGAGAGTATCCATGACGCTCTCCGTGATGACGCGACGGCCGTGAGGACCATAGTAACCAGGGTAAGCGGCCTTTTCGTCAAGCGCGTACGACTCCAGTTCCTCTTGCACGTCTTCTGCGAGATCCGTTCGTCTCGAGGGGACGGCAGCTGCTTTTCCAGTCAATGCCAGCGGTTCGTAGCGATCTCTGTGTATACTGGACCGATCGTTGTTGAGTATTTGTAACAGCGTCGCCTTGCTTCTGCGTATTCGTCTAGGAAGTGCTTTCCAATCAATATCCGGGTATCCTTTCTGTGTGTACTCCTTCTGTGCCGACTTCTTCTTGTGCGCATGGCAAAACGCAGACTTGTTCTTCACAGTCTTATCCTTGCCTTTCCAGAAGTTCCAGTATTCGTCCTGCTCGACTGGCTCCGAACATAGTGTGCATCGTGAGCCTTCTTCCTCTACGTCAGGAAGCTTCCCGATGTAGCTGCTAATGTCGTCCAGGGCTTCCTGTGGTGCGCTGGAATCTGGCTGTGAGGAAGGTGGTTCCTGGTTTTCCTTCCAGCTGCTGAGTTGACCAAGGAGTTGGGCGGTTCTGGCTGCCTTTTCTGCTTTTTTGAGTGACTTGGGACTCATTGGAGTGATTCCTAGTTCCCTGTCCAGCTCTTCGCCTTCGAGTATCTTGGGTGTAGCATCGTCGCCTTCGGATTTTGTGTCTTTCACCTTCTTCTTCGGTCTACGCAGTCCTTCGATATTGTTTTGTGGTCTGTCGCAGTCTTTCGGCAGCGCAAAGAGCTCGTCGTCGTCTAGACCGATGGAACTTGTATCGCTCTCATCACCTGCTTGTGATATGCCAATCCGCGATTTATTCTTTGTTTCATAGGTTTGCGCACCAGGCTTTGAGGCTGCTTTCCCAAACTTCTTCGCGGGTGGTACTGCGTGTATGTTCCTGGTCTTCGAACCGTAGCCCTTGCTGTTCTTACTGGTCTTCTGGGAAGTGTGTTCCATACCCCAACTAATCGGGCCATCGTTGGCTGACCCTGCAGACGACGTAGGTGTGTTTTCTTTGGGATCGTCGAATATTGTTGTAGCTTTATGCGCTTGACCACTCCGATACGTCCCACTCGTAGGCGCACGTATTATCCCCATCCTCTTTCTCGCAGCCTTCTTCTGAGGTCTTCTCAGAGTTGTATCCTCGGTATTCTTCGACGTAGGTATAGTGGGTTTCGCGGTTTGGACCGGTTGAGGTGGGGGAGGATGCGATTCGTTGTCGGAGGACACGGGCTCGGCATTGATATCGATTTCTTCCTGCTGATTTGTAGACGAAGTGTTGTCATTCGCCTGCCTCTTGGACGCGGGTTCTTCATGATCGTCCTCCCCAGCATGCCGCTTTCCACCAATGTTTCTTAACAATTTCGGCGCCTGCTTCGTCAGGTATACCATTGCCGCGCATGAATGAAGGAAACCGAACGAAAGAAAAAGATACAATGCGTCCTCGAGGTAATGCGATGTCGGCGCACGTGAATGTATAGTCTTCCCGAGACGGACTCGAGATCATGCAGCAACGCGCCTTCCGGCGTTCCACCCCAGAACGCGAACACCGCGTTCGCGCTAGTCCGTCTTATCGATAACGCCCGAGCTCCGCCAAAAAAAGTTACCAGAAACTTGCCAACTTCGGTCGCAAACCCTCCTAAACAACAGCAAACCCCCGGCATATTCTCACGATGGCTCTAGACGAAGCGCTGCAGCAGCCCTTGAACTTCACTGGTCATCGGCATATGATCTCGCGCCTCCTCCTGGCAACCCTCACCGGCCGACCCGTTCGCATCTCGCAAATTCGCTCTTCCTCGACCACACCCGGCTTAACACGCCATGAGACAAACTTCATCCGGCTGCTCGATTCGGTGACGAACGGCTCGCAGGTTCAATTCAGCATGACGGGTACGACACTAGTCTACAGACCGGGTCTCATCACCGGAAGCGCCGAGGGTCTAGGAGCCAGCGGCGGCGTAATCAGACACGAGATACCAGCCGAGTGCAGAAAGAGGGGTGTGAGCTGGTGGTTGATCCCACTCTGCGTTCTCGCGCCCTTCAGCAAAGGAAACATGAACGTCGTCTTCTTCGGCGAAGGCTGCGTGACAGCCTCCACAATCGCCGGCGACGTCTCCGCCGACACCGTCCGCACCGCGATCCTCCCGCTTTACAAAAATTTCGCTATCGAGCGAAACATCGAACTGCGCATCCTGAAGCGCTCTTCCGCGCCCGCAGGAGGCAAAGGCGCAGGCGGCGAGGTACAACTCGTCTTCAACCACCAAGTCCGCCTGCCCAAGACACTGCACCTGCTGAACCCCGGACGAGTCAAGAAAATAAGAGGTGTAGCCTACTGCGTCGAAGTCCCGAAGAGCAACAACGAGCGCATGACCTTTACCGCGCGAGGCATCCTCAACAAATTCGTCCCAGACACGTACATCTTCTCCGACGCCAGCGCCGCGCCCTTAATACCTACAAACGCCAAAGGCCACTCCAGCGGAAAAGTGAAGGGCGCCGTAGGTTTCGGAATCAGTCTCGTGGCGGAAACCAGCACGGGGTGTATATACTCTGCAGACGTATGCTCACCACCTGATGGTGGCGTGCCTGCAGACGAAATCGGCAAGCAATGCGCATACCAGCTTCTCGAGAAGATATCGCAGGGAGGGTGTGTGGAGAACGTTGCGGCGCCTACGGTACTCATGCTTATGGCTATGGGTAGCGAGGATGTGGGCAGAGTGGCGCTGGGCAAGGACATACTGGGCAGTGAGGAGATTATACAACTCGCGCGGGACTCCAAGGTCTTTGGCGGCAGCGCATGGGGCTTCAGGGAAGCAGGCGGCGAGAGAGAGGAGATAGTCGTTAGCGTCGTAGGCAGGGGAGTAGGCAATGTGGGAAGAAAGGTTGCTTAGATTTCTTCAGTTTGGGAAAAAGTTATGCGCGCAAATATGATACCCCCAATTTCTCATTATCTATCTTGGTCTGATGACACCACTTGTTTTAGTGCGCATACTTCGTGTGGGCGTCACTGAGACAGCCAGGCAAATACGTGTCTAAGCAAAGAAGAGACGCCGCCCAATGATCTGATTCGCATAAAACCACTGTACAAAAAAAGCTGATGCTAAAGCTGGAGACGTTCCTACTGCCTCTTGCCCGCCGAGCTCGCTCCACTGCCACTGTCCTCATCGCTCTCTTCATCCTCATCCTGAGCATACTTCTCGTTAAACCTATCCTGGTCCCGATACGGGCCCTCGCTACCTTCATCATCGCTCAGCAGGTCCTCATCAGACTCGCCAGCAAAAGCATCATACAGCTCTCCACCCCTCTTCGCGCGCTTCTTCCTGCCTGCAGCACCAGAAAGCAAGCCCGCGTCATCTCCAGCTTCGTTGTCGTCCAGGACCTCAAACTCGTACGCGTCGCGCGAGTCCTTCATGCGCTTGCGTCTAGCAATGAAGAAATAGGTGCCGAGACCAGCCATGAAAACGATAATCAGGGCGAGAGCGCCGTATATCCAGATTTGGGTGCGTTTCGACACGCCGAATGTGGGGAAGGGGTTAGGTAGGAAGTTTTCAGATGGACCAGCAGACGCCGTGGCACTGGCACTCGCAGTCGCCGAAGTCGTCGTCTGCACACCACTGTTAGCTGGTGTCTGAGAGGGCTTCTGGTTCACGGGACGGTCGGGGTGGTCATCGGGGATGGATGTCATGGTAGGTGAGGTACCACTGGGTATGGTAATACTAGTGGTATGCGCCGGATGATCATCGATCTTGTCGTGATCGTCGTCGTCGTGCTCGTCGGGGATGGGGCGGAGCTTGGCTTTGGAGGCGTCGATACATTCTCCCCAGAGGCGGAGCTTCCAGTCGGTAAAGGTGCCCGTCTTCATGTTGCCGGATTTGACGTCTTTGACTATGACGGTCCAGTTGCCAATGGCGTTCTCTCCCCAGTGGGCGACGGACATGAAGGTCCAGTCGATGTAGCCATATGGCGCTTCGTCATCGCGGCGTGCGGTAGACAGGTGCGAAACCATGCCGCTTGGAGATCGGAGTTCGACACTGAGATCGCCACGGCGCTCGTGCTCTACGTTCATGGTGAGCGTGATATGCTCAACACGGGCAAAGTTGGCCTTCTTGAGCATGTCTTCTTTGACTTCGAAAACACTGGCGAGACCCTGGTTGCCTTCAGGGATCGCCTTCTTTACGTGCATCCAGGGCGAGTAGAACCATGCTTGGGGCTTGACGAGCTCCCACTCCTTCGCCTTCTCCACGATGGCGTAAGCATCGAGCTTTCCGTATCCGAATTGATGGCTGAACATGCGATCGATTGAGGTCTTGGTCCAGTCGCTGGGTGTATCGAAGGGAACAGCGGTCATGACGGCGAGCCATTGCATGTCGCGCCATGTCAACTCGGGACGGGCCTGGAGTGCAAGAGCAAATACTCCTACACCAATGGGTCCAGCAGCCGATGTACCTCCGTGCTGGCTGGTGCACTTGTTTGCGCCGACGTCCGTTGTGTGGATGGCATCGCCGCCGCCACTGCTGTATGTAACCACCAGCTGTGCGGAGCAGGCCTCGGAGTAGTATGGGTGGCCGTTGTTCTGGTCGATGGCGCCGACGGTAATACTGTAGATGCTGTTGGTGTAACCGTCGAAGTTGCAGTTGTCGTCGCTCGCAGCACCATTGCCTGCCGCGAAGACGTAGATGGATCCCTTTCCGCCGCGGCCCTTCTGAACAGCAGTGACCATGGCCTTCTCAATGAGGATGCCTGGAGCTTGCATGGTCTTACCATCGTCGGGTGGGCCCCACGAGCACGAGTAGATGTCGTTCTGTTGCATCTCGAAGTTTATCGCGAGTGCCTCGTCGAGATCTGTAATGTCGCCCGAAAGGATGCGCACACCCGAGATCTTCGCGTCGTAGGCAAGTCCGACACCACAGGCGTCGTTCCTTCCGGCGGCGATTTCTCCCGCGCATCGTGTGCCGTGGCGGTCGTCGGAGAGCTTCGGGGTAGGTAGGTCTTCGTGGTCGTTGTAATCGTGCGAGCCGGCAGCAAAGAAGTTGTCCTTGAGGTCGTTGCTGGTGTAGTCCAGGCCATCGTCGACAACGCATGCGGTAACGCCTTCGCCGGTGATGTTCTGCAGCCACACACCGGTGACGTTTATGTCGTTCCCAGGCGTCTTCACGTTGAAGATGTGCCATTGCTCTTCGAAGATGGGGTCCTTGATTTGCAGCTGGCTCGCTACTTCCCGCTGAGCTTTGATGGCATCCGTAACAGGGGGCCCCCGTTCTGGCAGTTCTGGGATGACGCTGCGCTTCCAGTGCCGCGCCTTGATCTTTTGCTTTTGGGTGAAGTGGACGCTGTCGAGAGGGTGGTACTCGGGGCCGACTTCCCGTTTCCGCCGCCGCCTCTTCAGTTCTTGTTGTGCGTCGTCTACAATGTCGTTCTCGTGCTTGGGGGCCTTGAAGACATGGTGGTCCTCGAGTGTGCCAAAGGGGCCCTCGTACGTCAGGCCGAGGTGCGCGGCGAGGTCTGAGGGCGATGCGGAGGGGGAGATGTGGACGGCATAGTAGTCGTGGCTCGAGTAGTTGCGGGGTGGGAGGTGCCTTCCCGCAGTAGCCAGTGTGGCTGCCGTCAGCAGGCTCCAAAAGTGAATGCGCATGGCGGAGGCGCCGAGAGGGTATTAAGTGCAGCCGGCTGCGGTCATGTATCGTGTAGGGTCGTAGGGCGTGACGTGGCAGCGCGTGCTGAGGAAGTATGCGTAGGTGGGTGGTGAGGATACCGTGGGCGGCGAGTCGAGAGGGTCGTCGGTATTGAGCTTATTGAGGAGACTGATTACGACGACAGGGTATTAGATGGACGGATGGACCGAATGCCTATGCGCGCGGCGAGTGCAGTGCGCCGGGGGGAACAATACAGGCGTAGTGTGATAGTGTGAAAGAGGAGGAAGAAGCACCTGGGGCGTCACGTCGAGGGAGTCGGCGACTGAAACGTTGATGTTTGACACTTCTCTGGCTTCTTCGCATGCAAGGTGCCTGTATTGAGACCCCCGGGACGCCTTCCCCTTGTGGCGCTAGTGGCCGCCGCCCTTGCCTTGCCGGTCGCCGTGTGGAGGATGCCTGTCTGTCCAAGATGTTGCCGTCCGTCCAGCTCGAGCCCCAGCCTCCTCTACCGCGCCCGCCACCACCATTCTGCGATATGCGCTGGCCATGGATAACTGCCCCGACCCTGCATCCGTACCGCTCTTCCTATGTCCTTGCACTTAGCATCTCTTGATTTTCCCGCGACACATCGCTGTCATTGCGCCGTCCATCATCGCTACCGCACATTGCACCCCAGCACACCTCCGCCGCCTCTCCGCACCCGACATTCTTAGGTAGCTACCACCATCGAGGACTGCAATTGAGACGTGTATCTAAGACCGGATGTGATAGTGTAACCTAGCTACGTAGATGCGCCCGACCTAGTTTCGTCCCATCTCCCACAGGACGGTGGTACGCCCCGCTTGCTTCACCGTAACCATTACCGATCCCATGATCTCGTCGCATCATGGAAAACAATAGGAACAGCGGCTCCTTTGCATCGCGGGCCGTCAATCCTACTCTCCTTGAAGTTCCAGACAGCAATCCCCAGAAGCGCAAATCCTACCGCCGCCCAGCCGATGCGCAGCCCACAGGCGCATCCCCACCAGAGCCCGACATGTCGAATACCGTACCCAGCAACACTGCGCGTCCTGTCGCAACTGTGCCCTTGAACGGCAATGTCACCATTGGCAGCGGTCATAGGCGGCGGCAGAGCAGACACATACCGCCCCCGACGACAGGCGCAACGAGCGAATCTGTGCCAGCTGCCCCGGAAGTACCTCGTGCGCCACCCTCCTCATATAGAGACCCGTATGCCAGAGGGGTCAAAGTGCCCGCGCGCTCAAGCTCTGGCCGATCGCGCGATCCAGCCATCCAATTGAACCCGAGCAGACAGCAGGCGACTATCCAAACAGCTGCCAACAGACTGTACGAGCTGCGGTCACCACCCTATGCGCCAGCCGAACCGTTGGCGGGGACCGTCCAGCGACGCGGCTCTCAGCGCAGACCCTCTGTGCCCGACCGATCGCCCCTGCAAAAGTTGGAGGGGAAGCTAGACGATATCAGCAAAGAAGAGAGAAGGGCACGGATACTCGAGGCGGAACTGGCCGCGCAAGAGAAGGCTGAGGCGGAGATGCGAGAACGACGAGCGCGAGAAGCTGCGCAAAAGCAACGTGTCGTGTCTGTGCCCATACCGGAGAAGCCATCCAGCGCTTCTGCCCCGACCAACAACGGCAGGCGCCAGGTGTCCATGCCATTCCAGGATAAAGCTATGTCCCCGCCAATGTCCCCACCCATGTCGCCGCCCATGAGCGATCTGGAATCAGACGACGGCTATGCCTATGACCTTAGCGACCCATGGCACCCCTCGGATGCGCAAGGAGGAGCAGTTCAGTCCGTTCAGCATGTGCCCATGCAAAAGGCGCAGGTTGTTCCCATGGCCTACCAGCCGGTACCGCATACTGATGCTGCCATACCGCGAGGAAGCAGCTTGAAGGGAAAGGAACCGGCGGGTTCACGGAAATCTGGCAGCTACAGCGATCGGAGTATGCTGCCTTCGCAGAACATGCCCAGGAAGCCCGTAGCCAACCCCGCGGGACTTGGCCTGGTAGGTGTTCGCGACACTTCGACACCCTCTGATGTATCTCGTTCGGAGAGCAAGAGGGGCCAGGGGAAAAGAGACAGCCGAGGATTCATGGCTGCACAGATGGAAATGCAGCAAAATGACATCGACTACAAAGGATCACCACGAGAGAATGATACTCAGCAACTGCCACGCAAGATACCCCCCGTTCCCCAGACCGTTCAAGTTCCGCCTATCCCGCCTGTCCCTCAGACCAATCGCAAGAGCGTCATGTTCTCTGAGTCCGAGTCGGACCTAGAGCAGCACGATCCTGAGAAGAAACATCGCTACTCCCGCCATCACAGCGAGCCGGAAAGGACCTACACACCCGCTCCTATGCTCGAGGAATGGAGAAGTGCACCGATCGGTCTCCTTACTGCAGATGATCTAGATCTAGACGCTCCAGCCAAAGCCAATAGCGGCAACAAAGCATGGTGGGAAGAGAGCAAGGCCTCTCGACGAAGACGTTCAGGCGGATACGCGGAGCCAACTTACGATGGCTATGCCGACGATGCCCCCACACACACTGCTTTCAATCCACCACTATACCTCAAGTGTGGACCGCTCCTACGCTACACCGGTCTTCGGAGAGATCGCAGCGTTCCCGGACGTGAGCGTGAAATCTGGAGAGGCAGCATCATGATTGTTACTGTTGACGCCTCTTCTTCGTATGCCAAGCCGCCGACGTTGCGATTGTTCAAGCAGCCAATGGACATACTTCCGCCTCCGCCGGAGGAAATTAGCCAGGACCAGCTGGACCCATCCTACGTCGATCCCATCGAAGGCCAAGTCAAAGTGTCGCGTACTGGTGAGGCGCTATACGTCAAGCCAGTTGACGAACTCGCAGAGGACGAGGATCTATCGCGCATTGAAGACGACACCGGTTTGTTCTCCACGACTCGAAGCACAACGAACGGATCGGGTTCTAAGTCAACCCGCATTCACAAGAAGGACGGCGAGAAGCTTGGCAAAGTCCGTGATTTCCCCGGTATACGCCTGTATGCTGAGCGAGGCGTGACCTTCTGGCGCTTCAACATCGAAGTCGAACTTGGCAGTACTCAGACACGCATTGCCTACAAGATCAACCAAGGTCCTGCCATCGGATTTTGGGTCCCAGCCAAGGGAGAGTCTATGAACATCATGTTTCACAGCTGCAACGGCTTCTCGGCCACTGTCGAAGCGAATGAGTTCTGTGGTCCAGACCCGATGTGGCGTGATGTACTGAACACGCACCAAACCCGCCCGTTTCATGTGATGATCGGTGGAGGTGATCAGATTTACAACGACGCTGTAATGAGGCAAACGACTTTGTTCAGACAATGGACTGAAAACAGAAACCCCATGCACAAGCACCATCAGACATTCTCTGAGGAGATGCAGAACGAGCTGGAGCAGTTCTACCTCGATCGGTACGCAATGTGGTTCTCCCAGGGTTTGTTTGGCATGGCCAACTCACAGATCCCAATGGTCAACATCTGGGATGACCACGACATCATCGACGGCTTCGGATCATACCCTCATCACTTTATGCAAACGCCAGTATTCACTGGTGTTGGTGCCGTTGCTTTCAAGTACTACATGCTCTTCCAACACCAGTCTGTACCCGCCGAAACCGACAAGACCGAACCGTCATGGGTACTTGGAAAGAGCCCTGGCCCGTACATCAAAGAGCGCTCTCGAAGTGTCTTCATGCAACTGGGGCGCCAGGTAGCCTTCCTCGGTCTTGACTGCCGTACAGAGCGACAGCGTGACGAAATTCTCACTGAAGACTCCTACGACATCATCTTCGATCGCCTGGAAGATGAGATCATCAAGGGTGAGACTAAGCACCTGATCGTTCTCCTTGGGGTACCCATTGCCTACCCCCGCCTGAACTTCCTCGAGAACATCCTCACAAGCAGGCTTATGGACCCGCTAAAGGCTCTCGGCCGCGCAGGAATGCTAGGCAACTTCGTCAACAAGTTCGATGGAGGCGTCGAGATCTTGGATGACCTAGACGATCATTGGACCGCCAAGCACCACAAAGAAGAGCGCAACTGGTTCATCAAAGAGTTGCAACACATTGCTTCGACTAAATCTGTGCGCGTTACTATACTCGGTGGTGACGTCCATCTGGCGGCAGTCGGACAGTTCTACAGCAACAAGAAGCTGAACGTTCCCAAGGACAAGGATCACAGATACATGCCAAATGTTGTGTCTTCCGCTATTGTCAACACACCGCCTCCAGACGTGATGGCAGACATCATCAACAAGCGCAACAAGATACACCATCTCGATTCAGACACAGATGAAGACATGATCCCCCTCTTCACTCACGGCGTCGACGGCAAGAAGAGGAACAATACACATTTGCTACCCCACCGAAACTGGTGTAGCATTCGAGAGTACAAGCCAGGATCTTCACCATCAGAAACACCATCGCCACCCACAACCCCTGCGAACGGGCCGCGCATGGTAAGAACGATGTCAGACTTCGCGCCAGGGCAGCTGGTGAGAAGACTCAGTGGCCAACAGAGAAGACCTTCAGGAAGAGGCCGAGGACCACCTGTGTCTTATCGCAACAACCCTTCATATGCCGCCGCCGATGAAGTTCAGATCGGCCACCATCAACCACAGTCTTCGTTCTCGCCCGATCGATCAGAACCCGAGAGACCCACTCGTTCGCGACGCAATTCTCTGACATCGCTCTTCCGTCGCCGTGCGTCAGTAGATGTCGCCCGTCCCGACACGTCTGAGACTGCAACACCACCCCTAAGCCGGCACAGTGTGTCGCAAGATCGACCGTCTACCTTCCATCGCCGACCCAGCGTACTGACTAAGAAGACTGAGCGGCACCACGGCCCATACGTCAACCTTGAGGGTGGTCTTGACATCTGTCTCAACGTCGAGGTATCACAGCACGACCCGGCTGGTATCACGATGCCATACAGATTACTTGTGCCAGCGCTTACTTATGTCGAGCCTGAGGAGGGCGTCGTCGAGAAAGAAAGGGGTAGATCCCGTGGTTTCTTTGGCTCTTTCGGTGGCAAGCGCAAAGCGACGATCGGCGATGATGGGAATTCCATCTCGGGCAGCGAAAGCGGAAGTGAGCTTGGGGAGATGTCTAGTGAAGAGGAAGAAGAGCGCACGCAGCAAAGGTACAAGGTCGGACCTCGGATAGTCATGCCGAGTATGGGGTCTGGCAACAGGCGTGGCTCTGAGCCTGCCCCTGTCGCTGCCCCTATCACTGCCATTGGCCCTGCAGCTCCCGTTCCCACTGCCCGAGAGAATCGTCTTAGTTCAGGCTTCCATGCTAACACAGCTGCAACTGTAGCTCCGAACCAAACGAACGGAATTCCCCGCGATCTCGTTCCAGAAAGTCAAGGACGACGAAGCTTGGATGCGGCTGCGGGTACCTCGTCCAGAGCTGCTGCCTGGGACAACGTGGCCGCGAAACGGCACGTCAGCATGCCAGTCGCTCCTCCCGCTACCCAGACTGCGACCCAAGCGACAGCGATGCCATCCCGCTCCGCCTCCACGCGCAAGCAGCCTACTTATAACTCGTCTCACAAGTCGCAACTCCCTGCGCCTTCGCCAGAGATAGAACCTAAAGTGCAGCGAAGATCCATGGGTGGTATCTTGAACCAACACTCGCACGACAAGAAGTGGGAGCATGATGCCCATATTACCGCTCATACACCTGCACAAACACAAAGGAAGGCGAAGCGGGAATCATACCCACCGCATCCAGCGATCGTCGGCGCCGGACCAAACTCGCCCTACTCGCGAGACGGACAAGGCCTCCAAGCACGACAAGACACAGCCGGCGGTGACTACTTCTCCAGCGGCGGCCGAGACGGCAAGACCCATCCTGCCACAGCACCCCGCCAAGTCGTCGACCCAGAGTACACCGAGAAACCTGTTCAACGTGCTGACTATGCTGCACAACCACAACGAGGCGGTTATGACCGCACTTCTTCCTACCCGGCCTACCCCCAACGCAACGGCACTGCAGGGGTAGGCGCAAAATACCTTGGCGGAGGCAGGTACGAGGAAGAAGACGAAGATAGCTTCGATAGCGCTGATGACGATGAGGCTAGTCTCAGCGGACAGGAGCAGGAGATGAGCCAGGATAGCTTCGTGGTGCCGAAGCGTAAGAAGAAGTGGCAGATTTGGAAGTAATAGGTGGGGAGGGATTGTATTGGTAATGAGATTACGATTTGGGTACATGACTGGTTCGGGCGTCTTGCCCAGGGTACATAATGACGGCGCAGCGTATACCATGGTGTGTTTAGCGGGTTTTAACAATAGCGACGTCCTTTTCTCTTCTCAATCCAATTTCTAATATCTTACCCTGGGTCCTCGCTTGGTGTCATGTGCGTCGATGGAAAAGCTGGAATTACGGCTTGTCGTCGGTAAGCTGATGTTTCGATTGGTCGTCGATGAGGATGAACCAAGGTTCCGACATCCCATCCATAGTACACTTAGGCGGAAGTATGTATGAGCCTGGTATAATACGATACGTATTCCAGCGACATTCTCACAATCATCAAAAAGCCTGCCAACTACATCAACTTCTCCCAACTCCTTTTTCGACGATAACCCGCATTGTATCTTCCACCCTTCACACCAACACAAGAAACAGCCCTACCAACATCACACGCCATGTCTCTCAAATCCCACCCTAAAATCCGCTTCACCCCCAAGATGCTCAACCAAAAAGCCAGAAAGGCCCAGCCCACGCAAGAAATGCTAGATCTCGGCATACAAAACTCTTCAGATTCGGCCTTCTTCAACTTGCCTGGCGATATCCGCAAGCGCATTTACGAATTTGCGTTCACTACGGGCGAGGTTATTCAACTCCTTCCTCTTGATGCGGACCTCGAAGGAGAAGTACTCGTGAAGGAGGAGGAAGAAGAGAAGATGGATATCGATATCGATATTGATGATATGATGATGGGTCTTGAAATCAACGATACGTCTCTATCCGATAACACGAAGCCCCAAACGCGAAACCCCTTCGCCGCAATACTCGCATCCCGACAATTCTACCTAGAAACACACCTTTTGCCTTTCTACCACAACACCATCTCCTGCGCCAACATAGGGGACCTCGCCACAATTCTTTGCCGGCTATCACCAGCCCAAGCATCCTCCATCCGCTCGCTGAAGATCCAGTGGGCGACCGCGCTGTTAGCAGTGCAGGAGTACATGGACTTAACTTGGGCATCTGGGATAGATCCAGGATCAGTCAGAGCAGCATTGTGTATGCTGTGTAAACTGGAGGAAGTGGTCGTGGACTGGGCGGGGAAGAGGCGGATCTTTCTTAATAAAAAGAGGGTGGAAGAAGCGCTGAATGCGTTGTGTGGTAGGGAGATTGTTGTTTCGTTTGAAAGGGGCGGGGAAGAGTATCAAGAGGTTGTGCAGCGTGCGGGAACCGTACAGCAGAGGAAACGAATGGAGCGAGCGGACACGGCGATGGAATGGTCGGCGCGTGCTTGGGATGCTTGAGGGTGAGAGGGAGGTGCGCGGGAGGGTGGAGATGGAGAGTTGAGAACAATGTGCTCATGCACTTTGACATGATAACTATGGCTGCAGTTGTTCGTCTAGTGAACTGTATTCCTACTCTGGATAGCAACGCATGTACATGTTGCTATACGTTTGATGAACGTCTCTCTTCCCTGGAACCTCGGAATGCATGGCGATGTTAACAGAGAGTGGGACGGGTTTGAAGTAGTAGCTGATAGCTTGACTATTACGATTAATAGTACAATGCTCCTCACATGCTCAGCATATGCGCTTTCCTTCCTAGTTCGTAGCAGGTGTTTAGAAGTGTAGGGGTTAGTATTACGCAAGGGTAGCCCCGCCAGCAAAAGATAAGGCCCGCAAGCACAACCAGGCTGCAAGGAAAATGGCAAAAAAAGGTGAGAGATCACTAGTCCTGGTGGGGCTGGAAGAGCTGTTAGTAAAGGAAATCGAATCACGGTTGTCTGGAAATCACGTACTTCGAACCCACGGCATCCGCATAACCTGAGATGAGGTCATAAGAGTCTGACGAATCTTATAAGAACGGCGCGCTACCACTGCGCCACAGGACTTTGTTGTCCCTGGACTTGTTTTTGGACATTTTTCAAATTGAAACGTTTATGATGTAGATATGCTTGCAGGCGAGTGCTGGCTGCAGCCGGTACTCAACAATCGGGATCGTTGTACATCGCACAGATATCATAGGCGGGGCAATGCAAACGTCGGTGAGTGATGACACAAAGAACGCCGCTAGCTGGTGGGGTGGCTGGTGCCCGCACGCGTGAGGGGATCGGCCAACCACATCCGCTTAGTTGGACCGTGAGACATCTACCACGGTGCTCCCTTCCGCGTTCTCTGCTTCACAACTATCGCCATCACTCACCTGTCGGATACATTCGTTACTCATATCCTGAGAGAAGCCTTCCATTGAGTAAGTCATGATTTCAATCCTTCATCGATCCGTAGACACCCTTCCAAGGTTCTATCCACGTGGCGGGTGTCCGAGGTCGTTGCTTCTCTGAGTGTATGATGCTCGACATTGGCCAAAGGCAAAAGCTGCATGCACTCTTCAATCAATGATCTGCTTTATGATCTGATGATCTTGTTCCTCCCTAGCATCTCATGGTCGGCTCTACGCCATACGTGGTATCCGTACAGCTACATCTACACCGCTTCCAAGCGTCTCCAACACGGGACGATCCTATATCTCAACACAATGGTTGAAAACCTAAATATGAGAAGAAGTCTATTCTGAGCACCCGACTAACATGCTCCAAAGATACCTTCTCTTGAGGCCAACACCAGCATGACGATCAGAGCCTCCAAGTTCACACCCGAGGTGCTACTCGAAGCGCCACGCCGCTCCGGAGGTGTCCCAAACTCTGATGCATCAAAAGTCGTATACGCGGTTTCGACATACAGCTTTGCTGAACATTCGAAGAAATCCGAGATTCGCGTTCTGGATGCCGCAAGTCAACAAACCAGTCTCGTGACAGATGATGCATCCTTCAGCGAGCCTTCGTGGCTTGACGATGAGACTGTATTATTGCTAAAGTCGAATGATGATGGCACCACGAAGATGGTTGTTGGCTCTCCATACAACTTCGAGAAGACGTAGGTTCAGTACTCCCCATATGAGTGTGCGACTGCTAAACGACTCTCAGCAAACATACTGCTGTACATATCGACGGTCCAGTAAGCGACGCCAAGATCTATGCCCTCGGTGATGATACTTTCGGTTTCGCTGTGGTCGGTAAGGCGAAGCCAGATGGTACGCTGTTCAACCCCGAGCTGGCCGAGAAGCCACATTCCTCGGGCAAACTTTACAAGTCCGGATTTGTTCGCCATTGGGATCATTACGTGACGGAGAACCGGAACGCTATTTGGCTTGGCAAGTTCATCTTGAAGAAGTCGGAGAAATCCCAAGATACAGGTGCCAACCCTGGGTATCCTCTGATAAATGCGCTAAAGGGAACGGAGTTGGAGTCGCCGATCGAGCCTTTCGGTGGAAAGGATCATTTCGACATATCCAAGTATGGCCTGGTCTTCACAGCGAAAGATCCTGGCCTGAACCCTGCGACACACACGAAGACCAACATCTACGTTTCCGCGTCTGAAACATTCTGGGATGATCTTCACTTCAAGGACCAGCCACAAATTCAAAATGTATCCATCGAAGGCTTCGAGGGTGCCAGCACATCTCCTGTCTGGTCGAACTCGCGTGGCATGATCGCTTTCCTCTCTATGAAGACTGATGGCTACGAGTCAGACAAGAACCAACCCTTCATTATCCACGATTACAAGAAACCTTCAGAGGTCACCCTACTCTACGGATCTGAAGACGGCAAGGGTAAATGGGACCGAAGCCCACAGTCAATATCTTGGAGCCCTGACGACTGGCGCCTTTACTTCACTGCTGAATCACGTGGGCGTGGAAACCTATACAGTGCCGGACCTCCTAAGCCTGGCGGCGAGAAGGAGCCTCTGCCATCACTACTAGTTCTGGGTGGGACCATCGGCTCAGTACAGGTGCTCAAGAATGGCGATCTTTTCTTGGCTTCCACCAGCTTGATCGAGAACTCTCTCTACTCACTGGTCCCGCTAAGCACGCAAAGCAAAGACACCGCCGTCTACGATCTTCCCATCGACGATCGGCCATACGACTCCGACCCTGATCATCTGACAACCAAGTATATCTCTTCAAATACTCGCTCTGGATCCATGTTCGGTCTGTCGCGCCACCAGATAGACGAACTCTATTGGGATGGGGCTGCATCCGGTACCAGGGTCCACGCCTGGGTTATAAAGCCCAGCAACTTTTCGTCCAGCAAAACATACCCCCTCGCTTACCTCATCCACGGTGGACCGCAGGGTGCATGGACGGATGGATGGAGTACGCGTTGGAACCCTGCAGTATTCGCAGAGCAAGGCTACGTTGTCATTTGCCCAAACCCTACTGGAAGTACGTAAAGCTCATACAGTAGAACTTGAAGTAGATGTATACTAACCTCATCTCTAGGCACATCCTACGGACAAGCTTTCACAGATGCGATCCAAGGCCAGTGGGGCGGTCTGCCGTATGAAGACCTCGTGTTGGGCTTCGACTACATAAAGCACAATGTCAGCTACGTCGACACGAAGCGAGCCGTGGCCCTCGGCGCCTCCTACGGCGGGTACATGATGAACTGGATCCAAGGACACCCTCTCGGCCGCGAGTTCAAAGCTCTAGTAACCCACGACGGCGTCTTCAGCATGTCCGGCCAGATGGCGTCTGAGGAGCTGTACTTCCCCTTCCACGACATCAAGGGAACGCTTTGGAATAACCCCGAGAATTGGGCCAAGTGGGACCCGTCCAGGTTTACCGAGAACTGGGCTACGCCTCAGTTGGTCATACACTCGGAACTGGATTACAGGCTCACCATCAGTGAGGGACTGGCAGCGTTCAATGTGCTGCAGTGCAAAGGAATTGAGAGTCAGTTCTTGACCTTTCCGGATGAGAACCATTGGGTGCTGAAACCGGAGAATGGGCTCATGTGGCATACGGTTGTGTTGGATTGGATCAATAAGCATGTGGGATTGAAGACGTACACTGAGGCTCGGAAGGCGGGAACCACCGACTAGTATTTCGGTAGTGAGCTTTTGCCATATAGCACGTCCATATGCATTAATGGGTTCGTCATCGCCATGTGTATGGTTTCGTTATCTTGACCGTCCACACTAAATCTCTTATTTTTAGTGACTGATCCATCTGAGAGTGAAGCAATAAGCAGATGAAAATAAATGCATGTGTTCAAAGTTTTGGTACAAGTCAAGACGCGCTCGCATTGTAGCGCGTAAGTAGCGTGAGGCTGCTCTTATCGATAAGGATCCTGGATTATTTTCTCGGGCATCGCGACGGCTCGAACTTTTCCTTAGCACGCAGCTCGTCACCCACCACAACAAGGGCAACAAAATCCACCGCCCTCCAATCTAAACGAGACTCTTCCGCGATCCGAAATCAGCTGACAGATCGCGTGCGCCACCCAAACCACACCCGCTATCGAACTAGAGGCGGCGACGCCTGCGGAGCTCTCAAGATGCCGAAGAAAGCCATCGACTCCCGCATACCGGCCCTGATCCGCAATGGCGCCCAGGAAAAGAAGCGCAGCTTCTTCGTAGTGGTCGGCGATCGCCAAAAGGACGTCATCGTCAACCTCTACCACATTCTGCTGAACGTGGACGTCAAGTTGAACAAGTCGGTGCTGTGGGCATACAAGAACAAGCTGCTGGGATTCTCAAGTCACCGCAAGAAGCGCGAGAAGAAGATCAAGAACGAACTCAAGCGCGGCATCCGCGATGTCGACACCGAAGACCCGTTCGAACTATTCGTCTCGACGCAGAACATCCGATATGTCTACTACAAGGAAACCGACAAGATTCTGGGTAACACATACGGCATGTGTATCCTGCAGGATTTCGAAGCGCTTACGCCGAACCTACTCGCGAGGACAATCGAGACAGTCGAGGGTGGAGGATTGGTCATATTGCTGCTCAAGGGTATGAGCAGCTTGAAGCAGCTGTACACAATGTCCATGGATATCCACTCGAGGTATCGGACGGAGGCACATAGCGACGTGGTAGCGCGCTTCAACGAGCGCTTCCTGCTGTCACTCGGGAAATGCGACAGCTGCTTGGTTGTCGACGATGAGCTGAATGTGCTCCCCATTTCAGGCGGAAAGCATGTGAAGCAGCTGCCCCCACCGGACCTAGAGCTAGAAGGCAAGACACCGAAGGCGAAAGAGCTGGCAGAGATTAAGGAGTCGTTGGCAGACTCGCCTCCTACGGGAGATCTTGTCAAGCTTGCGAAGACTGTAGACCAGGCCAAGGCTCTTCTGACATTCGTGGAAGCCATCGTCGAGAAGACGCTTCGCAGCACTGTTACCCTCACAGCAGCTCGTGGACGAGGAAAATCAGCAGCTCTTGGTGTCGCAGTGGCAGCAGCAGTAGCGCATGGATACAGCAACATCTACATCACATCGCCCAGTCCGGAGAACTTGAAGACACTGTTCGAGTTTATCCTCAAGGGATTCGATTCGCTAAACTACGCAGATCACCAGGACTACACCATTATGCAATCGACACAGCCCGATCAGAACAAAGCCATCGTACGAATCGAATTACATCGACAGCACCGACAGGTTATCCAGTACATCAGGCCCGAAGACTCGCACGTCTTGGGACAAGCAGAGCTTCTGGTGATTGACGAGGCTGCGGCAATCCCTTTGCCTCTCGTGCGGAAATTGATGGGTCCCTACCTAGTCTTCATGGCTTCGACCATCAACGGTTACGAAGGAACCGGTCGTTCGCTGTCCTTGAAGCTGATTCAGCAACTTCGCGAACAGTCGCGAGGTAAAGGAAACAACGGCTCGACTCATGTGGTTGACCGTTCGACTGGAAAGGAGACAAAGGATGGCAATGAGACCTCCATGACTGGCCGATCACTCCGGGAGATTACGCTGTCAGAACCCATTCGATACGCTCAAGGCGACTCTGTGGAGCGATGGATGAACGATCTTCTATGTCTGGATGCAACACTACCCCGTAGGACGAACACGCAAGGATGCCCGCACCCTGACAAATGCCAACTTCTTCACGTCAATCGGGATACCCTCTTTTCCTACAACCCTGCTGCCGAGAAGTTCCTGCAGAAGATGATGGCGCTGTATGTGGCTAGCCACTACAAGAACACACCCAACGATCTCCAGCTCATGTCGGATGCGCCCGCCCATCAGCTCTTCGTGCTCACTGGGCCCACAGAAGAGAACAAGCTCCCTGAGCCTCTTTGTGTGATCCAAGTAGCGCTCGAAGGTCAGATCAGCAGGGAGAGTGTAATGAACAGTCTGAGCAGAGGACAGCGTGCAGGCGGTGATCTCATTCCCTGGATCGTATCGCAGCAGTTCCAGGACGAGAACTTTGCAAGTCTTTCCGGAGCTCGCATTGTGCGGATAGCAACCAACCCGGAGTACGTCAAGATGGGCTACGGATCGAAGGCGTTACAGCTTCTGGTAGACTTCTACGATGGCAAGCTCGCCAGCTTGTCGGAATCTGAGCCTCAGGAGGTGGAACAGATGCGCAGAGTGACAGAGGAAGACTTGGAGAACACGTCGCTCCTACAGGATAACGTCAAGATCCGGGAAGCCAACGAGATGCCTCCGCTATTTGCCCGACTACAGGAGCTGAGGTCACCAAAGCTCGATTATGTCGGTGTGTCGTATGGCCTTACATCGCAGCTTCACAAGTTCTGGAAACGCGCATCATTCGTCCCAGTCTACCTACGACAAACACCCAACGATCTCACTGGAGAACACACATGCATTATGTTGCGTTCGCTCGAGACGACCTCATCCGATGGCAGCTGGGTCGCCGCATTCGCCAAGGACTTCCAGAAGCGCTTCCTCTCCCTCCTTTCCTACCAATTCCGCTCTTTCCCTTCCATCACCTCTTTGTCAATAGAAGAGTCCGCATCAGCAGGATCCAAGTTAGACGCCGATTTAGCCGCAAAACCCATCAGCAAGGCCGAACTAGACGCGCTCTTCACACCGTTCGATCTCAAGCGTCTGGACTCATACGCGAACAACATGCTCGACTACCACGTTATCCTCGACATGTTGCCTCCCATCGCTACTCTCTACTTTACCGGCCGTCTCAAGGGCCAAGTCAAGCTCAGCGGTATTCAAACTGCACTGCTCCTCGCCATTGGTCTGCAACGCAAAGAGTTCTCCGACGTGGAGAAAGAGCTCAATCTCAACTCCAGCCAGTTGATGGCCATGTTCGTCAAGATTGTACGAAAGGCCGCCACAGCATTCCGCAGCATAGTCGAAGGTGCAGTCGAAGAAACCATGCCCGACGCTATGGAAGTTGAAGAGAATGGTGCTAGCGGTGAAGCTGCCGAGGATGCCCACCGCTTTATACCGCTCGAGAAGGACCTACAAGAGGAACTCAGGGAGGGTGGCGATGAGTTCCTGGCTGAGGATAAGGAGAGGCAAAGGAGCATGATTGATGCTCTACCTCTGCACAAGTAAGTTTCTCAGATTCCACAGTAATACATGAACGGCCACTAACTTTTTACCTACAGATACGAAATTGGCGCCGGAGCCGCTGACTGGGAAGACGCCGAGCGCGCCGTCAGCAATGCCGCCAAGAAGGGTGGAGCAGGCAGCATGACCGTCGCCGTCAAGACAGGCGAGAAGAAGAGGAAAGTCGGTGAGGCCGTCGAGGAAGCATACAAGGAAGCCGAGAAGTTCAAGGAAGGCGCTGCGAAGAAAAGCAAGAAGCACAAGTCTAGCAAGAAGGCTTGATCGATCGGAAATATCACGCTGCGTATGCATGGTAAAAGGAGTTCTTAACCTGGCGTTATCAATCTAGTTTGGGGAAAATCCAGTGCTTTATACTTGAAGTAGTAAGGGTAGTCAGTCAATCAGTCTCCAATGTAGACCTAACCATTGCTTCAATTGACCCGATGATCTCACTATCTGTATGCGTCTAACCCTCTCTACTCGACCCTATCAAACCAGACCGAAACGAAAAAGAAGATTATAATATTATATACGCATAATAGTTGTAGTATTGAAAGAGTCGCGCCCAAGAATCGCTAGTACCAGCAAATCTGCAAAATATAAAGAACAGATTCGAAATGATTCAATCATGGAGGTGGGGATATCATACGCGTAACAACGAACAATATGGAAAATGGATATGGCCTCTTCTTCAATCCTTGCCCCATACATTCCCCCTTGTAATCTTATAACAAATAAGAGTCAGATAGTTAATCTCCTCACGGTCTTCGTACAGATGGAAGGGCGATAACACCATGCCCCCTTGTTCTTACACAACATCTGCGCTCATGTTCTAAAACGCGTCTTCATTAGGGCAGGCCGTAACATCATGACCCTCGCTCTCGCACAGCGCGCACCATTTATCCGGATCAGCGATAGCAGCGCCTTTGGGAGGTACAAGGTCGGAGTTTGACGCATTGAACGAGGGGGTAGGCAGAGGAGACGTGGGCGCATTGCCTGGTGGTTTCGAGGGGCTGAGAGCAGAAGGGCGGGCGCCAGCGGAAGAGACGGAGAGGCCGCGGAGGCCTTCGATGACGACGTCCTTGCCGCTTCGTAGACCGTCGTCTTGGGGGTAGGACGAGGCGTCTCCGCCCATGGCGGAGCAGTTTAGGATGTCGTGGCCACCTGTTTCGCAGATTTCGCACCAGAGGAGGCTGCTGTTGGCGGAGGAGCGGCCGTCGGACTCTGGCATTACGGAGAGTGCGGGGGGCGCATCGCGGCGGGTTTGCTGTGGTGGTTCGCGCCAGTTTACGACGGTGTCTTTTGAGTCGCGCTCTGATGGCTTTTCTTGGGTCGCCGTGTGTTCAGACAGGCCGTTGCTGATGACGCTTTCGCGCTGCTCTGCGAGGCCGAGCTGCCTCTTTAGCTTCTCGAGCTCACGTTCTAGCTCTTCTTCCCTGTATGCCTTGCGTTCCACAAGACCGCGGAGTTCTTCCTTCTCGCGCTCGAGACGTTCTGCGTTTGCTTTGGCGCTCTGGAGCTCTTCGGCATCGACATTGGACGCTTGTCGCGATAATGGTGAGCGGACACGGTCATCTCCTCCACCAGAGCTCAAGGAATGGATGATGGCCTTGAGACCTCGAATCTCGTCATCGCGCTGCTCGACCTCTCTTTGCCCTGGTGTGTGGGGTGCGTCGACCATTGCACCGGCACCCTTGAGAGCAGCAGCGGCCTTTTCGCGTTCGCGACGGAGTTCAGATCTGCCTCGCTCGACTTCGCCCCGCAAGAATTCGACTTCTCCTCGGGCCTCTGCTTCGCCTCTCCGCGCATCCTCTAGACCTTCTTCTAATTCTTGGACAAGCTCTTCTAGTTGTTTCAACTGCATCGCTACAGTCTCGACGTCTTCGCTGCGGGACGCATATTCCCGTAGCTCTTCTTGTAACTCTTCCACCTTCTTTTCGTATACGCGTTCGGTTTCGGTGCTGGCGAGCTCTAGGGTATCGATGGTGCTGCGGAAATCGGATCGATGTGCGTCGAACTCGGATGTGAGCATGGCGATCTTATCGTTCTTCTCCCTAAGAAGTGCTCGTAGTTGCGCTACATCAGTAGGCTCGCTGCTGCCGTGCGCCGAACCCATATCCAACCCGTCTTCTGGTATCAGGCTTTGGATCTCTGACAGACTCGCTTCCATTTCGCTCAGCGACGCAGCCTGCTCCTTAAGCTGCTTCTCGCGTTCGTCCAGTAGCGCCTGGAGCCGCTGTACTTCTTCGTTGGGTTGCGAGCCGAGGCGCGAACCAGGCCTTTTATACTTGTAACTAGCCATGGAGTCATTGCTGGTCCGCGCTGCGCCGACTGGGGTTGTCTCATTGTCCTCGTCGATGGTGTCTTGGTGGCCGAGACGAGAACTACTTCGCGAGTAGGGTCGTTGGGGGCCAGGTGTGCGTGGTTTCTGTGGGAGAGGGGCTCTGGGTGCAGGGCTGGCGTAACGAGGAGGCGCTGGACTCGCGAATCGCGGGGGCGCGCCGATTGCGCTCTTGGAGAAGCCAGAGGGTGTAAGTCCGCCGCTCCTTCCCGGTGTTGGACCGGTACCAAGGCTGCCTTTTCGGAGAGGAGACTCGGGTCTGTATGATGGTCTGGCTTGGGGCGGCCGCTTGGGACTAGGCGCGCGGGCTCCGGGCCCGACAGACTGTGAGAACTGTGGCTTCGGCATCGAGGGGGTATTAGGGCTGAAGCTCGGCTTCTCCATGGTGGAAAGACTGAAGTTGTTATGGTATGAAGGCGTGGTCGGCTCAGGTGCGAAGTCCGACGAGTCGGCTGAGACCCGTTTCTGAGCGCGATGGACGGGCAGGAAGATGCCAGAGCCGGGAACAGACGTATCGAAGTACTGTGTGCTGTAGATAAGTCAGTATGCGCGCATACGTATCGAGTGTTGTGTGTGCGTACCCATCGACAGCGCCGTCGTTCTTGCCCCGCGCTGCATACTCCCTGTTCAGTTCGACGCCCGCGAAGACGCCCTGCTTGCCCCGGATGCTGCCAACAAACTTGACGACACCGACCATGCCGCCGGGGACGTCGACCGTGTCGCCGACATCAATATCTTTCCCGTCTGCGCCCATCCTGTTCGATGGCGAGCCTCCAGCGCCGACTAATGCGGATAGCGATGCTTGCCGTGCGATGTTGCGGCTGGCGTTCAGCGAGAGATTGGGCGAGGAAGCAGTGGGGTGGAGTGCAGGGCGCGCTCCAAGACGCCTGGGAGTGTGCGGGTACGCCATACCGGACGGCTCGTTGACAGGGTCGACCTGTTTGGAGTAGCACAGGGCAGGTTGGACGGTGTTTGTTTTGATGCGATGGTACCGCAGGGGTTGGACTGCCAACGTAGCGGCGACTGACGAGCATGATTAATTAACCGATCGCTACCCAATCCATCTGCACCAGAACGTCAGGGGAAACGTCCCTCCTTTTCTACGCGCAGCCCCTCTTTTCACTTCAACGCTGCTTCGAATAACATCTCTCATTCTCGACGTCGCAACTGAAATGCAGCAGTATGTCATACAAGCTGTGGTACGCGACGGTAGCGCGCAGATCCTTGTGCATTGGGACCGACAAAAAGCAATCAATCCCGTGCCAATGACAGCATGCAGCCGTCCTCTGCCTCGCGACAAACAGTCCTTCATCTGCGTATACTAGACAATGCTACTGCTTGTTTGAAGCATAGGGGGTTTCGCAACATGTGAATTGACGTTCCCATATCCGGCTGCCTGAACTATTGGACCATGCTAGTATCACCAGCCATTATTGACGATACTATTGATATCCCAAAGTCTGCCGACGCCACAAAAGCACCATCAAGTCGCGTACTTAGTCTCCGATGACCAAACCATGTCCTTGCTTTATCGACGCGAAGAGACCAAGCCCTGCATAAGCAGTGAACGCAAACGCGTGGGCACGTGAGGAGGAGCGGGAGCGGGGGAGGCCGTCAGATTCCCGGCTGCCTCCCGATCGCCTGCTAGAGGCCTGGAATACCTAACACGTGTGAAGACAGGAAAGCTCTTTGGTATTGTGTTGGAACGAGCAGTTTCAAGGTTGCAATCAGCCTGACGCTCCCATATCTACTTAAACTACAGATGTGGTAAACACATGGATTTAGTCATTGAGACTGCGTATCTAGACACTACATGGAAAACAGCAGCTTCCCAACAACATGCATCTGCAATCTTCTTCACAAACACTTCAAACTCCAAAAGGTGTAAAATCCCATCCGCATCGACTCAGCTACCCGCGGAGTCGCCGCAGTTCCCGACTCGCCGACCGAGCGCCTTTCCCCATGTTCCATAATTGCCTCGGCTCACGCCTCGGTGATGGTCAACCGCGCCAACTACATCACTGCTCGCGCGCCCACACCATGTTTACTCAACAGCCGCTCTCACCATGGCCGGCAACGTGCGACAACCAATCGACATTGCGTCGCTAGAGCGCTACATCACCGCCAATGTGCCCGAGATCAAAGTTCCACTGGATGTGAAGCAGGTACGCTGTTCGAAGTCGGGAAGAGCTGGCCATGTTCGCTGGAGATGAAAGCTAACAAATGGAAAGTTCGGTTATGGACAATCGAATCCGACGTACCAGTTGACGGATAAAGATGGCAAGAAATATGTTATGAGGAAGAAGCCCCCGGGTCAACTGCTGTCAAAGGTATGCTGAGGCTCTTCAATCGAGACAGTTGGTCGTTATAGCTAACACAAAGCTTTGTAGACTGCGCACAGAGTCGACCGCGAGTACAGAATCATCCACGCACTCGAAAAGACCGATGTTCCCATCCCGCGCGCACTATGTCTTTGCCAGGACCAGGACGTCATTGGCACCGACTTCTACATCATGGACTTCCTCGACGGGCGTATCTTCGAAGATCCCGCGATTCCAGGCGTAACAGCTGAAGAACGCACCAAGATGTATGGCCTCTCAAAACCTCATGAGAATTGACGACAGTACTAATGCATAGCCTCCAGGTGGCACTCCGCCATAACCACGCTCGCGAAATTCCATCGCGTATCCCCCGCGTCTGTCAACCTCGCCTCCTACGGCAAGAACTCTGGCTTCTACAACCGCCAAATTGCAACCTTCGATACGATCTCCAAATCGCAAGGGGCGGCTAAAGACAAGGAGACTGGGGAGCCAGTAGGCAAGATACCGCATCAAGACGACATGGTAGCCTTCTTCAAAGACCCAAAGACGCAGCCCAAGGACCGCGCAACCTTTGTCCACGGCGACTACAAGATCGACAACGTCGTTTTCCACAAGACAGAACCTAGAGTGATCGGCATCCTAGACTGGGAAATGAGCACGATCGGCCACCCGCTGTCTGATCTGAACAACGTTCTCGCGCCCTACGTGACAGCATCGGATGAAACGGCCATGTCAATCGGGCGCGCGCACAAGGGTTTCCAACCCGGGGCTACACCTGGTCTACCTACGCGAGAGCAACTGATTGCGTGGTACTCTGAAGTTGCAGGCTGGGATCCGCGACCGGACTTCGTTTGGGGCGACGCTTTCAGTACGTACAGGAGCGCCATCATCATGCAGGGAATTGCTGCACGGTATGCATTGAGACAGGCGAGTAGCGAGCAGGCGCAGTCGTATGGGGCTATGATGAAGCCCTATGCGGAGATTGCATGGGGTCTTGTGCAGAAGATTAACAGAGGGGCGAAAGCGAAGCTATAGCGTTCCGATCTGTGTAAGTTGTTCGTCAGTAAATCAAATTCCAAATGCACTTGAGTTCTTTTGTGGAAATCGTGATGTTGGAGCTGTAAAGGTGGGTTGTTGATTCTCTGACTCTGAAGATAGTAATGGCCGGGCGCCGTTGCACTTTTCTCTACCAGATTCTTTTATCGAGATCCAAGCCTCTCCTTGCCCAATTTGCCCAGCTGGTATCATGTGGGTACAGTATCGTCCTGTAGATATGAAAATGTCAATATAGATGTTCCGCAAATATCCTCCGTAACAGTAGTGCTCCGGATGAGCGGGCGTAGAAAGGGGCCCGGTGAGGCATACCCGTAAGTGTTCGCGCCTCAAACGCCCATGCGCCTTATAATGCCCGGATTCTGTCCATCTGCCTCGCTCTTGCTCTCTTTCGATGTACCACGGGCACTGTGTTACTCGTTGCTTGCGCGTTTGATTCTCTATCGTCCGATCTTGGGTACGTCCTGGTTGATGCGGTCGAGCGCCTGCGCCTTGGTTAGCTTTGATTTCTTGCCTCTCAAATATGGGATTCCATACTTCGAGCATGACCACGGCATTTCCTCTGATGACGACCATGCCGATGCGCACCTTCTCGCCGCCAGCCTTCTCTTCCAGCGCTTCGTCAAGTACAATGTTTAGGTAGACCTGCGGTGTGTTAGCTCGATCCAGAGGTAACAGGGAAAGAGTACGTACGTCGTAACCACGGAGGATACCCATGACTTTGCGGCTGCCATTGAGCTGGACGAGAACGCGCTTCTCGAGGTACTTTACAAGGTTAGGTTCTGGAAGCTTGCGTCTGCGTAGCTCACTCACCTTCTTGAGTTCTGGCTGTGCTTGAGGCATCTTGACGGTAGTAGACTGTTTTGAGCTCAAATGTGGCGGTTCAGGTTCCTGGTGACGGCTTCGGGTGGCTTCGCTCGTGTGGGTCGGTCGTGAGCTGGAGACGCGCGTGGTGTTCACGAGCAAGAGCAGCGCTGCGCATGGTGGGATAGCTCCGTGGATTTTGCGGAGGGCCCGTGCGTAGGCGGCAGCCACGACATGTGCGCGCGCATGCTATCTTCTGCTCTACTACTCAACATCCCTTTCTGACAAAGGAACTTTTAACACAAACATCCTCACGATGAAGCGATCCGGTTCCAACCGCGTTGCACGCAAGATTGGCAGCTACGACGACGACGCATCCACCGACAGCGCAAACAACTCGCCGAGCGAAGTACAGAAGCCCACAGGTCAGTCACCAATTGTCGCGATTGCCAGCCTTTCTGACGTTGGGGAAACTCACAGCGAATCTCTCCAGGCCTTGTTGAAAGCTGGCGACTTAGGTGGCTCCGTACTAACTGGCCGTGTAGTCGTCAAGCGGCCAACGATTGGTAAAGCGAAGAAGCGTTCTTCCCTACGAGTGTCTTTTGGCCCAGGCGAAGACGCGAACGATGGCGACGACTCGAGCGACGCAGCCGTTGTGACCCCAAAGAAGGCGAACCTCAGTCGCATAGCCCTGGAGAAGAGTGCGCAACTGCGGGCACGCTCACCTCTCGTACCTGAAGCCGCTCGCCCGACCGAATACAGCAAGGACTACATAGCAGAACTGCGAAACTCGACGCCGTCAACACCCCGCGACCTGAATACTTCCGCTGAAGATGAAGAGGAGACGCAGGCCCTAGATATCGCATCGAAATTCGGTCCTGTCGCATCGCTCGAGACGTCATCCGCAATCCCTACAGAAGCCGAGATTCGAGAGAAGAAGGCGCGAAGAAGACGTTTGGCACACGAAGAGAACGCTCTTGACGACGAAGACCGCGCGTGGGCATCTGACGACCAGGGAGAAGACGAGTTTAGACAGCACAGGAACGAGATTTCTCTTCGGCCAAAAGACAAATACGGAGAAACGCGTCTCATACACGAAGATGAGGACATCGCCGAAGGTTTCGACGATTTTGTCGAAGATGGCAAGATATCGCTCGGTCGCAAGTCAGAGAAAGAAGCGCGACGAAGACGGCGCGCGGAAATGGCAGAACTCATCAACGACGCCGAAGGCGGTTCGGGCGACGACGGGACGGACGACTCGGACGAAGAGAGGAATACGGCTTTCGCCGCAGCTCAAGCCCGCGCAGGACGATACGGCCAGAAGGTCGAAGACGAGGAAGATGGCACAAAGACTCCACCACGCATTACGCCCCTTCCAGACCTAGACGAAGTCCTCGAAGGCCTCACGATCGACATACAGACAAAGCAGCAGAGGAAGAACATGATCCTGCAGAAACTACAAGACCTTAAGGACGACAAGGTTAGAATTGAGGAGCGCAAGAAGTACCTCCAGGAACAACTGCAGAAGACAGGCGATGAGTACGAGAAGCTGCGCCAGGAGTCAGGGCTTCCGGCGTTACCCGCAATTGGCGTTGAAGGAGGCCGCTTGATCACAGAGAGAGGGTTGGACAGTCTGGGCACCACGCCTTTGGCTGGTACTACACCCGTAGCCGGTAGATCTAGCGACGACTCTGATGATGAGTAGCGTTTGTTAGAATTGGAGTATCTAGCTCCGGCATGGAAATGCTGGGCCAGCCGTATAGTAATACTATGGACATGGTTCATGAATGTGTATGAACGCTCCCGTAACGCCTGAATTCCGCATTCGTATAATACAAGAGCCTAAAAGCTCAACGTTGATCGTATCCGTAAACTCCCATTCGTATGCAACATCTCCTCCATGCCCGTGACAGACCCCGCGCATGCTCATTTGTTCTCATCCAACTCCTTCCACACCTTCTGTATCTTCTCCCTCTTCTCCTTGGCCGCCTCGCGATTCTGCTTCGTCCGCTCGAGTCGCAGGCCGCGCAGGCACATGTTGACTTTGTATTTCGCGTCGGTGCAGTTCCCTGTTACTTTCCAGATGAAGCCGCGGTTATGGCATTCTTCTAGCGCGGCGACGACGTCTGCGCAGTCTGGTGGGTGGGTGTTAGAAGGTGTGCGCTGTGGGCTGCGTGGAGGGGGAGGGGTGGCGCACTCTTTTGGACTTCTTCGGTGTGTAGATGGGGATGCATTGTGGGCTTGTGCGGGAGGTGGTGGTTGGGAGGATAGACGGTGCGAGGTTTGGGAGACTTGGAGAAGAGGGTGGTGGTGCTGGGCTCGATCGGACGGGTACTTGGAAATGTTGAAGTTGCCGACGAATCGAATCGTTGAAGATCTCGTGAACTGCGTCCGAGCGCGCGCCTTCACTCGGAGCCACTTTGTGTCGAACGCGTGAAGACTCGCGAGACCTTTTAGAAATTACTCAGCCACTTCCATTCTCTGTTCTCTATCCAAGATCAGCAACTATCCGACTTCGTACCTACATAGTACGCATAGAATCAAGAATCTTCTCTCCCCCGAGTTCCCCGCAACCACCGCCGACTCCTCACCACCGGGCACACGTCAAAAAGTCACATCGTCAGTATGGCATCCCAGCAGCAGCTGAAGAAGCAACAAGGTTAGTGGTCATATTGATTAATCTTTTCGCCCTCGCTGAACCAAAACAGAGCTACAGACGACATATCAAAACTACAAGGTAAGAACGGTTCACAAAGGCGTGAATGCTTAATTGACCTTTTCGAAGAATACACTCCAAACAATTGCCTCAAAGATTGGCGACATCGAGCAAGAGACAGAAGAGCACAAGTAAGTTGCATAGCACCATCACTACGAAGCCACACCCGGCGATCGTTCAAACCTTCCCACACCGCTCGTCCCTTGCATCAGCCTTGCATTGCTCCATGACTTGATAGTTCCAATATCTCACACCGCTTCATGTTCCCATTACAACATAATCAATACTGACAGACACCAGACTCGTATTGGAGACGTTGCAACCATTGTCAGGAGACCGGAAATGCTTCCGTATGATCAACGGTGTCTTGACCGAGCGAACGGTCAAGGACGTTGTGCCGATCCTGCAGACCAACTCCGATGGTCTTAAGCAGGCTCTGGAAGAGCTAGTCAAGCAGTACAAGTTGAAGCAAGATGAGATGGAGAAGTGGAAGGTACGTCATCAGTTACACTTGGATCTCACACAGCGTTGACCCCGGCTTCTATTTCGATATCATGTAACTGACTTCCCTTACAGAAGAAGAACAATGTCCAAGTTGTCCAACAGCCAGGGCAGTAGAAGATACCAGTGATGCAGCAACCCTTTGACAGGATGGGCACACGGCATATGCTGGGAGCCACATGAGATGACGCAGACGAGTACGGCAGCGATGTCTCCGGTGACTGGAAACGGGGTAGATGGATCGGGACCCTGGCAAAGCTTTCTGCGTGTTCCGAGACGGAGTATACAGACGTAATAGGGTCTCTCCGGTTTCCGATCTTTGCACAGCAGGCCACGACAGAACAGCACAGCCTCTTGATGTCAACGAAAGGCTTGCCGGTGAATGAGGTCTATATCGATCGTGTACTATACCTCCCACAAATTACGAGAATCTTGCAATGTCACGATTGAACAAGCCACGACAGACCCGGGTCGCTGGGCTTTCAGCTACCATCCTACCAATGATGCCGCACATGCAGCCTGAAAGACCCCACAAGCTCGAACTACGTATGTGTCTGCATGAAGTGACTGATTCAGGACTGCACCGTTGTCCCGGCACGTGCTCCCAGCCCCAGGGGTCTCTGCAAGATGCGTTGTCCAGTCGGCTCCCACTCAAAGCAACGCACTGATCTGCACCATCTCACCCATGAAAACGGACACGTAGCTCATAGGCTACCAGCAAAGTCTTCACAGAGAATGACGAACGGTCCGGGGGTCGAGTCGTTAGTGGCTGACTTGAACGTCATCTCGTGTTGGCTTAGTGAAGCTGGAGCAAGGCTGTATGCAACATGCGCGAGAGCCCAACGAACAGCGAAGACTACTGACGTCGACGACGGCCTGGGATGATGCTAGAAGAGGCTTGGACAACACACGTTCTCGCTGGATGTCATCTGTGGCTGCAGTGGTGAAGACGCGGCAGAGATATGGACGTGGGGTGGTGTTGGTAGGGCTGCCGAATGAGCTGCTGATGCGACTCGCATACAGGATCGCCAGCTAGCTCAAGGAGTCTGCAGTAGTAGGCCAGGTTCCGAACAGACGGTATGCCGGTGCTATGACCGGTCCGAATATTGAAGCACACGCACGGTATTGTAGAAAGCTGCGCGTTGGAAAGCGAATGCGGCGCAATGTTGCTAGGCATGATGTGAGAGGGGAGCTGGTTCGGCACGGGCCGGGATTGGTGCGGGCGGCCGAATTTCTCTTCATTCTCACCATTCGATTCGCCCATCGAGGTAAATCCCCAATCCACCATCTCTCCGCGCACCAACGCTATCGCGCGTCCAAGCTCCATCGTCCCCCATCTTCTCCTCGCGCTCCTATTGGCAGGCGCGTCGTCAACTGCTCCAACGTCGCGACGTCAAGTCTCGATTGACAACTGCCACGCCTAACTGCGCCCGAATAACGCCCTGATTCAAGCCGGTCCGCCTGCATATCGTCCCACCGCTACTCGCAAGACACGGTCTGTGAATCGCCAGTGTCGCACGCGGTATCGTGCCCGCCGCCCGTAGCACACCAACTCCGCCGTGTGTCGCGACTGCCCCGATCGCGGTCGCGCCTGCCACTGTCGCAAAGCGCCCCTGCCAGCTCCATCGTGGGTGCGACGCCAGCATCGCAGGTAGCCCCGGGCGTCACCACGAGCCGTAGTTCACTCAGCGCTCCCTTGCGCCGTGCTCTCCGCTGTCGCAGCTCCCCACGTACGTTAGCTGCATCCCAAGCTGGCCGCTGCATGCCACTAACCGCTTCCTTCGCCAGGCCTCTCGTTACACCACTGACCGCAGGTTGCATACTCGGCCGCCAAGTTGTCCCGTCGTTTCTCCCAGTGACGTGGTCGCCAACGAAATAGTCGCCAGCGCATACGCTTCCGAGCAGGCAACCGATAATATGTCGGCCTCTCCCCCAAAGCAGGAGGGTGTGGAACCAGTCCAGTCGCCTGACGAAGAACAGCCCATGGACAGGAACACAGAGGAGAACACAGCTCAGATAGGTTACGAATTCGAGGTCAAGGAGCAAGACCGATGGCTTCCAATCGCCAATGGTACGTCTATTTCCCTTGCTGCCTCCCGCTGTTTTGATTTGCGCACCGTTTCGCTCCCATCTGCACGTCGACGGATTGCTCCAACGGGCGTCTCTGGATGCCGACAGTTCCTCGACTCGCGCGTCTCTGCGTCGAATCACCGCAACTCGGCAGCCACTCAGGTCTGCCGTGTGCCTGGAAAACGGCCGGCGTGCAGCCTGCGAAATGTCGTCCTCTTCTCCACACTCGTCCCTTTCCCCGCCCCTTTCGACGCCAAAGAGCACAAACGCGAATAGCAGCACGGCTTCGGATGCTAACATACGTAACTTTGCTCCAGTCGCGCGAATCATGAAGATGGCGCTGCCCGAAAACGCCAAGATCGCCAAAGAGGCGAAAGAATGCATGCAGGAGTGCGTGAGCGAGTTCATCTCCTTCATCACCAGCGAGGGTATGTCTCACTCCAGCCCTGTTCAAGACCGCCACTGACTCTGCTGCCAGCCTCCGAAAAGTGCCAACAGGAGAAGCGCAAAACCGTCAATGGCGAGGACATCCTCTTCGCCATGACGTCGCTCGGTTTCGAGAACTACTCGGAAGCCCTCAAGATCTACCTGTCCAGGTATCGCGAAGTAAGCTGCCAACTTTTCCTATACCCCCTTTGTCCTTCTTTTGTTGCCTACTATTTGGCCGAAACGTTTATCTGAACTATTGGTATTGATTGGTGGTACGAGACCCTCCTCGCAAATCAGAACAAACCACCCACTGGGCAGTTCGGTTCCGCAGGGCCCGGTGGGCCCGGTGCAGGTCCCGAGAATCAGCAACATGTACTGAGCGGCGACTCCGAAATGACCGAAGACGGCACAGCCTTTGGCTACACGGTCCACAACGGGAACGGAAACGAGTACTAGGTGTCTCGGGCTCTGGCGATCAGCGAGGAACGAGAAGAGGAGGGAGACGATTGCAACAAGCAGAAGCAGTCGTATATCAACCTGATCGCTGGAAAGGAAATTCTCCCGAAGGAGGAGAAGGAGTGATGAAGCTAAGGACACCTTCGCTATGGTCAGATTGTAACAAGTGCGCAACTGTCGCTCACAGTCGGTGGATCATGTTTGAGGTTATCAGGGGTAGGATGCAGGTGCATAAATACTCTGATGTGTTACGATTGGTTGGAGTAGGTCAGGACATACATGGGCAACCACGATACCTTTTGGCTTTGCCGGATTGCTGGTCTAGATATTTCTTCTTGCTCACACGAGCTTTACAACATTCGTTATATCCTTTTGATCAAATATCATCAACTTCACGACAGATCGAACTAGTTGTCTTCTTATTGGTGTGGCGTTGATGCTTGATATGCATGTCTAATTGCTGTTGGCGGCTGCGGCCTGTCTCCGAGCAATCAGCTGACTTAACGGCACATCATCGTCCTGTTCGTCGTAGAACTCCACATCCTCATCGACACCAAAATCCTTCAGCCGTTCGCCCTCTGAGTTTCGCCAAGCTGCCTCACCTTCCCGCTGTTTACCGTTTTCCCTACTTTCACCGTCCTCTTCTTCCTCCACATCATCACTAGCATCATCCCCATACGCATAGTCTTCCTCATCCCTGACCATCTCCCCATCCATCTCATCCTCCACCGTATCCCTCTCCACAGCCCCAGCATACGGTCTCCGCCTCCTCACGGCATCCTCCGCCTGCCTCATCTTGAACGCGGCCACCGTATCCTCAGCATTCAGATCGGACTCCGCAAACCGAAACGCATCCGCATTCACCGCCGTCGCATTCCTCCTATACGCCCGATCCGGATCCGGAGGCGGCCAAACCGTGCCCTCGTCCTCAAAACCATTCGTCTCGAAAGCCAATCCACTGCTCAGACTAGGTGTCGGAGCCAAGGGATTGAACCACTGCAGTGGAATTCTCGAATCCATACCCTGGACAATGTTTGACCAGATACCGATATCGTACGGGAACTCCTGTTTCTTGATACGTATCTTGGTTCCGTCGGGACTAGGTAGGTAACCGCCATACTGGCGCGCACGGCGTAGAAGCGTTCTGTGGCGTTCAATCTCCCAGCCTTCGATTGTGGTTTGGTTGATAGCCAGGCACCAGAGATTTCTCAGTAGGAGGACACCGAGGATGAAGAGGGTGATTGAGTTTGTCAGGAGGACGGCGAAGAGGTGGCCTAGTTGGAAGGGCGTGGGGCCGAGGTAGGAGGGCATGTCTAGGTTGGACCAGAGGTGCGAGAGGCGGATGAAGAGGAAGTATTGGAGGAGGGAGAGGCCGAAGGTCGTGTAGAGGAGGAAGCGCAAGAAGTGAGGGAAGGTGGTGTGGCTGACGCAGTTGTTGGTCCAGGGGCAGTGGTGGTCCATTTTGGGTATGCATCTTTTACACTCCTTGCAATGATGCGCTCTAGGCGGCTTCGCGGCATCGCACTTCCGACACCATTTTCGGCTCTTCCCTGCGATATCCAGACCTGTCTCTTTGCCAGATGTATCGCCGTGTTCATCTCCCTTTTCAGCACCTAGCTCTTTCTTCACACTCCAATCCTTTGGTATCGTCCCGGCATCAACGAAAACACTCTGCGTATACGTAATCCATATCAAGACCAAAATCATATTCGACACGATGAGTTCATTCTTCGTAAGCGGAGCGGGTTCCAACTGCGTCAACAGCCATTGCGAGGGATAGCCGAGGAAGAAGATGAGGACGTAGACAGCCGGGACTGCACATTGATTGATTTCCATCATGCGAGGGACATTGACGTGAAGTCGTTGATGTGATGAACGTTGGCAGAAAGGCAGGATGACGTTGCGGATGTGGAAGGGAGGTTTCGCGTCGACTAGGGTTGTTTGCGGATATGGTGGATCGCGAAGACACGTGATTGGACGATCATGTAAAAGCAACGGCTCACACCTTTCATTCGTCCGTCGCCATCTTCTACCAACCACTTCATCGCGCCTGTCATCTCCATTCCCGCAGAGCTTCCAAAAGCTCTGTTACTTGTGCGAATGCCATGGCGCTCTCAACATGGCCGTTTTTCCTCCTCATACCCACTTTTGTTCTAGTACACCTGTTCGTTTCGCCGTACACCAAAGTCGAAGAGTCGTTCAATATCCAGGCTATCCATGATATTCTCGTTCATGGGATACCTACAGAGAATACAGATCAGTTCTTGACGGCGAATTACGATCATGTCAGTTTTCCAGGGAGCGTGCCGAGGACGTTTGCGGGCGCGTTGGTTTTGAGTGGGTTGAGTAGGCCTGTCGTTGGGTTCTTGGGGGATATGGCGCAGGTGCAATTGCTTGGTGAGTAGATTTGAGGATGTTGAATGGAAGATGGAAAGGCTGATTGTGGGGACAGTGAGAGGAGTACTTGGACTGCTTAATGCGGCTTCGCTCGTTGCGTTTGGGAGGAGCGTGCAGAAGGCTTTTGGTACTAGTGCTGGGGTTTGGTATGCGCTGTTTCAAGCCAGCCAGTTCCATGCTATCTACTATGCTTCGAGGACGCTGCCTAATATGTTCGCTTTCGTTTTCAGTAAGTTGCATAAGGTGCTTCGTACATCTATTGGCTTACATCGATTTAGGTAATTTGGCCTTGCGAAGCTTGTTGCTCGCATACACTGTACCATGGAGCGCCTCCAACATCTCAGGATACTACCGGCTGTGCTTGTATCTGCTCACGATTGCCGGTGTAGTTTTCCGCTCGGAGCTAGCGATCTTGGTGGGAACAATCACCATCTACTTGTTCATCACTCGGAGGATATCCATCACGAGCGTCATCATCCCAGCTGGACTTGGTGGCCTCGTCATCGGCCTACTCTGCACTGTACCTCTGGATTCATTCTTCTGGCAGTCTTTCCCGCTGTGGCCCGAGTGGACGGGCTTCTACTACAACACTATCCAAGGGCATTCGGCTGACTGGGGTGTCTCGCCATGGCATTACTACTTTGCAAATGCCTTGCCACGATTACTGCTGAACCCCGCAACCTATTTGCTTTGCATACCGGTTGCGGTCATGAACACATCGACATCTAGACGAAGTCTGGATCTGCTTGTTCCACTGCTCAGCTTTGTGGGCCTGTACAGCTTCCTTCCGCATAAGGAGTGGCGTTTCATTCTCTACGTGATTCCAGGTTTGACTGCCGTAGCTGCCGATGGAGCAGCCTGGATCTGGAACCGCAGAACAAAGTCGGTCGTATACGCTACTCTAAATTTAGCTTTACTAGGGTCAGTTCTGGTATCATTCATTGCATCCACTGCGATCCTGGGTATCTCCAGTCTCAACTATCCTGGAGGCGAGGCCCTTCACACGCTACACAAGGAGATGGAGCACCCGGCTAGAAATCACTTCAATGTATACTTCGATAACCTTGCTTGCCAAACAGGCGTCACGCGATTCCTCGAGAGCCACAGAGGACCGCAGACAGTGCTCGATGTCCTTGAAGCACAGGACACTTTGAACAGCAGAACATGGACATACGACAAGACTGAAGGCCCAAACGTCCTGTTGGACCCAATGTTTTGGATCAAGTTCGACTATGTTCTTGCCGAGAGCCCGGAGAAGGTTATAGGTAGCTGGGAAGTGGTCCATACTGTATATGGATTTGGCGGGGTCAGGCTTCTGAAGCCGGGAGAAGAAAGTGGCTCGCTAGTCGAGCACTCGGATAAGAACACTTCGCAAGATAGGTGGGCGTCGAAAGTTGCAGCGACATGGCATGGATTGGAAGGATTGCTGAGGAATAGCCTTTTGAGAGGCCACTGGGCTGAGATACGGATGGAGCCGAAGATTCGTATTTTGCAGAACCAGATGAAGTAGTCGCGGGAAGTAATGAGCAGCCACGACCAAACGTGTAACAATTCAGTCGATCCTTCCCTTGGATGAGGTGGTTGTTTGGTGAAAGTCCGCGGGCGTCACTCGCGTTGAAGGACCCTTGCGCTTCGCATACCCCGCCACGCGGGCTTTCTGCCCCACCAAGCTCTCTCTTCCCAAGCATCGCGTCGACACCCAGTCCCACCACTCAACGCACCACTCTTTGACACCTCAAAGCACCTGAGAGTCTGGAGTATATCACACTGCACAACATGTCAGCCGACGCGTTACCGAAGCCCGTCGTCTACTGCGGAGGCAAGCATTCCCACACTCCATTGCGACTAGGGCTAACAAGAAGCAGTATGCAGTCTACCACCTGAAGTAGGTATGACACCGAGACGCGTTGTAAGGGAAATCGCGACTGACAAGACCAACCCATAGTACTGCGAGTTTGGCGGCACAACGAAGAAGTGTGAGGAATGGCTAGAAGAGGCGCATCCAGATCTGCACGCGAAGCTGTACTCAGCAGGTACGTAGAGTCAGCCATATTGGGAAGCCTATGGGGCGCAATACGTATGGGTCAAAACACATCTGCTAAGCCCCCTCTAGAAGCGCTACAGCAAAACATGGCCTCCCTCTCCGTCGACGCCCAAAAACGCGCCGAAAAGGACGCCCAGAAGAAAGCCGCCAAAGCCGCAACCGCCGAAGCACGAGCAGCCGAGACGCGCGCATCGTCCAAGATCCTCATCAAGCGCATCGAGCGCAACAAGCGGAAATACGTCACCGCCGTACAGGGTCTGGAAGCGTTTGGTCTCGACATCAAGAAGGTGGCCAAGGACTTTGGCAAGAAGTTCGCGACGGGGTCAAGTGTCACCAAGATCCCCGGTGGCGGCGAGGAGATTACGGTGCAGGGTGATTTGAGTGAGGATATCTTGGAGTTCTTGGTGGACAAGTACGATGAGGTGCCTGAGGATAACTGCGAGTTGATAGAGGATAAGAAGAAGAAGAAGGCTGAGGGGGGTTGAATCGTTTGACGGGGTGATCGGTGTCAGGAGATGAAGTGTATATCAGCATAAGCATAGGAGTTGTTTGCTGGCGCGTGTAGGCGCAAGATAGAAGATGAGGAACTCATGGCTGGAGGCCAGTCCACTGTAGAGGGCGTAGCTTCGTGTTTATCTGCATCTATACCTTCGTTGCAACATAGCAGTGCATATGCCCAGATGATAGGGCTATCGACGCGTCTCTTGTGCTGCAATATCCGGGATGAGAAAACATGCGTTGTCCATTGTACACCTTCGATACGTATCATACATCTGCAAATGTACTATCGCGATAATAAAACGAGTTAAATCATCCTCGAAGCAAATTGTGATACTCATTTAGCATTCGAAGGATACTAGTTGCGGATTACGCGTATGGGATGTGGAAGGGTCATGATGAATGGTCATGGCACGTGCGTGCTTAGCTGCCTGTCGAGAGCTCCATCATTTTTCTCGGGTCGTTGCCTCCAGCGCTCTCACTATATAATCAACCCTAGGGCGCGCCCACAGCCCGACTTATATCAATCGCACGGCCTTTTCCTTTTCTTCATTTTCGAGGACACGGCGACACGATAACTCGCCGCACACAGTCCTTAATTTGCGCGCCGCCGACTAGAGAAGGCGATCCCAAAAGCGCAAGCCGCGCAAAACCACGATACCCACCGCGACCATGTCGAACGACCAGAAGAACCTCGGGCAGTACAAGTATGCGGCCATGTCAAATTTGGTCTTGCAGGCCGACAGACGCTTTACACACCGCGGGAAGGATGAGCACACTGGCGACCCCGAGTCGCTGGCAGGTCGCATCAACATCAGAGACATGGGCGGACGCACAGCGCGTGACAGCGCAAATGCGCAGGCGGCAAAGAAGCTCAAGGGACCTGGCGTTGAGCGCGGAAATCTGAACGAGGGTGGCGATGTTCTCGAGAGAGAGCAGCGCAAGCGGAAACGGGACGATGGCACCAGCGCGTTTGGAGCCACTGCGACAGCCGACTTCAATATCGAAGGCCTCACATACAAGCCGCGGACTCCTGCGACGCGTCAGACTTTCGACCTTATCACAACCCTCGTGAGCAGATCTCTCGGCGATGTCGATCCTGCGACTACGCGAAGTGCGGCCGATGCGGTCCTCGAATATCTCAAGGATGACACCATGAAGGACTTCGACAAGAAGAAGGAAGTGGACGACCTTCTTGGTACTTCCATGGGCGGAAAGGAATTCAACGAGCTGATGAACCTGTCCAAGAAGATCACCGACTACGACGCGCAAGACGACGAGGAAGGTGACGAAGAGATGGCAGACGGCGATGGCGCTGACACGGGCGACAACCAAGGTGTAGCCGTCGTATTCGACGACGAAGAGGAGGATGAAGACGGGCCTCAGACGTTCGAAGTGCGAGATGCCGATTCCTCGGACGAAGAAGACGAAGCAGAGGCGCCTATAGAGCAGATTGGCGAAGACGAAGACCAGAAGGGTGGAGGTTTCGCCGATACCGAAGAGACGATAATACAGGGCGACACGGCCACCGCAGACCGCACAAACGGCGCAGACCAACTTGTACCCGCACACGAGATCGACGCCTACTGGCTGCAACGGCAGATTGGGCAAATATACGAGGATGCGCATATCCAGCAGGAGAAGACACAGGAAGCGCTCAAGTATCTCGCAGGAGTCTCGGAAGATGGCGAAGAGAAGGAGCTCCGTGAGATTGAGAACGACTTGATGGATCTCTTCGACTACGAACACCACGAGCTGGTTGCGAAACTCGTACTCAACCGCGACAGGGTCGTCTGGGTTACGAGGTGGCGAAGGGCTGCTGAAGACAACGATGAGCGAACAGCTGTCGAGCGGGAGATGAGGGCTGCCGGTCAGCAACGGATTCTGCAAGAGCTGCGCGCAAGAGAGACTGGCGTCAAGGCTGAAGATGGCGCTGACGCTGGCACTAATAAGATGAAGTTCAACCTCAAGGACATCAACCTTCCAGATGCGCCGAACGACGTGGAAATGGCCGACGCGAAACCGGAGGGTATCGTGGGCGGTCTACAACCATCGAGCCGAATGGTAAATCTGGACAACATCGTGTTCGATCAGGGCAACCATCTCATGACGAACGCAAGCGTCAAGCTGCCTCAAGGATCCACGCGCCGCCAATTCAAGGGCTACGAGGAGATCCACGTCCCTGCGCCGAAAGCGAAGCGCGACCCCAACGAGCCAGCACTCATGCCTACCTCCGAGCTACCAGATTGGGCGCGTCCAGGTTTCGGTAACTCGAAATCGCTCAACCGTATCCAAACGAAGTGCTTCCCGACAGCGTTCAACGACGACGGCAACATGTTGATTTGCGCACCCACTGGTTCTGGAAAGACCAATGTAGCCATGTTGACAATGCTTCGCGAGATCGGCAAGCACCGAAACCCCACGACTGGAGAGATTGCGCTTGACAACTTCAAGATTATCTACATTGCCCCGCTCAAGGCTCTTGTGGCTGAGCAAGTCGGTAACTTCGGCAAGCGTCTGGAGCCATACGGCATCAAGGTCTCTGAACTTACCGGTGATCGCCAACTCACCAAGCAGCAAATCGCGGAAACTCAGATCATCGTCACCACCCCTGAGAAGTACGATGTCATCACCCGCAAGGCTACTGATACCAGCTACATCAACCTCGTTCGCCTCATCTGTATTGATGAGATTCATCTTCTTCACGACGACCGTGGTCCGGTCATCGAGAGTATCGTCAGCAGAACTCTGCGACGCAGCGAGCAGACTGGTGATCATGTGCGGATTGTCGGATTGAGTGCCACTCTTCCCAACTACCGCGACGTTGCGAGCTTCCTGCGTATCGACCCAGACAAGGGTCTCTTCCACTTTGACGCTACTTTCCGACCGTGTCCGTTGAAGCAGGAGTTCATCGGCGTTACAGACAAGAAGGCCATCAAGCAACTCAAGACGATGAACGACGTTTGCTATACCAAGGTTTTGGAACAGGTTGGCGAACATCGCAATCAGATGCTTATCTTCGTGCACTCCCGAAAGGAAACCGCCAAGACTGCGAAGTACATTCGTGACAAGGCACTCGAAGAGGAGTCAATAGGCAAGATTCTTAAATCAGATGCTGCCAGTCGGGAGATCTTGAGAGAAGAATCCGAGTCGGTTCAAAATGCTGACCTCAAGGACGTCTTGCCTTATGGTTTCGGTATCCATCACGCTGGTATGTCGCGAGCGGATCGTACTGCCGTGGAGGATCTGTTCTCCTATGGCTCTATCCAAGTCCTTGTGTGCACAGCAACACTGGCTTGGGGTGTCAACTTGCCCGCGCACACCGTCATTATCAAGGGAACGCAGATTTACTCCCCCGAAAAGGGTAGCTGGGTCGAACTTAGCCCTCAGGATGTCCTGCAGATGTTGGGTCGTGCCGGTCGACCTCAATACGATACTTACGGAGAGGGTATCATCATCACCACACAGTCTGAGATCCAGTACTACCTATCCTTGCTCAACCAACAGTTGCCTATCGAGTCGCAGCTCATCAGCAAGCTTGCAGATAACCTCAACGCTGAGATTGTTCTGGGTAACGTGCGCAACAGGGACGAAGCGGTTGACTGGCTCGGCTACACGTACCTCTTCGTCCGAATGCTTCGTTCACCCGCTCTCTACCGAGTCGGACCAGAGTACGAGAATGATACTGTGCTGGAGCAAAGACGTGTGGACCTTGTTCACGCCGCTGCACATGTATTGGAGAAATGCAGTCTGATCAAGTACGATAGGAAGACCGGTATGCTCAACCCCACAGAGCTTGGAAGAATTGCCTCCCACTACTACATCACCCACAACTCCATGGCGACATACAACATGCACATCCAGCCCGGTATCAGCGCTATCGAGCTCTTCCGTGTCTTCGCACTCAGTGAAGAGTTCAAGTACATCCCGGTCCGTCAAGATGAGAAGCTTGAGCTTGCGAAGCTACTAGGAAAGGTCCCGATTCCAGTCAAGGAGAGCTTCGAGGAAGCCCAAGCCAAGATCAACGTCTTGCTCCAAGCTTATATCTCCCGCCTTAAGCTGGAAGGATTGGCGCTGATGGCTGACTTGGTCTACGTTACGCAATCCGCTGGACGTATTCTTCGCGCCATCTTTGAGATCTGTCTCAAGAAGGGTTGGTCGCAAGTCGCTAAGCTGGCTCTTGACATGTGCAAGATGGCCGAGAAGCGCATGTGGCCGACCATGACACCTCTTCGCCAGTTCCCCACGTGTCCCCGCGACATAGTGCAGAAGGCTGAGCGAATCGACGTTGGCTGGTCGAGCTACTTCGGCCTCGACCCGCCAAGCATGGGTGAGCTGTTGGGTATGCCCAAGGCTGGCAAACTTGTCTGTGGTCTGGTAGAGAAGTTCCCGCGTCTTCAGATCGAAGCGACCCCCAGGCCAGTTACAAGGTCACTACTCCGTCTGGAGCTGACAATACGACCTGACTTCGTTTGGGACACAGAGCTGCACGGAGCCTCAGAGGCATTCTGGATCTTGATCGAGGACTGTGATGGCGAGCAGGTGTTGTTCCACGATACTTTCATCCTCCGAAGGGACTACTCCGATGGCGACGCCAACGAACATCTGCTGGAGATGACTGTGCCCATCGACGAGCCCATGCCACCGAACTACTTCATCACCGTTCTCTCCGACCGATGGATGGCATCTGAGACCAAGCTCGCTGTCTCGTTCCAGAAGCTTATTCTGCCAGCCAAATTCCCTGCTCACACTCCCGTTCTGGATCTGCAACCTCTGCCTGTTTCTGCCCTGAAGAGGAAGGAATACATGGGCTTGTACGAGAACATCGGTCGCTTCAACAAGGTCCAGACACAGACTTTCAACACCTTGTATACCACAGATGACAATGCTCTCATTGGCGCATCGGCAGGCATTGGCAAGACCATTTGCGCTGAGTTTGCCATTTTGCGACACTGGGCTATCAACAATGAAGGCCGCATTGTCTACCTAGCACCATTCCAAGAGCTCGTCGACAACCAGTACAAGAACTGGAATGAGCGGTTGACCGGTCTCAGTGGAGGAAAAGACGTCGTCAAGCTCACTGGCGAGACAACGGCAGACCTGCGATTGCTTGAGAGGGGTGATCTCATTCTTGCCACTCCTTCGCAGTGGGACTCACTCTCCCGTCAATGGCAGCGCCGGAAGAACGTCCAGTCCGTCTCTCTATTGATCGCCGATGAGCTGCACATGCTTGGTGGCACAAACGGCCATGTCTACGAGATTGTTGTCTCCCGTATGCAAGCAATGGCAACGCAACTAGAGTCGAAGCTGCGCATCGTTGGATTGAGCGTGTCGTTGTCAAACGCACGAGATATTGGCGAATGGATCGGTGCAACCAAACACACCATCTACAACTTCAGCCCGGCTATCCGAGCAGTACCGCTTGAGTTGAAGATTCAGTCGTTCACGATCCCCCATTTCCCATCCTTGATGATGGCTATGGCGAGGCCGACCTACTCTGCCATCACGCAAATGTCTCCAGACAAGCCGGCCATGGTTTTCGTCCCGAACAGGAAGCAAGCCAGAAACTCCGCTGCTGACCTCCTCAACGCTTGCATAGCTGACGAAGACGAGGATCGCTTCCTCAACGTTGAAGTATCTGAGATTCAACCTATCCTTGAGAAGATCAACGAGCAAGCGCTGGCTTCGTCGCTGTCTCATGGTATCGGATACTTCCACGAGGCCCTCAACTCTTTCGACAAGAAGGCTGTTCAACATCTCTTCAAGGTTGGCGCGATCCAGGTGCTCATCGTATCGCGCGACTCTTGCTGGGAGATTGATAGCGGTGCTCATCTCGTCATTGTTCAAGGCACTCAATTCTACGAGGGCCGCGAACATCGATACGTCGACTACCCCATTAGCGATATCCTGCAAATGTTCGGCAAGGCCGGCAGAGTAGGACTGGACAAGTCAGCCAAGGGTGTGCTTATGCTGCCTGCGGTGAAGCGAGAATACTACAAGAAGTTCCTTAACGAGGCTCTTCCAATTGAGAGCTACCTTCCCGACTACCTTCACGACGCCTTTGTTGCCGAGATCAGCGCGAAGACGATTGAGTCAACACAAGAAGCTGTCGATTGGTCAACATACACATACTTCTACCGCCGTTTACTCGCCAACCCCAGCTACTACAACCTCCACGACACGTCGCACGAGGGACTTAGCGCGCACTTGTCCGACATGGTTGAGTCGACCCTGAAGGAGCTGACCGATGCCAACCTCATCGAGCACGATGAAGACGAGGATGCGATCACACCTCTGAACCCGTGCATGATCGCGGCGTACTACAACATCTCTTTCATCACCATGCAGACCTTGATGATGTCGCTCAACGGCAGGACAAGTCTCAAAGGTGTACTGGAGATCATCACAGCCGCCACCGAATTCGAAGACATTCAAATACGGAGGCACGAGGACCACATCCTCCAGCGCATCTACGACCGCGTTCCCTTCAAGATGCAGGAGCCCAACTTCGAGACGCCGCATTTCAAGGCTTTCGTTCTTCTGCAGGCTCATTTCTCACGCATGCAGCTCCCCGTCGACCTGGCCAAGGACCAGGAAGTTGTCTTGCGCAAGGTGCTCAACATCCTCAGCGCAAGTGTCGACGTTCTCTCATCCGAGGCTCATCTCAACGCCATGTCCGCCATGGAACTCTCCCAGATGGTCGTGCAAGCAATGTGGCAAAAGGACTCTCCTCTCAAGCAAATTCCCCACTTCGACGCCGACACCATCAAGGCCGCCCAAAAATTCGGCATCAACGACGTCGACGACTTCATCAACGCCATGGACGAAGACGAGAACCCAGACTACAAGAAGCTCATCTCCGCACTCGACGTCGACCAACGCCAACTCGCCGACATTGCAAACTTCACAAACAACTTCTACCCCAATATCGAAATCGAGCACGAACTCGTCGACCCCGAATCCATCGCTTCCAACTCGCCCGCCCAACTCAAGGTGCGCATCACGCGCAACATCGAGGAAGACGAGGAGCCCAAGATGGAAGTCCACGCACCGTTCTACCCGGCCGACAAGACGGAGAGCTGGTGGCTCGTTGTGGGAGACCAGAAGGAACACACGCTGCTTGCGATTAAGAAGGTGCCTATTCTGAGGAAGTTGGAGACTGTGCTTGAGTTCACGCTCGAGAAGCCGGGTAGCCATGAGTTGACGTGCTATCTGGTTAGCGATAGCTATCTGGGTGTGGATCAGGCGCCTAGCTTCCAGGTTGAGGCTGCGGAGGGTATGGATGAGGATAGTGAGGAGGAGGAGGATGACGAGTAGATGCTTTGACTTGCATGGTTGGATTTGATGGGAATCGTATCTGGAGTGCATATTTGTCACGCAAAATTGGGTTGTGGCGTGACTGGGCGTTACGAAGTTGGATTGGCTGTATAGTAGTCTCTTGTTAAATCGACGCTTTTGTTCATACGCTTGGCTTGTCATGTTCACGCATCCACAATGAGGGTTTGCTATCATCCCTGTAACTTTGGTACATGCTTCGTCATATATAGGTATGCAACACAGGTTCGGAAGTCGAGTCTACTGGCATCTGCCACGCATCGCCCACCCACTTGTCCAGCCGTTCTTTTTCCGCTGAAAACTGCGTGTGTCTGCTCGCATCCTTCATTCACCATGCAAGTTTCAAGTTACATGTGAAGATGTGCGAGGTGCGATGATTGGAGCGTGTAACAATTCGCTGGTTTTTCGCGGCGGCTACATAGTCGGAAGCCCTCATCACGTGACACAGCTGCATCCGTCTGTGGCTGACCGGTCTGTCGTACGTCTTGGCCCCAGCAGGCTACATTGAAATCCTCGTCTCACAGTTACCTCGCAAATCTAAGCCTTGTTACCCTGATCTTGTTATACTCTCCAGGCAAAACGAGCATGACTTCCATCACTGTCCTTGACGAAGTGGCTACGAGAGACCCCTTTACTCTGATTCTCAAGAGCAGTTCGAACGCCTCGAAGTTTCTGCAGCTACCAGCCGAACTACGCTACGAGATCTACGGGTTTTGCTTCAGCGAAGAAGTCTACAGTTTCGTCGATGCCGGTTGCAAGTTCAACATATCCACCAGAAGCCATGGGTACAATGAACGAGCTCGCAAACTACCAAAGTGGCTGCTAACAAATCGGCAAATACTGAGGGAGAGTACCCAGTACTTTTTCGAGGAGTCTATGTGCTGGATCTGGTCCAAAGCTCACAAAGCCCACATGACGAAAGGACTGACATCTATCCTCTCGCTCACAAGAGTCCGTTCATTGCAGCTCACTACTGGCTTGTCAGTCATCACGATGGAAAAGAGCGACGAAAAACATTTGGCTCAAGCGGCAATCATCTTTCATCCTCACAGTACGTACACGGCATACCTGAGCAGCCTGACGAGATTCTCTACGATCGATATGCTTCACCTACGAGTCCTCAAGCTGCGAGTCAACATGCCGTATTCGTACTCGTTCCATCGGCTCCGCTATCGCAACACCCTCAAGAGCTCGGAGGTTGATATCACCGCTCTTTCGAAACTGGGCCCGGGTTTGAGAAGAGTTGAGTTCCTTATTCCCGAACCACAAGTCGACAGTACGTCGGAGGATGAAGTGCTATTTGCTGAGATTGCATACACTGCGGTTCAGACGGAGCTTGAGAATGTCGCAAAGCGCTTGGTTTCCCACGAGGGAAGATTGTCGGGATACATCGCAAAAGACTGGTTAGAGAGAAAGACTTTCCCAGGTCACCAAGTGCTAGACGGCGATGAAGCGGCGGTCGGATGCGATTGGCACCTCGACATCTCATCTGCAGAAGGGGTTTCAAAAACCTCCATTCGACACAAAGGAATGTCGAGCTGGGAAGACATCAGTGGAAAAGATGCTCGATTCCACAGCCGCAAAGAACTTCCTGATGGGCAAATCGAGTGGTACAGCGCGACACATGGGAAAATTAAGATTGTGGTCGCAAACAGTACGCTTGGAAGGGCGAGTTACACATTGCCTTTACATGTCCAGATCTAAGAATCTTCATTATATCACTGAAAATAAGTATTGGAAGTTTGTTGACGGCACGACGTTTTGCAGATGTGCTGGCGATAATAAGTCGCAGCTTTTCATAGAAGAGCCTGTCAAATATTTGCTTCGTCGATTACTATCTACCTTTTTATGTAACTTATCAATCTTCTCAAGTAGCGTTAGCAAAGACGAACATGCATCGCAAATTTCCTTCACCCTGACATACCGTTGAAATCGGGCCGTCTTTGGAGGGACTTGTTGCGGGGCCCTACGCGATACCTGTAAACTTGCGGCTCCTTTGCACAGCCTCCACAAAGTTCAGACCTCGGGAATATATCGACGAATATAGAGTTGGGCTGAACGCGGCCGGATACCTCTATCATGCCGCGTGATGGGGCATGCATGTGTGCGACTTGTTTCTTTTGCTGTGTAGGTGGGGTGGGGTAGTTGGGTGGTCGCGTAGACTAATGCAAGATCCCGCGTCTACGCTTACGGAGATTCTTCTCATACCTAGGTAGCGTGCGAAAGATTCACTCTTCATCAACAACCGTTCCGTTACGCCTTCTGGTAGACGTTTATTTACTGGCCAAATGAGATTTTGAAGAGTGACACCTTGAAACAGCGTGGTCATTTCATTTCCTTAAGGCTCTGAGATTGTGCGCAATATTTTTGGGCAGGCTGTCGTGTTCGATCAAGCCTGACATCGCGCTACACAGGAAGAGTCCCTCGGAAGAAGTAGACATAATCGCTTATGTGCGTACGGAAGGCATCTGGGCATTTACCTTTCCAGGTCTGCCAAGTATGGTAGGGTTTGCTATGACCCCCCACCGGTGAGGCCATGCACGAGCGCCACATGTTTTGATTGGAAGAGATTGAAGAAGAACATGTCGGTCGCCCTGATTTTAGGCTACCATACCCCTCTTGTCAACTGTATAACCACGGTAAACGCTGGAATCTTCTCGCCTCCACACACAATCCGGCGTCACCAAGCCCCAGTCTCGTTGTTGACAGGATGGCATCTTCAGACAGTAGCGATAACCCAGCTGGCGCTGAGTCCTTAATCTCCACAAAGGGTGAGTGACCTTCCAGAGCCGCGCGCCTTCATCGGTGCGTTCCACGGCGTTCCGCTTATCACGGACAGTCTGGACGACGCTCCTCACCAACACAGCCTATCTGCCAGGACTTCTGACCCTCGATTATTCGTTAAAACGCTCCGAATCCGTCTATCCCCTCATCGTCCTGTACACGGATGAGCTTCCACTGCAGGCGCATGAGGCACTTGATCGCCGAGGTATCCGGAAGCGGCACGTTCCCTATCTGTTGCCTACAGCCTCCAACGACTACAGTAATGATCCACGTTTCTATGACTGCTGGACCAAGATGGTGCCCTACGGGCTTACTGAGTACGAGAGAATTGTACAGCTTGACAGTGATATGCTCATCATGAGAAACATGGACGAGTTGATGACCCTCGATCTCGATCCGCCTGAAATGGAAGGAAAGGGCAATAAAGTCTTTGCTGCATCACATGCATGCGTGTGCAATCCTTTGAAGAAGCCACACTACCCACGAGATTGGTATGTGTATGCCCCCACATCCTTAGCTACCTTGCCTTTCCATGTCTTCAGCCTTGTTGAGATACGAGTCACTAAGATGACAACAGGATCCCCACCAATTGTGCGTTTACACATCAGCATGACAAGCCTGATGTGGCGCAAAAGGTCGGCTCACCCTGCACAACTGGACTTCAGTACATGAACGGAGGCCTCCAGGTAGTCAATCCAAGCAAGGCTGTGTACGATCTCATTCTGGAAGCCCTACAACAGCCTCAAACAGCAGATTATGCTTTTGCTGACCAGTCGTTGCTTTCCGATCTTTTTCGAGGTCGATGGGTTGCATTGCCATACATTTACAATGCTCTGAAAACGTTGCGATGGGGAGGTGTTCATGACGCAATCTGGAGAGACGAGGAGGTCAAGAACGTGCATTACATCTTGGCACCGAAGCCCTGGAACACCAGAGATGTACATCACGATTCCGACCGGGTATCTCATGCATGGTTCTGGGACATCAGCGACGAAAGGCAAGCAACCGAGAAGCAGTCTGGCATTGACGACGGATTTTGAACGTGGTCCATGAAACAAGTAAATAATGAACCTCTCCAATCTGAAGTAACAACAACTCTACTTGCGCCTTTTCCCATCCTTCTTTCCCTTGGAAGATTTCACGATAACCCGCTCCTCCTCCTCCTCCTCGGTATCGCTTTGTGAGTCACTCGCCTTTCCTGGGTCCTCAGAGTCTTCGCTTCGTTCACTCTCTTCTGAGTCTCTCTCACTATCCTCGCTATCAGTCACATTCTTCCCTTTTCTTCCAGTCTTTCCCCTGGCTTTAGATGGCCGGAGGTGCGCATCTGTTCTGCTTCTCAACGAAGAATACTCATCCATTCGTGTCTGTTCCAGTCTGGCGATATCAGACTCCGTCTGGCCTCCAAGTGTGCTCTTGAGATACGTGTCAAACTCAGCAGAGGCTTTTGCAACTGTAGAAAAATGTTCCTGAGAAAGCTCGACTCGGTGAGGTTTGTGACCGACCCCGTGTTCGTCATTCTTCTCCGTTGTCTCGAATTCTGCGAGGGCGATCGCAGTCTGGAAAGCATTGCGGATTTGTCTGTCGCATTTGTCAGCCTCATCTGTGCTAAAAAGCATCGTTGCGCTGATATATACCTTCCATTCCAACTGCCTGAACCAGCCTTCTTGAGTTCCATGTAATGCTCTTTGGCGAACTTCAAGATTTCTTTTGATCTGATCTTGAACTGATCGCCCTTTATCTCCTGAGTGCGCGACAGATGCATCTTCCAGATCCGAATCGTAGCATCTTTTTGAAGCCCAGGGTAGTAGAGACTGATATGAATGCGGGAACGAAAGGCTGGATCAAAAAGGCCCACACGGTTGGTCGTCAAGAACAGGATGCCCTTGAAGTTTAGATGTTAGATCGGCAGCCCCTCACAATAGTGTACCTGACAGCAACTTACACTGTAGTACTCAAGTGCTCTCAAGAACACCGACACGATCGAGTTGCGCTTGATGTCCGTCTTGTCGCGCTTCTGGAGAAAGATGTCGGCTTCATCTAAGAGGAGGACACAGCCCCACTTGTGTGCAAGCTGGAAACTACTCTCGAGATTGGTTTCTACCTCAGCTGCAGTGTCACCTATATCGCCGCACGTTATCGGGAAAAGCGGTCTTTTCGTAGTGTCGGCAACGCACTCCGCGGTGGAGGTTTTCCCTACGCCTACCCTTCAGTCAGTAAGCTTATCTCACCAACGTCCATTTGCAGGAGCACGTACCGGGCGCGCCATGCAGCAGAATAACCAAGCCTTTCCCTTTACCCCGAACAAGATCGATGGACTTCTGGTTATGCGGTCCATTTCCTCCTGTGGTAGGTAGTCGTGCGTGATTCGCAACCAATGCCCGCACAGTCTCTTTATGACCAGAGGGCAATACCAAGTCACTGAACCCGCTGGTGTATTCGACATCTCGGATGCAGTCGATGCTGAATTTGGCCCACTTGCGACTTCGCAGAACGAACCCGTACACGAAAGGAGGCAGTAGAAGTTTGTCCTCATCATCGAGATCGGCTGGGTCGGTCGTAGGCTCGAGGTCGAATCTATGGTCTTCCATATATCGCTCCTCATGCTGCATGTCCCAACCATAGTCTTTGTGGACAAGCTCGTTGTCGCAGCATCCGTCTTCTGCGCAGACGCCATCGGTGACGGTAGGGTTGACTGTTTCTTCGTACGTTTCTCGAAGATTGTGACCTACCAAGCTACCCACTCCTACAGGTGAGAGTGTAGTATGGTATCGAAGCATAGCCATCTTAGTGTCTACGATGATCTGGGAGTCGACCTAGTTATACGTCAACATATGATAAGAGGGAAAGCAAGGCCAAAAGATTACCTCCTCGTGGGGCTCATCTAGCGTGAGACCGTGGTAGTGTTTGTGCGACGCTTGATCGGCTTGCGAAAGCTGAAGGTACACGTTGCCTCGATGTATCAACCGCTGTCGTAGCTGTTCGTGAGACGGATCGAAAGCTAGCGGAAAGATGGGAAGACTAGTGATGGGTTTCTCTCCGTCGTATTTCCGGACTACAAACGTCTTTTGAACAGGTCCGTAGTGGAAACCATCAAACTCAAAGCTGGCAGTTTCCACAATGAATGTCTCACCCCGGTTCTCGTTTCGGGGTGCGGACTGGGCATCGAGAGCGGCGCGAGCTTGGAGCTCCGCCAATAGGCCGTGCTTCGCAAGAGGTTCGCGTCCTCCCGTCCACCTCAACACTCGGTATACCTGCGTATCGTTGTCGCTGGCCCTAACTTCCTGTCCATAACGGAAGAGATGCCATAGGTCTGTGTACGAAATGGTAGCCAGCTTCTTCGTTTCGATATCCCGCCGCATGTCAAACATCGGCTTGAGATCCGTATCATACAACTCTTCAAGTAGCTTCAGCTGCTGTATGGCTTCGATATCGACAGGCTCGTTGTTCAAGGGGCGATCAACCTCTATATCCGGCCTCAGGGTACCGACCTCATCGTGTTCTTGAACAGTCTCGTACAGTTGTGCAAGCTTCTTTCTTATTGGTTGCTCCAGGGTTATAAACAACTTGAACGGGTACTGGAACACCTAGAATTCGACATAAGTATCAGAGAAGAACTGCTTTATAATGACACTGCGAGATTTAGTGGACTTACAAGAGACGTTGTGCCGCTAGTCAGAAAGCTAAATCCGACACTTTCTGCAAGGTGCTCTAGCGTCTTAAGGAGTTTTGAAGAGCGAATGCGAATTCGCTTCGGGTTCTGTCGCACCGTCGGGATGGTGAGTGCCCTGGAAGGCGAAGTGCGACCGAGTCCGGCGTGAACGGAAGAACGCTTCCTGGACCGCGAATTGATGCTGATCCGTGGTTCTTCCAAAAGTACCTCAATGACGGAGTTGATTCCTCCTTTCTTGAACGCCGAGCTACCTACGTGGGTAATCTGCGGACGTGGTATTCCAGATGGTGCAGGTCGTTTGTAGTGTCCAGGCGGCGCTCCAATGGGGGGTCCGTAAACGGTGCCCGCTAGAGATCTTCTATCTTGCGTTCTTTCGTGATGCATGCTGACCTCTTTCCTGGACTCCGAGATCGATTCGTGGTATTCGATACCATTTGCCTTCCTATGAAGAGGCTGTTCACCATCCTGGCTCACATTGATTGTGATACGGCGTTCGTCCACATGACCAGGGCTTGGTGGGCTCTGAGTGTGTCCACTAATTTGCTCATTGTAATTGACTCCGATGGATTTGTTCTGCTCCCAGATCCGGTTATTGAAACCTTGATAGGAGTTCGAAGAATCTGCGGTACTCATGATGAGTATGTTCAAGGATCACACCGAGTGATGAAGCCGTGTATGTTCTCAATGAGAAGGTGATGGTAGTATGCGTCAGAGACAAAAGTATACACGCGTCGGTTGCCAAATTGCGTGGAAGAGAGAGTCTTTTGGGGACTACGCTGGACGACTACCTGAATCCGGTCAGATTGAAAGGCTCAGCAAACCCTAAAGATGTATGGTAGCACTGACAGCTGGAATAGAGGCTCAGCTGTGACACGTCGCGTGCACCACGCCAAGACGGCAAGAAATGCAATTTGTAACAAAACTGGTATCCTACATCAGCACAGCCATCGGTAAGGAATCTCACTGCATAACTTGGCTGCAAGCCACATGCCAAAGTTGGCTCGGCCGTCCCGTCTTGCAGCTGATACCCGTGGTTGGTGGGGTCAGAAGCTTCCTTCCGCTGATGCCCAGATGCACCCCTCACGCGAATAAACATGACTTCGCCTTTGAGTGAGTAGTCATCGGGCTTGGTACTATGCCAGTAAACCCTTGCAGTTCTGGAAGAAAAATATCAGGCAACAGAGTCGGTCTGACAGCATATCACGTAGCCACAAGTTCATAGTGAGGCGCAAGAAATAGAGAAGGCTGTTCCTTACCATATCATTCACAGCCTTGCGACAGTTGCCTGCAGTCGCCAACTGAACGACGGTCCCCATCAGGAAGAGCAGAGAGCTTGTCTTACGGAGTCTGCACTCTCTTGCTTTGACTTTCATCCTATAGCCAACAATCATCCGCGTCGCGAAGAACTCTAGCGGGCTGATTGTACCGTTTTTGTTTCCGAAATGGCCTCCAAAATCAACCAGGAGGACAGCACACAGCTGCTACAGCGTCGAAGAACCCGAACAATGTCTCCCGTCAATGCTTCTGCCGACTTCATTCTGAACTCCATCAGTTTAGCTGAGAACACTCGCTATGTAGCTGAGATGGACTGTTTCGTGTCACTGGAAGAGGCCGAGCAACACCAGAACGCACTGTAGGCCATCTCTGTCTCGATAAGTTTCGACGAAGCACTAAAAGACGTCCAGGGTTGAACTTTGGCAAGACACTGCCGTCGAAAAAGAGAAGTTGCTGGCAGCGATGAGCGTTCTACAGCAAAAAACACGACGCAAAGATAGCGTGACGGAGAGAACCCATGAAGACCAGCGATCATATACCTGGAAACAAGTCATTACCGAAGTACAGACTGCTAGCGACTCTTACAAGAAGACCGTCTTCGCAAGAATGTGCGAAAAGTCTGATATATTTGAACATTGGCTGGCGCTCTTGCCGGCTGGTGACTACACGTCTTCCATTAGCGGTGCTTTCATCTTGGGAGTCCAAGTACGTCGTCTTGCACACTATATTTACACCATGTTGACAAGCGTAGGCGGCTCGTAATATAAGCGGCACCCAGCAGACGATCTACGAAGCCCTAGCCACCATACCAGAAACCTTGTCCCATGCGAGCGCATACGTTGAGATATACAAAGCTCACTCGAGTGATACTTTGGTAAAGAAGACTGCTGAGCTTTGCAAAGATATCCTCGTGGTCTTGCGAGTCATAGTTGAGTTCTTTGCGAAAAGCTCATGGAGTACGTATATTCGAACAGGACTTTCTGTTAGACCAATGTACTGATGAAGCCAAGGAAGAGGTGCCTCTGCGATGATGAAGGGAAGTGCGCATCAACAGGAACTGACAGACGCCATCGGGGAGATGAAGAACAAAGCCCTGCAATTAAGAGAAGAGGCGAATCTTTGCCTGCAACGAAGAATTGCCGAGATGGATCGGAAAAGCGATCTTCACGCTTCTCGGGGTACGTACATCGCAACTGTAGGATACGCAGAAACTAACCAGTCTTCTAGAAAAGGCTCGCCATGAGCTCTCGAAAGAGCAACTACTGCTAGCCATCGACTCTAGCACAGAGATCACCGCGCAGAAGGTTTGCACATATCTCATGCGTCATTTGCAGGCGAATCCAGATTTCAACGTGAAGACTGGTGGCCGTAAGTATCTACATGCGCATTTTGGAATGACACATTGCTTACCTACAATAGTCGCTTCGAATACCAATACTCCTCCCCTGCTGACTGTAGGAGAAACCTCTCCCCCGAGGCCGTCCACTACGATCGGTAATAGCATCACCATCAAAACCTTGTTGAGAACGCTTGATATCGACCTCAAGACCGTTCAAGACGACACAGAGTACTGTCTAGCGTTGGGCTTTACTCAAAGCGAAGACTTTCGCAATCGAGCAATATGGGTGCTACAATCATCCGAGTTTGGTGATTTCGTGGCCAGTGCGGACGAGTCGAAGCTGCTGCTAGTAAATGGTAACAACGACGCCGCGCAGTTCATTTCACCGCTCTCGCACGTGTGTGCCAAAGTCACGGACCTGCTGGGTGTGTCGGACGAGATCTTCTGTCTCAACTATTTCTGCAGTCGTCACACAGATCAATGGCGTGAGCCACGAGCTGACGCGACGGGACTGATTGCAAGTTTGACGGTTCAACTCTTGACTCAGGTCAAAAGACGAAAGAAATCCCAGAGCCTCAATCTAGACCTGTCGTTCTTGTCTTTTGAAGATCATTGTGCCGTGCAGGCTGGCGACATAGAGGCGACATTCGATGTCTTCCAGGCCGTCGCGAAGCAGCTTCCCAAAGATACCGTTGTCTTCTGCTTCATTGATGGTCTTTCGGCCTACGAGAACTCCGATCGCAGAGAGAACACCAACAGGCTGATGAAAATGATACTCAAGTTGATGAAGAGATGCAGGAGCGTGGTCTTCAGATGTATGGTAACTTTCCCCGGAAGAGGTAGTTTCACCGATGCTTGGAACGTGAAATCGATCGGAGGAAAGGCAGAAACGCTGGAGGTTCTCATTGATGGCTTGTAAGTCGGGCTACGCGATTGACTTTTGATATATTTGGGTAGTATCAGTTCCTTCGGAGAGGCAGCGTAAGCATACAAGAGATGGATTGGTCACCGTGTGTAGTTACAGAGAAAGTAGAAAGTCTTTACTATATAAGCGTACTCATCTCAGGCTTACCTTATGCTAGCTTACATGTTCTAGTACATGTCACTTGCAGTGACTTTTAGATTGAGATGTGGTGATTTGTAGAAGAGCGGACTCGCGAGGTGCAAGCTTTGGCGGTGCGTGTAGTACCTCATAAGATATCACTAGCTGATAAATTACTAGCGCGTTCACCTCCTAAGCTTTTTCTCTGACCCTTCCGTCACCTTGCACCTTCAACACTTTCCACAGTAAGAATGTCGTTCCTGAATCTTCAACCCTTCGACCCAACGTTGGCCCGTTATCATCACGCCTATCTCAACAACGGTGTTGCACCGCCCATCACTACACCCAACGTCAAAGGCCCGCCTAATCTCGTGCCTAACGCAAAGTGCCTCGCAATGTAAGTATAATCTCATTGAACAGGACTCTGCTCACGCATAGCCTTATTATCTACGAACACAGGCGCTAACAGCCAACAGCGCTCAACGCAATAAAATCCAGTCACCTCTCCTGCGATTACCAGCTGAGGTTCGTAACAAGATATACGCCTACACGCTCGAACTCATCCCCACGGAAATATGGCGGTGGCATCACGAAGAACTCTACTTTTGGGATCGTATGTTCTTTGTTCGATCCTCGCGCGAGGTCTTCGCTGAGACCGCCGCCGCGTACTTCGAACTGAGACTCCTCCCATATCACTACGCTACATTGTCAGTGGTAAAACTCCCGCCGCGTAGGTCAGGGCTCGTACTGCCGATCACACCGTCTCAATTCCGTATGCTGGGGGGCCTTGCTTTTAGCTGGTATCATGCGGTGGGCCTAAAATCAGGCAAATACTGTCCATTTGCGCACAGCGGGCTGAGGCGGTTACATATTCATGGGGCACCCGAAAAGAGCATACCTCGACTTTTGTGCGAAATTCGGCTTAGGGGTTGGATGGAGAATCCGCGGTTAAAGTTCACGTACACCATGCATGAAGACTTGAGCACTCCGCAATGGATCCCGGATGCATAGCCATCGAGACCCAGTAAGATGAAGGGTGTATGTGGCGCTTTAGGATGGATGCCGACAAGTGGTGCCAATACGTCGATTCCTGCGTGTGGGTTCGTGAAGTCTGGTCGCGAAGGACAGGCGAACCAAATTCGATTCTGCTACGGCTGACTCAAAAGTAGTGCTGATAACGTGGACGCGGGAGAATGAATAATATGACGAAAGAAAGTAATCTATGGTTTAACTTATCATGCGTGACTGGTATTCCATGCACTAGTGGCGTGACTCTTGTGTGGATCTCAACCACCTCTTCAATCTGTGCTCTCAAGTTACTCCGACTGATCTGAAACCCCTATCTCCCAACTCACACCCTGCCAGCCTGCACGTCTGTCGAAATGGACGAATGCAAAGGACCACCCACTCTCGTACCCAGCGCCGATTGTCTCGCAATGTTAGTTTCATACCTCACTAAAAGTAGTGCGCAGCTAAGTTCGAAGTGCTAACCGCCAACAGTGCTCAGCGCAACCAACTGCAGTCCCCTCTCTTGCTTCTACCGGCTGAGATTCGCAACAAGATATTCAATATAGCCCTAGACCTCAGCGCAAAGAGGTGGCAACACGACTCATATTTCCACTGGGACCGCCTCGATTTGTCCCGTACATCACGGCAAATCTTCGCCGAAACCGCACATACCTACTTCGCAATACACATCTACCCTGTTGCACGCTTCATACATCGCGAGTTCGACCTATCCGACCTCTCGAAACTCCGGAAGCGGTGTACGCCGTTACAGCTAAGGTTGATAAGGCATATCGATATTGATTGGGATGCCTTTCAATCTGAAGATCCAGCCATGGGACTCCGCGAGCCTATCGAACGGAACATGCGTACATTGCGGATATTTCCTGCACTGGAAACACTGATTATTTCGGAGGCACCGTATCAAGTGACCGGTGCTGATGACTGGTATACGAAGGAATTCCGGAAACAAGTGGGAAACCAAGACCTCTGGGTGGAGTATCTGGAGAAGGAATATCGGAATGGGGGTTAATCATGAAGAGTAGGGTAACTTCTTCTTTGATAATTTCGTTTTGGATACAGACTGATGTGTGTGACGCCGAAGTTTGGTTGCCGTGTGCTAGACCAAGGATGAGCCATATCCACACGAGTCACTTGGGACTTCGAGATAGAAATGAAAAGCATCTACATACAACCATACCTACTCCCAGCCTAATAGCGACCCTTCAACATGTTTTGCATAACGCGCTTTGCTCTCGAACCACCCGGAAGGTTCATATCAAACATACCACTCGCAACAGCCTGCCTCTGTAACGACTCACCAGCATCGCGCAGCCGAATCCAACTCTCCTCATCATCCTGCATAGCAGCCACATTCGCACTCCCCAAAGTAGGGTCGTAGAAAGGACTATCCGGATCCGTCGAGTTGAGACTGTACTCACTAGGCGGCGGCACACACACCGTCCCTGGCGACGGCAGCTCACCCGTCTGAAAGTAAGTGTTCACGCGACTCAAGATGCACGGGTCAGGTGCCGACATCGAACAATGTCCCGCGTGATCGCCAATCATAAGGCTGCTTCCAGGGAATAGACTATGCATATAGCGTCCGCTGCGAAGAGGTGTAACCGGGTCTGCTGTATTGCTGACAAAGAGGATAGGATGCGATGTGTTTGCACCCCAAGGACCGTCAAACTTGTAGTTAGCTTTGATCTTCCAAGAGGCACATTGCATCAGTAGCATGGACCAGTAGGAACCAAAGTTTGGCGAAACTTCGTCCATGATATCCCAGTATGCGGCGAACTCTTCTTTAGTGAGATGGGTTTGATCAATTCCGTCGCTGCACAGGATGGCTGTCGTGGAAACGGGGGAACTTGGCTGTTCGAGTGGTTCGCTGCCATCGACAGGACAGGAGAATACGTGGTTGTAGCGCAAGGTTCCGGCGATCTCGTTGATTTCCCTACCAACTCCTTGTTCAATGGCGAATAGGCTGGCGGCTACGAACTCAAATGTGAGGCGCGGCTGGTAGGTAGCGCTGAAGAGAATTAATTTGATGGTGGACCAAGTGAGGAGTTCTGGGCCTTCTGCCGAGACGATGGGAAGCGGATTGTGGTATAGCGATGCGATAATGTTTTGTGTGCGCTCCTCTATGTCGACAACACTTGAGTTGGCGGTGGCTAGAGGACATCTATTGGGACCCACATTGTAGCAGAACGTATAGAAAGAAGTCATGGCCTTTTCGACGTCTACAAGACTTCCGTTACCCATCGAGTGGGTGTAGTCGTACGAACTCACGACTCCATCGAGGATGATACGTCCAACACGGTCCGGGAACATGGACGCAAACGTGGACCCAAGGAAAGTCCCGTAAGAAAAGCCCAAGTACTGCAGCTTACTCTCTCCAGGAACGTACGTGGAGCCGTGGCTTCCAATGCGCTTGCCTGCCTTCTGTGCAGCTTTTTGAGCGACCTCTTTCGCCACATATTCGGCATGCCTCTCGGTGATCTCCAACATGTCTCTGGCAACGAACGCAGTAGACATGTACTGCTTGATATCCGGTCCCTCTTGTTTCTCTTCGGCAAGCTTGCAAGATGCGCCAAAAGCATGTTGCATGGACCAAAGTCTACCAAGAGCTGCATCCGAGCTTCCAACAAGGCCCTCGGTCTCTTCCCTCAGGCTCCAAGACCATGAAGAAGACTGATCTGGCATGCATCGAGCGACTGGCTCTGTCCAACCGATGCCGCGAGGGTCAAAGCCGATGATGTCGAAGTATCTTGCATCGGTAGATGGGGTGAAAGTCTCAACGTTAGAGTCTATGATCTGTTGTAGCCCTCCTGCTAAGAAGAGCGCAACTGATGTACCTGATCCTCCGGGCCCGCCAGGGTTGAACAAGACCGGGCCACCATACCGGGGATCATCTACGGATACTTTGGCGGGTAGCTTGACGATAGCGATGCTCACAGTATGATCAGGGTAGGTCCCGTTGAAGTAGTCCAGTGGCAGGCTCAGTTTTGCGCATTCAAATTGGCCAAAGCATTTGTGGAATTCTAGATGCTTACTCGGTGTGATCTGGAGCTTGGTCAGTCTTGCATCCACCAGTCGATATTATGATGCTGAAGCAGGCTTGTTAGACTAGATTGTAGGGAGCTGCTGTTCGCTTATGTTGATACGGTGCTGGGACTTTGGCTAGAGCGACATGCTGGTGAGCCGGAATGGGATCTGGTCAGGCCACCAATCACAATCAGATTTTTCATTGAGCCTTTTGATGACGAAGGTCGTCTGTGGTGCTCCGGCATGCGCCCAAGACATCTCCCGGAAGTAGAGTAACCACCTGCTGCGCGACTTGGATCGAGGCTATCATTCGATCTGATAAGATGCGGGCCAGGGTGGCTGCAGAACCACGTGTGCGGTGCGACGCTCAGGGAACACTCTCTCAACATACCTCGGACCACTCAAAGGCAGCATCATGCAACGCAGGCTCAATGTCTAGAAATGAGGACAGATCCCAGTTCTTCAATTCAGGGAAGATGGTATCCACTGCCGCGAGGCACACGAGTGTGACGAAGGTCGCAGAAAGCAGTGCACGCCACCGCGTCGGGGTCCGTCTAGGCTTGACCGGCGCCGTCGCATCCTCCAGCCCGTTCCAACTCTTCATGATGTACTCGAAGTCGTTCCAGTCGGCTGAAGAACAAGCAAAATAAATGCGATGAAGTATTGGATATCCGCGAGTCGTTGAATGGTAGAAGACGGGTGTGGAGGGGTCGTCTGTCAGCGTGCATCCTCAGCCCAAGACATTCGACGTCGCATCCTGGCGCCTGACGCCAAAAGTGAAGATCACCTCAGGCAGCAGCAAAGCACTCGAGGATGCGGAAGTGTGTGCGCGAGGACTATACAAAACGCAGCACGGAGTGCGCCTGACTCCCCGCAGACAGCCCAGCTATCGCTTGCAGAAACCTGCCTTTCTACTCTGCGTTGGTGCGGCAGCTGCAGCAGGACTGGTCGGCGGCTATGTATGCAATATGCAGATGTGGTCACAATGCGCTGCCTTGGCTGCTGAATTTTCCATGTGCAGAAAGCGAGACTAGTGCGTGCGATTAAGTAATGGGTTAGTTGCCGTCGAGATTATCCATGTGTTGGGTGGTGAGGAGAATTGGCATCGTCACGAACCTGCGTCTTGTGGAGGGACCCGTTAGAGACCGCAGAGCCTCATCGCAACAGCGGTAATGTGATCTCATTGATCCCCAGAAAGAAGGCACCGATCCCGCTGTTGTACTCGTTTGCGAGGCGAATGTGAGTGAGCATGCTTGCTTTTGGAATGCGGTGTAATCTGCTTTTTGCTGACATGTCTGTTGGTGGAGTTCAAGGTTACATTGGAATGACACAGCTTTTGGGTAGGTAGCAAGCCACCATGACTACGAAGAGCCCGTAAGGAAAGTGCACAAAGAACGGGAACCCTCAAAGCGCGACAAGTACAGAGTAGCAGCACCTCCTGATTCAATGGGTATCTCATCTCTCAGTACCAACCACCTCTACTGCCATTAAACATGATATGAAACGTCCATGTGAATGATGATGCTCATTCGAGGAGGAGCAGTGTCGGCTAACGTCCAAAAGATCTCCATCGTGTAAAGCCAGCTCCAATCCCAGGAGCGTTCTTGCCCTCAACTAGAAAGTTCGTACCTTTGGTCATTTGAGAGCACAGGACTGTGGGACGTGGGTCCGCCGAGGTGTTTACCATTGCTGGCCACCACCTTGGCCACCCTCTTGACCACCACCGTAACCGCCCTGACCGCCGCCCTGGCCGCCACCGTAGCCGCCGCGAGACTGGTATCCGCCGCCGCCGCCGCCTTGAGAAGGTCCCCAAGAGCCGCCGCCCTGGCCGCCGCCGCCGTAGCCTTTTTGCTAAGTTAGTTTCTCACTGTGAATCAGACGGTGACATGTGCTTACCACGGTCGCCGCCACCGTAGCCTGGGGATATAGTTAGTATAGAACCGCTATGGGTAGGCTGAGTGAAGCTTACCTCCTCCTTGACCACCGCCGTAACCTCCACGGTATCCGCCGCCACCGCCTCCGTAGCCGCCGCCGCGAGGAGCACCACCGCCAGCGCGGTCGGAGGCCTTGTCGACGCGAATCCTACGTCCGTCGAATCTGGGAGAGTCAGCAGTGTCCACTGTTGGATGGTACGTGAAGGCAGAAAAGACGTACTCCTCGTTGTTCATGGCCTGCATAGCGGCATCGGCCTCGGTGTCCTGGGCATAGCGAACAAAGCCAAAGCCTCGGCTGCGGCCAGTATCGCGGTCCTTAACCACGACCTGTGACGATGTGAGCATTGACTCGACCTTGGCGACGACATTCGTCGAGTAGCGTGTCACTTACGGCTTCTTCGACTTGACCGAACTCCTCAAACTTTTGACGGAGAGCTTGGTCGTCGGTGTGCCATGCGAGGCCTCTGTTCAGGGTCAGTCGCGGTCGCGGTATGGGAAGGCTGCGTACTTACCCAATGAAGAGCTTAGACATGGTGAGAGTGATGTCTGGGTCGAACACTGAACGGTCTCAATACTAGCTCTCGCAACTCGAAACAAGGCGCGCGATACAAAGAAGCTCAAGACAGGTAGTGACAGGAGTTGTAGAGTGAAGGAAAAGTGCAGGAAGGCGAGGAATCCATCGCGGCTTCCCGGGCAGGCAGTATGTAGCAACGTGACGGAACGAACATTTGATCTTGTAGCACCAGGCTGTATTGGTGATGATGGCGCAAGCGATTGCTCTGAAGAGTTAGAGGAGGGAGAGTCGGCTGCAGGCTGTCGCAAGAAAGTGATGGCACAGGGTGAGGAGCAGAGATAGTGAAGCGTCTAGGTTGGCGGGGCAAGCGACGATATGAGTACCCCTCCACCAGGTGAAAGAGCGCTAGGCTGCAAGCAAGTAATAGGTTGCGCGCACGGACTGGAGGGCTGAGGGCCCGGTTTATAAAGCGACGTGGATGGCCACGAGCGACGGGGTGCAATGTGTCTCTCCAGCCAGTCGAGCCAGTCAAGCCAAGGGGTCTGGTAGTTCGGACCTGGGCTGCAGGCAGGCAAACGGAACTGGCCCCTCGCAGCTAGCCGGTCCCAATGCCTTGTCTAGGAGCCCGCACCTGACGATGGACAGGGTGCAGATACTGGTTCTGCCATACATGTCGGCTGGCTGGCTCCCTAGCCTGTCCCGTGTCTGTCTGTTCATGCTGGGTATATGCAGCCCACGTTAGCCTGAGACCGGGGAGGCCCAATTGCAGGGCCCTTGACGAGCCAGAGAAAACGATTTTTTTGATAGGTGCATCGATCCATCGTCCTGCTCAGAGTGCCGGCAGGAGTGCGGCGGCGCCATTGGGCCACTGCGAAATACGTGCATGGACAAGCCTGCGGATAGACAGATTGCGTGCTCGAGACAGCAGCGATCTGCGCCTGTGGCTACAGCAAGACTATCGGGCTGTGACGAAAAGGTCAATGGCGGACAGGTATTGGACAGACGATGGTGGTTCAAAGAAGCTTATCAAAGTCGCCATCCTTAGTCTGACGGTGTGGGGATCGGGTCTAACTAACTTCCAGGCCCTCCAGGGCTCTGCATCCCGAACTGGCTCGTGCGCGCGACGTCAAGATGTAGCAAGCTGAGCGTGCTTAATGAGACGACTGCTCGCACTTATACGACCGAAGTCCATTGCGCTGAGACAGGCCAGAATGTCCCATCAATCACATACTACACAGTCGTCACCATCGGATACAGAAAGCGGGCAAATCGGCAGTGTTTACCGAGATATACCGAGGCAGCGCGGACTGAACCGATCCATCTGTGTTCATTCTGCGTATCTCCAAGCAAGTCGGCGACGAGAAGCCATCGCAGCCATTTCCCTGCGATAGCGGCACAGCGCATGCGGCAGCACGATGCACGGTGCCAAGACGTCTCGCTCTCGGGGACCGATTCTATGGCAATACCAACCGTCCAATGATATGAGCATCTTGCAGCCCGAATAGAAGTAAGGAGAGGAACACACACGACAGACATGGCCTCAGTTCCACACCGTGAAGGTTGAAGGGTTGACGATGCACTGGCGTCATCAATGCATCGTGCCTTCCTCCAGCAATGCAGTGGCTTCGGCGATGCCGGCAGCCTCACAATGGCAGCACTCATTGCACCTGCCATCACTCTGTCTAGCTGCCTGACGTAGCCTATCAGGTAGCTGCAACATCCAGATGAGACCTTGTCACCTTGAACGTCTCCCAGACTACAGTCACACGAACGACTATCACGACGATCTGCTGTCTGGCCCCTCGAGCATCTCAGACCCACCAGACTTGCGAGGCGAACCAGACTCCGTTAACGGCACGGCTCGTCTAGGATGCAGGACAGCATGGACATACGAAAGTGGCTAGACGAGACAGTGCAACCGGAAGCACCGCGCGAGCCCAATGACCTTCATCAGACCGCAGAGCCTGCTAAACGGAAGCGCCGCCGCAGATCAGACAGCTCCCTCCTCGATCCCCGTCCACTTGCATCCTCTCCGCATAAGCCAGCGGAGGATAGTGCTGACGAGGCGCTCCAGGCGACATGCAGCGACAGCTCTCGCAGCAGCCGATATGCGCGCAAACATCGTAGAAAGACGCGTCCAGAGCGGTATGAGCCACAGTATGCGCCAGGTCCCCATGCCCATCACGATCGTAAGGACAAATCAAAGAAGTCGCGACGCAAGCCTCGACGCAAGAAGGGCGAGAAGGCACCTGGTGTTATGCAGACCTTCCAGGCCACGAACATATCTGGAGATCGGCTGACCGTAAGATGTCTATGCAGTCGCCTGGAACATACAGTATGGTGTTGACGATTGGACTAGTTGAAGCCACGGGAGCAGCTAGGCCTCTTCAACAAGGGACGGACATCTACTGCAATCAAGGGCCGCGGGTGTGAGTAATTCATTCCCCTTCCTACAGCCTGAATGATGTCTTCCTGTACGTCTTCCCCGCATTACCCAGCTGACGTGTCGCAGTGCCCGATCTGGTCTTCTCGGAGATGAAGTTCTTGCAGCAGCACAAAGACGAACCAGAGCCTGTCCCTCGAACCAACGCGTCCAAAAAGAAACGCAAGAAGGACAATGAACAGATGAAGGAGGGAGAGATCTCCGCTTTCTTTACCTCAGCGCAACCGGCATTAGCCGACAAGGACACAAACACCCTACCGCAGCATCCTGTACCAAAAGCTAAGCGCCGTCGTCGTGATCAATCCTCGGTAGATGGCACTGCTATCCCAACTGTTGAGCCTACAGGCCAAGCCTCATATCTAGGTTTTGGAAGTAGAGGCCCTCGCCATGAGAGTAATAGTTACGTTTCTTGGTCAGAGTCAATTCGAGCGCCTAGCACGGCGCCCGCACGCCCTCACATATCTCACATACGTACCAGTTCGCGCGATGTAGACTTTCATGGTGAGTTCGAAACCAAAAATGCAAATGAGAGTAGCTTCAAACTACCAGCCCGACCCCCTCCAGTGACGAAGGAAAGAACCGATAGCACGCCTGCCGAGCGCTTCAGGGTTTCGTCATTGGTTCCATCACATGGCAGAGCTTCGAGATCACAGTCCTTCCCACAACACACTTCGTCCCCGCGACGACCAAACCTCGTCGATCGATCTGCGAACCCACATGCGGCTGACAACATTCATTCGCCTTCGTCAATGCCACCGTCTGCGCCCAAACATGCTATGGGCACGCATCGTATTCAGCTACCCAGCTCCTCGAAGAATAATCGATCAGACTCGACTCCAGTCTCTGGGATGACTGCTCCATCCGGGTATGGACAGGAGAACCAGCATAGCGAATACAGTCCTGTGGGAGAAGGAAGAATACCGACATCTTCTGATTTGGGGGTGGTTTTGCGGCATTGCAACGATACCTTCCACGAACGACGTCTGGCCATAGGGTCGCGGAGGAGACACACCGAGGAGACGCACCCATCGTATCCACAGTCGAACCTGCGGCAGAGTACGAGAGACACTTATCATGCAGCTCAGCAGGGTCCCACTGTACGCTTCGCGGATCAGTCTCAAAATGGACCGGTGATGCCCAATTTTGCTGGCCCGAGCATCTACGAACAACAAGCACAGCGTCAGCGACCTCATATGCAATGGGATCGCGAAGAAGAAACTCTCCAAAGTCCATACCATTTCGAAGAAAACTACTCAGACCAAGGAAATCAAATGGAATACGATGACGGGATGGAGCATGATGACGAGAACTGGGGAGGGCTTTTAGAAGAGGCCCTGTCGTATAGCCTTGATGGTGATCCTGACATGTACGGCGGTATCGAAGCACACACCGGAACTGAAATTGAGCTGGTCCAGGATTCGAGACCAGAAAACGACACGGTGGCTCCTGGATTTTGGCGGCCGAATAAGTTGTACTGATGTTGAGGTGGGTGGCTGGCTGGCAGCCACATAGCGCGTTAGCGGCAACTTTCTTTTTTCGTGATTAGAAGAGGTCCTGAATAGCGAGACGTGAAGCCTGCAGTTATCCCAAGAAGCTCAAATGATGAGGAAAGACATGTGACTGCAATCTGATTCATGGCAATTTGACGAAGCTCAGAAATCGATAGCGACAAGCTGCCTCGGTGTCCGTGCATAAAAAGTTGGAGCTTCCGGTCTCCGCTCCCGTACCTTGCGGACGTTTTCTGATCCTCGGTCTGGGCTTCGCATGAGAGGAGAATCGGCTGCGCTTCCATCTGGTAGTTTACTAAACGGGTGCCATCTGCATGCTCATCCATCAATCGTTGTTGCGGCTCTGTCCCGCCCAGAGATTGATCACCCGGTCGAAGCTCCCCTTCCCTACCGCGACGGCTGTCCCATGCAGACAGTCGGCGGTGACGTTCGTCACAGTGGCGCCTTCCCAACACAGCTCCCCGCCTGCGAGCCCCACTAGTAGACCCCTCAACGACAAAATCAACTCTAGGGCTCGTCTACTTGCAGGCCATCTCAACTCCACAGCTTCTTCTTCCACAGCCATCCACACAGCTGCCACGAAGACTCCATCCACCATGTCTTACACCACCCGCAAGGTTGGCGCTGCCAACACCCTCGAGCACCGCGTCTACATCGAGAAGGACGGCCAGCTCGTCTCGCCATGGCACGACATCCCGCTCTACGCCAACGAGCAGCAGACCATCCTCAACATGGTTGTTGAGGTGCCCCGCTGGACCAACGCGAAGATGGAGGTGCGTCGGCCCCAATTGGCTGCGTCGTGGCCTGCGTACGGCCGCGCGAAACGAAAGACGCTGACTGTCGCTACAGATCTCCAAGGAGGAGCAGCTCAACCCCATCAAGCAGGACACCAAGAAGGGCAAGCTCCGCTTCGTGCGCAACTGCTTCCCCCACAAGGGCTACCTGTGGAACTACGGTGCCTTCCCTCAGGTACGCTGACGCGACCCCGACATCGGACAATACACCAATGCTGATGCTGTGCAGACTTGGGAGGACCCCAACGTTGTCCACCAGGAGACCAAGGCCAAGGGTGACAACGACCCATTGGACGTCTGCGAGATTGGCGAGCTTGTCGCCAAGCCCGGTGAGGTCATCCAGGTCAAGGTCCTCGGTGTCATGGCTCTGCTCGACGAGGGCGAGACCGACTGGAAGATCATGGTCATCAACGTCAACGACCCGTTGGCCCCCAAGCTCAACGACGTAGAGGACGTCGAGCGCCACCTCCCCGGCCTTCTCCGCGCCACAAACGAGTGGTTCCGTATCTACAAGATCCCAGACGGCAAGCCCGAGAACCAGTTCGCCTTCTCCGGCGAGTGCAAGAACAAGAAGTACGCCATGGACATTGTCCGCGAGTGTGCCGAGGCCTGGGAGAAGCTTGTCACTGGCAAGACCCCTAAGGACGAGATCAGCCTGTGAGTAGTGGCCAATTTACCCCGAATGATTTGTACTAACGAAGCTCTAGCACCAACACCACCGTCTCGCACTCTCCCGACCGCACCGATGCCAGCTCCCTCAACGTTCCCCAGGGCGAGAACAAGGCACCTGCCCCCATCGATGGCAGCATCGACAAGTGGTTCTACATCTCCGGTGCCCCGTCCAACTAGATATAACGGGAGCCGTGATGAGCACAAAAGTCTGGATATCATTGGAGCATGGGAATGACTGTAGATGATAGATAAACGTGCATGATTAACGCCGACCAACGACGGTATATGGACCCATGAGGAATATCATCAATGCCTCGTCTCAGCCCAACCCAGAATATTGCCGTGACGCCGACCGATGCTCTGTGTCTTGATACATATGTACATTCATGTCTCGATGTCGAGCCCTTAATTGCCTGCCAACTCGTCTTTACGAGCCAGTGACCGTGAATGTCTATCCACTTCTTCGACGACTTGTGTTATGCGCATGTTGCTGAGGTCGAGGTTCATCTCCTTGCCATCCTCTATGTGGATGTTAGCTATTGCCCGATGTGCACCGAATGTGTACGTACTGAACTTGACGCCCAAACTGGCGGGCTCTTTACTGTCTCGCGGCAGCATCTTGGACTCAATCTTCATGCCATCTGCACGTGCGTTCGGCGGTATTAATGAGAGGAAGAGGCGGGCAGGCTTCGAGCGCGGGGAGAAGGGATTGAAGGTGACGCGGACGTCGGTCAGAAATCTGGTGATCATTGCGGCGATGGAGGACGGAGGAGCTGGCGATGCAGACTATGGCTTGTTAGAGGATACACACAATGAATAGATGCGACTACTTACCAATAGGCGGTGATTCGGGAATGCGCTGCAATTGACGTCCTACGCTCGTCGCAACCTCTTCGCGATATGTCCGTGCTCAAGATTCTCTGCCGGCCACGCTACAGCTAGCCGTCCACGCACGTTGCGCTCTTCCACCCCGCCAAACGGCCCACCGTAGCCATCTCCGTCATAGGCCATCTGCATACATCGACCAAACTCTCTCCGCATTCCGAGCCACCATGGCACCTCTCCCCTCCACCACGCACACTCTCACCACCCGCCTAAGCGCCCTCTCCGAAGCCAACAAAGGTGTCGGCCAACTTATCCAACGACTAGCCAAGCTAGACTTCCAGCCAGGTTCGCAGCCACTCGACAATTCCGACGAAGGCGACGTAAGGTTGGAACTCAGTGCCGAAATACACGAGACTCTGAAGAGCATAGAAGAGGAACTTGAACTCCTGAGGCAAGAGGTCGAGGACGTTGCGTCACAAGGGGGTATCACAGGAAGAAGGCGGGATAGCAGCAAGGACAGCGAGAGGAGTAGACTTGCTGTGCTCCTTGCGAGATTGACCGAGGACTTGAAGTTGTGAGTGATGCACACTCTCCCTCCTCATTTCCTTCAGCATGGCCTGCTAACCCGGCGTTCCTGCAGATCGCGATCGCAATATCGGAAAGCACAACTCACAGCCAAGCACAACGCCGACCGCGCAAAGCTCAAAGAGCGCGAACTACTCTTCTCCAACCTACAATCAGGCTCCTCCACCCCGTCTTCCACATATCGCCAGAGAAAGCAACAACAAGGGCTATCGGAAGGCGAAGTCGTCGCGCAGGCTTCTTCAGACGTCACATCTGCTCTGCGCCGGACAGCCCAGTTGATGAAAGACGAGCTATCGCGCTCACGATTCGCACAAGAAACACTCGAGCAGACCAACGCCGCATTACAAGACCTTGGAGAGCAGTACTCGGACCTGAACACCCTACTAGCCAACAGCAAGAACTTGGTTTCGACACTCCTGAAAAGCACCAAGAGCGACACGTGGTATCTTGAGACCACCTTCTACATCCTCATAACAACTATTATCTGGCTCGTTTTCCGCCGCTGGTTATACGGACCGCTCACCTGGTTCATCATCTGGCCTGTGAAACTTACCTTTCGCATCCTTTTCGCCGTCCTACCCTTCGGCGCCGCATCCTCAGCCGCATCCTCGAGTGTCGCAGTATCTTCATCCTCAAGAACCCTGATCGTCCAACCTAGCGCAACAGGTGGCATACCCCGACGCGAACCCAACGCCCAAGGACACTACATACCTGTCGGTCGCGGAGGCGGAGTAAATCGACAAGGTCAGGATCCTAGTCCACAAGGCTCATACTCGCAGCAAGTAGGCAAGATGGCGGAACAAAATCAACAACAGCAGCAGGAAGAAGTGCCTGATCACCCTCAGTTCAGACAACCGAGGCAGGATGAAGACGAGGGGCCGGTCACACTAGGCGATGGGACTGTATTGCAGGAGAGCGATAAGCCGAGAAATTCAAAGAAGAAGATGTGGGAGGAGGATGTGGAAAGTGCGAAGCGCGATGAGGCGCAGGCTCAGGAGACACCAGCACAGCAGGAAGGAAGTGGACAAAGGCGGAAGAGAGATGAGCTATGAGCTGCGAAATCGCAACTGGGTACGTAGATTCGAAGGTATCCTATGATAATGACCATCATCGTTACTCGATCACCACCATCTTCACTCAGTATCTCGTCCGTTTTTGGGCAGGTGGTGACTGCGCGCTAGCAGCTCTGCACTATATAAAGCGCTCTCTATCTCGCATCTTGCTTCCCTTCTCCCAACAACTACTCAAAATCCTTTTACTTTCAAAAAAAAAGAAACGCAACGTTCGCATGACTCCGGCTCCAAAATGGCAACAAGCGGCGACATGTGTGTCTCGCTGACCGCGCCCTTTGCTCGATTCAAAAAAACAAGTTTCGACTCCATGACTGCGTCGGTCCATTCCTCGACAAGTCCAAAAATACCTAGAAGATCTGTTCATGGCTGCACTTGTGCAGTGAACCTCCAAGAAATGCCAGGGGCATATAAATGTTTTGTCGAGTTGCCTGCTGAGTGTTACTAAATCTTTGAAAGCTGTTTGCAATGGCCTGTTCCTTCTTTCCCGAAATGAAGATATACCCTGGCTATGTCACAAAACTGTGCCGGCTTTCACCTATGGCTTTGTTCTGGGTGTGATCTGAAAACAAGTTGCATGTTGGCTTTGCTCGTCTCCTCGAAACGGGCAACCGAGTCCAGCATGTTCGTCTTCCTGGTCAGAAAGATACGTAAAAGGATGCCATGTGTTTGCCGTCTTTTTGTCAGAAAATACCGCATCAGCACTTCATGCTGTCTGGCTCAAGTTCCTGAGCCTAGCGATGGTATAAAATCTACGGCTGTTAGTCTGGAGCTTCTTCCTTCCAACTACCTTCTCCAAAGCTTTTACTCCTAAAACATACAAGGCTGGAACCCACGAGTTTTTCCAAAGCTTCCCGCAAGTTGGGCCATGTGCATCTTTGCGCCTCTGCCTCCAAAGCCCAGGTCGATCAATGCTCGGCTCGCTTGAATCAAAAACGCACGCTCGTTCCTGCCATGAGTCTTCCGTCTGCTGTCTCAAAACTATGCGATATAGAAGCTATGGGGCTGTCGAGTTTCCCTTAGGATTTATAAAAGCCGTCGGCCTCGTGTGTCTTCTATTCTTCTCATTCTTCCGGTCAATCCATCATCAAAAACTAGGGAAACATACCCATGTCTGAAGACTGAAAAATTCGTCAAGCTGACGAATGTCCCTGTCTCCGTCGCTGGCCTTAAAAGCTACTGAATCCGCATCACAGAAAGCCGCGGGTTTATTCAAAACAAAGGAATATCAACGCATGGATCTCTTCTCTCCCCATCTCCAAAAGATCGCAAATTGCAGGCGTCGCGCCTCGCTGCAGAATGAAGGATGTTGTGTCAACATGTCAGCGAAAAAGTCCAAACTCGACCAGCATGTTTCGACAGAAAGACTGTTCAGTCCCATTACTCGAAAGGCACTTTCAGTAAGCGGATGATTGTGTCTTTGTCAGCCGCGGACATATAAAGCAGACTGTACAGGCACTTCGATGCTTCCTTGTGTCCAGATAAACTTTATATCGACCCTTCTAAAAGGATGCTGTGCAGTCATGTATGTCGTCCAGAGTCCAGAGGTCACACGTAAAGTTGCTCGTGCGACCTGCGTCCACCCACGTCAACTTGGGAAAAGCCCGAATAGGTTTGCAGCCTACATCAACATAAACACATGTAAAGTAAGTGACCAGACGTCGATGTAGGGCCTAGAGCTGCTCAGTTATTTTCTTGTATAAGGTGCACCCGTGATAGGTTCAGCGCGCTTGGCATCTGCATAAAAGCGGCACGGCTGCATACATTTAGTGGTCTGGCTTCTCTTGTCAACTATCTCGATTACTGCCACTCAAATCCCATCCATTACTATGGAGCCAATCTACTCACGCGGTGAGTGCATCGCCGCGATCTACGACTTCTACGACTTCTTGGGAAAGATGTTCATGGATGTGCCCGCGTCCATCATCTACCCACCTTCAGGCGGTTGGCCCAACATGACTCCCGAAGTCGCGGATCGTCTGGGCAAGGATCCAGAAGTCATGAATCTGCTGCGGCATCTGCCATTTCCTGATGACCAGCCTTACACAGCACGGCCGCACTGTTTGCCAGGCACCCGGTTCCACGCCTGGACGAAGGCAGTGGACGAGCTGAAGGAGCAGGAGGATGCAGAGAGAGAAGATCTACTAATCGAGACGGAGAGCCATGAAGACCAGTTCGGCGGCATAATTCCCAAATACTGCATCGGTCTTACGTACGCTCTCAATATCAGCGAATACGTGATGCTGCTGGATGTCAGAACTGGGCTGGTATATTGGATGGACTGCCCGGAGGAGATTATCAAGGCGTGCGATCCTCAGCCATCACGTCTGGTGTATCCTTTGGAGGGGGAAGTAAAAGAGGAACAAGATAAAAGCGTCGTTGTTGTACAGGAGGAAGAGGATGATGTCGAAGCTTCAGACGACAACAGCGAGAACGAAACGCCTCCGACATCCGACGACGGTAGTAACGACGAGAACGATGGGCCTGTTGATTTCGAAGACGACGATGACGATGACTCGATGGACGTAGAGTGGGGACCCTGCTGGCCGGTCCGCCACTTCTTCGCCATGTTGAAGAACCACTATATCAAGCTGAACTTCATCCCACATAGCAGCAATCGCGTCGTTCAAATCTGGACGAAGCGATACACTGACCACAACCGAATTCCTGAAGGGTTTGCAGAGTTTTTACAGTCCATATATCACAAACATGGATGGCCTAATCTGGAAGTCTATCAGAAAGAAGCATGCATGGCAGAGCTCGAGACAGCAACAGGAACAGAAGGTACCAAGTATTACCACCTGGAACAGTACTTCCAAAATCGCGAATACTAGAAGAAGAGTTCAGAATCAAATTACGAATCGAACGCGGTGGGACATGCACCATTGGTACGCAATGCCGAATAAATAACTTACTGCGGTTCCTTCCGGCGATCTGCACCGTTTCTCTCTCTTCCCCAAAGCCACTGCCTGACTCTGCATGTCTAATGGAACCCTTGACCTGGATCAATGAAAGTAACGCACATTGTGGCTGTGAGTGGTCATGCAGCTGTCTGGACCTCACACGCAGCATATATCTGTACCGTTACATGAGAATGTGATTGCGTGATCCGGAAAATCACTGCCACTGCTTCCACGGTATAGATCTTCAGCTGTTGTCTCTTGCAGTGGTTCCAATGCCCTTGAACGACTACACCAGTCCCGACTGAACTACTCAACCAGATCGCATACTCTGGTAATCTTCAATCTCGACCATGAATGCCCTGAAGCACATTAGAAAGCTTTTCGATGAATCCGACATTGGAAACACATACCGCAACCCTGAAAAAGATACCGACAACTCGGTACGCCTACTAGACGATGGATTGCTGGACACCACACCCCGCGACGAGACGCTGGAGATGTAGGTATAGCCTCGATAACAATCCTCGGCTCGGATAGAGAAACAGACTCGCATTGCACCGACAGTATCCACTGACACTCCCCAGAACAACCCAAAACCAACAAACCTCCCCCTTCCTCCGTCTCCCCGCCGAACTCAGAAATCGCATATACGACATCCTATTCGGCCACCGATCAATCCACCTCAAAGACCGTACACCTTCAAAATACCACCAGATCCCCCGACCCTGCGTCACGCACATCCGCCCCGTTCATCCCGACAACGATGTATACGGCCCCGGTATCGAAAACGACCGCACGCGCCATCCGGGTGAACAAACACATACATTCTCCTTACTTTTCGTAAGCCGCCAGATCTACGAAGAAACCCGCTACCTCCCCTTCAGCCTCAACACATTTAGGTACGACGAACGACTCGGGCGACAGACCTGGCTCCGCTCGCTGGCATCCCGACTCGCTGTCGTACGTAAAGTGCGTCTTCATGTTCAAGAGGATTGGGGTTTAAACCGTGGATTGAAGAAAGGTCTGACCAACGGACTGGAGTTCTTCCCCAGTCTCGATAGTCTGGAGCTGATTTGCGGGTATGACCGGTACAACGCAGGTGGGCTTGACAGGGTACTCAAATTGGCGAAGAAGACGAAGCGGGACGTGGAGGCGCTATTCGTCTCCGAGGTCATATTGAGGATTTATATCAGGAAGGTTTGGAACATTCGCGAGTACGATCTTTTTGATTTTTATACCTATTTTCCCTTCAAGCTTTGAGCGTTGCGACCTATTTTGGTCGGATTGGAATGACGGATTGCAGACATCATACTCGCGGCTGGCAAGTTGACATTGGTCCGGTTCAAAAGATTGATGGTGAAAGCTTGGTGAAGCTTGGGAGGCTTCGCGCTGAAGAAACAGATCTTAGTCATCGATTATTCCCAACAGGGAAGGTACATAACATGACAACTTCGTCATAATAAAGCCCACTCAAAGGATATTTGACTCTCTTGCCATTTGAGCTGTGATCCTCGCTTGCGACAGTACCATCTCATTCCTTCCTGCTGGAAAAGCCCAAGATGAAAGTCCACGAGCACCTCGCCTCATCCCCCATCCTGCGGCGCGCTCTAAAAACCGCCCTACCCTACAGTGTCAATCTCGTCTACAGAATCCAACACCCAAACCGAACTGAGCACGCTCACATACTCGCCACATTCCCTCCGTCGGCCACTGAAATACCAGAATGCTGGGCAGCAGCGTACCTCGACCGCTCCATGCGTCCAGAGACCGAACTTTGGATCTTTAGCAACGCAGAACAGCCACATCACTCGATTGCAACACCGGAGTTTCTTCAAGAGAGCAAGAAGGCGATATTGGCATTACTAGAATATATGGCTACACTTGCTACTCCACCAATGCGTTCCGATAATCTACCTGCTCTGGAGCTGGCAAAGCAACACGCGAAAGACTGTCCGACCCCACCAGCGTCTGGCGCATACGAATCATCACCGGGGACGTACATGCGACATCTCCTCATGCCCAAAGTTGTTACGCTAGGGGCGTGCCATCGCGACGTGGTTGAGATACTCCGCGAAGCAGGAGTCTTACGCACCGAGCTTCCAGGCCCTGATGCCGAGCTGAACAAGTTCTTGTTCAAGCTTTCTGATCTTCCAGAGACGCTAGAGCTACCCAAGGGATTACGGTGGGGTGAAATGCGCGAGCAGGATATCGATGTCGTCAAAGCCAGGACGTCTATTCCAAGGACGACAAAGACACTCATGTCACTAAAGAGTGTGGGTGTTTTTGAAGAAGAGACAGACACAGCAGTAGCGTGGACATTCCTCGGTTTAGACGGTTCTCTTGTTACGCTACATACAGAAGAAGCATATCGAGGAAAGGGGATAGCAAAGGCCGTTGCAGCGAAGCTGTTCCGACAGCATGCCCCAGGGTTAGCAGTAGACGACGACGGGAATGCATGGTCACACGCAGACGTATACTTGGGCAATGCGCAAAGTGAAAGCGTTTGTCGAAGCTTAGGAGGAAAGCCGCTCTGGAGGTGCTTTTGGGTGCGGATAGACCTAGAAAGGGCGGGTCATCCTGCAAAGGCTGTCTGAGCTGCAGTCAGATGGTGCGCATCACCTGTTCACAGCATATTGAGGTGCACAGGCTAGTGGTATATCTGTTGGAAAGTCAGTCTCGAGCCTTGCCATGGTAACGAACGAGTGACTTGAAAGACAGGTTGCTCATTAAAAAATTAGAGTGTTGTTGTTGTATTTTGATCCTCACCGAGGAATCTCAGGGTTAAAAAGGAAATAATCATAGCAGCGCGAGATGAGAAGGGGATAGACTTACCTGAGATTGTACTGACGCAGATGCTTTGTGAGCATCACGGCATGGTGTCTGAATGAGTTCATCTGATCGTATTGTCGTTGACTGTCTATATCATGAAGACATGCTTCGACAGACCGTAGTCATGCCGATATCTCTCAAGAAATGTCATCGCAAACGTGAGTAGCTTAGTCGAAGAGACCGAAGCCCATGTCGTCATCCTCAGACTCCTCCTTCTCCTCTTCCTTGGCCTCCTCCTTAGCGGCAGGGGCGTCACCACCACCGGAGGTAGCACCGACGGCAGGGCCAGCGGAGGCGTACTTGTCGGGGTTGGCGATGCGGTCCTTGAGCTCGGCAATCTCCTCCCACTCGTAATCGGTCTCAATGGCGACAGAGATGACCTTCTTGTAGGAGTTGACAACGGAGTGCATGACGGAGGGCAGGGTGGGGAAGCCAGAGGCCAGAGAGATGGCGGCAATGGTGCTGATGGCAGAGGAGAAAGCCTTGAGCAGCTGGGACTCCTCAATGTCCAGGACGGAAGCCTCGAAGGTCTGGCCGTTGTCGTAGATCTGGTAGATACCCATACCGTAGGTGAAGGGCGAGATGTTCAACAAGTTGAGCAGGGTAGCCTCGGAGGCACCGACCTTGTTACCGGCCTCGATGAGCTTCAAGTCGGAGGTGATTTCGATGGTACCACGGGCAATCTTGGTGGGGACACCGAGAGCCTGGAAGAAAGAGGTCTTTCCGGGTTCCATACCACTGCCATGTGTCAGTTATTTGTACGATGTGTGTGCGCAAGACGTGTTCTTACGTGTTTCCGGCGGGAATGTAGACATCGCCGGGGGCGACGGCACCGGCACGAGCGGGAGCAGCGACACGGTTGGCGAGGATCTTGTCACGGGTCTCCTTGAGGTCGGCGTTGGTGAAGACGAAACCGACGTTGCCTGTACTATTGTCAATGCTGTGCGCGAGTGTCGCGTCTGCTGGAAGACGTACCCTTGACGTGGGGAAGGAGACGCTCGTACTCGGGAGAGTCGTTGATGAGACCCTTCAGAGCACGGCGGACCATGGTGTTCTTTCCCATGAGAACGACACCCTCGCCGCGGAGCGACTGGCGGATCTCGTGCATCTGCTGGGACGAGACATTGTCGACGGTGACGATGAAGATGCTCTTGTACTCCTTGAGCAGCTGCTCGAGCTTCTCGAAGTAAGCGGCCTTAGTTTCTTTCTTGCCCCCCATTGTGTTCTGCGACCCAAAGGGATGTTTAAGGTCTTAGTTTGGTGGTGTTGATGGTTTGAGGAAGAGGGAAAGTTCGGCCGGCGAAAATCGAGGTTGTCTGCTGTGGGTGGCCCCTGCTCGCCTAACGCGCTAGCGCATTTGGGGCCTCACAGAAAAGTACCATCAACTCCACGAGGCCGTGTCTAACGCAGACATCATGACTGTTCCGTACCAGTGCATTATAGCGCGAAGCTCTGAGTCTTCAGATGACTGGACCGTATTTGCTGCGAGCGGCTCCAAGATTGTAGTTCAATCCAGTCGCGGGTCAGTGACGACATGGCCACAGCAAGACGCCCAAACTGAAGTGAGTGATGGCGTATTTCTTGTGATTTGTCGATGTTGCGGTGTTCGAATTGGTGGTCGAAGTAAGTGCGCATCGCTAATATGAACAGGATCAGCAGGAGGGCGACTCCGAAGAGCGACCAGGAAAACGCATCAAATTGGAACAACCGAAAGAGCAAAAGTCAAATTTTGCCAGTCTTATCCTTTCAAATGATGGACAATACTTGGTTGGCATCACTGGAGAAGACAAATGCGTTCGCGTCTTTCAGATCGATGCTCAGAACCAGCTGCACCAGTTGAGCGAAAGGTAAGAGCCGCACGATGTCCGAGAATTCGAAAATTGACATGATCAAGGTGCATGTCAAGACGGCCTTGCTCGATCACTCTCACGTCTGACGATGCAACCATATTGTGTGCAGACAAATTTGGCGATGTTTATGCCTTACCACTTCTCCCCTCGCCTGATGACGACAAGATAGAAGAGCTGCCCGAAGCACCAGCAACCGAAGAGCCAGATGAGAAAGAATGGATCCCATCCGCTACTACTCTCACCGTTCACTCTGGCAGAAATCGAAAGACTCTTGAGGAGCAGCTTAAACGGAAAGCGAAAGGCCCGGCGAAGCCCAAGGAGACTATGCGATTCAAGCACGAGCTGCTCCTAGGCCACGTTTCTATGCTCACAGATGTCGTCTATGCTCAGGTAGACAGACGGGGCTATATCATGACAGCAGACCGGGACGAGCACATCAGAATATCACGAGGCCCACCGCAAGCGCATATCATAGAGGGATTCTGCTTCGGCCACGAAGCGTTTGTGAGCAGGCTTTGCCTCACACAGTCTGGCCTACTTGTGTCTGGCGGTGGCGACGATCACTTGTTTGTATGGGATTGGCAGAACTACCTCTTGAAGGAAAAGCTGGTCATCCGTGATCTTGCCTTCACTCATCTCCAGGAGCGTGGCATGATCCCAGCAGGAGTAGATGTGGCAACGTACAAGGTTGCGGTTTCTGGAATATGGAATTTACCAAGCAAGGACGGTGTAAGTATTATGAAGACTTTGACTTTGTTTATGCATCATCTGATTCTTGATAGGCCGAGATAGTTGTTGTGGCATGCGAGGGGGTACCAGCGTTGTTCAGCTTCGGACTAGGTGCATCCATACCAGGCTATGCCATTCCACTGGACGGCAACGCGCTGGGCCTTGCCATCATCCGCACGTCTACTGGTCCTTTGAAGTTGGCTGTGTCGATAGACAACACCCAGAAGCCAGGCTCAACGTCCGAAGTTCGGGATGACAAGGTGAGCTTCCTGCTCAGAAGTACTTCATGTTATAGCTAACATATCAAACAGGCACCAAGGCTGCAATACTTCGCAAGACAGCAAGACGATACATGGCACGCTGATGCAGAGCTCGCAGAGACAATGAAGAGTTTCGAGCAAGGTGGTGACGACCGACTTGCAGATGACAAAGCAGTCCGGGATATGCTCTACAATGTGGAGAACCTCAGGAAGCGTCCAGGCGCGGAGGATTAGATAGCAGCGTTAGACGCCCACAATGGACTTGTAGTGCTCACTCCCAAGCGCGGGGCCGATATACAAAGACAGAAAGTGAAGCGCGACGCGTGCGACTCCAGAACGTGCATGAACTGTAATCATCCAAACAGTCGCCCCCAGACTACGCCTCAGCACCGGACGAAGTCGCGACATTTCGGACGGGGCTCCTGGTGAACTTTGCCGAGGCTCGTGATGCAGAAGTCGCCTCGAGTCAAGCATGTCAGCACCGGACATTGAACGCGAGATGGGCAAGATGGGTGGGCTGCGTGGAACGTGGGTCTAGTACAGGTCGATTTCTAAGAATGACAGCCCGGCCGGCGATGGCGTAGATCGACAGCAAGCAGCCGACTTTTTTCTTTCCAAGCAGAAATCTCCCAACGTCTGACATGTGTCGCATTTGCAAATAAGGTGTGTTTGCTCTCTTGCTTTCTACGTCCCAACGTGCTGCCCTCATTTTGATACCGCATTGCATATATATTGACTGCGACGCATAGTTGAGCACGATCTGCATCTCGAAAACCCCACCACGCCTCGGCTCGCCGTCATCCCCCAAATATCGCGGAACCTCCGAAGCTAGAAGACGACGCCCACTAATCGCAAACCCGCTGCGGCAACGTCAAAAGCGTTTTTCCAGCTCCTTCTCCGTCACCTGGTCTCTCCCACTTAAGGCACCATCTGCACCGCTCGCACTCCGTTGCTAAACCTCCACATCGCATCCCACCATCCACACACGACCCACACGCCCGCAACCACATCTTGCACGCGACACGCGAAACTTTCGCACACGCCGCCAAAGTGTTCGCATCAATCTTCCGAAGGGCCTCCTCCCCCCGCAATCTATCCTTATTCTCCGTCCCCATCGCTGCCGCGGCATCGCATAATCAGCGCGTCTCACCTGTAGCGGGGCTTTCGACTGCTTCAACCTTTGCAAAAGTACAGTCGCGAAACATGCATTCAAAACTAGTCAGTAAGTGGCATCTTGGAAATTTCTGGCATGGATAGTGCTAACAACATGCAGTTATTGGGTATGTTCTGCGATCAATGGCGCGACAGAGTCGATTTCGAGAATAATGCTAACATACGCAGCTCGGGGCCAGCAGGCCACACCGCAGCTATCTATGCCGCACGAGCGGATCTGAACCGTAAGGCACCGCCTCGCAATCATATCGACGACATGCTAATTGTTTGCAGCCGTCATGTACGAGGGTTTCATGGCTCTCGGCATCGCCGCAGGTGGTCAATTGACCACAACAGACGAAGTCGAGAACTTCCCCGGTTTCGTCAAGATCGGAGGCGGCAAGCTTATGGTCAGTAACGCCACGCGATAGCCATGCGCCAACGTTTACTAACAAAACACAGGAGCAAATGCGCGAACAATCCGAAGCCTGCGGCACCGAAATCATCTCCCAGACCGTCGCAAAGGTCGACCTGAAAGCGCGCCCCTTCAAGTACTGGTTACACCCCATGGGCGACGAGGAGGAGATTGAGGAGGAGATACACACTGCCGATGCTTTGATCATCGCGACCGGCGCAAAGGCCAGGAGATTAGATCTCAAGGGCGAAGACAAGTACTGGGGCAACGGTGTATCCGCATGCGCTGTATGCGACGGTTCCCTTCCCATGTTCCGCGACCAGCCATTGGTCGTAATCGGAGGCGGTGACTCGGCAGTAGAGGAGGCTCTATACCTCACGAAGAAGGCGTCAAAGGTTACCGTACTCGTACGAAGGGACCAGCTCCGCGCGAGCCGAACGAACGCCCGCCGGTTGACAACGCACCCCAAGATCGAGATCATGTACAACACCAGCGCAAGCGAGATCAAGGGCGAGGACAAGAAGAACGGTCTGATGACACAACTAGTGGTCAAGAACAACGTCACAAAGGAGGAGCAGACCCTCGACGCAAAGGGTCTCTTCTACGCCGTCGGCCACGACCCCGCCACCGAGCTGTTTAAGGGTCAGCTCGACATGGACGAGGACGGCTACCTGATCACCAAGCCCGGAGAGGGTCTCACAAGCGTCGAAGGTGTCTTCGCAGCCGGTGATGTCCAGGACAAGCGGTACCGCCAGGCCATCACCAGTGCAGGATCCGGCTGTGTTGCCGCTCTCGAGGCGGAGAAGTGGCTCGCCGAGCAAGACGACAGCGTCGGCAACGAGCTCGAGACGGAGAACCAGGCTGAGAAGTCGCAAACAAACGGCGTCGTCCCCGAGTACCGCTCCAACCCTCTTCTATAGATGAAACACGCACCACAACATCACCATCACAAACTTGGACCATATTTGGACCATTTCTGGAATAACTCGCATGAAAGGGCATGGGCGTCTCATTGTTTAGCGCATATATGGGAGGCACGGGCACCATGTATATACCTTCGGCAAAAGGCGGTGCATTTGATATAGAATCTTGAGCGGTTGATTTAGGGTTTTAGATAGAGCACACACCTGGCAATGAATGTCTTTCAACTGATGTGCATTGACTGAGCACCTTGTATTCCGACTGACAATCCTCCAACATGACCACTCTGGCGCTGACAACACCTTACATGATGGAACAGCGCATTAGGTGCATCCTCGATGAAGTGCACATCGGAAAGCTAGACGACCGCATCAATCGCCGCGGAGAAGGCGACGCGATCTCACGTCCAGCGAGACGCTGTGAGACTTCCGATTGCGGTGGATGGTGAGCAAGGTAGATAGCGCCTAGGTTGATGAGCATCAACGACCAAGGCCACTGGCTTTGAGGAGGTTGAGCGCACTCTCGAAGGCTTTGACTACATTGATGTCTGCGGCATATTAGTCGAAAAGCAGGAAAGGAAGTAAAGGCTATCATACAATGATTCCGCTTTTGCTCCAATTCCGCTTCCTCGTGCTGAACATATGTAGAGCGTGTGCGAAGCCTGAGGCACGTTGTTAGTAGGTCACGCGGCTTTCAGAAGGCATGTTTACCTTGCGTAGGTCCGCTCGGTCTCGTGCTCATTCCCTGACGAAGCCCAGATGCGGAAGTACTAACAACTTCATCAGTAACTCGGGCAGAAGTAGAGAAGTGGCAGCTGTACATTCATGAGATTATCCCACTCTTGCATTAGTAGGTCCTCCTGATTGTGGCATGTCTTCATGGCATCGTGGTACCGCGCCTCTAGGTCTTCCCAATCAAAATCGACAATTTTTTCTGCGGGGTCACTCTCTTCATCTTCTGACTGTTGCTCAGCGGCTGCATTTGCTTCGTCGTCGACCTCGTCTTTCGTGCGCTGTGCTGAAGATGGCCGCTCTGTCTCATCTGAGTGCATGCGTCTCATTGGCGGTCGTACAATCTGAGCCTCTTGACTGGGTGGTGGCTCCGATTTGGCAGCCGGGGCAGTATCCATTGCGGTGGTATTTGTTAACTGGGTCAGTAGTGGAGGAGAAGAGGGGTATGTCGACGAGATGTGAGAGGGGAGGGATGATTCGGGTTCGTGGTCGGGAGTCCTGCTCATTTGCGATGCCTTTGGTCAGTGCTATAGGTAAGTAGAGTGATCGCGAGCGCGTCTCATCGTCATCAGAAAAATATTCGACGCGAAATATCAGTTCTATCAGATCGAACGCAGTACTCGAAAAGGTAGATTGAGGTTCACTCACGCATACCACGTGCGTTAGCGCGATCCGAATTGGTCAGTCGCGGCATGACGTTGGAAGGAGCGTCTGACTCGCGAAATCGCGCCTCTGCCTGAGTACCGCCTCCATCACACAACCTCTTCAACCACCAGCCTCTGGATGCCTTGCTTATGCTTCACGACAGAGGAGAGCGCTAACATTCACGGAGCCTAGACATTCACCGGAAACCCCACTGACGGATCCCATGGCTACATAGGCTCTCGCCAACCGCCTCGACGAATCACTCCCACCATGGTCTCGCTGCACCTTCCAGACCTACCACTCCACGGCATCTCTGCAGGCGACATCACATAACATAACCCCTATTCATCATGGAGTGCGACATCTGCGGGAGAGACGGCAGCCTGAGCCAGCCTCTCCACTGCATGACCTGCGCGCGCTCATACCTCGAACAGCCCCGCATCCAACTCGCAAAGACGCTGATAGACCGCGATGCCGTCGCGAAACACGTCACAGCTATCATAAACGGCTCGGAAGACAAGGCCATCCAGCATGTTTCTCTCACCGACTCGAAAGGCGGGCTCTTGGTCGACAGACAAGAGTGTACGAACAATCTGAACTGGGAGCGGACGAAGGCAGAAACGGCAGAGATACAGGACCGACTAGGCATGATATCAGAGCATGCCGACCAGCTCCGACGGCAGATGGAGGATACCAGGAAGCAGCTTGAAGCGAAGCGAGCGGCGAACGCGCAACGCAAGTCAGACCTCTCGTCCGCCACATACGGCATCGAATCGCGGCGGGCGAACGAGTTGGACAAGGTGCAGCAGAGGGTCAAGCGATCGGACTACAACGCGGACAAGATGCACCACGATACCATAGATCTGCGCATGCAGCTGTGCACGACTGCTGCGAGGCTCGCGGGACTCAAGATGCAGCGGCGAAAGACAAGGGACGGCGGTATCAAAGAAGTCTACAATATCGGGCCTGGCACGCGTTTGCGGATATACGATCTTCGAGATCTGAATGGTATGTCTAGGCTATAGCTGTCGAGGCGATATGCTAATTTTGAAACAGATGTGACGCCTGACGGCCTATCTGCCTCACTGGCTGCCGTGGCCCAGCTCGTCGTTCGAGTCGCTGCTTACCTGGGCATCCGTCTCCCAGCCGAAATCACACTCCCCCATGCCGATTACCCTCAACCTACAATCTTCAGTCCAGCATCCTCTTACCAGGGCAAGAAAGTACCTTTCCCTGGCTCGACACCCTCACATTCGTCCAGCGCCAGTCCGGAAGCGTCTCGGACGCTTGAGACGCGTATCCATCTTCCGAAGCCGCGCGCGTTATTCGTCGACCGCCCTCTGAGTCACCTCTGCGCCGAAGATCCTCCTGCATACTCGTCCTTCATTGAAGGCGTGTCTCTGCTTGCGTACAATGTGGCTTGGTTATGTCGAACCCAGGGCATGAAAGACAGCTTTAAACAGTGGGAGGATACTTGTTCGATCGGTCGCAATCTGTTCCGACTATTGATCACGCAAGAAACATACAACCCCCAACGCCTCGAGAATCCATTGGACAAAGATATCACCACTTCCAGGTCTTCCAGATCGATCCTCCGCAAGTCACCTGTGGGCTTTGGGCAGCTTTCGCACGCTACTTCACATTCCTTCCTAGGCATGGCCGAGAACGCACAGTACATCAGCGGATGGGGCTTGTCGCCAACTAAGATTATCGACGAGCTGAGGGGATATCTGTTGGCTGAGCAGCAGGCGCAAGAATGGGACGTGTTGAACCAGAAAGAATGGGAAGACATGGAGAACTTGATCGCGGAAGACCCTATTCTTGTTGGTGAGAAACGGCGAGGTAACACCGGCCTCGACGATGGGCGTAGCTACCTCGCGTCGACTACGAGGAACGGAAAGTCTTCACCATCACAGACGGGACATGTCTCCCATAGCGAGCAGACAGCGCGAAAGAAAGGCATAAGTGGATATGTGAAGCTTAAGAGCCGGCCAGAGGAGGATGCATACTAAGCATCACCATTATACCCCCAAGATACCCATAGACGTTTGCGCCCTTCATAGACCTCTCTCCACTTCAATCAGATTACGATGCAAATCACTTGCCATTGAGCGCCAACGTCAAATTGTGCTTACGTATCCAAAAACTCTATAAAGCATCTCGCCCGAACAACCTGCTGGACTTGGTAGCACTCGCAGCGCGATGTGTAATCGAAAAGCTGCCAAGGCCGTCACAAGGCGGGTCGGAGAATACTATGACACCATCTCCGCTTGCTCACGAAACCAACGCGCGCTTTGGGCCGAGCTGTGTATGCCACGGTTTGAGCAAACGCCGCCTGATTAATCTGCTGCTGAGAAATGTCAGACGTCCAACGCGGCCTGTTGGGTATAAGATGGCAGGAGCCATGGAGATGGTTCTCCCTTGCTTTCCATCTCCACTTTGACAGGAAATTCTGCAAGAAAGAATTATTCTGCATTCGCGCCATCACGGTCAACCGCACATGCACCACCGATAGAAAGCGCGCTAGGATTTGTCGCTAGAACAATAATTTACCTATAGGCGTCAACACCTCGGAGGGCCTGGAATTTAGAAAGAAGTTTGTCCTCTCGCTGCATTTTGAGGTTCAAGTTCCTTCGTACCACCACGTCAACTCCGCCCGCCGTTCAAAGAGTACTCAGAAGATCAAGATGACGCTCCCCGACCACCCCATCGACACCCCGCCACGCGCGCCGTCACCAGTCCACGGATTCGGCACCCTCGCCGTGCATGCCGGAAGCCCTCATGACCCCGTCACCGGAGCCGTCATCGAAGCCGTAAGCATTGCACGCGCAAAGTCTCACAGACCCATGGCTAACCCAATCAGATTTCTCTGTCGACAACATTCGCGCAAACCGCCGTTGGAAAGCCCATAGGCGAGTATGAGTACTCGCGCTCCTCGAACCCAAACCGGTACGCATGCGCAACACCACCCACATGTCTGAAACTAATGCGCCTGCAGAGACAACTTCGAAAAGGCAGTCGCAGCCCTTGAACACGCCCGCTATGCGCTCGCATTCTCGTCCGGATCCGCCACCACAGCCAACATCCTGCAATCGCTCGCCGCAGGCTCACACGTCGTATCCGTCTCAGACGTCTACGGCGGAACGCACCGCTACTTCACCAAGGTCGCCCTGACGCACGATGTCAAAGTCACCTTCAGCCCGAGCATCGAGATCGACATCGCCGAGCTCATCCGCCCCAACACGAAGCTCATCTGGATCGAGTCGCCGTCGAACCCTACGCTGACGCTTGTGGACATCCGCAAGATCTCCACGATTGCGCATCAGCATGGCATCATGGTGGTTGTCGACAACACCTTCATGAGCCCGTACGTTCAGAACCCGCTGGACCACGGCGCGGATATCGTGGTGCACTCCGTCACCAAGTACATCAACGGCCACTCTGACGTCGTTATGGGCGCCGCGGCCTTCAACTCCGACGAGCTATACGAGCGTCTTTCTTTCCTGCAGAACGCCATCGGTGCGGTCCCGTCTGCCTTTGACTGCTGGCTCGCACACCGCGGTCTCAAGACCCTGCATCTCCGCGCGAGGGAAGCTACCAAGAACGCTACGGGCGTCGCAAAGGCTCTCGAGGCCTCATCACACGTCGTTTCCGTCAACTACCCCGGTCTTCCCTCCCACCCACAACACCACATTGCGCTGAAGCAGCACCGTGACGGAATGGGTGGCGGCATGCTTTCCTTCCGTATCCAGGGCGGTCACGCAGCTGCCGAGCGCTTCTGTCAAGCGACCAAGATCTTCACACTGGCTGAGTCGCTGGGTGGAGTCGAGTCGCTCGTCGAGGTACCCAGCGCCATGACACACGGTGGTATCCCCAAGGAGCAGCGCGAGGCAGCGGGTGTCTTTGACGATCTCGTCCGCATCAGCTGTGGTGTTGAGGATGAGGCGGATCTTGTTGCCGATGTTAAGCGTGCGCTTGAAGAGGCGGTTGTTGGTCCTAAGATTACGAACGGAAAGGTCTCCAACAATGCTGCGCCGGCTGCTCAGTAAATCTTACTCTGAGTGCCGTGGAGTTGTACCAGGTGGAGAAAAGTAGCTTTTATGAGCACATATGGATAGATGGCGTTTTTGTTCGGTATGGGCTTATGACCCTTATGATGGATATGATATCAGAGATACTCTCAATCGAAAAGTGTGGTGTCGTAGTAAGACACGGAATTATCGAGGTTGTCTATCTTTGTGTATCTGTACTTTCCAAAGGCAAATTGCGCAAGCTTTGACTGGTTTGTCGTCCGCCCATGGTTACCACAGAACCAGGGTAAGGGAGTCAAAGTATGGCTGCGGCCAAGTGGTGAGTCAAAGGAGAGTATATCTTGTAACTGATGTCCATCTCTATTTTTTGCACGACAGTCAATCCCAGCCCAGACGAAGTGATCGTAACAGCAAGGATCAGTACCCTCAAAGCCATGTTTCCTCCCCCAATCTCACTTGAAGAAGTGCGCTGCCTGTTCCAGCAGCTTTTGGCACGCAACCACGACAGCCCGAATATTCACGCACACCCCGTATTCATCTCCTTCGATATCGCACACGGAAACCCCAAACGCTTCAGCGCTATCGGCGCATCCACACTCGACACGAGGAGTCTCACAACTTCACACTTCTCAACACCGATGCACCATACTCACCCGCCCCTCCACACAGAGACTTTCGACTTCCGGTACGGTCGAGTAGGCGTAAATAGAAAGCAAGTGCAGGCCTTGTTCCATGGCCAAGTGCACCAAGTGCGATGGAGCGAGCGCGCTGCCGTCCTCAACCACATCTTTTCTCACTGCGTCAATGGAGACAGGGAGCCGTGCTGTAATGCGCGCAAGCTACCTCTCTATGACTTATCGAAAGTCAATGACTTAAACGAACAGCGGCTGCCGATTATCCTTGTTGGCCACGACATCCCTTCGGATCTTCTCTCGTTGAACAAGGCGGGTATCAACATAACTGACATAGCCACCGTGACCGCGATCATCGACACGCAGAAGCTTGCTCGCGAGATGTACAAGGCTGACGATCCTGGATGGAATGTATCGCTCCGAACGCTATGTCGCCTGGTCGGTATGATACCCTCAAGGTTGCACGATTGCGGGAACGATGCTGCGTGGACGCTACTTGTGCTTTTCAGTCTCGCTGCGAAGCTGATTAGCGAGGATGACGCAGGGAGAGAAATACTAGAGGAGGTTGTAAGAGAAGGTACACGCGATAGTAAGACTAGGAAGCAAAGGGACAAGGGAAGTAGAGTGAAGAATAAAGAAGATCAGGTGGACTGGGCGGACAATCTCGTTGTTGAAGTCCCTTGAGTTGCACTGCGCAGCAAGCTTATTGTACAGTCCGTCTGATATTTGGCGCGGGTTTGGCGTCTATACTGTTGCTGCGCATGGGGGTGGTGTTTTCGTCTTGGGTCACTTCTCTAAAGCTGGGTTGTTTGGGTCCGTTGAACGTGGCTTCCTCATGAGCACGACTTCCTCTAGAGGGCGACTTCCTTTCTTCACGACCGAGTTCGCCACACGTCAGCGGCTTCTTCATGCGGATACACCCAAATCACAGACCGAAGGGTAAAAGATGCCAGCGACCACCTCACTCATCTGCCCGTAGGGTAAATAATGCTCGGTGTTCTCCATTCTTTCACCAATGGTACGACTGGCGTATGTGGCGGTCACTATTAGACTGTGCACCAGCTTCTTGAAGGACAGGAGAAGACTGTCTAGGTAGGAGCTATTTACTTGTAAAGTTCCAAGAATATACAGCAAATGCGACACGAGTTATAGAAACATTGGGTGCCTCGTCTCATTCGGCATCGTCGCAATAAGTTTCAGACCGCCTGGGAAACGCTCCGGATGCGGAGGTGCTAAACAAAGGAGGGCTTCGAAGTCCAACGCAAATGAAGGATCCGGTGCCAAGGAGCTGCCAAGATAGCTTAACCGCCAACGTCTTCGCACGGCTCGTTAGCGTAAGGTACATGCACGTGCATAATCACTGTGCCACCCAACTCACTATATGCATTCTTCCGTTTGTACCCTGATCCTCCTTTGATATTTTCCCGCCATGACGTTCCTTCTCCATATCTCCGATACTGCAGCACTCTCAACTCCATCTCGCCATTACCCTCCTGCCATCCATGCTTGGCATCAGCATGCACATTGCCTTACTCCTCGCCGCCTGCATGGGAGCTGCCAACGCTGCCCGCGGCGCGATGGAGCTGGATCTTATCTTCCCTCGTAATGAGACTTATGCTCCTACAGAAATCTTTCCAGTCATAATCGCTATCCAGAATACCGAGCTAGCGCCATTCCTGAATCCGCAGATGACCATCGAATTCCTCGACCTGGATAGCCAGGTCCACAGCTACCCCACCTTTTATGACCTGAGATGGGCCAACTACTCCAGCAGCGACCCTTATCGAGAGCTGAAAGTCTTCACCAGCTTCAACAAAGAGGGCAGGTGGAGGATCGCATGGCAAGTGAGATGGAATACCTGTACCGAGGACTCTCTTGCCTTCCTCGGCGGTGGTATCACCGGCAATGGGACGAGTCGCATCACAATGTTTACTATCAACAATTCCGGAAAAGTCGTGGATCCTGTGCCCGCTACGACGAATCATAATTGCACAAACAGCAAAGCGATTGTTATCAACGTAGACGATACTCTGGCGGTCCCTGATTTCATCACCTGGGAGGATTATGATGGAACGACTTGTGCATCTATGGCATCCACCACTCCAGCTCCAACTCCTTGCCAGGTCAAGTTCGACTCAGCCGCAGCTGCCGATATTTCCTCGTCTATGACTTCTCTTCACTGCAAGCAGACGCGAGAGCCTGGGTCTTCTTGCCCCACTGATGACAAGAGTGCGGCTCAGCAGCTTGTCGGTGCAGGATTGGCGAGCTTAGCGGCCACATTTGGGGCTTTGGGTTACATGATAGTATGAGGACCTACATGGTTACATGATCATCGAAACACGTTCGTTCATTCCAATGAACTTGGCATTGCACCTTTAGGATCATCGATCAACCGAGTTTCGTATATCTTTTATCATCATGTGACAGATATCAAACCTGAAAGAGTTGATTGCGTGAAGAGTAGCACTGCACGACTATTTGGTCAGGGCCTCCCAGCCACATGGCTTCTCATCAAATCCCTTACGCGATTGCAACTTGCCTATGTCAGCTTCTGCTTCCTCTTGACCTCTATGACCTCCAGACCCATCCTACCAGTCGCCTCCCTTAGATACACTCCAATGACATCGAGATTTATTGGCGGTGAGTGGAACGCGTAAGGGTAGATGGTCACCTTTTGCAGCGAGGTCAGCCTATCGAGGTGCAATCGTGGGCTGTCGCTCGCATGATGCTCGGCACGCATCTCAATCTCTTCCACAAGCTCCCCCGTCATATCGATAGACTTGACCGCGTTGAGTTGCCCCGCAGTGAGACTACTAGTAAATTCGATGAGTGAGGTGTCAAGCTCGAATTGGAATGTGTTGAGCGCGAAATACATCATTGAGGCCTCGCTGTGGACTTGACGACATGTATATAGCAGCGCTAGCATTCTCCGTGTGTTTTCTCTAGGGACAGAGTTTCCGTGCTCATCCTCCAGAGCGGGTATATCGACGTATACGGGGAGGTGATAATGCAGAACGAACTTGTAGATCCGGTTTCGAAGCTCCCCCGGGAGTTGAAGAAGGGGCGAGTTGTCATGGTTGAGTTGGGTGCTAGTCTGGAGTTAGCTTTGATCGAGAAATGGCAATCGGAGAAAACTTACATGCGATCGTAGTCCGACATATTGTTGGTGATACTCTCGGCGACGGCTAGCCTTGGGACTGATCGTTGGGCTTGTTTACAAAGCCTCAAGTTCAGCGGGAAGGTATCCTCCACCTGTCGAGACCTTTTGTACACTTATCGAGCGAGCGATCTCGAATGGTGGAGTCAACTCCTGCGTACCGCAATTGTACACTACAAGGTGACAATTAGAGATAGCGAGATCTTCAACGAAACTATACTGGTCCCTAGCGTGGGAGTGGGGATATAAATAGCGGGGGAGGGTATTAGAGGGCTTGACTCAGTGACCAAGAAGAAGTGCTCCGTGCACAGGCAAAACACCTATTCACTGAAATGTCATTCATCGATATAAGATAACATGTTCACTAGCCTGGGAAGAATGCGACGCAAGGAACTACTCTTCTTGGCTGACCCCTAGAATTTTCAGATGCGGTACGGAAGGACCATGCCTAGACTTTGTTCCCATGATCGAAACCTTGGAAACTATCTTCAGCAGGGGCTTGTCAGCGCCGCACTATCTACATTTTGATTAGAGTCTAAAAAACTAATTCTAGAATAGCAACGCGATTTAGAGGGGTAGGTACAGCGTCGAGATGATCACATCAAGTCATGGTCATTTGAGGTAGGTTCATCAAACTTTTGTAGTGCCTATACTAATGCTAGTATAAGATCGCACTCTGAAATCACTTTTTGACTTAGAACCCGCATCATGACCATGCAACCTGGACGTTCCTATCTTCCAGTTGCGGTGACTTCCATATGCTCAGCCACGTACTTGTTATTCTGCTCCACGAACCTGGCCGTTGTGACACCCAGCCCCCATTCCATTGTTCCAACTCTCTAGGTCTGTCATATCGCCACGTGGTTACTTCATGCTCTTCAAGCCGATAGTTTTCTCTTCTTCTGTCTCAACTCCAACACGTTTGTCCCTCCTATCTTCTGGACAACCCCATCGCCGCTCTGCAAGGCCATCATCTCCATTGTTTCCCACTCTTTCTTGATCTCTTCGGCAGCGATATGTTGCTGCAAGACCTCCACCTTGGCTTCAGATTGTTGCAACTCTATCGCCAGTTGCTCGCGTTCCCGCCGGTCAATTCTCCGTAGAACGTCCTTCATGGCAAAACCACCGGGCCCTGTCGCTTTGAGCGCCTCCCTCCGCTCATCTATCGTGTAGTCGTCGAATCCCGGCATGAGGTGTCCATCATGGCTCGTCTTGAGTTTCTTCTTGACTGGCAGTGGCATGTCTTTAGGTTCAACGGGGCGAATCTTCCATTCCGGATCGAGTTTCCTCCACGCCTCTAGCTCTTCTTTTGTGATGTGCGGAGCATGTTTCAAATTGCCCTGCTGGTCGTAGTTCCATGTGTAAATGGCAAAGCGCCGCTCGGGTTTCGTTACGACACGTTGGATGATCTCGTCTGCTCCCTCTTCGAGCATTTGAACTTGTGACTGGGCAGTAAGAGCCCTTGCCAAGGATCCCCCACTTCGTGTTGAAGTGACTCTATCATTGGCCTGTGCCCATGTTAACGGGTTCTTATGATCATGAAAAAAGTAATCATATTTGTCTTCCGCTAAGACGACTGTGTGTAGGTCCGGGAGCTCGGAGAAGTCGGGGATGTACTCCTCCGACTTTGTTGGAGGGGTTGACATGGTAGGCGCGGGGGCCAGATCGCCGGTAGGTGTTGTTAAGAATGGATCCATGGATCAGATTTGGCTTGGAGGTGAGAAGGGAGGATGGTTGATCAACGTGAAGTGTTGCTTGGGGGGAATTATGTTCAGATTGGTAGGAAGAAGAGTAGTGGAGGATGTAGGATTATCGATGGCCGGCTTTTATACAAGAGACTAGCAGCCGTAGAAGGGCTCGGGTGAGAGTCGCGTGGGTGAGAGAGCGAACCTAGGGGGACTGTGGATCTAGCATCCCCCACGTTCTCGGGCAAGTACATCGAACGCAAGAGCGGCATCAGATGGCCCTTGTCAAAGCTATTCTTGTTGCCTCATTAGGCATCTGGGTGAGCAAGTTGGCAAACCAATACCCATGTCTCAACAAGCTTCGACGACTGCTTCAAGGTCTGTGGTGCAACAAAGAGTTGAGTGTATGCCGTATCGGATAAGATGTACTGTGACGATTGATCCATCGCCAGTGTATGTGTCTGATCTTCCAGCATGTTCCACTCGTTGGAGTTCTGTATGGCGTCCAGTGCTTATATGATGAACATGCTGGTGCAGAAACTGCGGGCGCAACACGCTGGAGTGGCTCTATCCATGATACTGCATGCCAATTACATAGAGTTACAGCTTCATTGGGTATGCTTCAGACTATGAGCAGGTTGTTAAGCAGTCCAAGTGTAACTTCCTCATGAAGTGTAGCCGCGTGTATGCAGCAAACTACAATATGAAGTCTACGGTCACTCACAATCTTCCTTTCGCAACCTCTTCACTGTCATGCAGTCACTTGACATTCTTCTCCAGCCACTCTTCCCACTGCTCCGCCGTCCACGAACTGCTAATCTCATTGTTCACAACCCCATCGAACACAACTGTAGGAGTGACATGCACACCCGTCAGTCGATTCGCTTTCACTTGCACCTTGACATCGTCCGTAACCCCGTTTCCTGAGTTCAACGCCCCGTCCTTACCCGGCTTGTCGCTTATTTCCAACAGTCCGTAAACCTTGCCTTCATCAACACCCACAGACCCGGCGATCTTGGCCAGTCGCTTGTACGTCGCGTTCCTCGTCTCGTTGACCAGGCTTACGTCGAAGAAGTCTTTCTGCTCTGCAAACAGCTTCTGTGAGAAGTCCCAGAATTTGGAACTGTCGACCTTTTGCACGGCGTAGGCAGCTTCGTGGACGAGGGTGGAGGATGGATGCCACGGTTGGATCTGTTGCCGGAAGATGGTTACGACGCGGTCGGAGTATTTCTCGAGAAGTGTCTTGCGGAGAGGGGTCTCGTAGATTGTTTTGAACATCTTGGCCGAGAAGGGGCACACATAGTCGAGGTCTGGGATTTGACTGTTAGTCTGATGGAGGGCTTGGAATGGGTCGGGAAGTTGTAATCCAGCAGTCGAGGATGGAACACTTACAGATCTCGAGTGTGTGGATGGCCTTGGGCTGAATAGCACTGGAGGCGAGCTTTTGGCCAGCGAATTTGGGTGCGAGAGCCATGGCGATGGTTGATCTAAGGTTGTGCTGGAGGTCCGGTGAAGAGGTGGATGCTCAATTGTTATAGAGCTGTGCTATATATTTGACGGAGATGAACAGATGGTGTGACAATCGGCAGCTTCGGAGTAGATAGAGATGGTACCAGAACACGAATGCTGACATATGAGGATGCCATCGGAGCTTTGGACATGACGAAAGCGGGGCCGGATGTCACGCATGCGAGGACACGGGCCGCTGGCGACCAGCTCTAGTTGCGCCGATCCGACGGCAAGAAATAAGCAGTTTACGTCCAGATGTTCCTATATTTCTTCGTGACCTAATAATGCAGCTGTTGGATCGCACATGTTGTCTGGTTGAGGAGGAAGCGCGGTCAGGGATAGCTCGCCCCTCCCCCACCGCGCTCCACCACAGCTGTCGCGCCAACTCCGCTCACTCCCGAGCCTCGAGCTGCATGCAACACCGCGTCATAAGCCGCGTCCAGTAGGCGCTATAACCTAGACATCCACTGTCCTTCTCCACACATCACCGTAGTGATCGCCCATCATCCAGAGATGCCCGAACCTAGCTCAACAGACGACGACCTTCTTGCCCGCCTCAATGCGCTCAAGACATCCTCCGTCAGCCTAGATACCAACTATAGCGCATCGATAGCACCTGGGAATCCTCCCAAACCCACCGATGACCTCGCCGCTCGCTTCGCACGTCTTGGTAGCGCGTCTCCCTCGGGCTCGCCACAGCCGTCGCGTACAACGTCCACGAACAATGCCGGCGCACCGGTCGCAGCACCAGGGGCACCGAGCTATCTGGAAGGGATAGCCCAAGGCGTAGGAGGCTCGAATGTAGAGTTTAACGAGGAAGATGAAAAGAGCCTAGAAGAGTTACTGGGTGAGCTACACGGCGCCGTCGGCGATCGGAAGGATTGGGATGTGTCCAGGGAAGAACAACAAGATGTTGGAAAGCTTCTAAAAGACATGCGCAAGATACTTCCGGAAGTGGTGAATAATAGGGCACAAGGGCTGCAGAGTGGGCGTACAAGATCTGCGCAGCCATCGAAGGAGGAGTTGACGGACTGGGAGAGCATTGAAATCAATGTTGGAAGTGGGGAGGTTGGTAGAGCCAGGGAAGACACAGAGAGTGGAGATGAGGAAGACGAAGGCAGCAAGAATAGAACTGAGGATGACGAGGCAGACGATGTGATTGCAAGAGTCATGGCAGAACTGGAAATTAGCAAGAAATACGATCCCCCTTCTCCTCCGTCAGAAGACGACAAGTCAGAATCAGGAGACCAGAAGAATGCATCAACGGCAGATACCACAGACAGCGGCTTCACACTGCCTTCCGCACCGAATACCCTCCCCGAAGACGACTTTGCCAGCAGTCAAGCCATCGAAGATGCATTCACCGCACGCCTGGCCGCTCTAGCAGCACCTTCTCCATCACAAACAGATTCTCTCGGCCTGCCTTCCGCCCCATCTTTCGCGCCAAGGAATAAGCCGCCGGTGTCTACCAATTTACAAAAACAGGTCGATGACGAGATTGACACATGGTGTATCATCTGTCAAGACGATGCGACGCTGAAGTGCCTGGGCTGTGACTGTGATTTATATTGCCAGAATTGTTGGATGGAAGGGCACCGAGGGGAGTCTGCTGGGTTCGAGGAGAAGAGACATAAAGCCGTCTTGTATAAAAAGAAGAAGAAACAACAGGCCGCAGCTTGAAAGTCTCAAATCGGACCCGTAATATGCTGTGCTTGTGCGATTGAAGATGGCACCCAAGACAGGCACGGGTGGCACTGCGTAGTGTCTTAAAGTCGATAATGCGAAAACAGGGATACGCCATAGGTTGTGTCCGAAGATTCCTGGACAGCAACACTCGCTCTTGGAGACACATGGAGCCTCTGGGCCGCGCCGAAGAAGAGTGGAAAGGTTTCCTCGAGCACGACGCGAAGAGCTCCTTATACACCCCGCGGGGATGGGCGAACAGGCTTCGCCTTTCAGAAGCTTCGGTCTCCTCGGCGCATGCACCGCGGCACCGAGAATGGAGCACACGGTAGTACGATACCTGAAAGCATGGAGCTGTGTCACTCCAAACATTCCGCCACTCGGTTTTCTCTGAGCTAGCAATGAGGCACTCTTCCGAATATACTTCAAGCCGGCCTATGGGAGTAAGCCTCGCGAAGACAAGACAGCTAGTCATTCTGGCTCGAATGAAGCGCCAATTCCAAGCCAATCAACATTAGTCGCATTCTACAAAGAATAATTGGGGTAGGAGTATACATTATCTTAGTGATTGTCTAGTTGTTAAGGTTTATGAGTATCATACGTATACAGCAAGCTATAACTCGATGCATTACCTACTCAACACTTCTTGGATTCACTGGCGATTGGAAGAAGCGACGTTGTCTGGCCGCACATTCCAGGTTCGTTCTCCAGGGCTCTCCCCTCCACTCAAACAACGCTAGCGGATGTTAGTCTGTGCCACCACCTCCGTCAGTCAGAATCAATACATTGACCACATCTCCTCGACCACACTATCTCTGTTACGAGACCTCGAATTAAACAACACTTCTGCCGATTTCCCCCATCTTCTCGCAACCTTAAAGTGAACTCGAAGCCTTGTGATGGCGAAACCTGGAAGTCGTGGCTCCGCCATGTAACACAACCCCGTCTTGTCTGTCTGTCTGCCAGCTGACCGGCTCTTCCAGTACTTCGCGCAACGCCGACTCGTCACCCCTTTTGCGTCTTCCAGCTGAGCTACGGAATCAAATCTACGGGTGCGCAGATCCCTGCCCATCACAATACAAACGGCCTATGCTAACATCTTGTGTCTCAATTAGATACGTACTAAGCGGCCGTGGTTACAAAGTTCAAGACGACGGGCGCGTCAACGGACATCCGCTCAGTCTACTACTCGCTTGCAGTCAAATCTACCACGAGACTGCCAAGTCACCGTATATCGCACTGAACGTCTTCTCTTTCAACACTCTCCTCGAGTTTCAGACGTTCAAAATGCGACTCTCGCCCTCACAGCTCGACGAAATCCAGACCGTACAGCTCAACGCATGGGAACACACCCTGCCTTGGTACTCGAGTGGGGAGTCTCAAATCATCCGTGGTTCTCTTTATCTGGGCGGGCTGCGCGGATTACGAACTGTTTATGTTGAGGAGCCACTGATATCAAAGAAACAGCAGTGTGATGAGTTTCGAGAGCTTGTGAGGACACTGAAGAATTATTTGGACCGTACGACTAAAACCGTGGTGATAGTACCTAGGAAGCTATGGCTGTCCAGGCCCGAGTAAGGCAAATCATGGCCGTCGTTGATGAGGATGAGAAGAAGAAGTACAATGTAGTTGGGTTGCTGAGTTAGCATGTTTGGATAGTGGCATAGACTGATCTCGTTGCACATGTCTTGATGATGCTGTCTCAAGGCGCGGACATTCGCTCGTTACTTCAGCGTGGCTTCCGGATTCTTAGCTCGGGAAACACCGTGGGCGGCACCTGGGGCAGGTGAGCGAGCGGTCTGCTTGAGGCTAGCGTAATAGACCCTGGCCTTCTCTCTGAGTAGTCCAGGTCCTGTGAATTACCTTGTGCTCCCCACGTCTTTCCCCGTGCTATACTACTTCGACACCCTGAGTAGCCAACAACGACGGATATGGAACGCACGACCGACGCACGCTTGCTCATGTAAGTACCGAAATACTGCACCGCATATGTGTAAGAGCCATTCACCATGCCAAGCTAACATCAACAGATACATGCGCAACACTGCCGAGTCCCCACTTTTGCGCCTACCCGGAGAAATCAGAAACCACATCTACGAACACGTCCTCGGCCAACGCACGTACGCCCTTTGGGTACATTCCTTCAAAGCCACATACACGCATCCAAACGACCTCGCTCTCCTGCGCATCTGCCGCAAGGTCTACGACGAAGCAAAGCTCCTTCCCTTTTCGCTCAACACATTCTGCTTCCCCCATTTTCTCAAGTCATACTACACTCTCATGCTCGGGCTTGATGCGACGGAACGTCAGATCATCCGCACGGTTCGCATAACGTTCTATTTAAGAGAACCTGAGAGCCTCGTTGCGGATCTGCATGAGTGCCGGCTTGATTCCTTGTCGCAAGTCTTTCCTGCAGTGCGATCTGTACATCTGCATGTGGGCTGCGGGGATTTCGATTCGACGAGATTGGAACAGGCAGTGATGAGTGTTGGAAAGCGGGTACTGAGCGGTCTGGACGAGGGTGTCGACCTGGAAATCACTCGTGCTAAATATTGATCAGAGCATCGTGGTGGGAAGCATCATCGGTCATGCTCAAGATCAGGTTACCGAGGATCCGCGAAGAAGATTTCTTTCTGTGTCATGACGCCGTCTTGATACTGACTATGCATTGGAGTCGGATGGTAACCAAAGGCTACCCAAAGTCCGTCTTCACAGCTCTCGAGACTGAACTGTTTTCTGTAGCGCAAGGGGCATGGGTGTTAGCTTCCACGCATGCTGACCATTGACGAATTCGAGACCATACTCAAGTTCCGAAGCACAGCTACATCCATACTGCGCAACCTAAACTACTGAACACCCCCCCCCTTCATTTCACGGCATGCCTGACCACACCTTCAGCGACCCATTTCCCCTCAAACTTCTCTTCCAGCACCCTAAGCTTACTAAAGAATACATCGTCATCCACGTACGCCCCCTTCAGCCACCGCTCACCCTTTGTAGCATCGAAAGCCTTCCTAGCATGCAACACCCGCCTATTATCGAAGATGACACACTCGCCCTCATTCAATCTGTACTCATATAAATTCTCCTCCGCGCTAAGCAGCTTCTCGTACGCATGCGAAGCAGCAATGAAGGAGCGAAGCGACGTCGAGTTGCCGCTGCCAATTCGCGCTTCGAACGGGCCCTGGAAAGGTGGAGACCAGTTTATGCGGCGGATGGCGAGGTTGGCGGGGTCGCTGTAGTTATGGTAGGCAAAGGTCTCAATCACTGGCCGGGTGAAGTGGTAATGGTAGGTGGGGTGGTGGTAGTGGTATGTTACGGGGAAGGTACATAGCGTTCTGAAGTGGCCCTCGGATTGCCGCCGGAGTTGATGTGCTGCAGCGAAGGAGTCTGAGAAGAAGGATTCGCCACCTGGTGTGCGGGCTCGGAGAGAGTGCAAGAGTTGCAGATGCGGTGGGTTGGATGTGTACAGCAAGTCCATGTGAAGACCGAGGTAGTCGGGCGTGTAGGCTATGTTTTCGGCTTTGGGTTTTGAGCGGACGTCCCACGTTCGGCCGTAGAAAGTGTCTTTGAGGGTACCGATACGGGAGGCGAGAGCTACGACGGATTCCTCGGATTCGGGCACGTTCTTAATGAAGAGGAGGCCGTAGCGGTTCAAATGGGTGAGTGCATCGAAGAGGGTTTCGTCTTGGGACATGTAGGTGTCGTAGTCGAGCCACTTATTGTCTTTCACGATCTTGCTATTGTCCCAGAATACTCTGTCATCGTGTCGCACTCCACCACGTAGCTCAATCTCTGTGTTGAATGCGCGGCGTAGCCAGTCGATGGAATGCCGTGTGCGGTGCTCCGGACCGAAGCCTTTGACGTCTGTCTTCCATTGAAGCTCGATAGAGACTCCCTTTTCTTCATCAACTACTGTCTTGCAGCTACCTTCTAGATCCTCGGGTATATCTGACGTCTGGAAGCGCTTGTTCTTGCTGTCAGGGTCCATGCATTGCGTACACGTGCAGCTGTCGCGAAGGAACGCAGCGTCGAAGATCTTGGGCTCTCCATCGATGTTGACCGCGATTCTCTTCGCTGGGCTACCGTCAAGCTGGCCAACGTTGGATTCATCATGAACGAGAAGTTCCTGCTCTTTTGAATGCCTCAGCTCTTGCTCCTGTTGCTGTTGCAGCTGTTCCTGGCGTTTGGTTGGCCGAAAAGGGCCATGTGTAGCGGGGCTCCAATCAGCATTCTCGGCCGGCTTAGGTGATCGCCAAAACGAGTTGAAGAAGAAACGCCGTCTCTGGACAGCAATCGTAGTCCTGCGGGAAATGGTGACTTGCGATCTCAGACCCCGTAGCGGTATTCTGGTGGTGATGGTGAAAGACATGGTCGGCCGCAGCTGTTGGCAGTGACGGGACACGGCGGGGTTCCTTGCTTTTCAACGCCAGGGAGCGAGCGTGGTGGAAACAATCAACCCGTAAACCGAGGTCTCTACTACCCTTTGCCCGGCACGTTTGCAATCACAGGTGTTCTACCGAGCATCGGCGGTGGGTAGCTAATTACGCGCGCGAACATAGCACGTGTCTCAATCGACGCGCTGGGCGCATGTCTGAGGGTGTCGCACAGCTGAAGCATGAGGTAGGAGCTTGTCTATCTTCACCGTTTACCGACACGCCGTGCTGGCAGACGCAGGGCTAATATGAATGATAGGGCTCCCAGCGACAGGTTGTTGTCGCAGGTGCGGTGGCAGGCCTGGTGTCGCGGTATGTTCAATCTCCCATGTTCGCGCACATGGCTGACATTGCGACAGCTTCGTGATAGCTCCCCTCGACGTCATAAAGATCCGCCTGCAACTCCAAATCCACTCGCTCTCCGACCCGTTCAGCGTTCGCAATATCCAAGGGCCCGTCTACAAAGGAACATTGGGCACCCTCAAACAGATTCTTCGCGAAGAGGGTGTCACGGGGCTATGGAAGGGCAACATACCGGCGGAGCTCATGTACTTGACGTACGGTAGCGCCCAGTTCTCTGCCTACACGTACATATCGCATTGGCTAGAGACCATTCCGCCGCCATACACGCTTCCCAGCTCAGTCGCCAATTTCCTCAGCGGAGCTAGCGCGGGTGCCGCTGCGACGACGGCGACGTACCCGCTCGATCTTCTTCGCACGCGCTTTGCTGCGCAAGGCAAAGATCGCGTATATACCTCCATCATCGCGTCTCTCAAGCACATCGCGCAGCATGAAGGACCAAGGGGCTTCTTTCGCGGCCTCGGCGCAGGCGTGAGCCAAATTGTGCCGTACATGGGTCTCTTCTTCGCTAGCTACGAAAGCTTGAAGCCCATAACCGCATCCTCTCCCATACCACTGCCACTCGGAAGCTCAGATGCTGTCGCCGGTGTCATCGCGAGCGTTCTCTCCAAAACAGCCGTCTACCCGCTCGATACCACGCGTAAGCGACTACAAGTCCAAGGACCGATGCGCGAGCGATACGTTCATCGGAACATACCGACATATACCGGTGTCATCAGTACCATTGCGCATATATGGAAACATGAAGGCAGACGGGGAATGTACCGTGGGCTGACGGTCAGTCTTCTGAAAGCTGCGCCAGCCAGTGCGGTCACAATGTGGACATACGAGCGGGCTATGGGCCTCATGCTCGCTTTTGACGAAAAGCACAAAGACAATTGAACATTGGGATTCTAATATGCATGGGTCGGCGTTGAGATACCAAATGCTCCTTCTTCATAGACTCTATTTCTCAAATCAAGATACATTACAAACCAACCTCTTCGCGGGACTAGGTCAGGTTCCCGAATTCGCCCTCTCTGCCTGTCCAAGTTACCTTCATCATCGGCTGCTCTAGGAAGTCCTCAACACCCCTCTTCGTCGTCGCTTCGCCCCACCCTCTCCGTCGCAATGTCTGCTGTAATATAAAGGCCAGATCTATGTTGTTTACAGCTAACTCCAATGTCTCGCCTTTGGAACCTGGTATCACAAACTCTAGATATAGTCGTGGGGCGTCGCGGGCGGTCAGGTAGAATGGTGTCCATAACGGTCCTGGTGGTGGACGCTGAAGTAGCTGTGGGCGAGCGTGAGAGACATCTCTAGCGACGGATGGATCATGGAGAGGTGGCGATGGATTGGCCTGAAAGCTTGAATGGTTGGTACGCCTAGTATCGAAGTCGGGATATACGTTGCGTACATCTTCTTCCAACTTGGCGAGTTCTTCTTGCATCTTGATATTTTGGTTGCTGAGTAGCCAGTTCGTGTGGTTTAGTTCTTCGATCTTTTCTTGGTTCTCACGGACGAGAGCCTCGAGAGCTGCTAGACGCGCGTCTGTGGACATTACAATTTAGGACGTTCTGACGAGCCAGGGATGTATGTTAGAGAAATGACGGGAATTATAGCGATATAGGTTTTGGATCATGCATGTCGGATCTATTTATCACCTACGATAGTATAAGGGATTCAAGAAGTCAGAGTAGGGATTTGAACTACTGGTACGTGATTCATGGGAGGATTTAGTCTATGTCCGATCCCCCAAGTCACAAATTAGGATCGTAGCGTGAAGTCGAGTTACGTGGGTTGGAATGTGCTCTTCAGGGAAGGACTAGCAAACGATGTTGGAGACGATCTGATATATAAGCCCTGCGAGGATGTCTGCTGCTGATGCATGAACAACGACTCCACAAAACGCTACGTAGTTAGCCCCTACCCAGGCAGTCTCTTGCCATTACCCCGAATGCTGACTGTGTTATAGTAAATCGAAACGCACACATACATTTTCCCACTGTCACATCAACCCTACCTCGAGCAACGAGTCCGCATTGAACCCAACAACGAACTACACTTGAGTCAACGAAAATCCGAAGCGACAATCCACAGCATGTCAAATCAAGGCTGGATCTGTAAGGACTGCGGGGCTGTGAATTACCATAATGAATGGCATTGCGAGGAGTGCACTCAAGTCTAGGAAGGAGCATCAAGGGAAGCGGATATTGGAACGTCTTACGCAGTTGGACTGGACAGAAACGTACATCTTTCACATTCAGTTCTGCAGTGTGACTAACGTGATAAAACAATAACAAATTTATATATTACGTTTAACACCGCGCTATGGTGGATCAATATATTCTCAAACTTGAAAAAATGGTGTGATTTTGTGGAAAGTAAAGGAAACATCCATTCCAGTCACCACTATGTCGTTACCGAATTATTGCTTGCTGATATTATTGAGCATCACGACGGCCACTGCAATCGATGCAGCATAAGCATAAGCTAACCACTATAGGAAGCAAGGAAATACGTGGGTATGCGAAGAATCACCTGACAACCACTTCACACAACCTCGGGAACTTGGCAACCCATCGTTACCGACTATCCAAACCCCCAACGTACATAAGCAAAACTACTCACGAAAAAACCCTTAGGCGCCAGCGCGATGTCCAGAAGAATGTGGCGATGCGGCTCTCACGGCATCGACCCCCGCTAGCCTACCCTTTTGGAACCCGTGCCGCACCTAAGTAGGTCCCTGCCCCTGGCGAGCTACTATCCAATCCTGTCCCAAACTTGGACTATTGTACCCGACCGCACGTTTATCGTTCTATTAGGTATAGAGCTTTGTTTAGATTTATCTCTATTATCCGTTGATCCTTCCAATATCTAGTACAAATGTCGCTTCCCCGGGCGAGTTTCTTCCTTTGTACTGTGGTTTCTCAAATTGACTGAATTACTTACCGGGCCTTTGCTACGATTTCTTCTTCAATTTCATTTTCCCGGCAACCTTCCGGCCGTCTCTTACCCCCAGAATGCGGGTTCTTACTTGGGTCACCTGGCTATTCGTTGCCTGGATGGGAGCTATTGATGCGGCTGCCAGCGAAACCTCAGGCGTCGTAGAAGTAGACCTAGTCTTCCCGCGCAACGACACATACGCGCCAGCGCCATATTTCCCCATCGTCTTTGGCGTTCAGAACCCCGAACTCGCAACATTGCTTAGTCTACGGCTCGGATTCGAAGTCTGGAACATGACAAACGGCTCAAAGGTCGACGAGGGAAGCTTCGGCGACTACTATAAGAGGAGTGCGCTCGACTGGACAAACACGTCGAGTTCCGATCCGGAGCTCGTATATCGCCACTACACCGAGTTCAAGACGGAGGGCAAATGGATGTTAGTGTGGAATCTGATCTGGTCTAATTGTACATATGATCCTCTTCGCGAGATATATTATCAAAAGGGCCACTCGCAAACCTTAGGCGTTACGTTCACCACGAAGACGACCGCGCAGGGTATTGATCTTGTCGACGCAACAAAAGACCAGAGTTGTCCTGGAGATCAGGGAATAGCTGTCAACGTCGTTGATACTACGAAAGTTACCGGAGGCTCCTACAGCGTGGGCGAACAGTGCGCAATCTTGGACAATTCAACCGTCACTCCCACTCCTTGCCGAGTCGATATCGATTCTACCGCTGCTTCAAGCATTGCGGCAGCCTTGACAGCAAGTCTCTGCTCTCATGAGAATCTAATGTGGGTGGAGGCTGGAAGGGCTCCAGAGCCAGAGATCAGTTGCCCTGTAGATGAGAGTGCCGCCCAGCAACTGCTCGTCGGGGGTCTAACATGTCTAATGTTTGCGATTGGAGCTCTGAGCTATCTTCTCTTGTAGACAAATCACGTGTTAAGATGCGGGCATAACGCGATGTAATAGCACAATGTATATACTCGTTATACAAGCATACTCCCCAGCTACCTCATACTCACGCTAAGTATCTGTACACCACCACCACCAGAAAGCAAGCTTCAAAAAATGAAAATAGAATTCGCAATCCTACTAAAACACACAAAAAAAACTTGGATATAGATGGGAACGAAGAGTCGAGTCGGGTTATCATATCCTTAACAAACGCCGCCAGCGCCCATCTCAGAGAGAGAGGAAAAGAAAAAAACCCCTCCACCCATAGTCGTGCTGTGCAAAGGCACGCCTTGTGCTGCACACATGCCACCCACCCAGCCACCCCTTCCAAACGCGTGAACGCGGGAAACATGCAAAACTGAATCGAAGCCAGAAGGAATCCGTAGAGAACCAGGCCTTTTCGTCCGCTCGCATTCTGGCATCCAAGTCCCGGCACACCACACAAAAGAACGCCAGGCCAGAGACGCAAAAGCATGCGTTGCCAATCACCCAGCCGCATAGTCTTTGCGAACAAAAGGATAAAGTGCCTAGTCGAGACCATCTGCGCCGTCCATGTCCACATCTTCATTATCAGCCACCTTCCTGGGCTCTTCGAGATCCTTCTTGAACGCCGCCTTCTTGGCATCCACGTCGTCCCGGCTGAGGTCCTTCATCCAGGTGTTGTTCCTAACGAGAATATCCTGGACCTTCTCCCTTCGCTCGTCATTGAGCTTCTTGTACTCCTCAGCTGGGTTGGGAACGGCCTCGCTGAGACCCGCGCGCACGGCGTCTGGTTGCAGGAAGTATTGAACACCACCTGTGCCGAAAGGTTCGCTGTTGATAAAGGTCATGATGTAAGCGGCGGGGCTGATGGACACGGTGATCTTATCGCTGTGCTTGACGTGGTCGAAGCGTTCTTCCTCGGTGAGGTCTTCGGCTCGAGCGAGGCGCTTCTTGAGGTACGGGTAGTTGACACGGGAGAGGTCGACTTCTTCGGTGGGTTCCACGGCCATGTACGAGGCGACGTATGCTCGCCAGCGCTTAATCCGGTCGAGCGTGGTGAAATCAAAGGTCGGGTCGTCCTTCTTGAAAAGCCGCACGTGCGCCCACATCTTGGCGGGGTTCTGTAGAAACATCAATACATGATCTATAAGAGGGAGATGGTGTTGACTTACGTAGGTGATGCGGTAGGTGTCAGCGTCCTTGGCGAGCTTCTCCACAGCCTTGCGATAGCTAATCTCGTTCTTGTGAGTTGTGGTATCGTTGACGCGATCCTTCCTGAAGAGGTTGTAGATATCAAGGCTCTTATCCTTGTTATCATGACTGACAACAGCAAGAGCGAATCGGACAAGCGAGCTCAAGAGTCTGTCGAACGAGTACAACTGCCACCCGATCTGCAGGTAGTACCTTCTCAGGGTCTCCTCGATAAAGTTCATCTCGACTTCGCCAGAGATTTGATCTTGGAACATTTCGAGAAGCTGTTGGTAGTAGTTCGCTGATGGCGATGTGTCCTTGAAAAAGTCGTCGGGCTGCTTGTCGAGCATCTTGAGCTTCTGCGCTGCCTTTGGCTCCTTGGCGCGCGCGATGACTTCTCGTACCTCCTCTTCGCTATCCTTGAGCTTCAATAGCCTCTCGTAGAGCATGACGAACATGCGGAAGAAGCAGTAAATCGAAGCATTGGAGTACATGTTGTACTCTACGCGTTGGTAGGGCTCTTCGTGCTCGAACTCTCTGTCGCCGAAAGGCGTGGGAGCATCGGTATATTCTACCCATTGCCTCTCTGGCCGATCTACGCGGGGATTGGAGTTTGAGCTGTCACCAGCAGCCTCCTCGTCCATAGCGGATGCATCCGGAGTACTGTCCCGACTTGCCGACGCAACACTGTCTTCCTTGTCCTTCCGTGACTTGTTGTTGGGATCGAGAACATTGCGGCGGAGGTCTCCCTTCTTCATTTTCTGCGAGCGTTGGGAAACATCATCGTCCGGGGAGGGCGTGTCCTCGCCAGAATCGTTTGGCGTATCGCGTGGCGAGGTTTGTACCCGCTGCTCGAACTTGGCAGAATCGATGCCAAAGAAGAGAGGAACAAATTCCTTGATGAAAGGTACGACCTTTGCAAAGTCGGCACTATTGTTGTTGTCCGCAAAAGTGAGCATCAATCGAGCCACGTCGAAGAGTACCTCTTCATCCCGGAAGGAAAAGGCAAATTGATAGTCCGGCTGCGATATCTCTTGAATCTGCTGGAGGCGCTTCTGCTCTTCGTATCTGACCTGGATCTCGTTCGTGAGGGACTTAGGCTGGAACTGTCGCTTGTCGGCCTGCTTGACGGTGATGCTCTGGTGATCCAGCGATTTCCAGAAGATCTTTTGGGTCTGATCGCGCCAGACCTTTTCCCATTCACGCTGAGCGGCCTTCCAGTCCTCCAGTTTAGTCTTCAAGCGGTGGAGAAGTACAGGGACGACGCTCCAAGGCATTTGGAACAGTTCCTTAATCACGTCCTTTCCCCTGTCACGGCCATAGATCTTCATAATGACACGTTTGTAGATCGTCTCACTCTGTCCACCAAGTCCAGGTGGCAATGTGAATCCCTGTCTGTCCTCCGGCTTCATCGTGAGCAGCTGGTTGGCGATAGGCTCTAACTGTTGGATCGTGCGGCTGCAGGCCTCGATGTTGAAGTCATAGTCATGACGCTCTTCCTCGATTCTGTGCAAGCCCTCCTCGAAAGTGTTCTTGCGATGGGCAACGAAACCAGAATCCTCGGAGGCCCAGGTCGGGTGAGATGCCCACTCGTCGTTCAGAACAGATCTGCAGAGCTCGTCGCGTCCACTACACACGCGTTCTCGTTCGCGCCTTGGGAGCAAGCGATAGCTAGGACCAAGACTGCGGCAGTTCGATAATGAGACACGCGAGTTGACAGTCTTAGGACGGTACTTTTGCTGCTCTTCGTCCTCGCCCATGAACTTCTTGAACCAAGCATAGAGTTCCTGATTTCCGCCGATGAAAGATCCGGCGCGAGACAGTAGCAACTGCTTGTCGATTAAGTCTTGCGAGTAGAGGTTGCAGAGCTTCAAGAACTCATTCATCGTGTTCTTGTTTCCAATGAACTTCTTGACGCGGTCAAAGAAAGCAAGCTCATCCTGGCTGGGTGTTGTGGTGGTCGTCGGTGGCATTGGCTCAGGCAGCGCAGGAGTGAGGGTAGGTGATACTGGCGGGCCATCGGGAATTGCCTGCTTTGCGCCATGTCCGGTCTTTGCGCGCTTCAACATGTTAGTTGATGGTCTTTTGAGGTCCTCTATTGCATTCGAAAGAAGGCCCATTTTCATCTCTGGTGGGAAGAGAGCTAAAAAGAACCCCACCATCAAACATAGTGATGACAGTCTTGATGACAATGCTTGTGATTTGGTGGTGTTGAAACGGAAATAGAATATGACCAAAGAAAAGAATTAAAAGGGTTGGGGCAGAGAGCCACGGAGATGCACGTGCCTCTATAAAGAAAAACAACGTGACCTAACCCTGCCCGTTATAGTGTAGAATCATGTACGTACCTTGTTGACATTGCCCTGGTTGTATCCACCCCGAACGTTCGAGGTTGGCATTTCTTGCGACATGGGCGCGGGCATCGGCGCAGCCACAGGGCCTTGTCGCTCGCGCTTCCTCTTGTTGTCGCGGTTCGCTGTAGGTGTAGGTGCGAAGTTGCCCATCGGAGGCAATCGAGATGTATCGGCGCGTCCGGGCGTTTGTTGGTTTGCAGCGGCTCCGTATCCTGATTCACCTCGAACATTGCTGAGCATGACTGCGTCTTCAGCCGCGTTCTTGGCGGCCTGCTGTTGCGCTCTGTGTTGAGCAGCGGACTCCGGAAGGAACTGCTTGAAATCCTCCAGGAGATCTGGCGCGCCACCAAACAGGTGAGTGACTTGGGCGTATACGTCCTGAATGGGCTTCGACTCTCTCTGGTACGTCTGCAGTATCTCCAGGAAGTTTTTGTAAATGTCTGGGTGAGCTGCGAATCGGTTCTAGAGTACTATTAGCATTTTGGTTTTCAACCTCACAGTGAAGAATGGTACCTTGATCTTGTTCACGTAGCTAATCGCATGGTTGAACTCTACCGGCCCTCTCTTCTCTGCTGCAGCTCCGCTCATCTGTGGAAGCTGAGCAGCACCGTTCATAGCCTGTCCTTGTAACGAGGCACCCGGATCAACGCTGGGTGACATCATTGAGCGGCCAGTAGCTGCGGACACTGCGTTTTGTAACTGCGAAACGCCTCTCTGCTCTTGTTGGTGGGCTAGCGCTGCAGCTCCAGCAGGGTCAGGATGAGGACGCGATGTGACCTCTGGCGAGTGAGGCGCTGGGCCCTGCTGTCCTTGGGGACCGTACAATGGCCCTCCTAGAGTACGGTTGTTGGGTGAAAACATCGATTCTTGTCCCTCAGGACCTTGAGCTCTCTGTTGTTGAGGCCATGGGCGTCCTTGGGCAGTCTCGTAGTATGTGCTCTCGTGTTGCGGGCCGTTGTTGCCATTGACAGCACCGCTGCGTGGCGGTGAAAGCGGCCTTGGAGCGGGCATAGTCGATACCATGGTTCCCATGGGCGTGGTGACTCTGATAGCGTTTGGGTCGCCGTTGGTGCCACACTCGATCTTGTAGCCGGGTGGCAGAAAGGTGTTGAAACCCTGGATCAAGGCCGGATTGCCCGCAAACAGTGTCGATACCCTCTCGATGACGCCTGGGGTGTCGATAGCACCGCTCTTGAAATCCTTCATGATATCGAGGAATCGATTGTACACGTCGGGGTGGTCGGCGAACTGGACTTTGACCTGGTCGAGATAGCTCAGGGCGTCGTTGAGGATGGGCTGCTGTCCCTGGCCCATAGCCATGGATCCTGGAGGGCCAGCAAAAGGCATCAACATCTGGGCCTGGGTAGGTGCCTGTACGGCGTGTTGCATGCGCGGTGTAGTCTGCTCATGCTGTGCGGGCGCATTTCCATACATGGGGCCTGAATTGGGGCCACCCATGGGTGGCGCAAGTGGGTTTGGCCCGTTCATGGGTCCAGATTGGCCGAGCAGACCGTTGGGACCGTGGATGGTTCGTGTCGATGGTGCGACTGCCACTGGCTGGTGTATTTGGATCGGCCCAGAGTGGTTCTGGTGCGCAGCGTGCTCGCGCTGCTGTCGCTCGTGCAGGTCGCGGTCTCGCTGCTCTGCCTCGCGCTTGACGATGTCTTCTTGCTGGTGCATGGCATGCGACTCCATCTCTCTGTCTCTGTTTTCGCGATCGCGCATCTCGCGCTCTCTGTCGGCGTTGGCTTGCTCCGAAGTCGGCATGTGCTGCTGCTGCTGCTGTTGTAGGGTTTGCGAGATGCCCGGCAACGAGTACGGAGGGGCTTGCGGGCCTTGGTGAGCTTGCGCGCCCGCGTCTGACGATGGCGGTCGCTGGGCGGACATGTGGGGCGATGAGTGCTGAGGTTGCGCCGTCAGGCCGGGAAGTGTGGGGAGGTTCTGGTTGTGGGCTGTCGCGGCGTTTGACGAGTAGTAGCCGCCACCTGTGACGGGGTTAGCAATGCGAACAGGCGCGTCGTCCGCCTGTGCTACGTACCAGATGGTGGAGGGAGTACTGGTCCCGGACCCTGGGCGGGTGACGCATGTGAGGGACCCTGGGGCGTCGCGCTGTTTGGCCTGTCATCGGTCTCGAAGTCAGCGTGAATCCAATCGAAGGGTGGTGAGAAAAGGAGCTCGCAGTCGTCTTCGCTCATCGTGCCCGTCTGCTGTGGGCAGCGAGTGGGAGGCGAGTACGCACCCATAGGGACCCAGAGGCCGTGGCGCCTGGCCTTGACCCTGCTCTGTTTGCTGCTGGCCCTGCCCAGCTGCCGCCGCTTGTGCAGGCGGCCACCCGTCGCGATGCGCTGGATTCATGTCCTCGGCTTTACCAGGCGTGCCGGCGATAAGGGAGCTTGCGTAGCCGGTTCGGTAGTCGCGTTGTCGTGTATTAAGCGGATTAGCCTCTGCTGGAGCTCATGGGAGGCTCGTTTCTTCGAGGGGGGTCTGTTGGGCGTGGTGTGGCTCGTAACTGGAACTCGGTCGCCCGCTGTTGATCAGGAGCAAAAGCGCGGCTGGAGCTGGCACGGGGGCCCAAGTCGCGCGATTCGGGCGTCGACAGAAGATGGGACGGCGGTCGAGATGTATGCGACAGGCTCGAACGAGTCAAAAAGAACAATAGCGAAAGGGCAGGCTGGTGATGATGCTTCCGCTATCGACACAGGTTCTCGTCAGGGACCACAGATCGGTACAACTGTCGGCCCGGAAGGCGGTGGCAGAAAATCAATCAGCGCGTCATCTAGCCGAGCCACTCGGCCGTCAGCCTTATCTGAGATGCCGCATGCCGAAGCCACTTTCACCTTCGTTGGGTTATAGTATATTTTCACGCAAATCGATAACAATTTCTCACGCGTCTTTTCCAAACTGAAGCACAAAAATATGTATTCACTCCATATGACTTCGGTGGGAAGCCAATTCAATCGCACTCGCCCGTCCCCATCACAAACGCCTCAAAACAACCAACAGAAGAAGACTCGTGATGCTCGTTGTCCATTCCCATAACTCTCCGCTCAATCCTTCATTAGAAGATCCACTGGAAACTCTCAGTTACCTCAAAGCCGACCCTTGACCTGCACATCATGTTAGTTATTTCGCTTGAGTGAATTAACCAAGCGGCGGACTTACCTGATATCAGCGCTGCTAGCACCAATCAACACCTCAAACGCGCCCTCCTCTGCAATCCAGGCACCTGTCTGACCAAGACTCGTGTCGAAGTATCCCACGGAGTACTTGTCCAGGGTCAAAACTACATCCTTCGTCTCACCAGGCTGCAAGAAGACTTTGCCGAAAGCCTGGAGTTCCTTCTCGGGGCGAGGAAGCGTCGATTTGACGTCTTTGACGTATGCTTGCACAATTTCGTGCGCCGCAAATGAACCCGTGTTTGTGACTGGCACGGTGATGGTAATCTTCCCATCATCAGACAGTACCGTGCTGCTAGCGCTTGGTGTTCCGTATTCGAATGTGGTGTAGGTAAGACCGTGTCCAAACGCAAAGAGCGGTGCAATCTTGGATCGCTCGTAGTGCCTGTAGCCAACGTAGATGCCCTCGCCGTAAACAGTCTTCAAGTTCTCACCAGGCCAGTTATGGTACGCGGGGTTGTCTTCAATACGGACAGGGAACGTGGTCGGTAATTTTCCGCTGGGACTGCTGTTTCCGAGCAGCACATCAGCAAGCGCATTTCCTGCTTCCTGGCCTTGGTACCATGCTTGGAGAATAGCTGGCGCCTTCTGTACCCATGGCATGGTAATCGGTGTTCCAGATTGGTTGACGATGACGGTGCGTGGGTTGGCAGCTAGAACAGCTTCGATCAGACGATCCTGCGAGCCGTTCTTTGGGAGATCCATCGTTTGCCTGTCGTATCCTTCCGACTCCCATTCGGCGTCCAGTCCGACCACCACCACAGCCACATCTGCATCACGTGCAGCATCCGCCGCTTCTTGTAGACGATCGATCTTGTCCTCTTCTTGGTAGCCAATTCGGCAGCCACCGTAGTCGTGGCGACGACCGATGACAGAGACCTTGGATGCTGGTCGGACTTCGTTGGTGCTCTCAATCAGAATCTCCACAGGCTTGCCCTCTTCGAGATGGATCGACTTGAGTACATCTTCTGAAGCGGAGAACATAGCCTCGCCCTCCTGTATCCAGTCCCAGTTGTCGATGAAAATGTCGCCGTTGATGTACATGCGCCCCGGCCCAACTGACGCAAAGCTGAAGCTATGGTTTCCGGTTGTCTTCGGTGTGAGTGTAGTCTTGACTTTGAAGGAGAAGTCTGGAAGCAGTTCCATTGGCGCCGAATCCCACAGCCATAGATCTGTGCTGACCTTGTGTTGAACGACCGCCGGCTCACCCTTGAACCTGTCGCCCTTGTAGTACTCTAACCGAACACCAGTCTCGCCGTTGGACAGACAGTATGGTGAAGCAAGCGGTAGCCATTTCGAGCTATCGCAGCCTTGGGCAAATTTGATTTCGCCGTCGAATCGATTTTGAAGGCCTTGCCAAGGTGTGACGTTGTAGTAGGGGTTGAGACCTGCGCTTCCTCCTCCACTGGCAATGGCTCGCTTGACGTTCGGCCCAATCATAGCAATCTTCTTCGCGTTCTTGATGGGGAGTACGCTGTTCTCGTTCTTCAGGAGCGTCAATCCTTCGATACCAGCCTGGAGAATCAGGTTCCGCGTCTCCACGTTGTCAATCGACTGCTCCGGCTCCTCTGGTGTCATGTTGTTCAGTCCCTTGACACGATCGACAAGATAGAGGACTCTGGCGGCGGATTCTTCGATATCACCACGGGTTAGCTCACCCTTCTCCAGACATTCCTTCACTTGGTCGATCTTGCGCCATTTGGACGGCCCGGGCATCTCAACATCAACACCAGCTTTTATTGATGGTGCGGTCGCGTATGTGCCCGTCCAGTCGGAGATAATGGCTCCGTTCCACTTCCACTCGCCTCGAAGGATCTCCTTGATCGAGTGCTCATACTCATCCGCGTGAATGCCATTGATCATATTGTAAGCGCTCATGAGCGCCCAGGGTGATGCATCTCGAACAGCTATCTCGAAGGGCTTCAGATAGATCTCACGCAACGGCCGTTCAGCAATGATGGCATCATACGCTTGCCGCTCAGTTTCTTGCTCGTTCCCGAGAAAGTGTTTGATCGTAGCTGCAACACCCTTGCTCTGAAGACCGCGAACATACGATGCAGCAAGTTTTCCAGTAAGGAAAGGATCTTCCGAATACGACTCAAAGTTGCGACCACCAAGAGGCGACCGGTGCATGCACACGGTAGGCGCAAGCAACACGTGTGCACCACGAGCCTTTGCTTCTTCTCCGAGGTGACGGCCGATCTCCTCAATCATGTCCAGGTTCCACGTGGAAGCCATGGATATGCCGCATGGGAATAAAGCGGCCTAGCTTCGTCAGCGTAAGACAAGCAGTGCCAAGCCGGAGTACGTACAGGTGTGCCGTTAGTGAAGAATTCTCCGCGAGCGCCATTGGGTCCATCTGATGTCTTGATTGACGGTATGCCCTTTTCGGGTATGGCTACAGTCCGCCAGAAGTCCGCTCCTGCAAGTAGTGAGATCTGGAATGGTCAGCCCGGCTCCGCTCAAGGCTGCTTCGGCTTTCGAATAGATTAACGAGGTCAGGTGGGATTCTAAGCGATCAGAAAAGCCATTCATTTTGATTACCGACTTTCGAGAACCAATCCTTCTAGACCTTCTGCACCAAAAGACGGGCTGAGATAAGGGATTGTGGCTGGTGAATGACTCGTATCCCTACCAGAAAGACGTGTAGGATAGAAGTTGACACCCCCTTCTGCCTCAATCATTCGACATGACCGAATCAAACGTCGAAATTCGAGATACCTGCTACAGAAGTAAAGGCGAACATACCTGTTCCTCTAGAGTCAGCTTCGCCGCGAGTTCCCTCGCCTTGTCGTCCGGCCGCTCCATGGAGAATATCTTCTTGCCCGCCATCGTTTCGTCTGCCGGGGAAGCCTCCTCTGGAGTCGCAGCAGGCGTCAATGTAGGAGTAACGAGAGTGACTGGTTGGATATGGATAGCCGCGTGCTTTATGTCGTGCTGTTTGATATCTTCCGTCGGACTAGCGTTTCCAAGGTTGATTGTAGCCATTGCAGATCAACCAGAATTAATCATTCGATAAATCCGGAGCGTTCGAGCGAATTGCCGCGCCTTCTTGCCACTGCAACCGGTGCGGTAACGAGCGAGGAGTTGAACGACGATGCAAGCGAGAGAGGGAGGACAAGCTGAGGAATTAGCAGATTCAGAGGCAGTCAATCGAAGTAGATTGTCATCCTTTAGTACTTGCGCAGCGCTGGATGCGACTGTCTCTTGACGCATGGACCCAGGGAAAACGCTCGAGTACCGGATCTATTGGAAACAAGCCTTGTCCTAGTCACGGCTCGCAGGCACGTCGTCTCAGATCTACAAGGTAAGTATTATTGGTCGGCGGGGGCAATCAACCGAAGTTAACGCGCCCGTCTCGATCTGTCGACAGGAGGGAGGCTCATGTGTGATCTCAATCTAGATCCGTTGCAACGGCTTCTTGTGGCGAAATCCGAGAGTAACGCGAAAGGTACGATAGCAATCCTTTGATCCCCACCACGTTGCAGCTTTCTGAGCAAGTAAGAACAAGACATCCCGCACAAGTAGGTTGAAGGAGCAGGTGACACGTAGACTAGACATGCAAGTCTACGCCGCGCAGCGAGACATTCGTCTCTCGAGGTAAGCAGCGTGGAACTTGATTCGTCGCCTACTCTTTGTTGGACAGCTGTGATGGCGGACCTGAACCTCCGAAGCTAGTCTAAAAGGCAGTTGAGCAGCTTCCGAAGCGCACATTAGGCAGTCAAAGGATGATACAGCGCGGTTGCATACCAATCAGTGGTGGGAAATCTCGCAATGAGGTTGTAGCGGCCCGAGAGGCGGGTATGTTAGCGGGAACCCGGGCCAGTGAACCGTCTGCATCCTGGCTTGCATATCACGCTGACGAAGTCTCCGCCTGGGCCAAGCGAGCGTTGATTGTGGTTCATCGAAATCATCGGACGTTGGAAGCAGTGACCAGACCAGAAAGTCGGAATGGAAACATCTGGACGTCGTCTGTTCTTGCCCCGCCAACGCCGCACGTGCACGATGTCGCGGTTGGATCTCAGACACACGAAGATCATTGCGAAGTCTGGCTATCTTCACCGAATTTTCATCTGCGAATCCGTATTTCAATGAGGATGCGAATCTAACACGACACTACTGTTCAGGCCGGCTGCTAGCTCGTGCGTCAACTCGTAGCCCTATATCCCCACGCCGTTGAGCACCTGACACGAGCAAATTGATCGGAGTATCGTCGGAGGAATAGCAAATGAAAAGGTACTATGGTACTTGATTGCGACCGCACCGTAGTCATTCGGCAATCAAGTGTTGGTAGCAGCAAGTACATCGTTGAGATGCACTGTTTCCTGCTGTGCTGGTGTTGGAAAGGCACTGCGGCAAGTGACTTCGGGAGTCACTTCCGCGCCGCTTATCCTGCGTGCCTGCTTTCTCAGCAGGCGAAGCAGCGCTCAACCTCCATGTCCCCGGAATAGCATGTGAACACGTTCTGCGTATCATGAGGAAGGATAGTGGAGTACTGTGCCGTCTCTGGGGTCTTGCGCTGAATGTGATCGGCATGAAGACACCGTTTGGGCAAGCCGAAGAAACCGCCATGAAAGCTGTGCCTGACGTCTCAATATTCGACCACGCAAGAACGTTGGACAATCTACATGTATTTCGGCGTCTGTGAATCAGAGCATGTTTGCCAGTATCTCAGAGTACCTAATCACCTTCCCATCAAAAGCCATCCTTCCACATTGCACTCACAATCACCGCACCTAAGACGTAAAACATGGCTCAAGACCAATTCTTCTATACGAATGCTAACTCATTGACCCAAAGAGGCTTTCCATCAACGTTGCCTCCTTCTCTTCTCATACGCCTCATCGAGGATGCTTTTAGCTTGAATCTACCAATCATCCTGCTTCCGTCCATGCATAGCAGCCTGACGCTGTCTAAGCGCCTCTGCTAATCCACCAGCGATACTACCACTGCTGTCCCGCGCGCTCTCCATTGTGCTACCCCCACTACCACTGTACCCACTATCCCGTCCAGAGTCACCGTTGACGGCTTTCCTGGCGGCAGGACGTTTGGCAGGTGGAGCCGGAGGCTTTGGCTTGCTGTTTGCAGGGCGAGCGGGTGGCGCTGGTGGTGGAGCAGGTGCTGCTGAACGTACTTCCTCAAGGTATGCAGACGGCGCCCAGCCGGAGGCGGATTTGTCAAGACGGGATGCTAGCCACCAACCTGTTGAAGCTTCGTTAGTATGCCGCGTTAGCGGAAGATCAGGATGAACGTACCATTGCCCTCCTTCTGTGTGACCAGGATGATCTCATCCTTCCCTAGACTCAACTCTCCAGCGCTCTGACCTGCAAAGTCATAGAGCGCCTTGTATCGAGGTTCCTTCGGCTGAGCTGGCGCTGGCGGCGGTGGGGGTGGAGGAGGAGGTGTGCGTGATGAGCCGGCTGACGCGGTACGCGCATGAGAGCCTGCACCGTTCGACAAGGCAGCGACGGGCGCCGGAACAGGTCTGGCTTGCGACACTTCTGGCTGTGGGACAGGTCTCGGTTGCGGGGCGGCAGGCGTGGGTACAGCTCTTGGTTGTGCTGGACGAGAGGCGAGCTTCGAAGGACCTCCGCCAGGACCACCGGGCCGCAACAGCTTACCCTTTGTGATGGGCTTTGCGGCGATCTGCTTGCCTTTGGGCGTGGGCTTGGAAACAGAGTTGGGTGGCTCTCCTGGCCCAACGTGAACGGTGCCACTCTTGTACTGGTCATCCCTCGGTACGGCGGGATCTTTGACGACCTTGACCTGAGCTGGCTTGCCAGGCTTCTTGTTGTATTGGATGCTACGGTGTATTAGCCATTTTCGGATGCATGCCGACTGTGGAACTTACGTCTCGCCTATTTGGAGTGTCATTGCGCCTCGCAGCACGTTATGCAGCTGAGTGAAGAACTCTGTCTTGAATACGCAGTTCACTAGTGGATCAGGCTCTGTTGGTGACCCAGCGCCGATCGAGAACCAGTCGTCTTTGAGTGTTGAACAGCTGATCATCTTGATGGCGCCAACGGGTATTACCCTCTCAGGCAAAATCTGGATTTGCCCTTTGACCGAGGCAACCTTGACCAGGTAAACGTTCTTCTTTGTCAGAATGAGCGTGCGAGCTTCTGGTTTACTTGATCGACCGAGCTTCGATACAAGCACTTCCGCCCTGCACGAGAATGGCACTTCTTCGTTCGGAGCTATGCCGACCGCTTGGGCCATGACCTCACCAGTGCCACCTTTGTTTCCGATACCAAGGTAGTCGCCCATGAATCTTCGGGAACCGATTAAACTGTATCTTCTGCGTTCTTTCCGTCCTCCGAGTATCTTGTGACCTTGGTCGCGCCATTCGATGAATTCCTTGCCGCCATTAAGCTTGCGCCAGAACCGCTGGATGCGCGTCGCGCACTCTGCTCGGTATCGTAGATAGTTTCTCCATGCGCGCTGAATGCGAATAGCCATGTTGTGCCAGTACTTGTCTCGCATAGTCTCCAAGGCGAACAGTGTCTCGGGTGTCTTGATGAAAACCTTTGTTGTACCAATTTGGAACTCCTCCGCTGGGATATTGGTATCCTTCAAGATCTGTTTAGCACCCGTCTCGTAGTCCCCGGTCCAGGTGTACTCTCCGGCATATGAGCACTTTGGTGACAGCAAGAAGAACCGTTCCACGAACTTATCGAAGGTCTGACGGGACGCAAAACCAGCTCTCCGAATGCGCACGTTTTCTTGCAGACCCAGGTACTTGACCTGATGTAGTACGTTGGCATCGGTGAATTCCTTGGGCGATTTGTTCTCGTTGGGCTTGATGGTACGGATGTAGGACGGACGAGCTTGCATCAAAGTCGTCACCAGGTCGTTCGCAGAGGCTTTGATCTTATCTCCAGCCGTCGGGGGTCGCCGCCTGTTGTCCTGGTCCACCTGATGGGGGAAGAGAGTATGCACAAAGGTGTTGCTGCTCTGGCCAAGCAGGTTCAGCAAGTCCTTCAACAACTGATCCTTGTTCTTGTCGGTCATGCCATCGATCGCGTACGAGACCTCACCAGCATAGTGCTTAATGACGAACTGACCCTGGCGAGGCGTGAAGTTAGGGTTCGACGAGAGAGCGTTAAGTCTCTGGACGAATGTTTGATCCGCGGCGGTAGGATCGGCGTGGGCTGTCGCACAAGCGTCATTCAGGGCAGCGAAAACACCCGGTGGCCGCTTCTCCTCAATCAGGTCGCATACAATCTTGTTGTCGAAGTACTTGATGGGAGTCCACTTGATCTGCTCGCGCTCGTACTCTTCTTGTTCCGCCTTGAGCGTCAACTGGATGAAGATTTGCTGTAGCTTCTCGTTGACGTAGTTGATGCACAGCTGCTCGAAGCTGTTCTTTTCGAAAATCTCAAAGCCGTAGATATCCAAGATACCAATCGACTGAGCGGTCGCACCTCGGGCCTTCAAAGAGACGTTGACGCGTTCCACGATCCAGTCGAAGAGGTTGAAGTAGATTCCCTTGGAGAGTGCGTCGCGGACTGCATTTGCTTGCGCGCAGTTCAGAGGCACGTCGTACACGGAACCTCGTCGCCCTCCTCGACTTGTCTCCATAACACGAATGGTCAGAGCTTTGTTGACATGCGACGCATCGACTTCGAGGAGATAGGCTACGAAATCTACTACCGACTGGTCGACAATAGCTGCGTTGCCTGAATCATCCTCGCGGAACGACACATTTCCTAGCCATAAAATTGCTGCAAGCATCCGGAATATGTTGTCCTGCTCCGCTTGTTGTAATCCAATAACCTTCATGGCGTTCAGCGTGTCGTCGAACTCGGCGTGGTCGTCGATGCCCGGAACGTCGAAACATTTCGATTTGCTTGTGTAGAGGTAGGCTTGCGGTTGTTGTAATCCGAAGATTTCTGTGCATGTCAGCGCGAGTCTAATGTCTAGTCAAACTGGGCGTACCTCTGTATTGTGAGGATGCGGCTTTTGTGAACTGGTAGAAGATATGGAAGTTGCGCTCGTTCACAATCTGACCCGTCACTCGGGTCTTCTCGAGCAGGTAGTTGTTGATGTTTGCTCCCACTGGCTCTCCTTGCGCGTTGAAGTGGATCTCGAGATACTTTCCGAACCGCGACGAATTGTTGTTCCTCAGCGTCTTCGCGTTTCCGAAGGATTCGAGCAGCGGGTTGGTGGCCAGCACCATGTCCTTGATCTCCTGGATAGATGAATTACTACCTCCCGAGACATTGGCGATGTACTGCATAAGTCGCTTCGCAGCTTCTGTCTTTCCCGCTCCTGATTCGCCGGAGATGATGACACATTGGTTCTCCTTGTATGCGTTCATGTTGTAGTAGGCGGACTCGGCGATTGCGAAGACGTGAGGGGGTACCTATGCCTCATTAGCCCTGGAAGTTGGTGGACAGCTATGCACCGCACCTCCAGCCTGTTCTTGCCCTTGTAACTCTCCAGCACTTGGTCGGTGTAGATGCCCACTGCCACTTGTCAGCATCCCCCTCTGAGGCGCATGTCCTGTCACCTACAGTCGCGGAACGGGTTGACCGAGACCAGCACGTGGCCGATGTATGTCTGCGCCTATAGTCAGTCGCTGTCCTAGTCTATCGCTGCGTGGGTGTGCGACGCGGGGCTGGCGCAAGCGGGTCGACGCACGTATATCTCGCCATTTTCGAATCGCTTCTTCAGGTTCTCGTTGATGGCCTCATTCGAGACCTTGCTGATCAAGGTGAGATCCGATACACCGACTTCCTTCTTCTTGGTGGTCTCGAAGACGGCCTTGGTAGCGAACTGGGCCTTGGGCTGAGCGCCGCCTCCGGCCTTGCGCGCGGCGCGGTTGGTTTTCCCCTACACATCACCTGTATCAGCCTGTATTCCTCCCCCGAAGTCTCTCTGCATCCTACCATGATTGGTGCCCGACGTCGAGCTGGGACCTGTAGCTTGAGCCGGCCAGTGGGGTAGGACGTGTGCTGCGGATTTCAGGGAGCAGCGGATATGGTAATAATGGACGGCAAAGCCAGGTAGAGCCAGTATGGGGGGAGCAGTCGCTCGGGGGTGTGGGCGTGTAAAGATGGCTGCAATGCGGCGGTTGTAGAGACCGGCCAACGTCAGAGCCCTGGGTGGAATCGGGCGCTTCGGAGGGTACTCGCCCCATCGTCCAGCACAGCCACAGCTATTCAAGTACGACGTACGCGCAAGCTGCCGCCGCGGCTGGAATTTCCTCGTCATCTCCATTCACCCCCATTTCCTATCGGGCTACACACATCAGACTGACATGCATTGTAGCCATGTCACTTGCTAGAACATCTGCTGTCATACTACTGCATCATTCACCGTCGCCGCTGCGAACCCATCCAGGCTCGGCCCAGTTTCCGCATCAAAGTGTCGCAGCAAACGCCTCACACAAGGACGACCCGGGTGTGCCGCGTACGCATAATTTCTCGTGACGTGTCACAAACTTAGGCATTAGGCACCAACGTCTTGAGGGTCGTGACCGGATGCTCATTCAAACTAATCGCTAGGAGAAAACGCCAGCAAAATGCAAACCGTCGTGAATGAGTGTTCGAACAACGGCACTGCTCAGTAGCAGAGACGACGCCGTGGAAATGCCCAAAACCCTAATAGAAATATCCCAGATCCCAAAAACGCCATCGCTCCAAGGTCGTCATTCAATCATCATGAGAAAACATCACCGCCAAAACGCCCAACGCTCGCCCAGTCCAGCCGCTTGGACTCTTCTAGTTGCGGACCGCCCCAGGAATATACCTTGGGGTCTACGAGGCAGCCCAGACCGCCTTCTTGACACCATTCCGACACGACAGCATAGATGAATTCGATCTTCGCGCGGAGGAGGTTGCCCTCTGTGAGCTCTTTGTAACTGTCTTCCTTGTCGGCTGAGCCGTAGAGAAGCTGTTGCAATGAACCGCGAAGATGTGCTCTGGCCTTGACGTGCTTCCACGGCACGTTTCCTGTCTCTTCGAGAAGAGACGTCGCATCCAGAGGAAGGCATAAAAAGTGCCCGTAGCTTGCATCTGACGACAAGACGAGTTTGGTGTGGTCGGGGAAGTTGAACTAAACGAACTGTTAGACGGGCTTTGTGAAAAATGGCAAAAGCGCTTACTTGGAAGGAGCCGTCGTCAAAACCCCAGATCCCGACGTTACCAAGGCGTTGGTAGAAGCGAACAAAATTCACGCGGGGATCTTTTCTGAGCGGCTTTTCTTCGTCGCCAAAGGTTGCGCACATGTATTTCCCAAACTTGTGCCACACTGTCCGGATCTCCTCAATGCGTCGCGACTCGAGCACTTCAATCTCCGACAGTCCCCGGTCCTTCTTCACGGTCGTATAGTAGTTGAGCGCAACGCTTTTGGCAAGCTCTCGGTTGCCTCCAGCCTTCCGTAGGTGGTTGTATCCGTCCGTGGCAAACGCGATCGTAACGGGGTATTGATCCTCTGCAGAGAGGAGGGTCCCGATACTACCATCGTTGAGGACGTATCCCACTCCGTATCTGCGGCTGTAATCTACCCATTTTGCAACAAACGGTAATTGCGGTGACTGATCTCTTCTCGACTTTGTAGGCTTCTTGTCGAGGGCTCGTTCAAGGTTATCGCGGAATGTCATCAAGCGCGCCAACACGGTCACTGGATCAGTCGCAGGCATGTCATTGCTGACGGTCCGATAGCGGGGAGCACTTCGCGCTGAAGTTGGTTGCGGCGCAGGTTCCGATTTCGCGCTCTCTCGAGCGCTGGTCCGAGAGACTCTTAGAGGTGGGAGGTCAGGGAGTCCGTTCGATGTTGTCTTTGGCGCTTCCTTTGCGGTTTCCTTCGCTATTCGTGCGCGCGTCGAAGTTCGTGCCTCACGAGGGACGCGTAGTGGCGCAGGTGCGGAAGCCGTGCTCGCAGTAACACGCCCAGTGTTCGAGATCTTGCGGGCTGCTCGTAACCGCGTCGGCTGTTTGTCAAGTATCCTGTGCGCGGGTTCTGGCTCTTCGGCTGGCTCTACGTTCTCCTTCAATGTCTGCATCGGCTGTGGTTCCCTCCTTGGGGCTCTGGATGCACGAGTCTTTGTCCGCTCGTTCCCGGTAGTTTCTGATAGGGCTTGGCTTTCAGATGACGATTCCTTCTCTTCCGATATTTCGCTGAGCCCTCCCGGGGCTTGATGAGGCCACTGCGTGCGGGCAGGGAAAGGTACGTAGACGACATCTTTAGAGAACGGGATGTTTGGTTGCTTGCCGGCTTCAATCTCCTTTTGACAGTCTCTTGCTACTGTCTTGTTGGTTCTGCGACCGAAAGTTCCAAATGCCTTTCCTTGTTCGTATTCGCCGACCGATGAGGACTTGCAAAGCGCCCACCACTCCTCAGTGTATCCACGCCTCATCGTGGATGCTGTTGGTGGACGGTTCTTCGGCCATTTCGGCACCCGCGAGGTACATTCGCTGCTCAGCTCCAATGGGATATAGCCCAATTTGAAGAAAGGGTGCGCAACGATCTGGTCGGGGGTCGGTCGCTCGTCTTCGTGCACCAACAGTAGCGAGACGATGTCGCGGAGGTCGTCGGTGATCTCGTTGGCAAACTTGGCGAGGTCGGGCCAGGTGTATTCGCGAGCCTTCAGCTTCCGGTAGATGTCTTCGCGCTTGGCGGCATGGAATGGTGCCCTTCCGACCGCGAGTGTGTACATCATGATTCCGATAGCCCACAGGTCGACCTTCTCGTCGTGACCCTTTCCTGTCTTCTCCAAGACCTCTGGTGCAAGGTAGTTTGGTGTACCACACATGGTTGTTCGACGGATCGCCCCATAGTCGCTCTGTGACACCAGTAATGCAGCAAGACCGAAGTCGCCGACCTTGACATTCATATCGCGGTCGAGGAAGAGGTTGCCTGTCTTGAGATCGCGGTGTACGATGTTCCGTTGGTGGAGGTATTTGATTGCGCCGCACGTCTGGATCATGAACCGCCGGATCTCGGGCATGGTGAAGTATTTGCGCTTCTTGATCGCATCGGCAAGAGAACCGTTTTCGCATAGCTCCAGGACAACGTAGGTGCTTGATTCGAAAGAAAAGGCGCGGAAGAACTCGACGATGTTGGGATGAGATAGCTTCGAGTGGATCTGTAGTTCAGTGACAAACTGCGGCGCGTCAGCAAATAGCCATGCCTTCCTCCCAAGCTTCCAGTACCTTTTGCGCCAGTTTGGGGGGCTCCATTTTGGATTTGACAATCTTCAAAGCGACGGTTGAGCTGCCGAGGTGTTCGTGGCCCAGCAGCTTTGCGCGATGGCAGATCGCGAAGCCGCCTTTGCCCAGCTGCGATCCCGTTTCATATTGGAGTCCCTCGGGGTCCTGAACCACGGCCGGCGGGGCATCTGCGTGTATCGACGAGGCAGACATTGGCGTGGAGGTAAATGGAGAGAGATGATGAAATCGGGGACGAAGTCGCAGAGTGTTGATGGCATGTAAACAAGGGCCCGTTAGCGTCGTTGCTAGGGCTGTCGGCCAATCGGTGCCCGGCACAGTCCGCTCGATGCACAGCGGCTTGCACAAGCTTGCACTGGAGATCGTGCCTCACGATCCAGTACGAGTTCGACTTAGTCGTGTGCGCTGGCCATGCGTCTCGTCACGTCTCCCGCGTTGTCATGGAGCTGCTGGGCCCGCAGTCAATCGCCATCGCTGTCGGTGGATCTCCGGCAGCGCAAGGCAGCATCGATTTGAACATCGAGCCTGCAGCCATGCGCACCACCACGAATAATCCTACACCACTTTGCTATACAGCTGTTCCGATGCGTCTATCTGTATGAAGCTTGCGATGTGCACCCGTCCGCCGGTCAATTGTCTCCATATCTCCCCGCGACCATCCGAAACGCTCTCGTAACCAAACATGTCTCTCACGCTCAAGGTCACATCACTGTTCGTCAGAACGCTTGCGAAGCCTGTAGCAGTATGTTGGTCAGCCCCGGGGATCTTCAGTCATAATTGACACATTCCAGAATGCCATCAAACGCAATGCCCACGAACACGACCGCTTTCGCCGGATATGCGTCAAATTTGCCCAAGGTTTGCATCGCGTCGATATGCGCATGCGCCTCGGCCTCCTCCAGGACCCGGCTGTTATCGACAGACAGATTAAGAAGGAAGTCCAATTAGCAGAGGCTGCGCGGAAAAAAGCAGCCGCCCCAACGGTTCTTACTGAAGAGGAGATGAAGGCGGAGGAGGCGCTCACGGAGAAGGAACGAGAAGCTATCAAGAAGAAGACTGAAGAGAGAATCAAGCCCCGTATCCGACCTCTATCCGAACAAAAAGCCATCGAGATGGGCGCCAACTTCGCTGCCGAGACGTTCATATTTGCTGTTGGAATCGCTGTAATTCTCGTTGAGCAATGGCGACAAAGAAGGAAGGCACGCAATGCCAGAGACGACATAAGAGAAGATTTGGAGGAGGTGCAGGCTGAGCTCAAGGCAGTCAAGGCGGAATTTGAGGAGTTCAAGGCGAAGCACCCGGAGCCTGCTTCCTCAAAGATACTAGGGTTCTTCACGGGCAGTGGAAAGAAGGAAGACAAAAAGCCTGAAGCCGTGAGCGCCGAAGCGAAGCCAGTATCTGTCGAGGCTCATCCCAATGCTGCCCAAGCGACGAATGCGACTTCTGCAGCGCGCGAGCAGTCGCCAGCCGATAAGCCCTCGCAACATAAGGACCTAGGAATGTACACTCGGGAAGCATAGATATGTACATCGTACGGGCATACATTCTGTAGACTCGACTCATGGTTGTACTATGTCGAAAGCACTATTCGGATACACTCCTCTCATATACCCAACACAATGATAGAAGCATGAAGTTTTCCATTCTCTATAGTGTCGCGATCCCAAAATCTTCTATTGTTAGCTTCATATCCTGATCTGACGTTCTGTCTACATCGGTTGGTCGCTCTTTCTGTCGCGACCCACGCACCTTCTACAAGAAGAAGCTTACCTCACAGGCACTGACTAGGGTCACATACAAAGAATACACTCCCTCGATATTCCAGAGACACGCACTCAATCGTTCTGACACCAGGTCATCCCCAATTGCCTCGGAGATTCATATCTGCTTACTCTCGGTATGGGTCTTCTGTACCACACCAGCGATACTGCGCCTTGTCCCGATGAGAAGGCACAATCCATCATCCCAGGTGGAGAGAGGCGCCCCATGAACGTTGTCGCCCCTTCTCAACTGGACGGTGGAGCAGACCACTATTCGCAATCGTTCAACGACAGGACCATCCACTCTCAGCAACGTCACCACCCCCAATTCCCTCGCCAAGCTCAGAACGCGCTTTCCGTCCCCCCACCGCCGCCTCGTCAACCATCCCGCACCCTTGGCAATGCAGTCAACGACCTAATTCCTTACTGTACAACCGAGCCGCCTCTGAGCCAAGCGCAGGTCATTGCTCTAAGCGACGTTGTGGGTAGTCTAAAGGAACTTGTGGTTCTAGCCTTGGGCGCGGCTTCTGGTGTGCCGGGGAGTATGGAGAAACTGGAAGGTGCGGTGGGTTCGCAGGCCGCAGTGAACATTGTGGAGTTCTTTGCCGACGAATGGGAGATCGAGGGCTGAGAAGATTCATGGATGTGGGGTCAGAAGTGAGGGGATGGTTCGCCGCTGTATGGTGGATATGGGAGGTTATAAGAGGTCATGTGGATGCAATGATGAGAAGCACAGGTAATCATGAGGGAGATGGGAGATGGTGATGGACAGTTGTATCATTCGCTACCAAGGAAGAAAACTGCGCTCGCTACCAAATCATCTACCGCACCTGCCAAGTATAAAAGACTTGCCCCCTCCCGCCTTCTTGCTGCTCTGCACCTCGAAGTCGAAAACACCGAGGGTGTGTCAGCGCATCACCTCGATCGACGATCGAGAGGAAAGTCAAACGACAACGTAGACCAGTGATGATCAGAGATCGATGCCTTCGTGGCATCGACAAGTGTTCTGAGGTCAAAGAAAAGAAAAACAGGATAGCGGCGCCTACCGGTGATGACAAGAGGTCGATGTCTTCGTGGTATCGACCAGTGTTCTGAGGTTACAAAAAAACAACGTTCAAACAGCACTTTTTGACCAGTGATGACAAGGGAATCGATGTCTTCGCGATGTCGAAACTCCGTTCTGAGGTCAAAGATGGTGTTGTGCATGGAATAGCTGAGAACGAGCGTAGTATCATAATTTATCCCTTGCGACGTGCGAAGAGATTCGAAGTTCTACAGCAGCGAATGAAGGAGTGATGGGTGAGCGTCGTCATTTTGAGGGGAAAACTCTCGACCGATCCGGCAAGCTCAGTGCAAGAGTGACGCGAGTTGATAGACCATCTAGCTCAACTCTATTTCGACTCTGTTAAGAATGAAGGGCATCACTCAGTGGTAAGAGTGGAATGAAACCATATTCTGCAAACGTTGAAAGCACATGCGCATGTGTTGAGTAATATTATGTATTACTGTAACGACAAGGTATCATACATTAACCACTACACCCTCCATAAAGACAATCATCTAAGCGATGGTATCAAAGCAGACGCATATCAACACTCCAACCTCTCATGAATGGCCTCGGAAACAAGGACGCAAAGGGAACTGCGACGGTGCTAGGCAATCTATGAGCCTCCAAAGCTGGTGATGTTGATCCCAATATCAGCCAATGCCGGTCCGACATCGAGATTCAGGTTGATCGTATTGCTCTTGATCGCATCTTCGTAGTAGGTCAAGTGCTGACCATCCTTGATACTCGAGTTACCCACAATCTCAAGCGGCAGCACAGCATCATTGTACTTGTTCTGAATCAGGCCCAAGATAGCGAGCTGGTCGACGTGGCTTTGCAAAGGGAATACGTTGTCGCCGGGCTTGAGGTAAAGGTCTGGAATGAGTGCGTAGCCAATCGCGGTGCCGTCGACGGCTAGGTTCATGGTGATGTTGCCTAGGTCGAGGGTCATGACAGAGGGGTTGGGAATGCTGACGTTGGCTATGAGGTTGGAGCCATCGGAAAGGATCTCGTCTGTGCCAGAGAGAATGCGCACGTCGCTGATGTTGAGTCCAGAGAGCTTGTTTAGTCCTGCAAATACGATTAGACTAGTCCTTACTGTAGCTTCAATGAGACGTACCCTTCATCGTAATGACTTTGTTGTAATCGACGTCCATGGTAGGCAGGCCAGAGAGGTGAATGTTGGTCTTGCCGTCAAGGTGAATTTGGAGTGTCTCGCTGTCAAGCACAGCCTTGGTATAACTGGAGAACTCGACATCACTCGCGAAAATGACATCTTGGTCGACAGTGACGCGGGTCTCTGCCTCAGACTTCGCTTCAGGTATGGTGATGTAGATGAAAGGGTCTTGTCCTGGTAGCGATAGTCCTGCTTTGAAGCTATCAATCTTAGGGTGATAACTGCTGCCACTCCTGATGACTGTATCAATCTTCAGGTGGACACCGTTCTGCTGCGGGTTGGTAACTTCCTGAGCAGTAACTTCGAGTGTAGAGGAGTTGATCTCGTGCTGTGCCTTATTTGGTATGCCAACAAATATGATTGGCAGAACGATGACCAACACAATGATCACCAGGACCAGGCAATCTGACGTAATGTAAACACGAAGTACGTTGAGGCTGTCGGCAGAGACTTACCACACCACCAAAACTTTCTGCAGTGGTTCTTCATACGCCCTTTAGCGCCTGGCGTGGGTCCTGGCGGATAGAGCTTATTCATAACGCCGCCTTTCTTCTGGGGCGTTGTATACACATCGTCCGCCCGTGTCGCTCCGCCGTCTTTGCTCTCCATACTGACGGTCTTGGGTGAAGTGTAGAGAGGTTGTTGTGTACAGTTCGATCACTCTGTCGCCCACCGGTTGATGGCGATTCAGAGCGACTGTGGGTTCTTCAGGGGACAGACCCGCAGGGTGTCGCACGCGAATTAAGTAGAAATAAGAAAATACACCAAGACTTCCAAGGACGGTATGAACGCGGAGGTACGCGGGGAACGCACACCTTGTGGATGTCAAAAGCTGGGGAATGTGTAGGAGACTGGCACATGCGCGAAAACGACCGAGACCCCTCTTACGCCAAATACCAATTGGCTGTGCACCGATGGCAAGGCGAATGTCGAAAAGGGTACGATCAGTGACAGGCCTCTTAGCGATTTTCATGAAGATGACGGGTTGCCCGAGAAAGTAGCCTGTTGCGGATACGCTCCGAAGCACTCACCACCTATCCGGTCTCATTATGAAGCCGAGGCAGCGCAGGCAATTGAAGGATCAACTGGCACATGCGTGAGGGATCTCTGAAGAATGCGGCCACATTTTGTAACCTAGGGCGCCGAAGAGCCGTGAGTGGATAGGTCTGCATGAAGCTCTAAGCTGCTCGGCAATGTCCGTCTATCTGGATTGGCTCGTCCTACTACAACCAGAGGCGAAAAGGCGTTGACTCGAGTGACACGCGATCATATTGAACAGCCCGAGCAGTGCGAGGGATCGTTGTTGACCCCAGACGGTAGCGCGGGTCCTGCACCTTTTGAGGTTAGAGGTGGAGAAACCCCCTGAAGCGGCAACCAATGTAAGCCAATGCTTGTCGGTGGTCGATCTGAATTCGGGAGACGCGCCTCTTTGTTGCAGTGAGGAAATAATCTAAAGCCGTCTAAATCAGCAGGTGAGCAGAGGCTTATTGCCTCAGGTAAGAGAATCACCAACCCCCTCATTCACATGAAGGCGAAAAGCCGAAATCATGGGTTGCAACCGAGTCAACCCCAACACCCAGCAAGCGGCTGCATCTCTGCATCTTGATATACACACTAGGACAAAGCATACAAGCGGATGGCTCCGTCGCACTGAAAGTCGTCTAAATCAACATCGAGCAGGGGTTGCCTTGGCATCCGAAACACCCGCCATCTGCGGTTCATGTCGTGTCCAAGTTGGTTTGTGTGGCACTCAGGGCTGGCCCAGCCCTTTTCCCCAAGGAACGTAGGTGGCGGAAGTCGTTGTTCGAGCCTCCCGGGTCTACGGTTGGAGACCAGATCGTTTGGAAGGCCTAATATGCACACAGGTCGTTTGGGAGGCCTAATATGCGCCCGCTTCAGCGAGCGCGATGCGTCACTATAGCGCTGATTGAGGGCCGATGGCATTTAGCAGGCTGGGCGAGGAGATGTGGTCGAAAGAAGACTCTGGGGGATCGCCTGCCCTGACATATGCCAAGGGAACGCTACGAAGGTGGGTCGCTGCCGCTGCGGGCGGTCCTGCAAGTTGAGGCGCCCGAGTCGACAACACAATTTTTAGAGCATTCACAACTCACTAGCACAAGATGGCGCAATCAGACGAGGAGGATGATTACATGAATATGGTGTTTGAGGATGCGCCAAAGGGACCAAAGTATGAGACTTCTCTCCAGCGCGCCGCGCGCAAGCGCAAAGAGGTGCGTCGAGTGGAATTGCGGAATTGTGCCAGACTGACACATGGACAGGGCGAAGCCAAAGCGCGACAGAAGACCAAAGCCGAACGAGAAGAAGAGGCCGAAGCTGCACGAGAAGCTGCCCTCGCCACTGCTCTGCCTGAGACCAACAAGGGATTCAAGATGATGGCCAAATTTGGATTCAAGCAGGGCGATGCTCTCGGCAAATCTGAAGACGCGCGCAAGGAGCCTATACGAGTCAACCCCAAAGACGACAGAGGAGGCATTGGTCTTGAGTCGGAAAAGAAGCGCAAGTTCAGAGAACAGTTCGAGGAAGCAGATCGATTGGCAAAGCGTGCAAAGGAAGAAGAGGGTGATTACCTAGAGATAATGCGCCAAGAACAGAAAGAGAAGAAGGCCGAACGGGATTTGGACAGCGCACAGAGGACAGCTGAGCGCTTGTCTGACAAGAAGGCCGAAGAAAAAGGCGCGCCAGACACGAGCGAGAAACCACTGAAGGACATCAACGTCCTTTGGCGTGTTCGTGCGAGGCGCAGGGTCGAGAAGAACCGCGACAAGCAGCAACGACGAGAACTGAATAATAGCATTTCGTCGCGATTACCCACGCTAGCCCCGGAAGACGATGACGACGATTCGAAGATAGCACAAGGCCGAGATCTTGCGCCCTTCTACACCACACTTGAAAACGAGCTCGAGGATGAAGATCCAGAGCTGGCAGAATTTGAGGCCTTGCCCGTGGCAGAGCGGTTACAGAAGCTTCTGGTATTTCTTCGCAAAGAGTACCATTACTGTCTATACTGTGGATACGAATACCCTGATGCCGAAATGGAAGGATGTCCAGGAGTGACTGAGGAGGAGCACGATTGAGAGACTTACATCTTCATGTAGTGAAGATGTCTCGATAATACAAGCTACGAGCTCGAATTCTGCTATGCTCTTAGCCTACAATAGGTGAGATCACGGCTGGACACATGAGACCGGCGTAACGTTCGGCTCGTGCAACATTGTCTGGCTTTGCAGCTCTGGGTCGCGGTCACAACATGGCAACGGTCTCGAGAAGTCATAATCGCTGGTGAGAATCTAGTGAATCAAGGAGTCTAGTTCTTTATAGCTCCAAGATGTCTATCGACGACGACCATTCGAAGGTGAGGTAGCTTCAAAATACTTTCTACACTCCCAATAGCTATCGATTATCAACAAGATGGACAAGAGGAACGCGCGAGGTGAAGATGGTACAATACCTCCGTAGGCAAACCAGTGCAGATAAACTGTAATTGAACAGAATTCTCGGATGTCATAACTCTATCACTCTTAACACAACATCGTCCATTACACATGCTGGTATTCGGCGTTGTCCCTGAAACAGCCTCGTGAGCTTTGACCAAATCACCAAGTCCCGTGCTCACGCGCTTCGCGATTCGTCGCGCCTGCCCCTAGCCCTTGCCCATCAACAACATCAGACAAGTAGACAAGCCATCCCGCCTGCAACAATTGAACATGGAGCATCAGAAAAGCTACATATATGAGCCACCTTCGACAGAAGAGCGGGCGCCAAAGCGACAAAGAACCGGCAAATTCGACCCGCAGGCGCAACTACCAGAACGGCTAGCCAGGTATCGGGAGTTGTGGGCACAGCAAGACGAGCGCATTCAAGTGAGTGATCCGAATAGTGACACGCGTTAAATGGCTGCTAATATGAGCAGAGTACTTTGGAAGGGGCAGATAGCGCCACCCAGGAAAAGATCGTCAACTTCATCTCCGCTTCCAGCGCATCGCCAGATGAGCCCAAGTTTGCCATACCAACAGCGCTCATCGTTGCCGGTCCTAGCATTGCATCTCATGGCCCTTTCTTCGAGCGTCTGGGTAGGGGCATCAGAGCTGAAAATTGCGCATATGTGGTGCTGACGTCCAGCGAATGTCCAAATCTGAAGACGCTGCTGAAAACGCTCATCAAGAAGGTTACTTCGCGCGTGGACGATGAGGATGAGGATGATGTAGACCGTCCAGCTACGTCTTCTAGGCATGGTCCAAAGTTACTCAATTACGATCTTGGTCATGTTCAAGAATGGCAAAAGAAGAATCGCGCTTCTAGCATCGTTGTCGCTTTGCAGGATAGTGAGGCTTTCGACGTTGGGCTACTCGTCGATGTAGTTGATCTTCTTCAGTACGTCTGATAATATCTAGCGATGGCCCATGCTAATTTATACAGCTCATGGCTCGATCGTCTACCTTTCGTTCTACTTTTTGGCATTGCTACTTCTGCAGAGAGCTTCGAGGAGCGTCTGGCAGGCAATTCACTCCGCTACCTTGAAGGCCAGAAGTTTGACGTTACCCAATCTGATGAGATCATCGAGAAGCTGTTTCGTGCGACGGTTGCCAGCACAGATTCTCGACTTCACATTGGACCCAACCTCTGTCGCCGTATGTTGGATCGACAGAAAGATCACGTTCAAAACACACAGGATTTCTGTGATGGGCTGAAGTACGCTTACATGTCGCATTTTTATGCTAGCGTGCCCAGCGTCTTCCTCACGCATGATGTTACACCCGGAGACCTATCAGCAGACGCGTTCGAAGCTGTTCGCACTCTGCCATCGTTTCGCCAGTGGGTTGAGCGCATGCTAGAAGCTGGTCAGGCACAAGACGTACGAAGAGTACTGGAAGACAACAAGTACCTGTTCGACCAGATTGCACATCATCTACAATCTGGCCAACGCGCCATGATATCATTGAGCCACGCTGCGGAAGTACTAGCGAACATCCGCGAGTCGCTTCAGATGTCACCCAGCGTCCGGCTTTCATCTATTTGGACCCGAGCAGCAGCTGGCGAGCTAGCTGGATCGCCCCTCATCCGCGAAACGATGTTATCCATCAAGAAAATTCCATCCGACAGACTGGTACATTTGCTAGCATCGCTACGAGATCTTGAAGACGACAACCTCTCGTTGGGCATTGCTTCAGCTCAGCAGACGCTCGACAGCCTGCTACAAAACGCCGATGCACCGCTCCGCACGCAGCACGATGTCCGCAACGACAGTGTACGAACCACCGTCGTGGCACAAAAAGTACTTCTGAGCAAGCACAAAGCTGCACTGTCAGAGCAAGACAAGGCATACTCAGACTTGGTCACGGAATTTCACGACAAGCTCGATGCGTATTTCACCTCCTCGTTCATCGACCCGAAGACGTTGACTCTGAATGAGCTCTTCATATACGACCTAAAGTCACCACACACAGAGGTCTTCCAACCTAAGCCGCGCTTTGCTGTTGAGCGTGCACTAGCTTCACCTCACGACTATCTGGGCTGCGAATGCTGTAGTGGAGTCGATGGAAACCCGGCAGCTCTTTCTGCTACACAGCCTGCGACAGCTATTGTGTATCAGATGTACCTCGAGTCTGGAACGTTGATCAACGTCACCGATTTGTGGTCGGCGTTCAACGCCATTGCAGGAGACGGAACAGAAGAGAACGAGCCCAACACCATGTAAGTCTGCACCTGCATATCACAGTCATGGTATACTAATCCGTCACAGGGCACTATTCCAGCGAGCATTGGCCGAACTGCGATACCTCGGCCTCGTCAAACCCAGTCGAAAGAAGACAGACCACATTTCCAAGATCATGTGGAAAGGACTTTGAACCTTGTTCCCTTCTCCATTGCAGCCACCGTACATAGAATACATATCATACACCCCATTTTCATCCCAATCAAGCCTTCTTGGGCTGCGGCGCAGTATCACAAACCGTCCCACAACTCTTACACGTCCTCTTCTCCGTATCCGCCTTGAAAGCATTCACCGCATCCTTGATCTGCGTGCCCAGATCCGTACAATAAAACGCCGCCTCATACACCTTATCCCCGCAGTTCTGACAATACCACCTCAAGCGGTCCAAACTGCCCTCCGGCCTCTTCTGCTCCAGCACCACGCCCACGGTATCCTTGAAGCGCACGGGGTTATGCGGCGTGTTTGGGGGCAGTAAGAACATGTCGCCTTCGTTGATGTGGATGTCTTTGAATTGCTGGCCTGGTGGGAGGGTCGTGTCGACGACTTTGAGTAGCATGCCGCCTTTGTGTTGGTAGAACCATTCGGCGGTTTCGTTGATGTGGTAGTCGGTTCGTTCGTTGGGGCCGCCGACTATCATTACGGTTACGGCGTCGTTGTAGACGCAGTAGTTGTTTATCGGCGGTTTGAGCATGTGCGCGTTTTCGGAGACCCTGGATGGGAGTTGGGTTAGCTTTGCGCTGTGTCTGTTTGGGGTAGAATGGGATGGGAGGAGACGGGATAGTTGGTGTATGTACCATTTTGGTATGTTCAATGGTGGGCCAAGTTGTCGGTGTGGTTGCGATTGTGAGAAGTGGCGCTGTGGGAGTGTTGCGGAAGGTCGCGGTACCGGTCGCGAAGCGCGTTGCGCGAGCCGGATGGCTGGCCGTAATGATCGCGTCGTGTTCATCCTGGAACAATGTGTATGTCAAAAGAGAATCTTGTTCCTCAAGTCAGCGCGACGAGTTTGTTTGGTCTGCTTTGAAATGTAAAGTCGACGATGTAATCAATCATCCAGGGTCCACGAGTGGGGAGCTTCTCGCCCCGCGGAACCGCGGCTCGTGCGTGCAGGCGTCGATCACTGGTGCGACGCGTGCCATCACATGCAGCTTCTCGACCCGCCTATCTCGAGACACGAGCATAGCTTCCCCATCTCCTCCGCAGCACCCAACAACAACTCCTCCAACCGACCTCGAAAGCAAAACACAACATGGGCATGGATCACTCGCACATGGACCACGGCCACATGGGCCACGACATGCCCGGCATGGGCGGCGATGGACCCAAGTGCAACATGAACGTATGGTGATGCACCTCCTAGTATCGGACGACACGCTGACATGTCGCTCGAACAGATGCTGTTCACCTGGGACACGACCGATCTCTGCATCGTCTTCCCCTCCTGGCACATCTCCGGCACGACCTCGCTCGTCTTCTCGCTCCTCGCCGTCGTCCTCATGACCGCCGGCTACGAAGCCATCCGCGAGATATCGCGACGATACGAAGCCTACTCCAAGGGCGTCATGGAGGGACCTAGAGGTGAGTTTGCCTCTTTCATACATACACACACACACACACACACACACACACACCTCTCTCTTAAACACATCTCCG